>NC_091087.1:38042500-38667500 GCF_032405125.1 Capricornis sumatraensis | reverse complement strand
CATTATTATCTGGGTCATGAAGATCTTTTTTGTACAGTTCTTCTGTGTATTCTTGCCACCTCTTCTTAATATCTTCTGCTTCTGTTAGGTCCATACCATTTCTGTCCTTTATCGAGCCCATTAGTGGCTAATAAATACTAAATAACTTTTTAAAAATTAGTGCACTATTTTTTAAAATGCCTAATTGGAACAATGCCATTTTCTTCTTCACATAAGATTCTATGTCACTTTCTGCACAGAAACGATCAGGAACCAACAAAGTTCAATTTTAAAGCAATGTATTAAATAATTCCCCCTTCAGGATCAAAAGATAAAGCATTCAGCAATTGACTTTTCTAATCATAAATAGTAGTCTATAGTAGTATAACTCAATGAGTAAATATAAAGACATGTTTAAAGTATATAGTATATATAATAAACACAGGGGATATGTTATAATGTTAACATTATGTGTTATATGTTATATATGTTTTAACATGATAACATATCTCCTGTGTTTATTTCTAAATTTTTCTGTCTAATGGTTTTGGGGGGATTTTTTTTCAAAGAGTGAGTGAGGAGGTAGAGTCTGGAAGGGAGGGATAGGTACCAAGAAAGAAAGGGAAGGCAGAGAAAGAAGCATAACAGAAAGGTAAAAGATAATGAAGGATGAAAGGAGGGAGAAAGAGGAGAGAAAGGAAGAGAGACACGGAGATTTATTTTCTTAATATTCCAAAATTTTTTGCTGTATCCCATATGATGGTATTACTGTTTTCAGTTTTACTGAGGACTTGAAATATGTCTTTATAGTTACTAGCTATTACCTAATGTCCCCTTGCAAATCAAAACCTAATAAGATATTTTTGTTTTTTGATGTTAGAATTGTCATATATAGAAATAATTAAAGATGATTCTGAACATCAGAATTTATTTAGTAATCTAAAATTTTTTCCCACAGCAATTTCAGGCTTTAATGTATCTGAAACCTTAAAGAAAAGATAGGAATCTAACTATACTATTGGGACAGAACTCTAAGCAAAGCTTACTGAATGAGAAAAGCCACTATTTATTTTAAGATACTGGTCTTCTCCTTTTAATCTATTATATTGTTTAGTCATTAAGTTGTGTCCAACTCTTTCCTGAACCCATGGACTGTAGCCCACCCAGCTTCTCTGTCCATGGAATTTCCTAGGTGCCGGGGTCCAGCCCCGGTGGATCCAGGGAATTCGAAGCGGGGAGGGCGTTGGCGAGGAAAACTTATTTATTTATTAATATAAGATTAAATTAGGAAGAAATAGTGTAGTAGGAAAATTAAGTGGAGAAAGAAGGCTGAATAACTTGGCTTACGGGGAAGGCCAATAAAGTTCCAGACAAGGAGCTTGCACTATCTACGTTGGGCCACCGGTGCCTACTTGAATATCTAAGGGTGCCCCTTCTTAGGCTCCCTTTCGCGCGGGTCTTAAAAGCCAGGGCAAGTAAGTAGACTTAGTGAGCCACCCCGCTCCAGATGGGAATTCAGCCTGAAATTAGAGTAAAGAGGAGAGGGAGGGAGAGAGAGAAAAAGAGAGAGAGAGAGAGACACGGGGGGAGCCAGATTCCCAAGAAACTAGGCCGAGAGACTAGTCCGAGAAACTGGTCCATCCTTTATTGTTCAGAAGGCTTTTTATACTTTTGATAAAACATGGAGATCAATGGGTAACACAAAGTTATGCAGCGTTAGCAGTCCAGACTCTTATCAAAACCAGGCTTTTCTCTCTGCATACCTAATTGTATACACAAGTCTTAGGTAATTTACATAATCTTCCGGCCAAAAAGGCCAATGAACATTTTACAGCCTTTTTTCTGATAAGGGTTTGTCAACCAGAAGACTTATTTGTGTTGATCTTCCCAAAGTCTGGTGCCATTCTCAGAAAGCACTAAATAAAGTTATATTCTTACATAGCAAAGATACAGCAGTTTATAACAAGTGAAAGGAGTACAGTGATTTATAACAAAAGAAAAGTAATTAACTCAAAAGTCTAGTGTTGCTAACATCAAAACTACTATATATCTTTTTCCATATCCCGTTTACATTGATTAACATCCTCCCAGGTGCCTAAAAGATAAAGAATATGGAGGCCTAGCGGCAATCATTAAATCAACAGTGAAGACCCATCACCAATATGATTTTTAGCTCTTTAGAAAAGGCTCTGTATCTTTAAGATGCTTTTAAGCTTTGTGCCTCTCACGGTTGAGGGGCTGTAAGCAATTCACAAGCTGTAAGAGGTCCGGGGAACCTGTTAGGCAAGCTAGAGAGCTATCAGAGGGGGTTTAACTGAAACATCCCTTTCAAATGCAGAAGACTAAAGCCCTGAGTTGACTTTTTTCCAGAGAATATCAGAAGAGTGGAAAAGCAAGTACAAAAGCTGGCAGATTTTTGTTTTTTTGTTGGGGTACATGCTCAGGAAATTCCAGGGGGACCCCTGAAGTCTGATCACGACCTTGCGTATGTCAGCTTCCTTCCTCATGACCTTGTCACAGGCGGGATTCCTCACACTGGCTTCCGGCACCTAGGCAACAATACTGGAGTGAGTTGCCATTTTTTTTCTCCAGGGGATCTTCCTAACTCAGGGTAACCTGCAACTCCTGTGTTGGTAGGTAGATTCTTCACCACTGAGACACCAGGGAAGCCCTTAATATATTATAGAGAGTCCGTATGTCTGCAATACAGTTTTAAGCTCCATTGTAATTAATGGCCATACCCTTAAGACAGATTAATTTCTTTCCCTCAAAGAGATAGAAGTCCCTGCTTATCAGATAAGGAATAAGACTAAGTCCTTCATTTTAAGAAACAATTCTTTATTCTAATTTTTAGAATTACTACTTCAATCTAAGATATTTAGTCCTTTTCCTTATTTTATTAAGAAAACTATAATTTGTCTTTTATTTGTGTATATGTTTTAGATCACGAAGAGCCCTGTGGTCCTAGTCACAGGTCATTCTGCTTGAATGGAGGACTTTGTTATGTGATACCTACTATTCCCAGCCCGTTTTGTAGGTGAGTAAAATGAGCTGGGGGAGAGGGTAATTTTATATTTCATTATCTACTCATTTCTTAAAGAAGTGATAAATATTGAATAAAGAATGTGAGATGAAAAAGGGTAAGGAACACTTCATATTTATATAGAAAAAAATATGGTTTAAAAAAACAAAGAAAAGTGCCAAATCATTTCAAAAGCATTTATTTTGAAAACTTGTAGTCGTTGTTTCAAGTCTATTAGTATTTTTTAATAATCCATTTTAGTAAACTCTCTACAATTTTAGCAAATTAGGGAAGACAGTCTATACTTACTATTCTGGCAAACAGCTAGAGAATTCACTAATATAAGAAAACATACCATGAGATATTTTGCTTTGATTTAGAATATATAAGTACATGACAACTGTGTTGGTACTGACTTCATTTGATATATTAAAAAGAAAGTGAAGAGTTAAGGTTTTCTAACGGCGGGAGCAAATTTTGAAAAGAAAGGATCTTAATTTTTTTTGTTTTAAAAGACTATGATTCACTTTGGGAGTATAGTTATAGCTAGTGATTAATAAAAGACTTGAAAATAGTACTTGTATAGCTGACTTCATGTGAGTTTGGTTGAATAGGATTAAAGGGGGTTATAATAAACCTCTTTTAATATGTGAACTAACAACATAGTACTACCAGCAGTGTTCATAGATTTTAGCAGAGCTGACATCCAAAGATATTTTGTAGCATGTGTGTCAATTACTCTGTTTTTGTTATTTAATTGAAATGAGAGAGATAGAATCTAGATTTAAGACCATATTAAATAAAGGAATAGGAAAGTGAAATTTTCAGAAAAAGAGAAGAATGTTGGGATTTAGTGTGGAGGAGGAGAGACAGAGAAATAACCTTATAATTATCTCAGGAAGTTTTTAGAAGTTTTCATGGAAGGAATAATGACTGACTATTTTTAAAAATAGGTATTTTTTTCCTCTTAAGTGAAAAAAGAAGGGGATAGAAGAACAAATTAGCAACTATTTGTCACCCTCCAGGTGCTTTATATTAGATTGCATTTTAAATCCATTTACTGAAATATAATTTATGTATGATAAACAGCATTCATGTAAGTGCATAACTGATGAATTTTGACTAATGTTTATACCTGTGAAACCACCACCACCACGAAATACGGAGTATTTCCATTATCCCCTCAAATTTCTTTACTGACCATATTCTTTATTTACATTTCCATGTTTCATTCTCAGAAAAACCTTAGAGAACAGGTGGAGAGGAGACCTAAGGAAATAGAAAAATAAGGAGAAAATGAAAAATTAACTGACTGTATACTAACTGTCTGTTATACTGCACTGAGTAAGTGGAAAGAAAGAGTTAAAGAGTATTGAAATATGGAAAGTCATTGAAATGGGAAGAAATCTAGTGTTTTAGTTCAGGCTACTATAGCGAAACACCATAGACTGAGTGGCTTATGAGGAACAGAAATGTATTTCTCATAGTTAAAGGCCAGAAATCTGAGATCAGGGCGCCAGCCTGGTTGGTTTTTGGGGAGTGGCTGCTTCCTGGTTTGCAGATGTACCTGGGTAGAACTTTTGACTGGCAGATTTATTGTCAGGAAGAGCTGGTAAGGAGCCAGCTATCAGACTGCAGAGACAACATGTGATAGAATGAGGAGGACCTTCCTCTAGGTGTAAGCAAATTACAAACCACAGGCCAGATTGTTTTTGTTTGACCCTTGACTTAAGAAGTTGTTGGTTGTTTTTTTTTTTTTTTTTGCTTTTTAAAGGGTTAAAAAACATATTCAGAAAATTACAGAAAATTATGCCATGCATGGCAGGAAGAGAGAGTTCACTAGAGCCTCTTTTATAAGGTTGCTAATCCCATTCATGAGGGGTTCCATCCTCATGATTTAATCACCTCCCAAAGCCTCTACCTCCTAATACTGTCATATTAGGGTTATGAAATTCAACATATGATTTTGTGGGGGGACACAGATGTTTAGTCCATAGCACTTAGGTTGTCACTCTGCTTTTGCATTTTATATAGGTGCATTTTTAGTTTATTTTCAAACAGTGACTAATGAAAGAGAATGGGCTGCTTTGCTGGGAACTCATGCCAGGCTTAAGAATCTATCTGATTTCTTCCTAATTTCAGACTTTAATAGTGGTAGTAATTGAGGAGAAGTTGAAACCATACCCCATGATTCATAATGGCTAGGAAGGAAGCAAGGTCACCATGTTGCGTGATCACAGGAGATTCTTTGAGATTAGCACTTACTGCACAGTGTACAAGGTATACCCTGGAGTTATTAAACATACTGGTAGAAGGTGAAGTCAGGAGGAACAAAAGGGACCTTCAGAAAAAAGGAAGAAATATGGTGACTAAGGGATCAATGAAACTGAATGGCAGATAAGTTTAAAATCATATTTTGTAAAAATAATTGCCTTCTAATAATTTTAGGACCCTGTTTCTAATTTTGTAAAAATAATTGCCTTCTAATAATTTTAGGACCCTGTTTCTAATACAGTCCTATAGGCTATCTTGCCTATATGTAAAGGCAAACTCATTTCGCATCCCAACTCGTACTATTTCCTGCATTCCCCTTTTCTGACAATCCAACCAGTTTGTCACTCACTGATTCATCTTTAACTATCACTGAACCCTTGTCTGGTTGTCAGGTCAAAATTCTGCCTTTGCTGTAGGTCTCTCATCTTTCTAGCCCTCTGTTGTCTTACAATCATTGTGTTAGCTCATACCTTCTTAATCCCTGATTTATCTATAGAAATGGTTTCCTAGCCAATTTTCTTGGACCCTAATTCTCATCACTACTTCTGCTAAAATAAAACTTCAGTGACAACCTTCATACCTACCCATCTGCCACAGATACAATAAAGTTTCACCTTTTGCCATAGCTTTTAGAGACATCTACTGTTTGCCCCCTAACTACCTTTGTGATGGTCTATTCTTCCTTGGTCTGAGTTCTACCTAGAACCATTTACTATTTATGTTGGATACATTTTGCATTTTCTCACCCTTCCTTTTCTTCCTGTCTGTTGGCATCTCACTCCAGAATACTTGCCTGGGAAGTCCCATGGACAGAGGAGCCTGGCAAACTACAGTTCATAGAGTCACAAAGAGTGGAATTGACTTGCAACTGAGTAAAAACGCATGTGCATATTCAAATCCTACTTATATTTCAAGGTTGCCTCCTTCCTAATCACTCACCTCATCACAAATCAAAATTAACCTCCTCCTCTCTGTACAGAGAAATGTGTGGAATTTATTGCCTTATATTTTGTATCACATATATACTCACTCTTTTTATTCTACAATAAATATCCCCCATCATTCTTACCATTTAGGAAATTGCCTTGCCCATGGTAGATGACAGTTTAAATAATTGTTGATTCATTTCTGAATCAGTGGTCAGTATATTTTTCTTTCATGAAATACATAAGTAAATTAATAAAATACTTAGAAATACTACAATGGCAATAAACAAGTAGGCTTTACAAATTTAATTTACTTTTTCTTACACATTGGTCTCTTTCCTCTGTCTCTATTTTTTTTTTCTTATTTGGACTTTCAAACCAGCATCCTTTGGTTTTTCTTATCTAGTTTCTTTATTTGCTTATTTAGCACAGTGATTTTCTTTTTTTTTAAGCTAATATTTTAAAGTTGAGGACTACATGGTATCAGTTTATTAGTATTGAGATTTGCTCTGGAGCCTGATTCATGTACAGAATTTTAAATGGTCTGTGTCTACAAGAGAAGATTGTGGATTCTCTAATTGACAGATGTCGAGTTTTAGGTATATACTTTAGATCAGGCTTGTTGTAATGTGCTGTTCAAATCTCTCATATCCTTAATAATTTTATCTTCATGATTTATCAGTAACTAAGGGATTATGTCCAAATTTCTGACTAATTTTGGATCTTTAATACCATGATTTCTGTTAATTTTTGCTGAATGTATTTGAGGCAGTGTTATTAAGCACATATTAATTTAGAATGGTTATGTCTTCTGGGGTGTGTGTGTGTGTGTGTGTGTGTGTGTGTGTGTGTGTGTGTATGTATGCTCAGTCATGTCCAACTCTTTGCAATCCCATGGACTGCAGCCTGCCAGGCTCCCCTGTCCATAGGTTTTCCAGGCAAGAATACTAGAGTAGGTTGCCATTTTCTCTTCCAGGTCTTCTGGTGAAGTGTCCTTTTTTTTTTTATCATGATATAGTGACCTTCTTCATTGCTAATATTTTTTGTCTTAAAATCTATTTAACTGACATTAATGTGTTATACTAGCCTTCCTGTTTTTGGTACTTGACTAGTATACATTTTTCTTTCAATTTTCTAGTGTGTGTCTATAAACACATACAGTTAGTTGAACTTCACCTTTTCTGTCTTTATTGGAATGATTGAGTTTTATTTTTCCATCCTACATTCTGTTTATTTTCATTGACATGTCTTAAAATTAATGAAAAGAACAGAAAAAAATATTAGAATAAATAGTACATAATGAGTGTATTATTTTGAAACTTGTGCTTCAGATGTGTCAGTGTGCATGTGTTTGGAGTCACATATACTATTTTTTGATTCAGTGGCTCAATATTGTTATTTTTTTAAATTGATGGTGGTATAGTCGCTAAGTCATGTCTAATTCTTGCAACCACATGGACTGTAACCCCCCAGGCAAGAATACTGGACTAGTTTGCCTTTTGGTTCTCTAGGGGATCTTCCAGACCCAGGGATTGAACCCAGGTCTCCTGCACTGTGGATGGTTTCTTTACCAACTGAGCCACCAGGGAAACCCTATTTTTTTAAATTGCAGTATAGTTAATTTACAATGTTGTGTTACTTTCTGTTGTATAGCACAGTGAATCAGTTATACATATATCCCCACTTTTTTAGACCCATTTCCCACATGGGTCATTACATAGTACTGAGTAGAGTTCCGTTGGGCTCTATATGCATACTCAGTCACTTCAGTCGTGTCCTGCTCTTTGCGACCCTATGGACTGTAGCCCATGAGGCTCTCTGTACGTGGAATTCTGTAGGCAAGGATACTGGAGTGGGTTCCTGTGCCTTCCTCAAGGAAATCTTCCCGACTCAAGGATCAAACCAGAGTCTCTTGCATCTCTTGCTTTGCAGGCAGATTCTTTACCCACTGAGCCACCTGGGAGGCCCCTGTGCTATATAGTAGGTCATTATTAATATTTATTTATTTTATATATGGGCTTCCCTGGTAGCTCAGCTGGTAAAGAATCTGCCTGCAGAGCAGGAGATCCTGGTTTGATTCCTGGGGTGGGAAGATCCCCTGGAGAAAGGATAGGCTACCCACTCTAGTATTCTTGGGCTTCCCTGGTGGCTCAGCTAGTAAAGAATCTGCCTGCGATGTGGGAGACGTGGGTTCGATCCCTGGGTCAGGAAGATCCCCCAGAGGAAGGCATGGCAACCCACTCAGTATTCTTGCCTGGAGAATCCCCATGGACTGAGGAGTCTGGCAGGCTACAGTCCATGGGGTTGCCGAGTCAGACACAACTGAGCAACTAAGCACTGCACAGCATTTTCTATATAGTAATATATATATTGTTGTTGTTGTTCAGTTGCTAAGTTGTGTCCAGCTGTTTGTGACCCTATGGCCTGTAGAATGCCAGGCTTCTCTGTTCTTCACTAACTCCCAGAATTTGCTCAAATTCATGTCCATTGAGTCAGTAATGCTATCTAACAATTTCACCCTCTGCAGCTTCCTTCTTCTTTTGCCTTCAATCGTTCCCAGCATCAGAGTCTTTTTCAATGAGTTGGCTCTTGGCATTATATGGCCAAAGTATTGGAGCTTCAGCTTCAGCATCAGTGCTTCCAGGGAATAGTCAAGAATTGACTGGTGTGAACTCCTTGCAGTCCAAAGGACTCTCAAGAGTCTTCTCCAGCACAGTTCAAAAGTGTGTATGTGTTATGCCCTTTTCCTCTTGCCCTCAATCTTTCCTAACATCAGGGTCTTTTCCAATGAGTCAGTTCTTCACATCAGGTGGCCAAAGTGTTGGAGCTTCAGCTTCAGCATCAGTCCTTCCAATGAATATTCAGGGTGGATTTCCTTTAGGATTGACTGCTTTGATCTTCTGCTGTCCAAGGGATTCTTGAGTCTTCTCCAACACCACAGTTCAAAAGCATCAATTCTTCAGTATTCAGCCTCCTTTATGGTCCAACTCTCACATCCATACATGACTACTGGAAAAACCATAGCTTTGAGTATATAGACCTTTGTCAGCAAAGTGATGTCTCTGCTTTTTAGTACACTGTCTAGGTTGGTCTTAGCTTTTCTTCTAAGGAGCAAGTATCTTTTAATTCTGTGGCTGCAGCCACCATCCACAGTGATTTGGGAGCCTGAAATTGAAATCTGGCAGTTTCCACTTTTCTCCCATGTATTTGCCATGAAGTGATGGGATCGAATCTCATGATCTTTGTTTTTTGAACGTTGAGTTTTAAGCCAGCTTTTTCACTCTCCTTTTTCACCTTCATCAAGAGGCTCTTTAGTTCCTCTTTGCTTTCTGCCATTAGGGTGGTATTATCTGCATATCTGAGTTTGTTGATAACTTCTCCTGGCAATATTGATTCCAGCTTGTGAAGTCATCTAGCCCAGCATTTCACATGAGGTACTCTGCATATAAGTTAAGTAAGCATGGTTACAATATATAGCCTTGACATACTCCTTTCCCAATTTTGAACCAGTCCTTTTTTCCATGTCCAGTTCTAACTATTGCTTCTTGAACTGCATATAGATTTCTCAGGAGGCAGGTAAGGTGGTCTGGTATTCCCATCTCTTCAGAAATATTCCATAGTTTGTTGTGATCCATACAGTAAAACGCTTTAGCGTAGTGAATGAAACAGAAGTAGATGTTTTTTTGGAATTCCCTTGCTTTTTCTATGATCCAATGGATGTTGGCAATTTGATCCAATGGATGTTGGCAATTTTCTAAATCCAGCTTATACATCTGAAATTTCTTGGTTCACATAGGGCTGATGCCTAGCCTGAAAGATTTTGAACATAATCTTGCTAGCACATGAAATGAGTGCAACTGTACGGTAATTTTAACATTCTTTGGTATTGCCTTTCTTTGGTATTGGAATAAAAGCTGACCTTTTCCAGTCCTGAGGCCACTGCTGAGTTTTCCAAATTTGTTGGCATATTGAGTACAGCACTTTAACAGCATCATCTTTTAGGATTCTAATTAGCTCAGCTGGAATTCCATCAGCTCCACCAACTTTGTTCATAGCCACATTTCCTAAGGCCCACTTGACCTCACACTCCAGGATGTCTGGCTCTAGGTGAGTGATCACACCATTGTGGTTATCTGGGTCATTAAGAGCTTTTTTGTACAGTTCTTCTGTATATTCTTGCCACCTCTTCTTAATCTCTCTATTATGTTAAGTCCTTGCTATTTTTGTCCTTTATTGTGCCCTCTTTGCATGAAATGTTCCCTTTGTATCTCCAATTTTCTTAAAGAGATCTCTGGTCTTTCCCATTCTATTGTTTTCCTCTGTTTCTTTGCATTGTTCACTTAAAAAGGATTTCTTATTTCTCCTTTCTATTCTCTGGAACTCTGCATTCAACTGGGTTTATCTTTCCCTTTCGCTTCTCTTCTTTTCTCACCTATTTGTAAGGCCTCCTCAGACAACCACTTTGCCTCCCTGCATTTCTTTTTCTTGAGGATGGTGTTGGTCACCACCTCCTGTACAATGTTACAAAACTCTGTCCATAGTTCTTCAGGCACTCTTATTGGATCTAATCCCTTGAATCTATTCGTCACTTCTACTGTATAATCATAAGAGATTTGATTTAGGTTGTATGAATGGCCTAGTGGTTTTCCCTACTTTCTTCAGTTTGAGCCTGAATTTTATAATAAAGAGTTCATGATCTGAGCCACAGTCAGCTCCCGGTCTTGTTTTTGCTGACTGTATAGAGCTTTTCCATCTTCGGCTGCAAAGACTGTAATCAATTTGATTTCGGTATTGACCACCTAGAGATGTCCATGTGTAGAGTCGCCTCTTGTGTTGTTGGAAGAGGGTGTTTGCTATGACCAATGCGTCAATGCATTCTCTTGCCAAAACTCTGTTAGCTTTTGCCCTGCTTTATTTTGTGCTCTAAGGCCAAACTAGACTGTTACTCCAGGTATCTCTTGACTTCCTACTTTAACATTCCAGTCCTCTATGATGAAAAGGGCATCATTTTTGGTGTTAGTACTAGGAGGTCTTGTAGGTCTTAATAGAATCGTTCAACTTCATCTTCTTCAGCATCAGTGCTTGGGGCATAGACTTGGAATACTGTGATGTTGAATGGTTTGCCTTGGAAACTAATCCAGATCATTTCTGTCATTTTTGAGATTGCAACCAAGTACTGCATTTCAGACTCTTTTGTTGACTATAAAGGGCTTCACCATTCCTTCTAAGGGATTCTTGCCCACAGTAGTAGATATAATGGTCATCTGAATTAAATCCACCATTCCCATCCATTTTAGTTCACTGATTCCAAAAATGTCAGTGTTCACTCTTCCATCTCCTGTTTGATCACATCCAGTTTACCTTGATTCATGGACCTAACATTCCAGGTTCCTATGCAATATTATTCTCTTATTACCTTTTAAACATCTGAAAAGTCTGTATCTATAGTGATGGTCACCTTTTAATTTCTGATATAAATGCTTTGTGTTTTTTCTTTTTTTCCTAGAGGTTTATTTATTATTTTTTTCAACACCAGTTTTAAGCTTTTTTGATTTTTCTCAATTGCATTTTTGTTTCCTATTTGATTTTTTTTCCCAATGAAACTTTTAAATTAGTAATTAATTTACCTTAGTCCCCATCCCAAATCACATAACTTCACATCAGTTCAGCCCTTAGCCTGAGCCTTATGACCAGTTGTTTTTATGTAGGATAAATTAAAGATAGTAGTCAACTTTTTCCATTTAACATGATCTCATAAGTGCTTTTTTTAAATTGCCTTATCTCTTGATGTCATTTCTAACGAAGTACAGTTGACATGCAACATTCCATTCATTTCAGATGTATAGCATAATGATTTGACATTCATATGTGTGAATGTCTGTGTTCTTAAGTTAGGGAAGTTTCAGTCATAGTTTCTTTGAATAAGCTTTCTGCCCCTTTTTCTCTTGCTCTTCTCCTTCTGAGACCCCTACTATGTCAATTTTATTGTATTTGATGCTGTCCCATTGGTCCTTTAAGCTGTCTTCTCTTTTTAAAATCTTTTTTTTTTTTTCCTGCTCTGTTTTGGTGAGTTCCACAGAGTGTCCTGTACCCTAGAACACTGATTATTTCTCATTCATCTAGTCTGCTGTTGAACCCCTCCAGTGTATTTGTTTCTTTGGAGAAGGCAATGGCACCCCACTCCAGTACTCTTGCCTGGAAAATCCCATGGGTGGAGGAGCCTGGTAGGCTGCAGTCTATGGGGTTGGGAAGAGTTGGACACGACTGAGCGACTTCACTTTCACTTTTCACTTTTATGCATTGGAGAAGGAAATGGCAACCCACTCCAGTGTTCTTGCCTGGAGAATCTCAGGGATGGGGGAGCCTGGTGGGCTGCCATCTATGGGGTCGCACAGTCTGACATGACTGAAGTGACACAGCAGCAGCAGTGTATTTCTTTAGTTCATTTATTGTATTCTTCAGCTCTCTGACTTCTATTTGGTGCTTTCTTATATTTTCTGTTTCTTTGTTGAAGTTATCTCTGTGTTTATCCTTTCTTCTTCCAAGTTTGGCGTCTTTATGACTGTTACTTTTAACTGGTAGGTAAATGACTTATCGCCATTTCACTTAGGTTTTTTTGTTTTTTGTTTTCCTGGAGTTCAGCTTATTCTTTCATTTGGAACATATTCCTCTGTTTCCTCATTTTGCTTGACTCTGTATTTGTTTCTATGTGTTAGGCAAGATAGCTCTCTCTCCCAATTTTGGAGGAGTGGCCTTGCGTAGGAGATGAACCTTATTGTTTAACTTTGCCCTGGATCTTTATAGTCTCTTCAGCTGCCTTGCTGTTGTTTCAGACCTGTGAGGCTTGGAAATGCATTCCCCTCTGGCCAACAGAGTCTGACAGTCAAGGGGCATCCCCCCTGGCGAGAGGGCTCCACGTGACTACTGGTTCTGGCAGGACTTAGGGAGAAGCCCTGGGAATGGGACACTTGCCTGTCTCCTCTGTCAGGTTAGTGCCTGCATTTATTTCTTATAAATTACTTAAGGATATTTCCTGACACATGGTGAACAATCAACAAATATTTGTGGAATGAATAAGCAGCTCTGTACAATTGGAGTGGAGTTCTCGTTTCAGTTTTTTTCTTAGGATAACTTTCTGGGCCTGGAATAAACAGTCATTGAGTATATATGCTTGCCTGGGAAATTCCATGGAAAGAGGAGCCTGGTGGGACACAGTCCTTGGGGTCACAAAAGAATTGGACAGGACTTAGGGACTAAATAACAACAACAATGTAACAACATATTTTCACAGCAGACAGTGTTGAGTTTTGTTTAAGAATACAGGGTCTAGGAATTGGTGATGGACAGGGAGGCCTGGTGTGCTGCGATTCATGAGGTCGCAAAGAGTCGAACACGACTGAGTGACTGAACTGAACTGAAACTGAACAGGGTCTAGACTTCAGCATAGCTGTGAAACTGTCTTTGCCCATACAAGCTGTATGCTTGTGGACTATTTGCCTCACTTCTTTGACTCACATTTGACTCAGCTATGAAATTGGAGAAACAAACTCCTCTTGCCCAAAGATGTTATGAAAATTTAAGCACAAGTAGTGTTGGCTAATATCTACTCGTTATTTCTTTTTTGCACTTTCTTTGGGCTTAATTTTCTCTTCATTCTTTAGCTCTTTGAACTCCTCATTGGATGTTACTGTTTACACAATGCTGAAGTATATAACTGTGTGTATAAATCTGCACATGTATGGAATCACTTATCTGTAAATTCCTAGAGGTAAGATTTCAGGGTTGAAGACACATACTTTTGTGATTTTAATAGGTGTTGCCAAATAGTTCTCCATGGGGATTATAATACTATTTTGAACTCCCACCAGTAATGTATTTGAGTAACTGTTTCCATTACAACAGAGTTGTCAAACTTCTGGATTTTTGCAAATATGGATTAAAACCATAGTATCTCAGTATTCTTTTCATTTATATTTTCCTAATTATAAGTAAAGTCAGACATCTTTCATTGCTTAAATACTAGTTATATTTTTTGATAAACATTTGTTCACATATTTGCTTATTTTTAAAAATTGGGTCATTGATCCTTTTTATTTCTAGAACTTGTCTTATACTGGGGAGGTTAGCCTTTTATGTGGAGAAGGTGATGGCACCCCACTCCAGTACTCTTGCCTGGAAAATCCCATGGACAGAAGAGTCTGGAAGGCTGTGGTCCATGGGGTCGCGAAGAGTCGGACACGACTGAGCGACTTCCCTTTCACTTTTTCACTTTCATGCACTGGAGAATTAAATGGCAACCCACTCCAGTGTTCTTGCCTGGAGAATCCCAGGGACGGGGGACCCTGGTGGGCTGCCGTCTATGGGGTCACTCTAAGGAGTGGGACACGACTGAAGTGACTTAGCAGCAGCAGCCTTTTATGTATAATATTAATTTAAAATAATTATTTATAGTTTATTATGTTTCTTTTTACCTATCCTATGGTGTTTACTTTTCCATGCAGTAGTTCTTTTATTTGTCTGCAGTCAAAATTTTCAGTCTTTTGTTTTTTTCTTAAACTTCAAATTTGAGTCATACTTAGAAAAGTCTTTCTTACTCCAAGGTTATAATGAATTTTCTCTTGTTTGTTTCAGGTTCTTTTTTAAAAGTTAAAAATTCATTCTACTTAGAATATGTATATGGTCCAGGTTTATCTTCTTAAATAAAACTACCCAGTCCTCTCAACATTATTGATTTAATGTCATAATTCCCATTAGAATGTCATCCTCATAAGGACAAGAACTTTTACTCATGTTTACTGCTGGAATTGTGCCTGAAACATAATAGGTACTCAGTATTTATTAAATGCTTGAATTCCTCTACTGATTTGAAATGCCAACTTTGTTATATACTAAGTTTCAAATGTAAGTATTTGAATTCTTTCTGGAATTTCTCTCATTTTCCTTTGGCCTGTTCATGTGCCAGTAGCAACTTCTTTTAATTGTTAGATCTTTATAGTGAGATTTAATATATAGTAAGTCTAGGTTTTGCATCAGCACACCCCAACCACCCTTGATTTTTAATTTTTTCATATGAACTTTTAGAATTAATTTATCTGTCCAGAAAGAAAGACTGTGGATTTTTTTGAGTAGGTAATTGCATTAAATTGATACATTCACATAAGGACAGTTATTTTTTATTAATTGCATTAAGTTGATACATTCATATAAGGAAAAAAATTTTTATATAGTACTGAGTCTTTCTATCCAAGAATAATACGTATCTTCTCACTTATTCAAATTCCCTTTTGTGTACTTTAGGGGTGTTTTAAAAACATTTTATATAAATTTTGCACATTTCTCGTTTTTTCCTATAGATTTTATGTTTTGCTGCAAATATAAATCATTTTACACATAAACTTAATAAATATCATGTTACTCCTATATTTAAAACTCTTCAATGACTTTCCATTTCACTCACGTAAAGACCAGAGGCTTAAATGGCTCTCATATTTCTCTACCTTCATATCCTGTTCCTCTCCTGTTGTTCCGTCTGCTTCAGCCACACTGGCATCCTTGGTGTTCCCCAAAGCCAAGAAAGTTCCTGACTGTAAGATAATGCCCTGCTTTTTCCTTCTGTGATAGAATGCTCTTTCCTCAAGATATCCTTATGGCTAACTCCCTCACATCATTCATCTCTTCACTGTCAACTTCTGGACCACTATTTAAAAAATGAAACCTATTCTTCTCCCGTTTCCATTCTTCCTTTATCCACATCTCTTATGATCTACTAACATGCTATCTGACTTTTTATTTATTTTTAAAATAATTTTTATTTATTTTATTTTTGATTGTGCTGGATCTTCATAACTACACGGACTCTTCTCTGGTGGTGACGAGCAGGGGCTACTCTACTTGTGGCGCATGGGCTTTTCATTGCAGTGGCTTCTCTTGTTGCAGAGGCTCTAGGATGCGCGGACTTCACTAGCTGTGGCTCCTGGGCTCTAGAGCACAGGTTGATTAGTTGTGGCACACAGGCTTAGTGACTCCATGGCATGTGAGATCTTCCCAGATCAGGGATCAAACCTGTGTCTCTTGCATTGGCAGGCAGATTCTTTATCACTGAGTCACCAGGAAAGCCCTTGTTTACTTTATTGTTTACTATCTGCCCAGGATCGATTATAAACTCTATGGTTTTTTAAATTTAAAAATTTAAGAATTTTTTTTTTATTCAGTGATGTTTCCCATAGATCTAGAACGAGTGCTCAATAATTATCTTTTGAATGAATGGAGGCCCAGCTATTCTGCTAAATTCTTTTATTGTTCTTAATATTTTTTCAGTTGATTCTCTTGGTTTTCTCATCATGTACAATGGAAAACTGATAGAGTGATCTGGTACCCAATTCAAGCATTATATTTTCTATAAAGCTTTTCCAAGTATAATTAACTGGCCTCACATTTACACTCTGTGGCAGAGCCTATTAGTGTTCAATAAATATCTTTGGGGTCTTCTGCATTTCCCAGCTCCACTTGTCGATAGGTTGGATCCATGAGATTGAGTTCTGGGACAGAGTGTTATGGGAAAGGATTCAGGCCACTTCCAAACCTGGCCCCAGACAACTGTTTCCTGAAAAACTCCAGCCTGTCTTTTTCCTACCTCAGTGACCTTGGGGGCCATGTTTTCAAGGTAGTAGATTTAAGTGATGGAGAAGGGCTGCCTGTGAATAAAACACTTTTCTTGCATTAAGCCACCAGTTTGAGGATTACCCTAGATATCAGCTAGTAATTATATTCTCATGTACTCAGACATGTTTTAGACATCTTTATGACTCTTTATGTTACTTAAATGACTTCTGTATATGCTGCTCCCTAATAGAATAATAAGCACCTTAGAGGAAATGCATCCTATTACTTGTCTTTAAATTGCCTCCATCCAGTATAAGTCCTAGAATATAATAAATGCTAAAAGAAAAAAAAATTTCTTGGTAAAATGTTGATGAGGAAAATGGGGATAGAGAAGAATTTGGAAATCTTATCACTGAGAAATAGGGATATTTAATACCAAGTAATCAAAGCTAAGATATAATAAATTCTGTGAGGAAGATGTTTACAATAGATTGGATTTGAAAATAAAAGTTACTTGTGATTTTCTACAGAGATGTATTGAATTGTTTTTTTGCCCTTCTTTTTCAGTTTACACATTTCCTTCTCTCATTAGGTTAATAACAAACCGGTGCTTCTAAAAATCTCAGAAAATTTTCTTTGTCTAATAAAGTATTAGAACGGGAAGGGCTCAAATGAGGGAAAGGCCGTGAAAAGAAGCCTTAAAAATATCATTAAATTAATTTCCTCAGTTTTACACCTGCCTCATTCTTTTTACAAAGCATCTGAACCAATATGTGTTAAATAGAAATTTAAAATATAGAGCTAATTATGGCTATCAAGAAAAAATGTGTAAATCTTATATTTATAGATCTTTATGATGTAATTCTTATAACACATTTCACTGGGAATATTTGAGGTTTGATCTAGGACCTGTTCATTCTTCATTCTGATACAACCATTTTATCTGATTTCTACAAGACAGTACAAGCAGATGTAGTAATAACAAATGTAATACTGAGATCTAATACTATCATTATGTAGGTAAACAATTCATTAGTTGCTGTAAAAATAAATTATTGTAAACAAGAATTGGGCACTCTTTTCCAGTTTTGTGAATGAATCTCTTTTCTGTTACTTATAAGGGGTAGCTGATGTCAAGGACTATATCTGATTTCCTGACCTTTCACTAATGTTCTTTTGTCAGCAGTATCTCTTTATTCCACTGTCTTATGTAATCAAGCACGACTGTTAAAAGCAAAACTAAGTTTTTTAATAATATGAAGATTTACATTTCAAACTCTTGTAATTAAAAAGAAAATGAACTACTCAGTAAAGTTTGTACACCTAGGCCATAAAATAAGTAGGCTTATGAAATACTGTGTAACCATATAACCTTCTTTTCACAACCTGGAGATCTTCTCTTGGTCTCCATGCTTTCAAACCTAATTATGCATAGTGTGGCATGTGTGTATCTGTCCTGTCTGACTCTTTGTGGTGCTATGGACTGTAGCCCACCAAGCTCCTCTGTCTATAGGATTTCCCAGACAAGAATACTAGAGTGGATAGCCATTTCTTTCTCCAAGGGAACTTCCCGACCCAGAGATTGAACCCAGGTCCCCAGCATTGCAGGCAGATTGTTTACCTTCTGAGCCACCAGGGAAGCCCCATGCATAGCATGGCGGGGGGGAGGGAGTTCTCATCTCTCATGAATATAAACTGGGCCTGTAGAGACTAATAACTAAAATAACCATTCCAGTGTATTAATTTTTGAGTGGTAGTTAACACAGACTTGAGTTAATGTGAGTCAGGTATTTTCTCTGTGTAGACTGTTACACATGGGAAGTCAAGTTTATAATTAGAAGATTGCTTAGGGAATATAGAATGGAAACAAAATTATATAAATTGGATTTGTCACTAGCCTGTTGCATTCATTTCCATAAGAGGAATAATCTTACCTAGGACTGTAATACTTGAAATCTGCCCCATAACTTCTCTATTAGTGCTTAGATGAGTACTGCTGAAGTTTGCCTCTTGTGCTCTATGCCCCTGGGTTTCTCTTGCTGACCAACAGCTCCTCAGATTGACAGGCTTTTTCTTTAGATATGTTAATATATATACAGCCATTCTCCATTTTTTGAAGGACCTTGGCTTTGTTCGTCTCTGCTTCATAGACTTTATAATTTAGCTTTTGTTAAATAACCTTGTTTCATTCATTTATCAGTAGTGTACAGCATCTTAACACAGTAAGTGTATTATGTACTTGTACTTAATGCACAGTCTAAATATAGTTGAGGTGTGTTGCAAGTATTATATATCTTATATATATATTTTTCTTTGTTTTAGCCCATGACTACCAACAATATGAGTCTTGTGGCTAGTACTGTTTAAAATGATTAAACATGAAGGTAGAATTTCATTTTAATTTATGAGCCTTTTAACTACCTCTGTATTATATTTTTAATTTTTGCTCCAAGGATATATACAGGTTTAACTTCACAGTTAATATAATCATGACTAATTTTCATTTCATATAAGATGCAGAAATCTTGCCAACCATGTTGTTCCACTTGTTTCCCTATTCCTTATGCTGTCATTATCCTAAGTAATGTATCTACATAAGTCTGTAAGCTCCACAATACAGTATTTTTGTTTTTGGCTTAAATTGTCATATGTATTTTTCTAAATGGAGATTTAAGTGACACTGTTTTTTTAACCGTTTCCAGTGCTCATCATTCCTTTCTATAGATTTGTCTCCATCTAGTTATTTCCCCTGAGCCTGGAGATCTTCCTTTTTATTTTTCTTAGAAAACAGGCTGCTGACCATGAGTTAGCTTTTTTTCTTATATCTAAAAATGTCTATATTGCCTTCAGTCTTTTTCTTAACAGCTTTATTGAGATATAATTAGCATATCATATAATTTGCCCAGTTAAAGTAAATAGTTCAATGTTTTTTCATATGTTCACAGTGTTATGCAATCAACTATCACTGTAATCTAATCTTAGGACATTTTCATCCTCTCCTAAAAGCTTCCCTGGTGGCTCAGATGGTAAAGAATCTGTGAACCTGCCTGCAATGCGGGAGACCAGGGTTCGATCCTTGTGTCAGGAAGATTCCTTGGAGAAGGGAACCCACTCCAGTATTCTTGCCTGGAGAATTCAATGGACAGAGGGCCTGGCGAGCTACAGTCCATGGGGTCCCAAGAATCGGACACAACTGAGTGACTAACACATTCACTTTCACGCTTAGAAGTACACCACAAACATTTCTAATTAATCCCTATCCTCCACCACATACTTAATCTACTTTCAGTCTCATTGTCCTATTTTGGATATTTAATACAAATGGAATGAGACAATAAGGGTTATTTTGTGAATGGCTTCCTTGACTTAGCCTAAGTTGTTTTATGTTGTAGAGTTATCTACTTTGTAGCATGTCTCAGTGCTTCATTTTTATCAAATAATGTTGTATTATGTAGATATAAATTTTATTTTTCCACTTATCGGTTATTGAACCTTTGAGATTTTTCCTACTTTCGGGCATTATGAGTAGTGCTGCTTTTATTGCCGTCATATTTAAAGGGTATTTCTGCAAAATACAGAGTTCTGGGTTCAATTTTTTCCCACACTTTAAATATTTCCTTCTACTGTCTTCTGGTCTCTATGACTTCTGATACAAAGTCAGCTATCATTCATATTACTATTTCCCCATGTATGCTGTGTTGTTCTCTCTGATTACGTTCAAGATTTTCTTTTTCCCCCCCAGCCATTTAACTATGATGTGCCTAAATTTGCTTGGTATATGCCGTTTCAATATGCAAATTTATCTTTCACTAAAGTTTGGAAATTTGAGGGCATCATTTCTTTAAATATTCTTTTCCTGCCCCATTCTCTAATTTTTCTCCTTTTGGGTTTCCAATTATAAGTATGTTGACCTTTTAATACTGTTCCATAAATCATTGGATTTTTCTTTCTTTTTTAAAAAAAATCTTTCTGTATTTTAAACAGATAGTTTGTAATGATCTGTGTTTAAGTTCACTGACCCTCCTATTATTTACAATCTGCTGTTAAGACCATCCAATCAATTTTTTATTTCATATATTATTTTATGAGTTCTAAAATTTCCATGTTAATTATTTTTTCATATTTCCTATTTTTCTGCTGAGCTATCTTATTTCTTCATTGATTATATTTTCTTTTATGTCCTTGAGCATTAAACCTTGGTATTTAAAATTCTTGTCTGCTAATTTCAGTGTCTAGGTCATCTCAGCATCAGACCCCAGTTGATTTTTCTTTACACTGTTACTGTAACATATATATCCTAGTAAGGGAGGAGAAAAATCTTTTTCCTCTACCCATCTTAGGTTTATTGGTTGAGGCCTTGCAAATTAGACTGACAAAAATTAAAAAGAGAAGAACAGAAGTTTACTAATGCATGTATTCTGAATAAATACATGAGACTATTTGGTGATGAGTAACTCAAAGGGTTGGTTTAAACTTGGGGTTTCTATAACATCTGAACAAAAAACAATAAATTTGTAGAGAAGTGACATGACAAGAAGAGATTTTAGACTTTAAGGATGGCAAACCATGGAAAAGTAAATATATGGGGAAAACTAATGGAAGATAAACAGTATTATATATGCAGATGATACCACTGTAATGGCAGAAAGTGAAGAGAAACCAAAGAGCCTCTTGATGAGGGTGAAAGAAGAGAGTGAAAACCTGGCTTTAAACTCAACATTCAAAAACCTAAGATCATGACATTTGGTCCAATCACTTCATGGCAAATAGGTTGGGAAAAAGTGGAAACAGTGACAGATTTCGTTTTCTTGGTCTCTAAAATCACTGCAAATGGTGACTGCAGCTGTGAAATTAAAAGATGCTTGCTCCTTATAAGAAAAGCGATGACAATCCTAGACAAAAGTAGAGGCATCATTTTGTTGACTGAGGTCCGTATAGTCAAAGCTATGATTTTTCCAGCAGTCATGTATGGGTGTTGGACCATAAAGAATACTGAGTGCCAAAGAATTGATGCTTTCAAATTGTGGTGCAGGAGATGACTCTTGAGAGTCCTTTGGATGGATATGAGTCTGAGCAATGCCAAAGAATGTTCAAACCACCACACAATTGCACTCATCTCACACGCTAGCAAAGTATTGCTCAAAATTCTCCAAGCCAGGCTTCAACAGTATGTGAACTATGAGCTTCCAGATGTTCAAGCTAGATTTAGAAAAGGCAGAGGAACCAGAGATCAAATTGCCAATATCTGTTGGAGCATAGAAAAAGCAAGGGAATTCCAGAAAAACATCTACTTCTGCTTTATTGACTACGCCAAAGCCTTTGACTGTGTGGATCACAATAAACTGTGCAAAATTCTTAGAGATGGGAATAGCAGACCACCTGACCTGCCTCCTGAGAAACCTGTATGCAGGTCAGGAAGCAACAGTTAGAACTGGACATGGAACAACAGACTAGTTCCAAACTGGGAAAGGAGTACATCAAGGCTGTATATTGTTACCCTGCTTATTTAACTTCTATGCAGAGTACATCATGAGAAATGCTGGACTGGAAGAAGAACAAGCTGGAATCAAGACTGCTGGGAGAAATATCAATAACCTCAGATATGCAGATGACACCACCCTTATGGCAGAAAGTGAAGAGGAACTAAAGAGCCTCTTGATGAAAGTGAAAGAAGTGAGTGAAAAAGTTGGCTTAAAGCTCAACATTCAGAAAACCAAGATCATGGCATCTGGTCCCATCACTTCATGGGAAATAGATGGGGAAACAGTGGAAACAGTGAGAGAATTTATTTTGGTGGGCTCCAAAATCACTGCAGATGGTGACTGCAGCCATGAAATTAAAAGATGCTTGGTCCTTGGAAGAAAAGCTATGACCAACCTAGACAACATATTAAAAAGCAGAGACATTACTTTGCCAACAAAGGTCTGTCTTGTCAAAGCTATGGTTTTTCCAGTAGTCATGTATGGATGTGAGAATTAGACTATAAAGAAAGCTGAGTGCCAAAGAATTGATGGCTTTGAACTGTGGTGTTGGAGAAGACTCTTGAGAGTCCCTTGGACTGCAAGGAGATCCAACCAGTCAATTCTAAAGGAAATCAGTCCTGGGTGTTCATTGGAAGGACTGATGTTGAATCTGAAACTCCAATACTTTGGCCACCTCATGCGAAGAACTGACTCATTTGAAAAGACCCTGATGCTGGGAAAGATTGAAGGTAGGAGGAGAAGGGGACGACAGAGGATGAGCTGGTTGGATGGTATCACCAATTCTATGGACGTGAGTTTGAGCAAGCTGCAGGAGTTGGTGATGGATAGGGAAGCCTGGTGTGCTGCAGTCCATGGGGTCACAAAGAGTAGGACACAACTGAGAGTCTGAACTGAACTGAGTTTGAGCAAGCTCCAGAAGATAGTGACAGACAGGGGAGCCTGCTGTGCTGTAGTCCATGCAATTGCAAAGAGCAGTACATGACTTAGTGACTGAATAGCAGCAGTGGACGATAAGGACTTTAGGATTTGAACAGGCTTTTGGTCTGCGGTTTCTTTGTTAATGCAGCCCACTTAACAGCTTAGTAGGCTCTAGAAGTGTCCTTGTTTCCACTTTGGTCTAGAATGTAAGTACCATAGCTGGAGATCTAAGGGGAACTGTTTTTTAACTTTAAATTTTAGGTCTTTCACTTAATGTTCTCTTAGTTTATCCTTTCCCTTCCAACTTTGCTTCTGAGCAGGCCAGCATTGTCTGGCAAAGATATGAATAAAAGGCCCGGGGCATGATCTTATCTCCTGCTAAGATTATTCCTTTGCAACCATCTCCTAAGTTTGCTTCAGTTTTGGTTACAAAATACATTGACATATTAAAAACTTGATAAATTTATGTGACCCAACAATTAAGCAATAGTAAAAGATATACAGCATAAATTGTTCTTTTCACCTATTTCCCTATTTTCTGCTCACAACTAATTTTATGTATTGTTTATCTTCTAACATATTTATGCATGTATAAGCCAAAACCAACCTGAGATCTTATTTTCAATAAACTTTTGCACTGTTTTCTACTTTGCTTTTTTCACTTTGTAATACATTTTAGAAACCTTTCAATGACAATACACAGAATGCTTTATAACAATTTCATAGTGTTATGTTTTATATAAAAACACACACACAAAAACACTATGGTGTATTTAATGAACACCTTTTGATGAACCTTTGAGTTGCTTCTCAGCGTTTGCTAATGCAAATTGTGCAGTAGTAAATAACCTTGAACGGAGAGATGTGTGCATGCTCAGTCGTGTCCGACTCTGTGGAACCCCATGGACTGTAGCCCACCAAGCTCCTCTGTCCATGGAATTCTCCAGGCAAGAATACTGGAGTGGGTTGTTATTTCCTCTCCCAGGGGATCTTTCCAGCCCAGGGAAAGAACCCCTGTCTCCTATGTCTCCTGTATTGCAGGCAGTTTCTTTACCCTCTGAGCCATTGGGGAAACCTAAGCTTAAAACGGGGAAACGTCATTAATAGAGTGCAAGTAAATTTCAGGAATTTGACTGGGTCAAGGGTATATGCATTTGTAATCTGGGTAGATATTGCCAGATTGCTCTGGATAGGTATTTGAGATTGCCTCATTTTCCAGGAGAGTATATTATCTAACTTCGGACCTTCACCAATCTGATAGGTGAGAAATGGTATCTGAGTGTTGCCTTAACTCAAACTTACCTTTTTTAAAAAATAATTTGTATTGGAGTATAGTTGATTTACAGTGTTTCATTGTTTTCTGCCGTACAGCAAAGTGAATCAGTTATGCA
Source organism: Capricornis sumatraensis (assembly GCF_032405125.1). NCBI lineage: Eukaryota > Metazoa > Chordata > Mammalia > Artiodactyla > Bovidae > Capricornis > Capricornis sumatraensis. The sequence goes on along the minus strand of NC_091087.1, from coordinate 38,642,905 downwards.
TTACATATAGCCACTTTTTTTAGATTTGTCATTACAGATAATGGAGAAGAGTTCCCTGTGCTATACAGTAGCTCCTTAATTAGTTATCTGTTTTATATATAGTAGTGTGTATATGTCAATCCCAATCTCCCAATTTATCCCTCCCTCTTTCTTTCCCCATTGGTAACCTTATGTTTGTTTTATACATCTGTGACTATTTGTCTTTGGTAAATAAGTTCACTTGTACCATTCTTTTAGATTTCACATGTACGTGATTACCATGTGATATTTATCTTTCTCTGACACATTTATTTTATGATAGATGAGGCTGAGCCATTTGTATTTCTTCTTCTGTCAATTTTTTTTCTTCCCAGTTTTTCTGTTAAGTTGTAGTCTTTTAGGATTCATTTTTAGGGCTTTTTATATAATAAGGAAAATTCTTAAATTTTATTATAGTGTGGAAAATTATTCAAAGAAATGGGAGTTCTAGACCACCTTACCTGTCTCCTGAGAAGCCTGTATGCAGGTGAAGAAGCAACAATTAGAACTGGACATGGAACAACTGATTGGTTCAAAATTGGGAAAGGGGTATGACAAAACTGTATATTGTCACCCTGCTTATATGCAGAGTACATCATGAGAAATGCTGGGCTGGAAGAAGCACAAGCTGGAATCAAGATTGCCAGGAGCTCAGATATGCAGATGACACCACCCTTATGGCAGGAAGTGAAGAAAAACTAACGAGCCTCTTGATGAAAGTGAAAGAGGAGAGTGAAAAAGTTGGCTTAAAGCTAAACATTCAGAAAACTAAGATCATGGCATCTGGTCCCATCAGTTCATGGGAAATAGATGGGGAAACAGTGGAAATAGTGGCTGACTTTATTTTTTTTTTGACTCCAAAATCACTGCAGATGGTGACTTGCAGCCATGAAATTAAAAGACCTTTGCTCCTTAGAAGAAAAGTTATGACCAACTTAGACAACATATTAAAAAGCAGAGACATTACTTTGCCAACAAAGGTCCATCTAGTCAAGGCTATGATTTTTCCAGTCATGTATGGATATGAGAGTTGGACTATAAAGAAAGCTGAGCGCCAAAGAGTTGATGCTTTTGAACTGTGGTGTTAGAGAAGACTCTTGAGAGTCCCTTGGACTGCAAGTAGATCCAACCAGTCCATCCTAAAGGAGATCAGTCCTGGGTGTTCATTGGAAGGACTGATGTTGAAGCTGAAACTCCAATACTTTGGCCACTTGATGCAAAGAGCTGACTCATTTGAAAAGACCCTGATGCTGGGAAAGATTGGGACGACAGAGGATGGGATGGCTGGATGGCATCACTGACTCAATGGACATGAGTTTGGGAAAACTCCAGGAGTTGGTGATGGACAGGGAGGCCTGGTGTGCTGCAGTTCATGGGGTTGCAAAGAGTCGGACACGACTGAGCAACTGAACTGAACGGAACTGAACTGTTTTCACAGTTAAAAAAAAATCTCTATGTGCATATATTTCTCTACTACTTGATGTTTTATTGTTAAATACCTGCTGTGACTGCCAGCCAATGTATGCTTTAGACTGCAGTCCTCACTCCACTCCTATCTTTGTTACTCTCTTCCCAATTTTTGTAAATGGTACGATTTCTACTTTGTCAGAGTATATGACATTTTCCCTGTGTTTTGTCACCGTTTTCCTCATCTGTTTTAGTCTGCGTTCTGTAGTTGAGTATATTCGGTGCTCCTTGCTTGCCCTTTTGTCATTGCCTCTGTAATCATGTCATGATCAGCTGAAGTGTGTTTGCTAGATGCCTTCCAGGAGCCAGGCTCCCAGATTCAGTATTTCTTCCATGCTCTGGCACACTTGCACATTGCTGCTGCTGTGTCTCCTATGTTCCTTCCTGTGTTCCTGGTTCCTTCACAGTCCACTGCAAACAAGTCAAAATGAGCCTTTCATCTTCCAGGAAGCATAAGAGATCTGCTTGCTTCTTAGTCCCCCAAGCTCTTATTTTGTAGTGTCTGCCCAATCGCAGCTTCTTTTGACATTTCTCACATATTTTATAATCTGTAGATCACATCTTTTCAAAAAGTGGGAAGGAAGAAAAGGAGACACTTCTACTCCTTTTAAGGATGTTTTCTTGAAGTTGGAAGTTGCAGCTATCTCTTTCCTACACTCTCTTAGTTAGAACCTAAGTTATATGGCTTTTCCTCAGTGAATGTGGACTTTGGAAGCGCAGTGTTTATTTCATGCAGCCATGTGCCTAGCTACAATTTCTTGTAATTGGAGGAGAGAAAGGATAAAATGATAATGGAGGATAGGGGATATTTAGGTGTTTCTGCCTGTTTTGTAGTCTTATTAGGGAAAAGGAGCATTATTGTCTAAATTGTTATTGTTCAGTTGCTAAGTCATATCCAAATTACACATAATTAAATGATGAAGCATAACATGTATAACATTGGTAAGGATCAAAGGATGTTTATTTCTCAAACTAGAATATGAAATAGTGCTTCTTTTCTAACAATGATGTAAACTGGGAGGAGCCTTACTTATCCAAAAATTTTCCTTGAGAGTGTCTAAATTCTTTAGATGATTAATTGCTCTACTTACCTTTAGTGGGAATAAATGTAGCCAGTTATTATTACCCAAGTCTAGCTAAATGTATAAAGGTCTCGAGTAGTATAACTTGATTATTTTCTATGTATGATGAGGCTCTCTGTTATATGCAAATGATCCCCCAAGGATTACACTTTGGTCATTAGTATTACTTAGTATTTGAAATCAATTTATCAGAACAGAGCAAAATGTCTCTGACGGGTGGAGGCAGCAGAGGGTGGTCTGGAACTTGGGATCTTTTCTGGATATCACAGCACTAGGATGTCCTGAATACCTTTTAAGACTCAAGACTTTGGGAGTGGGTCCCATGTGGCAACAAAGCTGAAAAATGAGCTGAAATGATGCCAGGGATAATCTTGAAACACTGCCATTTTGTTTGGAAATACCCTAGATTTTCATACGGGGTATACTCTTCCTCATACTTTCTACTGATTTACTGTATTTGATTATAGTAATTAACATCAGTTTAAAAGAAAAAGTCACCAGAGAAAACTGTTTTGTTTATTTTGAGTCTACCTGATATTTTTCAGTACACCTCCACTGTTCCTTTCACTAATCTCTGCATTCCCTTTTAATTCTCTGGAGTCTAGATCATTTGGGAAAGCTGACAGTTTCTCATGTGCTTGGTAAAAAATCCTTGAGATGCATTCTCTTTAGTTTATGATTGTTCTGAAACTAATTTGTTTTACTACTAAACAGTTGGTTCATTCTGTCCAATTCTAGACTGTGGACTGTTTTGAAGGAAAGTTCTTTCTCATAGATGTATTTTGAATAGGTTATAAGATTATCAGGTGAAAAATAGTAGAAATAGTCGATAGAATGAAATACTTTAGATACTTATACTCACAAATATTTTTCAGGAAAAAATTGTAAACTAATTGACCTATCCATAAAATAATTCTGAAAGTCTGAAACATAGTAGATATAAGACTTATAAACTACTATTAATGCGAAGGAAGATGCCTAAATTATCATATAAAGTTTTATTTCAACTGAGCTCCTTGTTATTTTATTTATTAGGAAATAGTTAAAATTCTTTAACTGTTTAAAAGGAGATAGTTAAAACTATTGAGAATGAGCATATAGAGGAGGCAGGAAAAATATGTGAAGGAAGAAAGAATAATTTAGTAAATTTACTTTGACATGCAAAAGTCTGAAAAAAAAATTTTTTTTTGGCCATGCCATGTGGCATGCAGGATCTTCCTTGACCAGGAATTGAATCTCTACCCTCTATGGTGAGCACACAGAGTTTTAACTGCTGGACTGTAGAGTCTTAACCGCTGGACCACAGGAAGTCCCCAAAAGTCTAAATATTAAAATGCCATTTGTGTGCATGCTCAGTTGCTCAGTTGTGTCCAACTCTTTGTGACCCCCATGGACTATAGCCCTCCAGCTTCTCTGTCCGTGGGATTATCTTGACAAAAATATTGGTATGGTTTGCCATTTCCTCCTCCAGGGGATCTTCCTGACCCAGGGATCAAACCTGCATCTGCACTGGCAGGTAATTCTTTACCACTGAGCCACCTGGGAAGCCCAAAATGTGTTTATATTCAGCTTTATCGATTTCTTATTTAAGCTATTAATATAATACCCAGAAGTGAAATGTATCATGGTTGGGTGAACTGTGATCATTTTTGTTCACTTTTTTTTGGTCAGTATTTTACAAATCTGATTCTATATAATCATGATTTGAACAGGAAATATTACCTCTTTAATACAGTGTAACCTTTTAAACCAGATTTAAATTTCAACTATATTGATCTTGACAAATAATACTTATAAAATGGTCCCAAGATAAAATTATTTGTGTGTTCTCACGATAAACCTACATATTCAGATAAACTTAATTAAAACAGAAAATTGTATTTCCCACATAATAAGTTGCTTGGAAATACAGAAGTAAGATATGTCTGTGGGTACATATAATTGTATTTTATATGCATAGAGAAAGTTAGCCCAACTACAAAGAAAATGGGGTGTGTGTGTGTGTGTCAAAATCCATTCAATTTGGAGATAAGAAAAGAATAATATAAAGAGTTTTGCTGATATAAGCATAGGCTAATGCTATTACTGCCTAATTATAGCTATACTGAGCTATTCCACTATTATTCAGGTGTCAGCATTTCTATTGTGGACATAGGACATTGTCGTTATAAGAATTTACTGTAATTTATAGTCTAAAATAAAAGGATACTATTGTTTTTGAACTTCAACTGAGAATGTTAATACAATAGGAAGAAAATACAGCACAAGGTTTAGATTTTCAGTCACATTATTCAGCTTTTTATTCACTTTTCGAGAAAATGTATATGTAACTATCTGAAACTTCTTAGGAAATTTCAGAAAAATGAGTAATTATTATACATCTTCATAGATTCATATGTATATAGTATATTTTGTAGTTATTCAGATTCTGTATATAATTTATTCCAGTTTTGTAAATAAATTCCAGGAATCCACATACCAGGCTTTCGTTTAGTGCATTTAGTGTTTTTCCATTTATTCATTTCCTTCTCAGACTTTCTCTGATAACACCATTCTTTAAAGTAGGAAAACAATAAGCAGTCAAGTCACAGCTTGTATTCAGGAGTTTGTTGGATCACTGGATTGCAGCTCATTGAAAAAGACTCTGATGCTGGGGAAGATTGGGAGCAGGAGGAAAAGGGGGCAAAGAGGATGAGATGGTTGGATGGCATCAGTGACACAATGGACATGAGTTTAAGCAAACTTCCAGAAACAGTGAATGACAGGGAAGCCTGGTGTGTTGCAGTCCATGTAGTTGCAGAGTCAGGTATGACTTAGCAACTGAACAACAAAAACAAACATTACTGACCGCCTTGATATGCCAAATGCTTTAAAATACATGGTCTCATTGGATCATTCCAAAGTCCACTTTTAGATGGGCGTGAGGCCCCAAGTTTGAGTAACTTATTTCAGGCCACTAGCCCTTTCTACTATTATATACACCTTCTTGGGCTTCCCTGGTGGCTCAGAGGTTAAAGCGTCTGCCTTCAATGCAGGAGAACTAGGTTCGATCCCTGGGTCAGGAAGATCCCCTGGAGAAGGAAATGGCAACCCACTCCAGTATTCTTGCCTGGAGAATCCCATGGACTGAGGAGCCTGGTAGGCTGCAGTCCACGGGGTCACAAAGAGTCAGACACGACTGAGTGCCTTGACTTGACTTTACTTACTTTACTATACACCTTCTTACCTTTGTGTACCCAGGACTTCTCTTAGGAATACGTATTCTAATTTCTGTCGAAGAAAAAGGTGGTTGTTATCAGGGGCCAAGTGTGAGGTAGCAAAATTTTATCTTTTTACCTCTTTTTGTGCCATGATTATTTTCTTTATACTATGCGTTCTTTCCACTGTTTTGTTTTAAAAATTCTTTCTGGAAATTCCTCCCCACATAGAGATTTAAATGACAGTGTAGCTTAACGTATTACTTTTCTCAAAGATATTGGCATTTTAACTTGTACTGCAGGAAGAGAATTGAAAAGAGAAGCTGAATCTCATGGTACCAATTGCCTAGCTATTAGGAAGACTTTTACCCATATCTCATCAAAGCTGCCACTAAATTCGTTAGCCCTCATCCAAATGGATTTTACTAATTTATCATTTAGTTTCTTGTAAGATAAAGGAAATTATAGTTGCTTTATTGCTTGGCATTCCTTTTTGTATTATTTTAAAAATAATTTTCCTGTTGTATTACTGTGTACAAGTGGCAGAAATTAACCCTTGGCATGTTGTGTGTTTCTGAAAGAAATTACATATTTTTCTTTACTTTTACATACTTAGTTGTTAAAAATAGGGTGGTAGATAGAAAAAAAAATGCAGAAGTACAGTTCTGTAGCAGTGCTTTCTGCCAAGCATCACATTAAAACAAAACTATATAGATGACAGTTACTTAATGACTATGGGTAATTTGTTTCTCTAGTTAATGATATCAGGGTGAATAAGGGTAAAATTTTCTGTTGAAGTATAGTATATAACTATTTCATAAGAGTTTTGATTGGCATTTCCTCTGTATGAACTGGGAATTAATTTCCTGGTGGTCCAGTGGTTAGGACTCTGTGCTTCCACTGAAGGGAGCATGGGTTTGAGAACTAAGATCCCTTATGATGCATGGTACAGCCAAGAGGAAAAAAAACAACAACACTATGTGCAGCAAAGGCATTGACAGATGTCCAGGAAATTTCATAGATTTTTGTTGATTATTTTACTGTAATAATTATTTCTATCATCTCTGTTTTTAAAAGATAGACAAAAAAAATTGTGATTTTCTGGAGTCCTCTGGGAAATCTCAAATATAGTTTTGGATATAATGGATATCATGATTTTTTATTTTATTTTTCCAATATTAAGTTCCAATTTTGGGAAGGCAAAATCAAAAAAGTTATCAGAGGAGATCTGGGCATTTGGTTAAGATAGGTGCCTAAGAAGTAATATTCAGTTACCTCTTTAGTCAGAAAGACAAAACGTATTTTCTGAGCTCTGTTCTTCATTATACTTTCTCATATTCTAGAACAAACTGATCTAGTTCTCTTTTAGGAGTTGACCCATTCAAGCCATTTTTGTAATACTGAGATGTAATTTTTAACACACTTTGTGTTCATTATTATTATTATCTTCAAATGAACCAATTAATAAGTATTTTGTAAATTTATATTTTACTTCCTAATATAGTAAACGCCAATAGTTCTGAACCCATATAAACAAAAGCTCTCTGGAGTCCTAAGTCCTAGAGTCCTTTGGATTGGAGACTGAAAATCTTGAGAACTACTGCAAACTGCTGCTTCCAGACACACCTACCCTTGGAAAACAAAAGTACACACAGAGTTGTATTTCTCTGTCACATTTGTTCCAAGTATAGTCTCATAAGTCATATCAATTATAATTTTCAACCAAGTAACTATAACTAACTTGTACTTTACAGAGAAACTAGGGTAGTGGATAATTTAGAACTGTATGGCATCCACAAGCAGTTTAGTATGTGTGCAAAGTCATGAATTCACGTGTTGCAACTTTCTACTACCACACACATCTCTTACATGACTTTCTAAATGGAAGAAATGAGTATGTTCATTAATATGACCAAAGCTGTAAACTTAAGAAGCAAAATTATATAAATTTAAAATTATACTTAGTGATTAATATTTCAGTATTTTGTCTTGGGCTTCCCTGGTGACTCAGACGGTAAAGAATTTGCCTGCAATACAGGAGATCCATGTTCCATCCCTGGGTCAGGAAGATCCCCTGGAAAAGGAAATGGCAACCCACTCCAATATTCTTGCCTGGAGAATCCCATGGACGAGGAGCCTGACGGGCTACAGTCCACAGGGGCACAAAAGAGTCAGGCATGACTGAGAACTAACACACACATTCTCTCTTACTTAAAATTTATCTATGTCTAATAATAGAATTAATGGATATTAGTATTCAATGGTAATGTAAAAGTTTAAGCTTTTACATTACCTTGGAAATTATCTACTGAAAACAAATACTATGAAACATAATTATGGCTGAAATAAATGTTTGTCAGAATAATGATTGAATTTAACTGAATACAGTGTTCATTTTTCGTAGTTTTTAATAATATGTAGGAGTAACATTAGCTTAACTTGATTAGTAAACCTGTATAATTTTAGGAAAACCAAACCCAAGTGGAATAAAATATATGCTTCTGTAATACTTAATACCAATAATTCAAAGATATAGATGTTTTATTAAGCTAGTATTATTTACCAAAGATTTAGTCTTATTAATGTGAACTTGGATTCTTAGAATATTTCATAGTTTTAGCAAGAAGAATTTTATTTAAGTTTAGTACATTTAAAGCATTAGAAGTTCAGAAAACAAAGTCCTACTCTAGAGCACAGGGAATTATATTCAATAACCTGTGATAAACCATGATGGAGAAGAATATGAAAAAGAATATATATAACTGAGTCACTTTGCTGTATGGCAGAAATTAATACAACATTGTAAATCAAGTATATTTCAATAAAATTAGAAAAAATAAAGCATTAGAAGTTCAATTTCCTATTCTGAGAATTTTAGGAATGTTGAATTTATGTAAGAGCTTATTTATCTCTGTTAAGTCAATCAGATCAGAACTTCTTTAATTTAAGAAACCTTGTACTATCATTTTTTCATATCCTCTGGAGAAAGGAAGAAATTTCACATAGAGTGAAAGGTAAAGGCCTTTCTGAATTTTACACATAGGCACAGAGAGGGCTTATAGCTTCAAATCTATACCTTTGGCACAGATCAAGTAAACACAGAAACTTAAAATCTCACTGTCCATATGTCAAAGAGGTATTCTCCTCCCCAGTGGGTATGTAATTTTTTATTTATTTGAGCTAAAAAAAATAGAGAAATTTTTAATAAGAGTCTAATAAACCAGTTTCTCTGTCATCTAGATAAATAGATCTCTATCATCCATTTACAGAGATCATCAGATTGTCAAACTATAAAAGGTGAAGGCGAAGGTGAAGGTGAAGTTGCTCAGTCGTGTCCGACTCTTTGCAACCCCGTGGACTGTGTAGCCTACCAGGCTCCTCCATCCAGGGGATTCTCCAGGCAAGAATACTGGAGTGGGTTGCCATTTCCTTCTCCAGGGGATCTTCCCGACCCAGGGATCAAACCCAGGTCTCTGCATTGGAGGCAGACGCTTTAACCTCCGAGCCACCAGGGAAGCCCCAAGCTAAACCAAACTCCTTATCATTGCTCTTACTAATGGGAAAATAACTTATCAGTAGTAAGAAAACCAACAACAATAAAAACTAAAACATGAAATTAGTGGATAGGGAAGAAAGCTAGAGAAACAGAGAGCCAGCAAATTTTAAATTCTATTGCTGCTTGAGATTTACCTCTGGGATCCAGGAAAAGACATGCCAGGGCTTAAGCTACTCCAGAGGTGCGCCTCACTGGCAGCTCCGTTTACTAGCTTTGTCAGATGAATCCATCTCAGTGGGTGACCTTCAAACTGGTTAAAAAAAAATAATCTAAAGAGAAAATCATGATTTTCATACAAATACAATATGAACATGTGTCAAAGACATATTTGACTCATTCATTAACAAGGGAACCAATAAAATGTTACAACTGACTCAAAGACAAGTGCAAACAACACATGCATGGGAGTTTCCTGGCCTTCCAGTGGTTAGGTCTTCAGGTTTTCACTGCTGAGGGCCCTCACGGTGGGGCCAAAAACAAACAAATAAAAACCCACACACACATGTAAGTATAGGTGGTCAGTCTATAATGTTGAAGTGAATTTATAAATACTAATCAGTATCCACAGGGAAATCTCTTGTATTATACTGGAAAAAATTAATTTACATTGTAATAGATTTCCTACATTTACAGAGTTGTAAAATAGCTCAAAGACAATGAAAAACACAGGACCCCATAGTATCAGACAACCCAGAGGGTTGTTAGAGGCCTAACAACCTTTCTGTCTATTTCAAAGTCTTTCACTGAGAACAATCCAGGTGAATTCAGTCTTTTACTGCCCTTGTCTTCTTGGCCAACTTAGGCACAAGGTTAGCCAGCCCCTGACCTTTGAGCCTTCCAATTAGAACTTTCTAGGTTTGTGGAGCAAAGATAGGGAGGAAGGATTTGTTTTCACCTGTGTTTGCATCACTAGCTGGATGAGGCCTCTCCTTGCTGCTTCACTTTCCTCCAGGTTTCTTGTGATCACTTTGGAGCCAACCATTGCACAGTGTGGAGGTGGAATTTTAAATATCAGGCAAAAGATACCTTCCCAGAGTGACTCAGTAAGCTCTGGCTTCCTGAGCCTGATGACCAGAATTCTTCCAGAGGGGCATTCCTAAGAATTATCTGCCCACAGAGCCACAGGCTCAGACCAAAGAACCTGAGACCCTGCTGCCTCGGCTAAAGCCAAGCTTTTTTTTTCTTTTTAAAATTTTTGGCTATGTAGGATATGCATTCCCCAACAAGGGTTTGAACCCACACCCCCTGCATTGGAAACATGATGTCTTACCACTGAATTGTTGGGGAAGTCTCTGAAGGCAAGCTTTGTCCCCTATCTACAGCAGTTCCAGTGTTGGGTAGGTAAAAATCATCATTTGTCAAGGTGATAAAGACTGAATTCTATTTAAGAGAGGCAATTTAGGACTGCAAACATAATACATGAAAGTTTTGCTATATGAAAGGCTTGTTTTATGAAAGTAAAATAATTGATGTTGAGAATCAGAATTGAGAAAATATAAGGAAATCAACATTTATCGTATTTCTGCACTGGACATGTTACCTCTTTTAACTGTATATTGCATTTGTGCCTGTCCACGGTTTTGCCGGGCCTCAGTGTACATTTTACTAAACTCAATTTCAAAAAGGAATTTTCTGGTTTTATGAGTTGTTTTATTAATCACATAAAATTTTAGTTTTCTTAAGGTCAGTAGTTATGATAGACCAGTTCTTGGCCCTCTTTTTAGGTAAGACTTGTGGCTTTTCATCTGTAAATTTAGTAGAGGGTTATACTTCAAAGAAAAAGTTCAAAATGCTACTGTGATATTAATCAGAACGGTGTCCTCTTCACTTTGACTTTTGGCAGTGTACCACATGCTTTATTAAACATCAGGATTTAGATTGATCTTTAGAACACCTTTACAGAAAGGAAATCACAGCCTTGAAGCTGATGATAGAACAGTTGCAAAACTTCAAACAACTGCTTTATTTAGCTGTACATTTTGTTGACACTTTTCATTTTAGTAACCTTATTTTTCACTAGTATTCTCAGCAGAAACAACTGATATATCTTTCTTGACCTCACCATGCTTAGAAAAAAAACTTAAAAGGATAAATCTTCTTGAAACCTCACGTTTTTCTAGATCACCTGCTTGTCAAACATGGCAGAATATGGTTTTGAAACAGGGCAAACATACCTGCCGTCTGAGGTCTCCATGTCTTCCACCAGCCTTTGTCTTACTCCTTTGTATCACTTGTCCAAGAGTAGAAACTGTTCTTCAGAACTGACTCAGGTGTTCTAGAAAGCAGAGTGCCAATAAAAGACAACGAATATCCTCCTTTAAAGCATCTTCATTTTCTTCTTATTTGTTGCATTATGAAATTATATCAGACTGTGTATTTGCTTCTGAATTTTGGTTATCCTTTTAGATAGTGTCTTTTTCATCCACTACTTCCTTTGACAGGCCACTGAAAAATATCCCAATTTCTCACCAATAAGATTTCATTTTCAACATAGGAATACCATGCAAACTGGAAACTGTGACTTTTGTTCAGCTCTAATACTTAACTTCTTTTGTCAGGAAGTGAGCTGATGCTGGCTTCTCTTTGTCTTATTCCAAGTTGGGGCATGACATTTTCTCTGCATTAGAAGGTTGTTGAGACCTGAAGCCTGGGAAGGTAAGATGCCAGCATGAATACTGTCCATTTAGAACTGTGGTTTAATTGAGTGGTGATTTAAGAGGATGAGTCTTTCCAGTTGTCCCTGACCTTTCAGTTTTACCAATGTCTACGGTTAGGAGGTCCATTAATATAATTTGTTTTTGTATAAATTTTAAATGTAGTTTTATATTTACTGAAATTATTACTTAAAAGAAAGGAAGAACTGACATTAACTGATTTTATATATAAATAAATCTTTGTATATACAAATATATATATATATATTTATACCAAGGATTATAGCAATATAGACTACAAAAATATATATATTTCCTGCTTATAGTTTTACTTTTCTTCCCTAATCGTTTAAAATATATATATACCTTGTCTTTCAAGAACATTTTTGGATTTCCTTTCTGATTTTTTTTTTTTTGAGGAAAGCAGAATATGGTGAGCAAAGAATTGAGATAATTTTTCTCACACAGAGAAAGACAATATTTGGGAAAAAAATTTTAATCACAAAATTTTGCCTAAAGTATTCTGGTTGAACCAAGCAGCATTCTGTGGCTGTCTCTCCCAAAAAGTCTTCATTGGAAAAGACTAGCCAATGCATGGGTTCAGTAATGAAGGTCCTGTTTTAAATTACTCTTGCTTACTCTTATCATTTGTTTACATGCTTCCTTCATTCATGGTCCTTTAGCTTGTTTCAGTAAGTAAAATGTTTAAAATTTTCACAGTGTTTTACTAAAGCAAAAAGAAAATCATAATTTTTCACAATACTACTACCATACATGACAAATACTAGTTATTCTCTATGGAGAACATTTATCCATTTATATACAGATTAACTTTTATGCAGAGTACATCATAAGAAACGCTGGACTGGAAGAAACACAAGCTGGAATCAAGATTGCTGGGAGAAATATCAATAACCTCAGATACGCAGATGACACCACCCTTATGGCAGAAAGTGAAGAGGAACTAAAAAGCCTCTTGATGAAAGTGAAAGAGGAGAGTGAACAAGTTGGCTTAAAGCTCAACATTCAGAAAACGAAGATCATGGTATCCGGTCCCATCACTTCATGGGAAATAGATGGGGAAACAGTAGAAACAGTGAGAGAATTTATTTTTGGGGGCTCCAAAATCACTGCAGATGGTGACTGCAGCCATGAAATTAAAAGACACTTACTCCTTGGAAGAAAAGTTATGACCAACCTAGATAGTGTATTCAAAAGCAGAGACATTACTTTGCCGACTAAGGTCCGTCTAGTCAAGGCTATGGTTTTTCCTGTGGTCATGTATGGATGTGAGAGTTGGACTGTGAAGAAAGCTGAGTTCCGAAGAATTGATGCTTTTGAACTGTGGTGTTGGAGAAGGCTCTTGAGAGTCCCTTGGACTGCAAGGAGATCCAACCAGACCATTCTCAAGGAGATCAACCCTGGGATTTCTTTGGAAGGAATGATGCTAAAGCTGAAACTCCAGTACTTTGGCCACCTCATGAGAAGAGTTGACTCATTGGAAAAGAGTCTAATGCTGGGAGGGATTGGGGGCAGGAGGAGAAGGGGACGACAGAGGATGAGATGGCTGAATGGCATCACAGACTCGATGGATGTGAGTCTGAGTGAACTCCGGGAGTTGGTGATGAACAGGGAGGCCTGGCGTGCTGCGATTCATGGAGTCGCAAAGTGTCAGACACGACTGAGCAACTGAACTGATAATCTGTAGTCCATTTCAGCACATGAATTATCTGGTTAATAGTCCACCTTGGAAGAACCTAATAGATTTTTCTTTTTTATTGGACTTAGATTATACTTTACACTTTTGAAGTGCAATATTTATTGGTTTTTAAGGGTGCTAATATCATATAAATATTTTATTAAGCAAAACTTTTGCAAAGTTAAATATTAGCTAAGTGTCTCTTACTTAATATTAAGAATCTATTAATGTTTAGTGAAATTACACTTACGGCACATTTATGGCATTAGCTAATAAAAGAATCAGTCTTCCTAAATTCTTGACCTATAAAAATATAGTAGGAGTTCCATAGGATGTTGGCATGTTTTTGTATGGTTATCTGGCTCTGGATCACTAAAGGGATTTAAGCTCATGTGCTTATTAGTTCATGTGTTTTTGAACACTCTAATAGTTTTATTTTATTTTGGATTTACTTTTGCCATTTTTCATGGGTTTCGGATTGAACTTTGATTGCTATAAAGTAGAAATCAAACTTGGAAGTCAATTTTAGCATATGCCAATATTATACTTTTTCTTTCTAGGATAGATTAGCCCAAGTCAAGTGGCATTGACATCAAGTCTCTACTTGGTTAGTGAACTCTTCTATAATTGTTTATTATTTCTGAAAACCTTTTAATTTTTTCTGGCTATAACTTTTCTTCAGTATTTATTCCATGTAGTCATACATGAGATGTAAACATGGCCTTTGTAAAGTAACTAATTTCAGTTTCACTTTTATAGTGTGTTTCCATATTCAAAGCACTTTTAGACATTACTTGTTTGATTCTGACAATAGGCCTATGAAATAGCTACAGCAGGTGTTATTTTGATTTTACAGTCTTACAGAGTTTGAGTGACTTGCTGAAGGTCACACCATCAAGTCATAAGAGTAGATCAAGAAATCAGGTTTTTCTAGCTCACAGTCCAATACTCTTTCTTAGAGCTATATGGCACTGTTTATTTACATGATTAAAACCTTGGTTTTAACAACTTACCTTGAATGCTGTGGAGTCTAATGAATTTATTTCATGTCCAGTGTACTAACATAGCTTCTGGGTTTAAGGAAAGATTGTTGGTGGTGTTCAGCTAGAAAACCAACACATATGTCTTGGATTCTGAATTTTGAAATCTCTAGTACCTGTTCCAGCATTCATCTTTCAGTTCCAGGAAAATGTGCATAATCCTAGTACTTGGTATTTACCTCGGTAGATGGCACAACTGTTTGCTACTTGGCAGTCTGTGCAGAAATGATGTCCAAAAATAAATTAGCAAGGAAGTTACATAAAGACTGAAGGCTACTTAGTTCTACATGAAATGGTGGTACAAATGGCTCACTTTTCTATTTTGCTTCAACTGATACTACTATTTCATTATCTGTCTAAATCTTAATTCACCTCCCCTGCCTTTTTTTTTTTTTTTTCTGAAAGTCACTCAGTCATGTATGACTCTTTGTGACCCCATGGACTGTAGCCCACCAGGCTTCTCTGTCCATGGAATTCTCCAGGCCAGAATACAGGAGTGGGTAACCTTTCTCCAGTGCATCTTCCCAACCCAGGGACTGAACCCAGGTCTCCTGCATTGTAGGCAAATTCTTTACCAGCTGAGCCACCAGGGAAGCCCTAATTCACCCTTATTTATTTATCCTTAAAGGAGCTGACTTTGCCTGAAGTTTGATATTTGTGTCATAACTGGGTCATAACATTTTCACAAATGAGCTCGAGCTTTTAAAGCGGGATCCTCACATCCTGGGCCATAAATCTAGCCTTGGTAAATTCAAAAAATTGAAATCATTCCAATCATCTTTTCTGACCACAATGCAGTAAGATTAGATCTCAATTACAGGGAAAAAAACTATTAAAAATTCCAACATATGGAGGCTAAACAACATGCTTCTGAATAACCATAAAATCATAGAAGAAATCAAAATATACATAGAAACAAATGAAAATGAAAACACAATAACCCAAAACCTATGGGACACTATAAAAGCAGTGCTAAAGGGAAAGTTCATAGCAATACAGGCTTACCTCAAGAAGCAAGAAAAAAGTCAAATAAATAAAAGCACCTAAAGCAACTAGAAAAGGAAGAAATGAAGAACCCCAGGGTTAGTAGAAGGAAAGAAATCTTAAAAATTAGGGCAGAAATAAATGCAAAAGAAACAAAAGAGACCATAGCAAAAATCAGCAAAGCCAAAAGCTGGTTCTTTGAGAAGATAAATAAAATTGACAAACCATTAGCTAGACTCAACAAGAAACAAAGGGAGAAGAATCAAATCAACAAAATTACAAATGAAAATGGAGAAATCACAACAGACAACACAGAAATACAAAGGATCATAACAGCCTACTATCAGCAACGATATGGCAATAAAATGGACAACTTGGAAGAAATGGACAAATTCTTAGAAAAGTATAACTTTTCAAAACTGAAACAGGAAGAAATAGAAGATCTTAACAGACCCATCACAAGCATGGAAATCAAAACTGTAATCAGAAATCTTCCAGCAAACAAAAGCCCAGGACCAGACAGCTTCACAGCTGAATTCTACCAAAAATTTAGAGAAAAGCTAACACCTGTCTTACTCAAACTCTTCCAGAAGAAGGTAAACTTCCAAACTCATCCTATGAGGCCACCATCACCCTAGTACCAAAACCTGACAAAAATGCCACAAAAAAAGAAACTACAGGCCAATATCACTGATGAACATGGATGCAAAAATCCTTAACAAAATTCTAGCAAACAGAATCCAACAACATATTAAAAAGATTGTATATCATGACCAAGTGGGCTTTATCCCAGGAATGCAAGGATTCTTTAATATCCACAAATCAATCAGTATAATACACCACATTAACAAATTGAAAGATAAAAACCATATGATTATCTCAATAGATGCAGAAAAAGCCTTGGACAAAATTCCACATCCATTTATGATAAAAACTCTCAAGAAAGCAGAAACAGAAAGAACATACCTCCACATAATAAAAGCTATATACGACAAACCCACAGCAAACATTATCCTCAATGGTGAAAAATTGAAAACATTTCCCCTAAAGTCAGGAACAAGGCAAGGGTGCCCACTCTCACCATTACTATTCAACATAGTTTTGGAAGTTTTGGCCACAGCAATCAGAGCAGAAAAAGAAATAAAAGGAATCCAGAATATAAAAGAAGTAAAACTCTCACTGTTTGCAGATGACATGATCCTCTACATAGAAAACCCTAAAGACTCCACCAGAAAATTACTAGAGCTAATCAATGAATATAGTAAAGTTGCAGGATATAAAATTAACACACAGAAATCTCTTGCATTCCTATACACTAACAATGAGAAAACAAAAGATAAATTAAGGAAACAATTCCATTCACCATTGCAATGAAAAGAATAAAATACTTAGGATTATATCTACCTAAAGAAACAAAAGACCTATTTATAGAAAACTATAAAACACTGATGAAAGAAATCAAAGGGGACACAAATAGATGGAGAAATATACCATGTTCATGGATTGGAAGCATCAATATAGTGAAAATGAGTATACTACCCAAAGCAATCTATAGATTCAATACAATCCCTATCAAGCTACCCAATAGTATTTTTCACAGAACTAGAACAAATAATTTCACAATTTGTATGGAAATACAAAAAACCTCGAATAGCCAAAGCAATCTTGAGAAAGAAGAATGGAACTAGAGGAATCAACCTGCCTGACTTCAGGCTCTACTACAAAGCTGCAGTCATCAAGACAGTATGGTACTGGCACAAAGACAGAAATATAGATCAGTGGAACAAAATAGAAAGCCCAGAGATAAATCCACACCCTATGGACACCTTATCTTTGACAAAGGAGGCAGGAATATACAATGGAGAAAAGACAATGTCTAACAAGTGGTGCTGGGAAAACTGGTCAACCACTTGTAAAAGAATGAAACTAGAACGCTTTCTAAACCATACACAAAAATAAACTCACAATGGATTAAAGATCTAAACGTAAGACCAGAAACTATAAAACTCCTAGAGGAAAACATAGGCAAAACACTCTCTGACATAAATCACAGCAGGATCCTCTATGACCCACCTCCCAGAGTAATAGAAATAAAAGCAAAAATAACAAATGGGATCTAATTTAACTTAAAAGCTTTTGCACAATGAAGGAAACTATAACCAAAGTGAATAGACAGCCTTCAGAATGGAAGAAAATAATAGCAAACAAAGCAACTGACAAAGAATTAATCTCAAAAATATACAAGCAACTCCTGAAGCTCAATTCCAGAAAAATAAATGACCCAGTCAAAAAATGGGCCAAAGAGCTAAACAGACAGTTCTCCAAAGAAGACATACAGATGGCTAACAAACACATGAAAAGATGCTCAACATCACTCATTATCAGAGAAATGCAAATCAAAACCACAATGAGGTACCATCTCATACCAGTCAGAATGGCTGCTATCCAAAAATCTACAAACAATAAATGCTAGAGAGGGTGTGGAGAAAAGGGAACACTTTTACATTGTTGGTGGGAATCAAACTAGTACAGCCACTATGGAGAACAGTGCAGAGATTCCTTAAAAAACTGGAAATAGAACTGCCATATGACCCAGCAATACCACTGCTGCATGTACACACCGAGGAAACCAGGAGTGAAAGAGACACATGGACCCCAGTGTTCATCGCGGCCCTGTTTATAATAGCCAGGACATGGAAGCAACCTTGATGTCCATCAACAGATGAATGGATAAGAAAGCTGTGGTATATATACACAATGGAGTATTACTCAGCCATTAAAAAGAATACATTTGAATCAGTTCTAATGAGGTGGATGAAACTGGAGCCTATTATACAGAGTGAAGTAAGCCAGAAAGAAAAACACCAATACAGTATACTAACACAAAGATGTTAATGATAACCCTACATGCAAGACGGCAAAAGAGACACAGATGTATAGAACAGTCTTTTGGACTCTGGGAGAAGGCGAGAGTGGGATGATCTGAGAGAAGAGCATTGAAACATGTATATTATCATATATGAAACAGATCGCCAGTCCAGATTCAATGCATGAGACAGGGTGCTCAGGGCCAGTGCACTGGGGTGCCCCAGAGGGATGGGATGGGGAGGGAGATGGGAGGGGGGTTCAGGATGGAGAGCACATGTAAACCCATGGCTGATTCATATCAACGTATGACAAAAACCACTACAATATTGTAAATTAATTAGCTTCCAACTAAAATAAATAAATTAAAGTGATAAAAGCGGTATCCTTGTACATACTCATTGGTAGGCTATGTTTATTTTTTGTAAATATATCTGAAAATTTCAAGTTAATTTTTAGGTTAGTCATTTCTACTTCTTGGATAACAACATAATATTTAAATTTCTCTTTGTTTTTCCTCTAAATTCTGATATGACTAGCTAAATAACAAAAAGATGTATTTTTTCTTGACTTTATTTAAAGATACCATCTTGTGATTTTCTCACAAGAGCATGTGTTTGTTTGGCCGTGCTGTAAGACAGTGGACGGCACTCTAGTGTTGATTGGTTTCCTTTATATGCCTTTTTTTGTCTGTCGGTGTATAACCTCACCTGACCACTCAGTTTATATTTATACCATTCTCTTGACTCCATCCAACTCCTATGATTTAACTAACATATAGTTAGTTACATCAGCTAGTTTGTCATCTTGCTTGAAGTTCTATCCTACCTAAACTTGAACCAGCCTTAAGAAATTTGAGTAATGAGTTTATAGTTTTTTTAAAAAAATCTTCCTCATAAAGAATTCAGTTCAGTTTAGTTGCTCAGTCATGTCCGACTCTTTGCGACCCCATGAACCGCAGCACACCAGGCCTCTTTGTCCATCACCAACTCCCGGAGTCCACCCAAACTCATGTCCATTGAGTCAGTGATGCCATCCAACCATCTCATCCTCTGTCACCCTCTTCTCCGCCTGCCCTCAATCTTTCCCAGCAGCAGGGTCTTTTCAGATGAGTCAGCTCTTCACATCAGGTCGCCAAAGTATTGGAGTTTCAGCTTCAACATCAGTCCTTCCGATGAACACCCAGGACTGGTCTCCTTTAGGATGCACTGGTTGGATCTCCTTGCAGTCCAAGGGACTCTCAAGAGTCTTCTCCAACATCACAGTTCAAAAGCATCAATTCTTCAGCACTCAGCTTTCTTTATAGTCCAACTCTCACATCCATACATGACTACTGGAAAAACCATAGTTTTGACTTGACTAGACGGACCTTTTGGCAAAGTAATGTCTTTGCTTTTTAATATACTGTCTAAGTTGGTCGTAACTTTCCTTCCAAGGAAAAAGCGTCTTTTAGTTTCATGGTGGCAGTCACCATTTGCAGTGATTTTGGAGCCCAGAAAATAAAGTCTCTTGCTGTTTCCATTGTTTCTCCATTATTTGCCATGGAGTGATGGGACAGGATACCATGATCTTTGTTTTTTGAATATTGAGTTTTAAGCCAACTTTTTCATTCTCCTCTTTCACTTTCATCAAGAGGCTCTTTAGTTCCTCTTCACTTTCCTACATAAGGGTGGTGTCATCTGTGTATCTGAGGTAATTGATATTTCTCCCGGCAATCTTGGTTCCAGCTTGTGCTTCATCCAGCCTGGTATTTCACACAATGTACTCTGCATATAAGTTAAATTAGCAGGGTGACAGTATACAGCCTTGATGTACTCCTTTTCCAATTTGGAACCATTCTGTTGTTCCATGTCCAGTTCTAACCATTGCTTCTTGAACCACATATAGATTTCTCAGGATGCAGGTGACTTGATCTATGGGGAAAATAAGTATTTTTTATTTAGACTTTAGGTAATTGTGCTTTCTAAAGTATTTTACTTCCATTTCAGTTTGCCACTCATATTCTGTCCTTTCTCTTCCTCTCTGTATCTCCTCAACTCCATGTTTACAGTAGTTTGAGAGAATGGGAATTGCTGCGTTGGTCAAACTGACACCCCATCTACTGAAAGCTCTAACCAATAACACCACTTTCTCACTATCAGTAGGACTTGAGGTTCATAAAACATCTTTCATATGCTCATTTAAGTAAAATTGATACCTGTGCTGTAACTTGATATTCTTTTCTCTTATTTATTTGTATACTGCTTTATTAGCCTATCACATTAGTTGCCAAGCTTTGTTAGTAATTAATTCACATGTAACTTTCTAGGCCTGCATCCTCATTAGTCTAGGATGGGAGAAAAGAAGGTAACATTTATAAATAGTTTCTAAGCTGGAAAGAGGTGGGGGGGAGAATTAATTAAATAGAACAAATATTTCTGGTTTTGGTAATGCTACCTTGAAGAATATATACACACACATACTTTTTTACACAAAATTTTTGCTAAGTATAGTTTACTGTTTAACTTTGTGGGTTGCTTTATAAATAAACATTAGTATATATTAAAATACTATTATCTTAACTGCAAATATGAAATAATTAAATTGATCTGGTGCCAAACTCACTAATTCATATCAATTTTTATGTTTTATAATCTTTGAACATACTAACAGGGAGAAAGCAACTGGTTGATATTACCAAAGATTATGGATTTCTGTCACATAGTTTTAAAGAGCTGAAAGTAAATGGGCTTAAAATATTTGGCTGGCAAATGAAAATATCACAAAATCTCTAGAAAAGCAAAGTGATAATATAAGGAGTAGAACTACCAGATACTAAAATATAGAGTAACAGTATTGAAGCAGTAAGGTAGAAGCCCAAGATTAGATGTATAAATCACTGAAGAGTAAAGAACTGTTGTCACTTATACAAACTTGACATATATTAAAGGAGGCACTGTTAAACAGCAGGGAAGAGAATGATTATTTAATAAATGGGGTTGGAATAGCTATTTAGCATTGTCAAGGAAAAATACACTTAGAATCACATCTACACCAGAGATAACAAAATTAATTTCAGATGAACCTAAAGTGTGGACAATTACATATTGAAAATATGGAAGATAAAAGGACTGAATATTCTATAATTTCTCTGGAGTTTATAAGCAATTTGAAAAGTGGAAAAGGAAGAGAGTAAAGATCAGACTGAAGATGCTAATTTGTTTTATTATAACTGTAGCTCTGTGAGCATCATAGTATAGCATTCCTAGTCTATGTTCAGAATCTGAAAATTAGTCTTTTTTTTTTTTTTATACCAGCTGGAAAACTCATGCTTCCTATATTAGTTAATGGAACAGAGAACGCAACTCTGTGTCTAACTTTTTTTTTTCCATAGATGCATTGAAAATTATACAGGAGCTCGTTGTGAAGAGGTTTTTCTCCCAAGCTCCAGTATCCAAACTAAAAGTGACTTGTTCACAGCTTTCATGGCATTGACTGTTCTTCTAGGAACTCTTATCCTTGGAGCCCTCTACTTCCTCTGCAGGTAACCAAAATAGAAACATGCTTTTGAAAAGAAAAAAGTAATACATAGTAGTTATTGTTTGACTAAATAATCAATATGCCCTTTAGCTCTAGATTATTTTTCCAGATCATGTTTTCTGTTTAGAGTTATTTCTCTAATGCAGTTATTGTTACTAAATTGTATCTTTTATTTATTTTTGTTATTAAATTAATGTCATTTTTGAAAGGATCTTTTTTTTTAAAGGATCTTATTCTTTGTTACTATCATCATTACCTTAACTTTTCTAAACTAGTAAGGTAGACCCACATTCACTAAAGTCATCATGCCAAAAACATCTAAATATTTGGAGTAAGTCTATTTAAAGTAGACTTTGAATGTGAAAGAAAGCAATGATTTATTAGTTACCCAAGTACCCATCAACAAAAGAATGGACAAGAAGTTGTGATATATTGCTATTAAAGGGTAATATATAAGCTGAAATGAATCACAGTTACACAAACTGTGATTCTGAAAGCTCAGCTTCTCTGTACATCAGTGCCAAATTGAATCTTGGAGACAGTTTTGGGTAAGGTAAAAAGGATAGCTCTATTACTTTACCAGGCAAAGGAGGACACAGTGGACTTTGGCCTCGAAAACTGTGTGTCCCAGCTTGGAGAGGATAGTTAGAAGTTTTCTAGTAATGATTTTAAAAGGGTGTGATCAGCTTGTGGACATTCTTCTGATGGGTTGGTGGTAAGATAAGTAGGAGTCCACATCATCAACCTTTAGGTTCCAACTGATCTGGATCTACATGCTTGTGGATAGCATACCATCTAACTTTCTCCCACCTGGAGAGGTTTCAGTATCTGCAAAACAGCTCAAAGATATTGTGTGTTTCTGTTGATGCAGAACCAGGACCTTGTCCCAAGGCTGCACTACTGTTTCTCTTGACTGTTTCTTCCTGGTCTAGCATTCCCTCCCTTCCCTAATTAACAGCTGCTTGAGTCTGCCCATTAGAACTCAGGAAAAGTCATAGAGGCTGAAAAAAAGGCTATTTCCTGTAATCAAAGAAATGAGAGACACAGAAAGGCTTTGTGCTCAGGAGCCCCAGAGGACCCTGCTTGGTATCAAGTGCCTGGGTAAATCTTAGAAACATAATTTTATGTGAAAGAAGCAAGTCACCTAAGAAAATGTAACAATATGATCCCACTCATGAAAAGTTTAAAACGAGACAAAACTAAATAACGTATTGGTTAGGGTGATATATATGATTGGTTCAAGTAAGAGACTGGTTAGCACAAAATACAGAATGATGGTTACTTGTGGTGGGAAGAGAAAGGGAAGCACCCCAAGAAGGCATGGAATGTTAATAGCCTGTTTCTAATCTTGTGCTTGGAAACGAACGGAGATCATTCTGTCGTTTTTGAGATTGCATCCAAGTACTGCATTTCGGACTCCTGTTGACCATGATGGCTACTCCATTTCTTCTGAGGGATTCCTGCCCACAGTAGGAGATATAATGGTCATCTGAGTTAAATTCACTCATTCCAGTCCATTTTAGTTCGCTGATTCCTAGAATGTCGACGTTCACTCTTGCCATCTCCTGTTTGACCGCTTCCAATTTGCCTTGATTCATGGACCTGACATTCCAGGTTCCTAGGCAATATTGCTCTTTACAGCATCAGACCTTGCTTCTATCACTAGTCACATCCACAGCTGGGTATTGTTTTTGCTTTGGCTCCATCCCTTCATTCTTTCTGGAGTTATTTCTCCACTGATCTCCAGTAGCATACTGGGCACCTACTGACCTGGGGAGTTCCTCTTTCAGTATCCTATCATTTTCCCTTTTCATACTGTTCATGGGGTTCTCAAGGCAAGAATACTGAAATGGTTTGCCATTCCCTTCTCCAGTGGACCACATTCTGTCAGACATTCAATATCACAGTAATCCAAGTCTATGCCCCAACCAGTAATGCTGAAGAAGCTGAAGTTGAACGGCTCTATGAAGACCTACAAGACCCTTTAGAACTAACACCCAAAAAAGATGTCCTTTTCATTATAGGGGACTGGAATGCAAAAGTAGGAAGTTAAGAAACACCTGAAGTAACAGGCAAATTTCGCTTTGGAATGCGGAATGAAGCAGGGCAAAGACTAATAGAGTTTGCCAAGAGAACACACTGATCATAAAAAACACCCTCTTCCAACAACACAAGAGAAGACTCTACACATGGACATCACCAGATGGTCAACACCGAAATCAGATTGATTATATTCTTTGCAGCCAAAGATGGAGAAACTCTATACAGTCAGCAAAAACAAGATCAGGAAATGACTGAGGCTCAGATCATGAACTCCTTATTACCAAATTCAGACTTAAATTGAAGAAAGTAGGGAAAACTGCTGGACCATTCAGGTATGACCTAAATCAAATCCCTTATGATTATACAGTGGAAGTGAGAAACAGATTTAAGGGCCTAGATCTGATAGATATCGTGCCTGATGAACTATGGAATGAGGTTCGTGACATTGTATAGGAAACAGGGATCAAGACCATCCCCATGGAAAAGAAATGCAAAAAAGCAAAATGGCTGTCTGGGGAGGCCTTACAAATAGCTGTGAAAAGAAGAGAGGCAAAAAACAAAGGAGAAAAGGAAAGATATAAGCATCTGAATGCAGAATTCCAAAGAATAGCAAGAAGAGATAAGAAAGCCTTCTTCAGCGATCAATGCAAAGAAATAGAGGCAAAGAACAGAATGGGAAAGACTGGAGATCTCTTCAAGAAAATTAGAGATACCAAGGGAACTTTTCATGCAAAGATGGGCTCAATAAAGGACAGAAATGGTATGGACCTAACAGAAACAGAAGATATTAAGAAGAGGTGGCAAGAATACACAGAAGAACTGTACAGAAAAGATCTTCACAACCCAGATAATCATGATGCTGTGATCACTTATCTAGAGCCAGACATCTTGAAATGTGAAGTCAAGTGGGCCTTAGAAAGCATCACTACGAACAAAGCTAGTGGAGGTGATGGAATTCCAGTTGAGCTATTTCAAATCCTGAAAGATAATGGTGTGAAAGTGCTGCACTCAATATGCCAGCAAATTTGGAAAACTCAGCAGTGGCCACAGGACTGGAAAAAGGTCAGTTTTCATTCCAATCCCAAAGAAAGGCAATGCCAAAGAATGCTCAAACTACCACACAATTGCAGTTATCTCACATGCTAGTAAAGTAATGCTCAAAATTCTCCAAGCCGGGCTTCAGCAATACGTGAACTGAGAACTTCCAGATGTTCAAGCTGGTTTTAGAAAAGGCAAAGGAACCAGAGATCAAATTGCCAACATCCCCTGGATCATGGAAAAACCAAGAGAGTTCCAGAAAAACATCTATTTCTGTTTTATTGACTATGCCAAAGCCTTTGACTGTGTGGATCACAATAAACTGTGGAAAATTCTGAGAGAGATGGGACTACCAGACCACCTGACCTGCCTCTTGAGAAACCTGTATGCAAGTCAGGAAGCAACAGTTAGAACTGGACATGGAACAGACTGGTTTCAAATAGGAAAAGGAGTACGTCAAGGCTGTATATTGTCACCCTGCTTATTTAACTTATATGCAGAGTACATCATGAGAAACGCTGGACTGGAAGAAACACAAGCTAGAATCAAGATTGCCGGGAGAAATATCAATAACCTCAGGTATGCAGATGACACCACTCTTATGGCAGAAAGTGAAGAGGAACTAAAAAGCCTCTTGATGAAAGTGAAAGAGGAGAGTGAAAAAGTTGGCTTAAAGCTCAACATTCAGAAAACGAAGGTCATGGCATCTAGTCACATCGCTTCATGGGAAATAGATGGGGAAACAGTGTCAGACTTTATTTTTTTGGGCTCCAAAATCACTGCAGATGGTGACTGCAGCCATGAAATTAAAAGATGCTTACTCCTTGGAAGAAAAGTTATGACCAACCTAGATAGCATATTCAAAAGCAGAGACATTACTTTGCTGACTAAAGTCCATCTAGTCAAGGCTATGGTTTTTCCAGTGGTCATGTATGGATGTGAGAGTTGGACTGTGAAGAAGGCTGAGTGCCGAAGAATTGATGCTTTTGAACTGTGGTGTTGGAGAAGGCTCTTGAGAGTCCCTTGGACTGCAAGGAGATCCAACCAGTCCATTCTGAAGATCAGCCCTGGGATTTCTTTGGAAGGAATGATGCTAAAACTGAAACTCCAATACTTTGGCCACCTCTTGCGAAGAGTTGACTCATTGGAAAAGACTCTGATGCTGGGAGGGATTGGAGGCAGGAGGAGAAGGGGACAACAGAGGATGAGATGGCTGGATGGCATCACTGACTCGATGGACGTGAGTCTGAGTGAACTCCGGGAGTTGGTGATGGACAGGGAGGCCTGGCGTGCTGCGATTCATGGGGTCGCAAAGAGTCAGACACAACTGAGTGACTGAACTGAACTGAATCTTGTGCTGCGCATGTAAGGGTCTATCACTGATTTTTAAACTGGTGTCAAGTTAAATATTCACAACCAAAAGTTGAGAGTTATGTGTTTTTTTGGCAGGAATTTTTAGGACTTCAAGCCTGGGAGGCAGCATCTCAAGTAATCTTGAGAAAATTGATCCGATGAGGCAGGGGGGGAGCTAGGATAGATAGAAGTTTTGCAACAAAGGGCAGGTAGTCAGAACATCAAAAGATATTAAAGTCTTTTAATTATTGTTAATTAAGTTAAAGAAAACCAGCTACAGTAAGTTAAGGAAGTTAGCACTTTTCTGTATACAAGAAGATGCAAGAATCTAGATTCACTGAAATCATTCCTTTGATATACACTTTAATTATTTGGGGCCATTTTCCTGTGTTTTTACCTCCTGTTTTCCTCAGGGCTCACTACAGGGAGTGGCAGCAGTCAGATGGCAGGTATTCTTTCCTTTCTAAGTTCCCTCAGGGCTCACCAGCAGCCTGTGGGCAGGCTGCAGGCTGATGACTGTGACATCCTTTGTTTACTGACATGGCAGGAGATATTCTATTTCTCCCTAGGCATAAATATTGTCATTCACTCTTTTTAAATGTGTACTTTATTTAAAAATAAAGCAACTTTTTGCCATATGTAAACGTTAAACACTTTCATATTAATTGGAAAATGAATGTAAATTTAATAACTGAGAAAAATAGCATCCTTAAGATTCTTACAAAAATAATATGACATTGAATGATTTTCAGAAATGGTTAAAACATGCTACCCACTGAACCTTTTCCATTTTTAAATGACAACACAAGCAAAGGTATTTCTACATGATGATTTGTGTCTTGTCAAAATCAAGAGTAGAATTAATTTGAAAGAAACATGAGTAGCTATTGCTTATAAAATCTAGTCATAAGATTTAGGCTCTTGCATACTGACCAGGTGAAACATACTGTCTGAAATGTGCTTTCAAGAATTAAAACAAGTCCCTGTTTACTGTAGTAGTTTTTAGGTCCATCAGTGGTTGAAATTGCTTTAAGCTGAAGCCCTTTTGAAATTTAATAACTAATTAATGTCATATTTGAATGAAGTCCAAAATGATAACCCATATGCTGAAATCTAGGCAGAATCAATCATGTTTTATGAAGAGGAATCAGTGTATTTTTGGAAAACACATTTCATTTTGCTATGGTAAAAAGTGGTTTTGAATTAATTTTCATTAATGTAAGGTAAATACTCTAGGCATTGACTTACTGGAAAAAAATGGAAACCAAGGGTACATTCCAATATCTTATTTAATATTAAAAGTGGTTTTTAAAAACTCTGTCATGAGCATTTGAATGTAATTAGAAACTATATTAATTGACCAGATGACAAAAATGACCGATGAACTGTAGCCTTAAAAAGTGCAAGTGAGGGGCTTCTCTGGTAGTCCAGTGGTTAAGAATCTGCCTGCCAGAGCAGGGAACATGGATTTAATTCCTGGTCAAGGAAGATCGCACTTGCTGGGGGACATCTAAGCCCACACACCACAACTGCTGAAGCCCATGCCTCCTAGAGCCTCTGCTCCACAACCAGAGAAGCCACCACAATGAGAAGCCTGTGTGCCGCAGCTAAGAACAGCCCCACTTGCCTCAACTAGAGAGAGCCTGTGCACAACACTGAAGATCCAGTGCAGCCAAAAATAAATAAATGTTTTTAAAGGTGCAATTGAGTTTTTCAGTAGTTGAGTAAAGACACCCCATGTCACATAAAGTGTTACTCAGTAGATTCTGACTCTCTGTGACCCCATGGACCCCACCAGGCTCCTCTGTCCATGGAAATCTCCAGGCAAGAATACTAGAGTGGGCTGCCATTCCCTTCTCCAGGGGATCTCACCGACCCAGGGATCAAACCTGGGTCTCCTGCATTGCAAGCGGATTCTTTACTGTCTGAGCCACCATAAGGATCCCAACTAATAATGAAAACTAACCACCTTAAGAAGAGCACAAAAATGCTACATTAAAATAGCACAGTTCTGCTGTCTTAAAGGAAAAAGACTAAGTGGCATCATCAGCATCTGAAGCCCCTACAGATGACCTACCTGCCCTGGTGCATTTGTTAAATAATGGGGCACAGTTTTAGGGAAGCTGTAGCAGTTTCAGATAGTTGTGGAAAAGAAAATAAACCTCCATATATTCAAATTTAAACTTGTGTTCTGCATTTGCACTTACCCATTTTCCATTTGTGTGTTTCTTTCTTCTTTATTGTCAGGAAGGGCCATCTTCAGAGGGCCAGTTCGGTCCAGTATGATATCAACTTGGTAGAGACAAGCAGTACCAGTGTCCACCATGGTGAGTAAATTCAAAATAAATGTATATTTTAAAACCCTAAGTTAGATGTTGATTGTCTAATGGGATTTGGATCTATCCAAAAAATGTTGACCCTAAAAATTTTTTCTATGGGTTTTTTACCTGAAGATGAATTTCTCATTAGCTGTATGACACAAGTCGTCTTTTTCCCCCAAAGAAAACT
Organism: Capricornis sumatraensis; assembly: GCF_032405125.1. Lineage (NCBI taxonomy): Eukaryota > Metazoa > Chordata > Mammalia > Artiodactyla > Bovidae > Capricornis > Capricornis sumatraensis. Next base: position 38,613,882 of record NC_091087.1, on the reverse strand, counting down.
ATGTTATCGCAATATGTGAAATTATAATGTTAGTTATGTTTCACAGACTGATTTTTACAGAAGTAATTTGAAGTGGACTGGTATATGGACAGGAAGAGGATTTTTATCTATAAGGATAAGCAAATCTTTTGGAAACATATGGGTCAATTCATGTTTTAAAAATATCACGAGACTTCTGCTTCTGACCAAGATAGAGTAACAGAGACTGGATTTACCTCCTCCTTGAAACAGTTTATAAAAGGACATTATACATTAAGTGATGGTTTTCAAGACATTGGACAACAGGAAACAAAGGATCATGAGAGACTGAAAACAGATGAGATGAACCAAAGTATTGCCTTGAGAATTTCCAGGTTGTGGCATGGGAAGTTGGGTGGATGACCCAGGTTGATCAATGTGGCTTGATCAATATAGTTCACTGGAAAAGAAGAGAGCCACATAGAGAATTTCAGAGATCTTCAAGTATTCAGTTAAGTAATAATCACATGTATACTAGGAAAGTACTTGATATTAGGGAAAGAATCACCTGATAGGATTAGAGGTATCCACTATTTGCACAAGGCTAGGAAAAGTGCCTGTTTCCAATAATAAGGCTAAAAATCCTAATTATTCATTGAGTAATAGTGTACACAGAAGATTGTTTCTTTAGTAGTGGGGAATGATTAGCCCTAGATTGAGTGCTGCTCCAGTCCTGCCTAACAGACCATAAAAGCAAGAACTGAAAGAATCAAATTGTTTCTAAATAACCTAACTGCATCATCGTCATCAGCTCAGTCACTCAGTCATGTCCGACTCTTTGCGACCCCATGGATTGCAGCATGCCAGACTTCCCTGTCCATCACCAACTCCCAGAGCTTGCTCAGACTCCCAGCATCAGGATCTTTTCCAATGAGTCAGTTCTTCACATCAGGTGGCCACAGTATTAGAGTTTCAGCTTCAGCATCAGTCCTTCCCAATGAATATTCCGGGTTGATTTCCTTTAAAATTGACTGGTTTGACCTCCTTAGAGTCCAAGGGATTCTCAAGAGTCTTTTCCAACACCACAGTTCAAAAGCATCAGTTCTTTGGTGCTCAGCTTTCTTTATAGTCCAACTCTTACAACCATACATGACTACTGGAAAAACCATTGCTCTGACTAGGCAGACCTTTGTTGGCAAAGTAATGTCTCTGCTTTTTAATACACTGTCTAGGTTCATCATAGCTTTTCTTCCCAGGAGCAAGCGTCTTTTAATTTCATGGGTGCAGTCACCAACCACAGTGATATTGGATCCCAAGAAAATAAACTCTGTCACTGTTTCCATTGTTTCTTATCTATTTTCCATGAAGTGATGAGACTGGATGCCATGATCTTCATATTTTGAATGTTGAGTTTTAAGCCAACTTTTTTACCCTCTTTCACTTTCATCAAGAGGCTGTTTAGTTCCTCTTCACTTTCTGACATAAGGGTGGTGTCATCTGCATATCTGAGGTTATTGATATTTCTCCCAGCAATCTTGACTCCAGCTTGTGCTTCATCCAGTCCAGCGTTTTGCATGATGTACTCTGCATATAAGTTAAATAAGCAGGGTGACAATATACATCCTTGATGTACTCCTTTCCCAATTTGGAACCAGTCTGTTGTTCCATGTCCGGTTCTAACCGTTGCTTCTTCACCTGCATACAGGTTTCTCAGGATGTAGGTAAGGTGGTCTGCTATTCCCATCTCTTTAAAAATTTTCCAGTTTGTTGTGATCCACACAGTCAAAGGCTTTGGCGTAGTCAAAAAAGCAGAAGTAGAGGCTTTTCTGGAACTCTCTTATTGGCAATTTGATCTCTGGTTCCTCTGCCTTTTCTAAAACCAGCTTGAACATCTGGAAGTTCTCGGTTCACATGCTGTTGAAGCCTAGCTTGGAGAATTTTGAGCATTACTTTGCTAGCATGTGAAATGAGTGCACTCGTGTGGTAGTTTGAACATACTTTGAGATTGCCTTTCTTTGGGATTAGAATGAAAACTGATCTTTTCCAGTCCTGTGGCCACTGCTGAGTTTTCCAAATTTGCTGGCATATTGAAAATGGTTAAAATGGTAAATTTTATTAAGTATATTTCACAATAAAAAGCCAGAAAAAGATGCAGTTTTTTGGTTTTTGGTTGCACTGGGTCTTCGTTGCTGTATGCAGATTTTCTCTAGTTGTGGCAAGCTGGGGCTACTCTTCATTGCAGTGCACAAGCTTCTCATTGCAGTGGCGTCTCTTGTTGCAGAGCGCAGGCTCTAGGGTTTGCAGGCTCTAGGGTTTGCAGGCTTCAGTATTTTCGGCAGAGGGGCTTGGTTACTCTGTGGCATATGAAATCTTCCACAACCAGGGATCAGACCTCTGTCCCTTGCATTGGCAGGAGGATTCTTAGTCACGGTACCACCAGGGAAGTCTAAGATGCCATTATTAAATGATACTATCAGATGATTCATTTTGATATACTCAAAATTATCATTTGAGTTATCAAGAGATTGAGTTGTGTTCTTCTACTTTTTGGTGAAATCATGTGTTTTAATGGTTTGATGAGTTTTTTTATTTTTGCTGTTATTTGTAATGATAATGTCTGGAATTGCATTCATTTTTTAAATGCTTGATGATAAAATAACCAGTGAAAAAATTCTCAGAGAACTGAATGTCTTATCATACATGGTTTTAACTGGGAAGATTAATACAAATAGGGCCAAATGTGACAGGAAAAAATGTGGGAATGGCTGACTGCCACTAACGCTTGAATGCACAAGTATCCATGCTTATAATTCACCAATGGTTTATCTCCTCAAAGGATTAGCCTCTTAATTTTTTTTCAGATCATTCAATGGGATGGTAAAAACTCAAATTTATTTTTTAGAAACCACATACACCTAAAAGGCAAGTTGGCTTCTTTTCAGTTTATAAAGACATGTTTGTAATAAAATAGGAACTACCTGGGAGCCTTTCTACACAGAGGTACTCTGGTTTAATTGGGAGAAGAGTTTCAGACCTCAAGTATTAAACTGCTGCCTTCTTTTAATGAGGAAAAAAGGGTATCACAACCAGGGGTAAAAACCTGGATAAGGTGTTGGACATAGCTCACAAAATTAGCTCACTGGCCACTTATTTTTTCAATGTCAAACAGTCTCAGTATCTGCAAAGCCATTACTTTAAGAAAAGCAAAATAAATGCCTTTACCACATGTGACAAGATCTGTGTCATGAAAACAAAGTTGATCGTGGGGATTGGGAATTTCTTCATGCTGCTGCTGCTGCTAAGTCGCTTCAGTCGTGTTCGACTCTGTGCGACCCCAGAGACGGCAGCCCACCCGGCTCTCCCATCCCTGGGATTCTCCAGGCAAGAATACTGGAGTGGGTTGCCAGTCCCTTCTCCAATGCATGAAAGTGGAAAGTGAAGTCGTGTCCGACTCCTAGCGATCCCGTGGACTGCAGCCTACCAGGCTCCTCCATCCATGGGACCTTCCCAGCAAGAGTACTGGAGTGGATTGCCATTGCCTTCTCCTTCTTCATGCTATTAGCTTATATTTGTTATGAAAATCAGAGCATGATGGTACATGTTATTTTAAAATTTATTAATGACCTATTTTCACCAGGAAACTCCTCTTGCCACCATACCATAAAGCTTTATTCAGTTTAATACTCCTTTCTAATAGATTCATTCATGTCACTTTGTATGCCTCTGAACTATAAATCTCCCAAGGCATTTTTAAAATTTGTTCATTAAGTAAACCTACAGCTTTAAGTCCTGGCATCCATTTAGATTGTGATTACATATCATCCCTATTGCAATAACACACTAGTTCTTAAAGTACAGCTCTTTAAATGAAAAGAAAGTAAGGTAACTATGGAACCATGAACATCAAGTACCTATAGGTGCCAGACACTGTGGCTGGTATTTCACTTTGGAGACTCTTATAAGTCTTAATACCCATTGTGAAATATCAGTCACCTCAAATACGCAGATGATACTAAATGTCAATAACCTCAGATACACAGATGATACCACCCTTATGGCAGAAAGTGAAGAGGAACTAAAGAGCCTCTTGATGAAAGTGAAAGAGGAGAGTGAAAAAGTTGGTTTAAAACTCAATATTCAAAATGTGAATATCATGGTATTGTCCTATCACTTCATGGCAAATAGATGGGGAAACAATGGAAACAGTGACAGACTTTATTTTTGGGGGCTCCAAAATCACTGCAGATGGTGATTGCAGCCATGAAAATAAAAGCCACTTGCTCCTTGGTATGCCCAACCTAGACAGCATATTAAAAAGCAGAGGCATTACTTTGCCAACAAAGGTCTGTCTAGTCAAGGCTATGGAATTTCCAGTAGTCATGTATGGATGTGAGAGTTGGACTATAAAGAAAGCTGAGCACCAAAGAATTGATGCTTTTGAACTGTGGTGTTGGAGAAGACTCTTGAGAATCCCTTGGACTGCAAGGAGGTCAAACCAGTCCATCCTAAAGGAAATCAGTCCTGAATATTCACTGTGAAGGACTGATGCTGAAGCTGAAACTCCAATACTTTGGCCACCTGATGCAAAGAACTGACTCATTGGAAAAGACCATGATGCTGGGAAAGACTAAGGGCAGGAGGAGAAGGGGACAACAGAGGATGAGATGGTTGGATGGCATTCCTGACTCGATGGACATGAGTTTGAGCAAGCTCTGGGAGTTGCTGATGGAGAGGGAAGCCTGCATGCTGTAGTCCATGGCGTCGCAAAGAGTTGGACACAACTGAGTGACTGAACTGAACTGAATGCAACCCACTGTGAGGCAAGTGGCATTCTTCTCTACGAAAAAGAAAACTGAGGTTTAGAGAGGTTAAAATCAAGATCGCACATCAAAAGGTGGTAAGACAGGATTTAAGCCCAGGTGAATCTAGTTCCCAAGTCCAAGTTTTTCATACTGTACTTATGCTTCCACAGACAGGGGGTAACAGGCTCAGGGCTCATTGGCTCTTGAGGGAGCCATTTGCCCCTACGTTAAATACCAGCCACAGGTTTTGTTTTTAATCTTGGTTTTTGTTTTTGCTACTTTCTCCAGTTTTCCTGCCATCAGTTATTCATTTTTATCGCTGTTAGAGTGACTCTACCAATCTTTCCCTCTTAGCCTCTTTGTCATTTGTAATATCTTTTTAAAAATTCACCAAGCTTGTTAGAACTTCAGGTAACAGAAAATAGGCAGTGGGAAAAGGCAGGGACACTTCTGTGAGATCTGAATGGAGGTGCTGATACAACTCTTCTGTGTTCTAAGGTGTGTTAAGAGGCTCATTTGGATGTTCTAGGCTAGTTCACCTCAACTTTTCACAAACAGAAGGGGTGGATGTACATGTGTAAACAAAGATGTGTTGACAGTTGTACATATAAAGAAAAACTGAGATGGAGAAAACATCTTGATTCTTATTTTCCATAGGTCATGGAGAACATTGATGAAATAACACAGTGAAGCCAAATCATTGCTTCTTTGTTACAAAGGCAAGAAAATGAAACACTAAATGGTAAAATAAATTAAACAAGTTAATCTTTCTTTGTTCTCTAAATAAAAGACTGAAAGTTATCATACGTTGAAACACAGTCCATCCTGTTGCAAAGTATGTGTGTTTCTGTAACATATATTAACTTATTTGCAGTTGGTAAATAGGAAAGTAATATCAATCCTGTATGAAAGTTGCATGGGTTCAAACATGATTTTTTTTTTTTCCCCAGTAAGCTAATATGTTGAAGCAACTAGAGGCAAACTTTCTCACAGCTCAGGAGAAACTCTTAGTAATATATAAAGACCCTAAAAGAAAAGCGAAAATCCTTTAAGGGCAAAGAGTGACTGTTTCAGTAGCTTTCACTGTATTAAGCTGGATAGGGAAGCTGCAAAGAGCAAGTTAACCATGAAGACATTTCACCTGGTTATTAGGAAAAAAGCATTGATTGATGAAGGTGAAACTGCATAGCTCATCTCAGGACTTAGCAAATCACAGGTTTTTTATGTCTTAGTGCAGAAGGAATTCAGTGAGGGACAAAGTGAGAGGTAAGAAGTGGATTTATAGTTTAGGATGCTTTTGAAGGATACAAGCAGGCAGGCAAGAGACCTCTGCCCTGAGGACTAAGTAGGCAACATGTTTATAAGCAAAGGGAAAATAGAAAGGGTTGAAGAAGACCGCTTTCTTCCTCATTCTTTGAGTGGATGTCAAGCTTACATCACTAGCTCCTCCTCAAGTCAGGCAGAGGACTTTTTGATCCTCTGTGGTCAAACTGGGACTGTCATGGTGCTATCCACATCAGCAGAAGGGTGGTAATGTAAACTAACATAGATCAAAATATGTTAAATAACCTCAGGTTTTAGTATGATGAGGTCTTCTACTTTGGCACCTTGCCCATGTATTCCTGTCTTTGGTATGTGCTAAAGGACTTGTCCTAAGGATCATTCTCATGCTGACCAGGACCAGCAGGATACAGGCCTCACTTTTTCACTTACTGGACTGGAGCATATCTTATGCTTTTATTGTGTGGCTTTGTTGTTAAGCAGGCCTGTTTCACAACAGTCTGATTGCTTTCTTGAGTGATCATTAGCTTACAATGATCTCCCAAAGTTCCTTCGCTATCTATTAACTCCCTAGTGGGATGTCAAAAGCTGCCTGTGTAACTATCCTGCTCTATCCCTATCATCGGGAGCTACCTTTAGATCCTATTTTTAATGTTAATGAGACTGGTTTCTTTTAAAAATAAATATTTATTTGGTTGCATTGGGTCTCAGTTGTGCATGCGGAATCCTTAGTTGAGCATGTAGGTTCTAGTTGCCTGACCAAGGATCAAACCGAGGCCCCCTTTATTGAGAGTGTAGAGTCCTAGCCACTGGACCACCAGGGAAGCCCTGAAAATGGTTTCTATGAGGAGCAATTGATTTCAGGGTCTATATCTGAAAGGAAGAAGCACAAACCCCAATGTTTAAGTATACAAAAGATGGACTAATTCTCAGTGCAGATACTAGTGGAGATTTAGGATTCTTGTTTTTGTTACTGCTCAGGTTATACAATTCCAAACCTTTTTTCCCCTATTAGGCTTTTAATTTTAGGGCATGATTTTACAGATCATGAGGTTTTCATCTTATTAGGAGCAATATAAAGAATGCATTTGGTAAAGCTGGTAACAGAAGTCCGTAGTTTTCATTAAGGCTCCTCTTTTTTATTTTTTTAGTTTTATAGATTTTTAACAAATGCATGATTTCATGTGTCCACCACTACAGTATCACATTGAATAATTTCACCACCCAGAAATCTCCTGTGCTCCATCTACTCTTTCCCAGTCTCAGTGGTAACCACTGAGCCCTTTACTATCTCTATAGCTTTTTACTATGTCTATAGCTTTTTCTGGAATGTCATATAGTTGGAATCATACAGTAGGTAACCTTTTCAGATTGGCTTCTTTCACTTCTTAGCCTTTTACACATGCAATTCAATGGCCTTAAGTATATTCCTGTTGGTTCAACCATCACCACTGTCCATCTCCAGAACTTTCTCATCATCCTATACTGAATGCTATACCCATTAGACAATAACTCCTCATTCCCTCCTCTACTCAGACCATGGTAGCTAACATTCTGCTTAATCTCTAAGCATCTGAATATTCTCAATGCTTGATTTAAGTCTCAGTATTCCATACAAATACATGAATCATGCATTTGTCCTCTTGTGTGTGGCTTATTTCACTTACCATGTCTTCAAGTTTCATCAACAGTATAGTATGTATCCAAATTTCATTCCTTTTTATGACTGAATGATATTCCATTGTACATATTTACCTCATTTTGTTTATTCATTTATCAACAGATGAACATGAGTCATTTCACCTTTTGGCTATTGTGATGATGCTCTTAGGAACATACATCCACAAATACCTGTTCAAACCCCTGTTTTCTATTCTTTTGCATAAACACCCAGAAGTAGTATCAAATGTTAATTATATATTTAATTTTTTGAGGAACTCTGATACTGTTTTCTACAGCAGCTATACTGCATTATATTCATATAAATATATATATGAATATATATATATTATAGCAATGCACTCTAGTTTCTCCACATCCTTGTCAACACTTTTTTAAAAAAATAAATAATAGCCACTCTAATGGGTATGAAGTGCTATTTCATCGTGGTTTTGATTTGCATTTCCCAAATGATTAGTAATGTTGAGCATCTTTTCATGTGCTAATTGGTCATCTATATCTTCTTTGTATACCTGTCTATTCAAGTCCTTTGCCCAGTTTTGAATTGGGTTGTCTTTTATAACTGTTGCTGCATTTTAGGAGGTGTGTGTGTGTGTGTGTGTGTGTGTGTATAAATGGGTAGTAATCCCTCATCAGATATGTGATCTGCAAATATTTGGGCTTTCTCTGCATTGGCTGTGGCAGGCAGGGGCCACTCTTTGTTGTGGTGTGTGGGCTCCTTACTGCAGTGGCTTCTCTTGTTGCACAGCGCAGGATGTGGAGCATATCGGCTTCAGTATTACAGCATGCGGTACAGTGGTTGCAGCACGTGGTCTCCAGGGTGCATGAACTGCAGTACTTGTGCCACACAGGCTCAGTAGTTGGGGAGCTTGGGCTTAGCTGCTCTGTGGCATGTAGAATCTTTCTGCACCAGGGATCAAACCCGGGTTCCCTGCATTGGCAGGCAGATTCTTATCCACTGTGCCATCAGGAAAGTCCAAATGTCTAATTTTTGAAGCTCAGTTTGTCTCTTTTCTCTTTTCATGCCTATGACTTTGGTGTCATATCTAAGAAATTGCTCCTAAATCCAGTGTTCTGAAACTTTCCCCCTGTTTTTTTTCTAAGAGTGGAGTTTTAAGTCTTATGGTTAGGTCTTTGGTCCATCTGAACTAATTTTTGTATATAGTGTTAGGTAAGAATCCATCTTCATTCTCTGGCATGTGGGTATCCAGTTTTCCCAACACCATTTGTTGAAAACACTGTCCTTTTCCCATGAAATGGTCTTGGTGTGCTTCCTCCAAATCATTTGACCATATATGTGAGAATTTCTGGATTCTTTATTCTATTCCACTGGTCTATATGTCTGTTTTTATTCATTATCACACTGTTTTGATTATTGTATCTTTGCAGTAAAATATGAAATCAGGAAGTGTGAGTCTTCCAACTTTGATCTTTTTTAAGATTATTGTTGTTTTTCAGTCGCTAAGTTATGTCTGATTGTGATTCCATGGACTGCAGCACACCAGACTTCCCTGTCCTTCACTATCTCCTGGAGCTTGCTCAGACTCATATCCATTAAGTTAGTGATGCCATCCAACCATCTCATCCTCTGTCACCCTCTTCTCCTCCTGCCCTCAAACTTTCCCAGAATCAGGGTCTTTTCCACTGAGTCGACTCTTTCCATCAGGTGGCCAAAGTATTGGAGCTTCAGCTTCAGCATCAGTCCTTCCAATGAATATTCAAGGTTGATTTCCTTTAGGATTGACTGGTTTGATCTCCTTGCAGCCCAAGGGACTCTCAAGAGTCTTTTCCAGCACCACAGTTTAAAAGCATCAATTCTTTGGTATTCAGCTTTCTTCTTTTCAAGATGTTTTGGCTATTTGGATCCTAGATATTCCACTTGAATTATTTTTCTGTATCTGTAAAGAATGTCATTGAGATTTTGAAGTGAATTACATTGAATCTGTAGATCACTTTGGGTAGTATTGACATCATACCAATATTAAGTCTTCTGGTCTGTTTACATGGGATGTCTTTCAACTTATTGGTGTCATCTTTAACATCATTAATATCAGCTTCCCTGGTATAATGAGTTCTCTGGTGGCTCAGAAGGAAAAGCATCTGCCTGCAATGCAGGAGACCCAGGTTCGATTCCTGGGTCTGGAAGATCCCCTAGAGAAGGAAATGGCAACCCACTCAGGTATTCTTGACTATAAAGTCCAGGCTTCTCTACCAGGCTGGAGAAGCCTGATAGACTTATAGTCCATGGGGTCACAAAGAGTCGGACACGACTGAGTGACTTCACTTTCTTTCTTTCATTTTCCCTGGTATAGCTCAGTTGGTAAAGAACCTATCTGCAATGCAGGAGAGCCGGTTTGATTCCTGGGTCGGGAAGATCTGTTGGAGAAGGGATAGGCTACCCCACTCCAGTATTCTTGGTTTTCCCTTGTAGCTCAGCTGGTAAAGAATCTGCCTGCAATGTGGGAGACCTGGGTTCAATCCCTGGGTTGGGAAGATCCCCTAGAGAAGGGAAAGGCTACCCATTCCAGTATTCTGGCCTGGAGAATTCCATAAACTGTATAGTTCATGGAGTGGCAAAGAGTCAGACACGACTGAGCCACTTTCACGTTAACGTCATTCAGCAATGTCTGGTGGTTTTCAATGTACAAGTCACCAACTTCTTCATTGAGACTTCACTAAGTCTTTGGGGTTGTTCATATTAGTATATAGAAAGGCAACTGATTTTGTGTTGCTTCTGTATCTAAACTTTGCTGGATTTTTTTCTTAGTGCTAACAGATTTGGGGGTGTGGAGATCATTTGTGTTTTCTACACATAGGGCCATGTATTCTGCAGAGATAATTTTACTTCATTCTTTCTAATTTCATTCTTTTTGTTGACTAATTACTCTGCCTTGAACTTCCAACACTGTGCTGAATAGGACTAGTAAAAGCTGCATCCTTGTCTTGTTCGTGATTTCAGTCCTTTTCCATTGAGTATAATGTTAGCTGTAAGAGTTTCATATGTGGTCTTTATTATGTTGAGGTATTCAATTCCTAGTGTGTTGTTGTTTTTAATCAAAAAGAATCTCATCAAATCCTTTTTCAGCATCAATGATATGATCCCCATGGGACCCTCATTCTGCTAATGTGGTGTATTGTATTCAATTCGATTTTTATCTGTTAGACCATCCTTGCATTGCAGCAATAAACCCATGTGTTCAAATGTATAAAATTTTAAAAGTGATCTTGAATTCAGTTTGCTAATCCTTTAAGAATTTTGCATCAGTATTCAACATGGATATTGGTCTTTAACTTTCTTTTCTTGTGTTGTCATTGTCTGGCTTTGGTATCAGGGTAATACTAGGCTTATATAGTGGATTAGGAAGTGTTCTCTCATATTGAATTGTTTTTTTTGAAAAGTGTGAGGACTGATGTTATTCTTTAAATGTTTGGTACAACTGAGAAAAGTCAAAGGTTGCAGGATTTTCTTTTGTTGGGAGGTTTTTGACTGCTGATTCAATCTCCTTTCTAATTATAGGTCTACAAAGACCTAATTTCTTCATGAATCAGTCTCGGTATGGTTTTTACAATTATATCCATCAGATCTAGGTTATCTAAGATGTTTACAACTGCTCTTGTATTCTTGTGGTCCTTTTTATTTTTGTAGACTCATTAGTAATATCCTTAATTGTACTTGTTTTTTGAAGTTGAGTCTCTTCTGTTACTGATCTAGCTAAAAGTTTATCCATTTTATTAACCTTTTCAAAGAACTAACTTTTGGTTCAAATTTTTCTGTTGATTTTCTGTTCAGTATTTTGCTTATCTTAGTTCTAATTATTGTAGTGGCTTTGGGCTTAGTCCATTCTTCTTTTTCTACTTCCTTAAGTTATAAAGTTAGAATGTTGATTTCAATTTTCTTTCTTAAGGTAAACAGTTACTGCTAAAATATTCTCTTATGAGATGCAGTGAGAGCAATGCATGTTGTGTTTTGCTTAATGTATTTTGAGGATGTTATTAGATGTATAAATGTTTATTGTTATATCTGTCATATAAAACCCTATAGGACATCCTTTTCTGTCTCTTTAAATTCACAAAAGTTATAAGTCTATTTGTCTGATAATAGTATACTGTTCTTTTTTGATTACTATTCACATGGAATATCTATCTATCCATCCTTTTACTTTTAACCTATTTGGATCTGAAGTCAGTCTCTTGTAGACAACATATGGTTAAAGTAATTGTTGGTAAGGAAGAACTTAAGTCATTTTGCTATTTCTCTTCTAAATGCTTCATGGATTTTTGCTTCTTATTTTGTTAGTGTCTTTTGTGTTTTGCTTTTTTTTTTTGTAGTAAAACATGTAAATTCCCCCTTTTTGTAGGTATTCTATAGCTATTTCTCTTTTTTGGCAGTTTTTTTTTTTTTCTTCCCCCCTGCTGCACTTCACAGCTTGTGGGATCTTAGTTCCCCAATCAGGGACTGAACCTAGGATCTTAGCACTGAGAGTGCAGAGTCCTAACCACTGGACTACAAGGGAATTCTCCTGTAGCTATTTCTTTGTGGTTACCATGGGGATTCTGTTTAACGTCATAAAGTAATAACACTAATTTGAATTTATAGCAGCTTAAGTTCAACAGTTAATAGAAACGTTGCTACCTTGCTCTTATGTAACTTTGCCTTCACTCCCTTTCAGCCATTAATGTCACAGGATTCCATCTTTAAGCATTGTGTCAGAAAACATAAACCAGTAACTGTTTTTATACGCTGGTTCCTAAGTTGTGTGGAAAATAGAGTTAAACATCAGAGTTATACTTGTTTCTGGAATTGTTCATGTATACCGTTACTGCAGAGTTTAATTTCTTTTTATGGTTTCCTGTTCCTATCCTTTGTCCTTCAAGAATTCCCTTTAGCATCTCTTTCAGGGCATATCTAGTTGTAATAGTCTCTTCCTGCTTTTATCTGATAATCGTTTCATTTCTCCCTCATTTTTGATGGATAGTTTTGCCAGATAGAAGATTTTAGGTTGACAGTTTTTTCTTTTAGCACTTTGAATATATCAAACTATTGCCATTTGCCCTCCATGGTTTCTGATGAGGAATCTGATAATCTTACTGAAGATCCCTTTAAATTTTTTTTACTTTTGGCTGTTCTAGGTCTTCACTGCTGCAAGGGCTTTTCTCTAGTTGTGGCAAGCAGGAACTACTTTCTAGTTGTGGTGCCCAGGCTGCTCATTGTGGTGGCCTCTCTTGTTGTGGAGCGCAGGCTCTAGAGTGCACCAGCTTCATTAGTTGTGGCATATAAGCTCAGGAGTTGTCTCCCAGACTCTACAGCACAGGCCCAATAGTGGTGGCACACAGGCTTAGTCAGGCTTAGTTGCTCTGCGGAACATGGAATCTTCCCGGCTCGGGGCCAAGCCCACGTCTCCCGCTTTTACAGGTGGATTCTTTACCACTGAGCCACATAGGAAGCTTTATGAGTCTCTTCATTCTTGCTGCTTTCAAATTCTTTCTTTTTGTATAGCTTAATTATACAGATCTTCCTTGACTTACACTAGGGTTGTATATTGATAAACCCATGGTAAGTTGACAATATCATAAGTTGAAATGCATTTTATATACCTATCCTACTGAACCTCATAGCTAAGCCTATCCTACCTTAAATGTACTCTGAACAATTACATTAGCAAAAATCATCTAATACTAAGCCTATTTTGAAGTGATGTAATTGAATACTGTGCTGAAAAACAGAATGATTGCAAGTATATTAGATGTTTACCCTCATGATCACGTGGCCGACTGGGAGCTGTAGCTCTCTATCACTGCCAGTCAGCATAAGTGCATCTCATTGCATATTGCTAACCTGGGAAAAGATCAAAATTCAAAACTTGAAATGTGGTTTTTACTGAATCCATATCACTTTTGTAACATTAAGGTTGAAAAATCCCAGGTCCTAGGTTGAAGACAAACTATGATGTATTTTTTTACTTTACCCTATTTGGTGTTCATTGAGCCTCTGGACATCTACATCCACATCTTACATCAAATTTGGCAAGCTTCTTGTCATTATTTATTCAAATAATCATTATATAGTTTTCTCTTTCCTCCTTGGACTCCTGTAATGTTTCTTGTTCCATTTGAGGGTATCTTGCAAATCCCTTAGATTTTTTGTTTTATGGCAATTTCAACTGTCCTGTCTTCAGCTTTGCTGATGAGTTTTTTTGCTTGCTCGATTCTACTGTTCAACCCTCTAGTGAAATTTTATTATTTTAACTTTCTGCTCCAGAATTTCTTTGGTTCCTTTTTGTAATTTCTCTCCATTGGTATTCCCATTTTATTCATCACTTTCTTGATTTTCATTAGTTCTTTGAGCATAATTAACGATTTTTTTCTGTTAAGTTCTGTGTGTAGGCTTCCTCCAGGCCAGTTTCTGTTTCATTGAATTGACCTTGTTTCCTTGTTTCTTTGTACACCTTTCAGGTTTGTTGTTGTTGAAAACTGGGCACTTTACTATTACAATATTGTAATTCTGAATATAACATTCTGTTTTATCCTCAGTTTGCCAGTTGTTGCTGACAGCTAAAGGCTGTTGTTCATTTGTTTTTGAGACTTCCAAGCCCTTTTTGCAAAGCCTATTCCTTGTGTGTGATCATTGAAACCTCTGTCCCTATTATCTCGTTTATCTGATTTTAGAGACTTCCCTGAATGCCAGTTCTCCTTTTTGCAGTTTAGCTGTGTCCTAAGGCATTCTCGCCATACTTAGTTAGGCTTGCTTCTATCCTAGGGATCAGACCAAGATGAAAGCCTAAGGTCTTAAATCTTTTCTGAGCCATTTTTGTCTGTGCACACATTTGGCATTCTGCATTCCTTGGGTACAACTGCTTTTGAACATCTGGTTTGTCAAAAATCTTACCCCTGTTTCTCCTCTGGGCCTTATATGGCCTGTATCTAGGTGCCTGCGATTCTGCAGTCATCGGGCAGCTTTCACAGGCGGTGCCTACCTTTTCTTGCCTGTTTCCAAGTTATGAAAAACCATGATGAACAGCTTGAATCAAACCTTGTAATCCCAAAGACAGATTAGAAAAGGCAGTAATTTGCAAGTAAAGTCTATTCTTCCTCTTCTGGTTTGAGGAAGGGAAATGGAAACCAGGCTTCTCTTATTTTAAGAATAAGCCCACCATTGCACAGGAGGCAAGGGTGGGTAAAAAGTCACATTTTTCTGCCATTTTGACGATGGGTTTTCTTCACTGGGCTATGTGTTGGTTGCTGTAAACCTTTGACTGTTTTCCAGAATTCCAGCAAAGTTGGTTCATATAGTTGCTGCTTTCCCCCTTTTCTCCCCAGTGTTTCTGTGGAGGAGTGAAAGCTAGAATGTCATAGATTACAATTTTGCTTGTGTCAGTCGGATCAATTATGTTTATTCCTATCTGTAATTCTAGTATCCTGACTAGGCTTTGAATAGAGTATGTTTCAGATACATGTACGGTGACTGAATTTTAGTTAGACTTGGAAATTTTGTGTAAATGTTAAGAAAAGGGCCTCAATTATTTTCATCTACATTTAAAACTAATGAATACATATTTTTTCCAATTTCTTGTAGTAATCAATCTTTCCTTTTTTACTATGATGTTACTGTTTTGTTCAGTTACTCAGTTGTGTCTGATTCTTTGCAACCCCATGGACTGCCCCACGCCAGGCTTCCCTGTCCATCACGAACTCCTGGAGCTTGCTCAAACTCACGTCCATCGAGTTGGTGATGCCGTCCAACTATCTCATCCTCTGTGACCTCTTTCTCCTCCTGCCCTCAGTACTTCCCAGCATCAGGGTCTTTTCCAGTGACTTGGCTCTTTGCATCAGGTAGCCGAAGTATTGGAGCTTCAACTTCAGCATCAGTCCTTGCCAATGGCTATTCAGGGTTGATTTCCTTTAGGATTGACTGGTTTGATCTCCTTCCTGTCCAAGGAACTCTCAAGTGTATTCTCCAGCACCACAGTTTGAAAGTATCAATCCTTTGGTGTTCAGCTTTCTTTATGGTCTGACTCTCACATCTCTACATGACTACTGGAAAAACCATAGCTTTGACTAGACAGACCTTTGTCAGCAAAGTGATGTCTCTGCTTTTTAATACACTATCTAGGTTCATCATAGCTTTTCTTTCTAGGAGCAAGCATCTTTTAATTTCATGGCTGCAGTCACCATCCACAGTGATTGGATCCCAAAAAATAAAGTCTGTCACTGTTTCCATTTTCCCCCATCTATTTGCCATGAAGTGATGGAACCAGATGCCATGATCTTAGTTTTTCGTATGTTGAGTTTTATGCCAGATTTTTCACTCTCCTCTTTCATCAAGAGGCTCTTCAGTTCCTCTTTGCATTCTGCTGTTAGGGTGGTGTCATCTGTATATCTGAGATTATTGATATTTCTCCCAGCAATCTTGATTTCAGCTTGAGCTATTTCACATGATGTACTCTCCATATAAGTTAAATAAGCAGAGTAACAATATACAGCCTTGACGTACTCCTTTCCCAATTTGGAACCAGGCCATTGTTCCATGTCTGGTTCTAACTGTTGCTTCTTGGCCTGCATATAGCTTTTTCAGGAGTCAGGTAAGGTGGTCTGGTAATCCCATCTCTTTCAGAATTTTGTAGATGTTGTGATTCACACAATCAAAGGCTTTAGTGCAGTCAGTGAAGCAGATGTTTTTCTGGAATTCTCTTGCTTTTTCTATGATCCAGCAGATGTTGGCAATTTGATCACTGGCTCCTCTGCCTTTTCCAGATCCAGCTTAAACATCTGGAAGTTCTCAGTTCATACACTGTTGAAGCCTTGCTTGGAGAATTTTAACCATTACTGTGCTAGCATGTGAGATGAGGGCAGTTGTGTAATAGTTTGAACACTTTTTGGCATTGCTTTTGTTATTGGAATGAAAACTGACCTTTTCCAGTCCTGTGGCCACTGCTGAGTTTTCCAAATTTGCTGGCATATTGAGTGCAGCATTTTAACAGCATCACCTTTTAGGATTTGAAATAGCTCAGTTGGCATTCCATTCCCTCCACTAGCTTTGTTCATATGAAAAGGCAAAAAGATATGATGTCCACAGAACACTTAACTTTTATAAAGCCTTTCTGAAATGAAATGCTCCACAGACTCTTAGTACCAAAACATTAAATGGTGTTTATTGGTTTCTGCCAATGTTCTCTGCTTTATAGTAGCATATATTCTTCTGTCTCCATCATGGCATAGTGCAGAAATGAAATAAAAGTAACATGTCTCATATAAATATGACTTTTTCTATAAATGGGCCAATATTAAAATGACTTCCTGGTAACACTCTTTTACATAGTATAGGTGTTAGTTTTGTTCATTTAACAAGGATGTTATTACTAATATTCACTATGTTTTATTTTAGGATTTTCTTAACGCAAGACTCATAAATTGTTTCTACAAGTGAAAACCAAGTCAGTCATCTAAAATCTCAGTTTCAAATCAAGAGGATTTAGAGTCTTCTGTTTTGATTTAAATGGAATTTATGGTGGTGTTTAAACGGGTTAGGCTGTGTGGGCACAAAATGGCAAAAGTAGATTTAATTATTTTCTCAAATTTCTGTAGAATGCATAGGGCATTATCAGGTTTGTAAAAGTCTATTTTAAATTCTTTCATGTTCACTGTGTTAAATCTGCGGTATAAATCAGTGGCAAAACCTTTGCTGTTTGGCTTCTCTTACTAGACTGAATATTTACCAATGGTCCAGGTGTAAGCAAAGTTGAGAATTACAGTAGTGAACTGGCCTTCTGGACCCCTTCATTAGTCTAGGTCACAGGCTATTAACTGTAGCAATATGTAGGATGTCTGTTTCCAGGTCTTAATCCCAAGCTTCCCTCCTCTTCCTTACATTGTTACTTGGCTTTTCAAGGAGTTTATTCCTTAAAGCAGACTTTAACAAGGCAGACTGTAGCTGCAGAAAGATTCTGCTTTGAAAGCACATAAGAAAGCATTTTTAAAACATTTTGATTGAATAAACAATCCTGTCAACCCTGTCACTTGATAGAAGGCAGTTCAGTATGTGAAGACACTGAAAATACATCTTTAGTTTTTTTGTGCTTGGGTCAATTTTTTCACGTGATCATTTTTCCGGTTTCACAAATGACTATACAACAGCTGCCATTCTAGGAATTTAATATGTTTTTTTAGCTGAAACAGTAACTTTTCCTTTAATGCTTGCTTTTAAGACAAGCCTTTCAAAAACAGCTAAATACTAATATTCAGAAATATTCCATTGCAATCAAACTTTTCTTTGGACTTTCTTCAAGAACTAATATTGAGGATAATCATAATTTAAAGAAACTTTAAAGTATTTTCATCATTCATATAAACAGCAGAAAGAAAATCTTTTGGAGTAAAAATTGGTTTGGTTTAACAAATTATTAAAAACAGAAAAGTGTGAATGTTCATATATTTTGACTTCACTTACCTTGCAAGTTTCCTTCTATCCTGTTAGAACTACTGACTGTTACAAAAGGGCCATACATCATGTCATACTGTATTAGAATATGCTAATACAGATGTCCCATCACAAAGACCTGGGAAAAAAACAAGTGGCTTAGGCAAGACTGATTTTAATTTCTGTCTTGTAAAACAGCCTAAAGAGAGGCAGTCCAGATCAGTTATGCACTTCAACAGAACACTGTGTGGTTCTCTTCCACAAAACAGCATTGACTCTGCTGTGGAGTCTAAGATGGCTCACTCTCACACCCACTTCTAA
The DNA here is from genome assembly GCF_032405125.1 of Capricornis sumatraensis. Classification (NCBI taxonomy): domain Eukaryota; kingdom Metazoa; phylum Chordata; class Mammalia; order Artiodactyla; family Bovidae; genus Capricornis; species Capricornis sumatraensis. The sequence goes on along the minus strand of NC_091087.1, from coordinate 38,595,426 downwards.
GCAACAGCACCGAATAAAGGAAAGCAAAACAAAAACGGTCATACTGTTAAAGGAAATATTATCATTTCCCTCACATTCCACTGCCCTGAACAGTCATACTTGCAAGGGAGCCTAGGAAATGTAGTCTTTATTCTGGTGTGCATGTGCCTAGCTAAAAACCAAAGGTGTTATCTGTGTGAACAGGAAAGAATGGATATCAGGAGAAAACTGGTATTCTCTGCACCTATTTTGATATATTTACAAATAATTAGAAATTTAAACTTGACAGTCTTGTTACTGGAAATGTGCCAGGATTTGCTAGCTGACAAACACCATCATTCTGGGTTTTCCCCTTAGTTTCCTTTACTCACTCACTAAAAGTGCTGAAGGAGATGGTGAAAGACAGGGAAATCCGCCATGCTGCAGTCCATGGGGTTGCAAAGAGTCGAACTCAGCTGGGCAACATAACACCACCACAATTATCTGAGTTTCCAAGGTATGTTATATTGGTATAAAATCAAAGAAAGGTGATGTAATTGCCTGATCTGCCAACTAGCTATATAGAAGTAGATGAAAAAAGAATCTTGCGATGCAGTTTTTTTTTTTTAATCTCAACATTGATGTTTATTTGCTGGTGACTATGCCCTGAGAGCTACAGTGAGTGACTAAGGTCAGCAGTTACTCTTCAAGGACTCTAGCACACAAAGGCAGCAGCTGATACCCAAGTGTGACTCTAGCCTCAACCCTTTGTCCATGTTGCAATGTCTTTATTGAGGGAAAAGGAAAATGTTTTCCCTTATAATAGAGTATGGATTAGTCTTGGCAGTTCATTTGACTAAGCAACTTTATAGAGTACTAAAACAAAACAGTTCTTTAATACTTATCAAGTAAAAAGTCAGTAATAATTTTGTTACAGCTTCCGAAAAGCACGGTGAAACTGTAAAGCAGAGAAAAATTTATCAAGCCGTCTGTATAGTTTTCTCTTTTATTAAGGAAGAAAAATATCTTCATGATTCTGCTGAAAGATCATCTCACACTGCAGAGGTAGTCATGGAATGTCTCAGCTCTCCTTCCAGTGATGGATCCTTTCTCAGTCTTTCCATGCAGAAGACTATGTAAAGTCCTGTCATAGAGCAGTCACACAGCCTGGTGCAATAGTCATAATCAATTCGCTTGTGCCTGATGCAAAAGTTCTCAACTCTGGGTCCCCGTTATGTTATATACAAAGTTATCCTTCCTCTAATACATTAAAAACTACCAAAAAAATCTTTAGAGTGTCAAAGCTACAAAACAGATACATATAAAGTTTCTTTTGTCTGAAATATACACCTCCCAAGTTGCCATTTTCCAGAAAAGGCAGAGCCTACAAGTTATATATTGTGAAAGCCACTTTACAGGTGGCTTTATTTAGATGACCCAAGATGAATCAGTGCCATTATTGTTGTATAGCTGTGAAATAGATCATTATAGTTAAACTCATTACATTTCTTCAATATAAAGTTCCCAGTGACTATGCGATCACATCCAATTTCTCCATTTCCAAAGAAGCCAAATAAAGGAACACTAGGAAAAAACTTTCTAAATGCATCAGCCTCCACATTCTTCTTGGCTCTGTAATACTGAGAGCCCCTGCCGACGCATGCAAACATGAAACCGATGGTGTTCTGCTCCGGAATGTTCGCTGCCTTGAGGCGCTGCATGGCAGCGTCAGCAGCCTTCTCGTCGTTGACATCCTCGTTGAGAAGCACTGTAGCACCCTGGACTTGGTGTCCACTAAATGACAGTCCGACCACACCAGTGGCATCAATGTCCAGGGGGCTCCTAGGAAATGAAATCAGAAAAGTGGCAACGTGTCATGAAACACAATTCAGGTTTACAGTGTGAAAGAAAGCAAGCTCCTCCCAATTCTCACTGGTTGAGCAGAGCCGCCTTAATTTACGGATAGTCTCAGGTGCTCTCTCCCCAAGCAGAGGTAAGGTAGAAAGGGTTAAAAATGAAACTACTGAAATTAATACAATGAAAGAATGCAGAAGGCAGATCTGTGGAGAAGAAAGCAATTATTTCTTCAGTCATAGATACAAAGGGGCCAATGCATCACCACAAAGATTTCTAAAATCCAGCCTGAGCTTTAGAGGGGCACAGAGCATCCCCACCTTACCCTCTTCCTTAAAAGGGAACCTTACAACTTTACTCATATATACAGTGCTGAAGCTTTGGCATTATTTACAGCTTCAGTACCTTTTTATCCCCTACCTCAGCTTGTCAAATTTTAAAAGAGGTGTATTAAATATTCACTCATGGAGGATAATTTTATTAGAACCCATAATTCCAGAAGTTGTAGCTCTCTTCTATTTGGTCCATAAAGTAACAGGTTACATTGCTGTGTCTTATTTATTGCTTTGAGCCAATAATTTAGTTTAATCTGAAGGGAAAAATCATATATTTTGTTTCTATTTACCTGGCATTTTTTAAAATAAATACTTTATGGTTACTAAAGAAAATATAAACAGTGTTAATAAAGTTGTTAACACCCACTGGGGGAAACCAAGCAAGTACCTTTTTTTATCAGGCTTAGCAACATCTGAGTCTGTGAACTGGCAGGATTCACTGGGTTAATAAGAAACTGAGACTTAAAAGGCTTAAGCAGTAAGTCCCTTAAGGCTAAACAGTGGCAAAACCAGTTTCTGAGGGGCAGAATCCATCCTGAGTCTGCTGCTGCTCCTATAACTTTGCTACATTTCCTCCTGGGTGTACAATGGCAACAGGTGTCGCCTGCCTAAAGGAATTAGTCATCTTTTTTTTTAGAGGGAGAGGGGTTTATATCTGGACACCATTAAAATGAAGCACTGATACACTCAGTGACTTCCCTTACTCAATGACACAGTGTAAAGACCACACTAATGGGTCACGTAAAAGGTAATGATTGCTGGAGGGTGTATTTCCCCATATTAGGTATAAAGGGTATATTATATACAGGCAGCCATGCTAAACTAACTGGCCAGCATCTCAGATGTTACATGTCTGAATGAGTTGGCATTTCAAAGATGATAAACTGTGAGTTAAATCACCACTGCCCCATCCGTATATAATTTAAAAGTAAAAGACAATAAGGAAGATGAAACAAGAGGGGAAATAGCCCACAGACAGCTACCGAGAATCAGGTGTGCTTATGCACGAAATCCAGTGCTCAGAGTTCAGTGCGCCTGGCTTTCCTCCTTTCTTCCTCAAGTTCCGGGAAACTCAACTTAGCATCTGCTTCCCCTGACCTGTCGGTGCTGACAACCAGGATGGAGATTATGACTAGGATGATTTAAATTGCTCTTAAAGATGCTGATCTCTAACCGTCTGTCTCCATGTCACTGCTCTAGGATCCAAATACTAAAAATGAATACAGAAATAACGAGGTCTGCAGGAAATATTTGGGGTCGGGAGGAATGTTTCATTTTCTTCCTTTTGGGAACAACTGGTATTTATGTCCACTTAATCAGCTGAAACTCAAAATACTACATACTTTCATTGGAAATGGAAAAGTAGTAATGGTTCAAGATAGAAGAGCAAATATTTTTATCTTTGAAAACAGATGCCTTAGTAATAAAATCAAAGAGATATCATTTTTGAACTTGAAAAAGCCTTTCAAAAGATCTAGTATTGTATTTCCCAAAATGTGTTCCAAGTAATATTGCTTATACATGGAATCTGAAAAAATGGTACAAACGAACTGATTTACAAAACAGAAATAGTCACAGATGTAGAAGACAAACAGGGTTATCAAGGGGGAAGGGGGGTATAAACTGGGAGGCTGGGATTGACACACACACACTACTATATATAAAGTAGGTAACTATATAGCACAGGGAGCCTGTTCAACACTCTAATGGCCTAAATGGGACTAGAATCTTAAAAGAGTGGATATATGTATCACTGATCCACTTTGCTTATACCTGCAACTAACACAACATTGTAAATCAACTATACTCCAATAAAATTTTTTTTTTAATCTAATACAATATTTTTAAAAAATGTGTGCTGAATAATACCAGTAGGCCTGCAAAATGCTTTCGTACAAAAGGTTCTGTGGCCAAATGTATTTAAGAACTGCCACAAGTAACAGTATTACCCCTCCCTCTAAAAGATCCAAAGCACTGAGCACAGTACTGGAGGCTCCAAGAAGTTTTACCACAAAGCTGTGCTACTGAACCACACATTTCCTTTAGAGGAGAACAGAACCAGAGAGGAAGTGATATGCGGCAGTTACAGAGTGATGGAGCCATCAAGGAAACGCAATAAACAATGCTGAAAGTCAATTTTAAGGAGAGTGTAAGTCCAACTAAGAATAAATTCCTAAAAGGATAACATACGTAAGTTTTGTTCTTCAAAGATAAGCAGAATTACGTTGTGTAAGCCCTTCAACCTATGTCTATTGCAAAATGGAATGAACTATTAGCAATCCTTTAAACATGATTTTTTAAAAAACCCAAAGTAATGTAAAGCTGAGAACATAATCCATCACATGCAGAAGTCAAAAGCGCATCAGACATACTTTTCAGAAGTCAGTGATGCCAGGTTGTCCACCTGGCCTCCAGCCAAGATGACATTCATATCACTGAACGTGCTGACGACTCGCTGCAGATAATCACTGGCTCCCACCTTACAGCAGTTATAGCCAAATACAAGGACCACACGAAGCTCAGGGTTATCGACAAGACCTGCAGAAAAACGAAGAGTGACCATTTTAAAAAGAGAGTGTCTGAAAGAAATCCTTAAAAAGGAATTGTGAATTATTTTTCAAAATGAAATGTTATTGCTAATATCTTATATGCCTAATTAAGTGCAACTTAGTGCGTAAGCTGTCAAGTCTTCCATTTTTTTTGCAAGCTCTGCTGCTGCTAAGTCGCTTCAGTCGTGTCCGACTCTGTGTGACCCCATAGACGGCAGCCCACCAGGCTCCCCCGTCCCTGGGATTCTCCAGGCAAGAACACTGGAGTGGGCTGCCATTTCCTTCTCCAATGCATGAAAGTGAAAAGTGAAAGTGAAGTCGCTCAGTCGTGTCTGACTCTTTGCGACCACATGGACTGCAGCCTGCCAGCCTCCTCCGTCCATGGGATTTTCCAGGCAAGAGTGCTGGAGTGGGGTGCCACTGCCTTCTCTGTTGCAAGCTCTAACATTACTCAAAACCTTTGCTATAATTAATTTTTAACCATTAAGAAAATTAAATGGCTATTTGAAAATAATATAGTCAACATTCAACACAAATAAGGAAGTAGCTGTGTAACTGAGCAGCACCCCTTGGTGGGCCTGGGTACAAGCCATCTCCACTCAGGCCGCCACCTGGCATGGGAGGGAACACTGGTTTACAGAACAGAGTTAGATGCAGTGGGAATTTAGATGTCCAGAGAAAATGAGACGCCACTAACCACCTGTGGAGGGTTGAATGTGCTCTCCCCACCACATTCCCAGGAACGAAGAATGTGACCTAACTTGGGAAAAGGGTCTTTGCAGATGTGATTAAGGATCTTGAGATGCGATCACCGGAACTGTCCGGGTAGGCCCTAAATACTACACAAGTATCCTTACTAGAGAAACAGACAGAAGAGGCAATGTGACCTCAGAAGCAGGGACTGAAATGATGCAACCATAAGGAACGTCAGTGGCACCAGAAGGAGGAAGAGAAAAGAGATCCCCGCCCCCACAGCCGCCAGAGGAAGCAGCTCCACCAACACCCTGACTGCAGCCTTCTGGCCTTCTGCACTGTGACAGAATAAATGGTGCTTTAAGCCATTGAAGTTTGCGGTAATTTGTTACAGCAGCCTTAGGAAACCAAAACACCATTATAATACAGGCCTTATCCGCATATTCCAGGAGAGAAAAGGTGGATTAACCATGGGAAACTCATTCCAAAGCAGGGAAATAATTCTGGAGCCCTTCTGGGATGTAATTCTGGAATGAAAAGCAGCTACCACTAGAGGGCAGCACAGGCTGGTCAGGAGGCAGCAGGGCACACACATCCCCGACAAGCTCCCAGGCTTTCGTACGTGCCTCTGGCACCCTGTTCATAGACTATCATCAATTTAAAAGCTGACAAACAGGCGGCTCTGGGGCAGGAAAAAGAAAAAGAAAATCAAACACCTGACCCCCCATTCGAGTATCCACTGACAGCCAGAGGACTTCCATCTTCACAGGATAAAGGCTGCCTGAAGTAAAGCTCACTCAAGCAGACTGGGGTGGGGCGGAGGTGAACGACCAGTTCCTAACACGAAGTAATGACTTCTCTAGGGAGACTGCCTCTGGTCCATTTCTAATTCTCTCCACAGCGCATCACTGCTTTGGAGAGTAAGAAAGTGCCCCATGGACTGTCGCCTGCCTAGGGTCCTCCAACCATGGGTTTTCCCGGGCAAGAATACCTGAGTGGGTTGCCATTTCCTTCTCCAGGGGATCTTCCCGACCCAGGGATCGAACCTGGTCGCCTGCACTGCAGGCAGGCTCTTTACTGTCTGAGCCACCAGGGAAACCCACATTGCAGGGAGAGTAAGAAGAATATTAGTAAAAGCCAGTACTTTCAAGACCCCAAACCATTACTAAAGGCTCTTTTTCTCCACACAGACCAGGCCAGCAAATTTTCAGAAAATGTTGTGGTTTGTTTTTTTTTTCCCAGAATGACTATTTAGAGTTAGAAGAGGCCTGTGGGGTCAACAGTGTAGTCTTATTTTACAAATAAAGGCTGCTAATCTCAAGAAAGTGACTGGCCCAGGACATCTTAGCAGACTAGACCCACATCTTGACTCTCAGTTTTAAGTTTCAGAAACCTAAAGACTTCTAATCTCTCCCCTTCCTACTGTTTTCTAAGCTCTAGACTCTTTTACAGTTGCCGACTAGGCACCACCCTCATTCAGCCACTGCATACCCAGTGCTTTCAATGTCTTCCTCCAGTGGTCTTGTTCTATAGCAGACCACGCAAACACACTAATTTAGAAACCAGACTCACTTCCCTCCACTCAACTTAGAGAACAAGTCCACCGTAGCCCAGGCTGGCTGCCTGTCAAGGCAGACAGGTCTCTATCATATACCAGAAGGAAGGTTCAAACGCCACGCCACTCAACATTGAGAGGTCTAAGATAAATGAGCCTGAGAAGATGACCACCCAGCTCATTTTGAGGTAAATCCTGGCACTGCCTTCAGTCCTGCCTCTGGTGAAACGAGGGGGTCCTCTACTCAGTACAAGTGTCTCAGAACTTTCAACTTCAAGAAAGCAGGCTAGCCATCTTCCCAGCTCTGATGTTTGCTGGGCAGACGACACACTCAACCAGTGATCTCCAGTTCCCTGTTCCTGGAAATCCAGCAAGAGACGGAAGTCAGCAGACTGAGTGCCTGAAGGGCGCGTGGGCCACCCATTCCTTTGGCAGCCCTAAACACTGTTCAGTTGCACACAGCGCTCAGTGACCAGACCTCACTGGTTTGGATCCTACCACTGTTATTTTAAGGAATCAGAGTTGGGGTGATGCCACTGGTGTTCACAGAGAGACATGGTACAAAACAGCTTGAAAAACTCAACCTATTTACTGTAAGGCCATATGGATCCACTAGAATTTATCACAGTTCTCGGAAGACTGGGTCGAGTTCTACTTCTGTCCTGGCTCGGCAAACCTGCACCTCAGGTACTACCCATGGCCCTGGCTGCCCTATGCCCCTCCTACACGCGAGCCTCAGCTCAGTTCCTCCACAGATCGTCTACATATCTTTTTTTGTAAGCTGCCTTAAATTCATTTTGAAATAAGGCAGAATATAAATTCATTACAGGTATGATCAAGCTAGAAGGTTAAAAGGAAAAAACTAAAATCTAGATACCAAGACCAGCATCAGATTCAGGAAAGCCTACTATGAAGAACTATTCCAAAGATTGGCCAGAACTGCCTGAAAAATCTCTAGGTCTGTGTGTTCAGATTTCTGTTCTTTTTAGAGAAACCTCTTTCTGAAGACAGCTCTTTTATGAACTATGTGAAAGTGATAGAATCTAAATGGATGTAGAGTATCGATAATTGCTTTAAACAGGCACACAACAAGCAACAAAGATTTATAGCACAGGGAACAATGCCCTGGTAGCTCAGCTGGTAAAGAACCCGCCTGCAATTCAGAAGACCCCAGTCCGATTCTTGGGTTGGGAAGATCCGCTGGAGAAGGGATAGGCTACCCACTCCAGTCTTCTTGGGCTTCTCCGGGGGCTCAGCTGGTAAAGAATCCGCCTGCACTGCGGGAGACCTGGGAATCCCTGGGTTGGGAAGATCCCCTGGAGAAGGGAATGGCTGCTGGGAGGGACATGCTGACATCACGTCAGTGTCAACCATGAATAAGCAACATCAGCTGCTAAACCTCCTTCCTCTCCTCCTCCAATTACTGTGCCAGCTCCTGTTTCTTCAATCACCTTTAAATTACCTGGTGTTCCCAAATTTCCATCTGTGGTTGAGACCATTCTCTTGAGCTTCAGACCCACATATTAACTGTCGAATCAATGTTCCCATCTCAGATTCAACGTGTCCAACCCAGAGCTGGTAATCTGGCTCTTCTGACCTCTGTGCCCGTCTATTCTGCTCCTCAGCGTGCCCACAGTGGCAGAAACTCAGGTAACAACACTGTCACCATCCTCATTTTCAACTCCCAACATTTAAATCCATCACCTCAACCTCGATTCCACCTCAAAACTTCATCGTGAATCCATCCATGTCTCCACAGATCACTTGCCACAACCACAACAGCCTCTCTTGTGTCCCTCCAAACTGAACACACCACAGCCAGAGGGGCAGTTTCAGAAGACTTAGCTGGCCGTGTCCCTCCTCTGCCTCGAGTCCTGGCTTGCCGCTGCCCTTATGTATGTAAAAATCCTTAGTGTGTCCCTGCAAGGCAGAGCCGGCCCCAGCCTGCCTCCTGGCTCACACCACACTCCCCCACCTTCCATCTCACCGTTCTCCAGACACACTGGAATTCCTTACATTTCATAAATGAGCCAGTGGCTGCACAGCAGTCCCGAAGGTGAGCTGCCAGGCTCTATTTCCTGTCCTTTGATCTGTTTTTGTCAATAACCTGGAAAGAAGGCACAATACTTCTACGATCCTCTTCCTGACTCCACATGTGAGGGACCCCTGCCCACTCCAGTTCACTCGTCCTCGGGGCTCTGCCCAAATGTCACTTTCCCAAGACCCCAGGGTGGATTAAGGCCCGTGCTTATGTTTCCCAGCACTTCTGTGCGTCCACTCGGTGACACTCACACATCGGTGTACTGCATTCAAAGTCGGCCTGGCCTGCTGAACCGGGAGCCCCAGGAGGCATCTCCACAGCCCCGCACATGACGGACTGGCGGAGGAGCTGCACACGAACAGCTTCCAATGAACCAACACTGGCTATCACGGAACATGCGTGTTTCTGCTTTCACTTCAAAAGACGCAAGTGCTGGCCCATCTACACGTGTATATCTATATATTTTTTTTCATTCCAGAGACTATTTTTTAACACGGGGTGGATACCATACAGATCTCAGAACAACCTGTGTCTCTTTAGGGTTTCACTTGTGGTTCAATCGGTAAGGAATCTGGCTGCAATGCCGGAGATCGGAGTTTGATCCCAGGTGGGGAAGACCCCCTGAAGAAGGAAATGGCAACCCACTCCAGTATTCTTGCCTGGGAAATTCCACGGACCGAGGAGCCTGGTGGGCTACAGTCCATGGGGTCACGAGAGTCGGACACAACTTAGCGACTAAACCACCACCACGCCTCTTTTAAAAAACGTGCCATTTTTGTAAGTTCTTCAAAAAGAACGTAACCAGGGTGTGTGGCCGCATGTGTGTGTATTATTTATCTGTATGCCGCTGCTAAGTCGCTTCAGTCGTGTCAGACTCTGTGCGACCCCGTAGACGGCAGCCCACCAGGCTCCCCCGTCCGTGCGATTCTCCAGGCAAGAGCACTGGAGTGGGTTGCCATCAATAAAATCACGTCACAGAGCAGAAGAATGCGGGACTCTTTCCTGTCAGTTTTCTGATTCCTGTACTTAGAGCCACAATGCAAACAAAGTCTAACACAAACCTAATAACTATTTGATTATAAAATAGATGGTTACTCCCACTCAAGATTTTGAGTCTTTCTTATAAATGGACAAAACTAGGCCTCTAGCTTCAAGCAGCGCTACCACGAAGACCTCAACCATGGATCCCCAGGCTGCTTTAAAACAGAAGAGAGCATGCCCAGGAGGCACCATACTCACTTCCGGACAAAAAACAAGAGACAGCACACAAGAAGAAACCACAGGACCTTCAGCAGAAGCACCAAGTCAAAGGCCAAACAAGCTCCCCCAACAAGTTAACCCCAATCAGTTCACCCACAGAGGTAGATGAAAGGCCTCAGCACTGCTTTGCTTGAACAGTCAGTTTAATGCTTACTATATTAAATTAAGCTTTCTCATTAGTGCTTAGAAACTGAGCCAACCCTTTTTATCAACTCTCATGCATGACCTGTCTACATCAGCCAAGTCTCCTGCCTGGTATTTCCTAGTAAACCTTTGTCTGATAGACTCTGCTTTAACTTATACTATCTCTAAAATTTATCAAATTCATCACACTTATTTCTTTCTAATTAGTCGATATTGAACTAACCTGTATCTTCTAGTTTTTTTTTAAACAAATGCTTATTACTATCACAAAAGAGAAATAAAACCTTAAACTTTTCACCTTCAAAAAACAAAACAGGACAAAATGATAAGAAAATATTTAAAGAGGAAGAAGTCCTTCAAAATTCAGAATTAAATACAAGTGAGTTTTTATCAATGGAGTATTTGTGGAAAATTCATCTCTAGTTCTCTCAGGTTTTAATGTAAGTAAAATAACTTAAAAAGTGGATCTATTCTATCAAAAATATTGCACCAGCCTCTGTTAATCACTAGTTTGAACTGTCCACATCTGCAGTAACTTGTACTTAATTCAGACTCTCGGGAACAAACAAAATCAACCAACAATATGGGAAACTAATGGCAACATAACAACTTACCTACTTCAGTGAGTTGATGCCTCTCTAGTGTTAATTTCTTTGGATCCTTAATAAAATGAAAGGGCTTTATTTTTATTCCATCAATTTGAGGAAATAATAGAGCAAAACCAGATTCTCCAATTTCTATTTCCTGAGGTCGATTGCTACGTGATCCTATTGGTGTCACTAGGAAAGAAGTTAAACAATTTTGTGAACAAATTCAATGAAGACAGACGTTTCAGCTCATATAAATTACCCAGCCACACCTAGGTAACTGCGGCTTAGTTTACTAGCATAATCAATGAGATAACAGGCCAATACCCAAGGAAAAACTTCTCAGCTTTCACATTTTTAGAAGTATAAGGTCATGATGCCTACAGTTTACTCTCAAACTATTTATAAAGAAATGTTTTCATAAACACAGAAAAAGCACATGTTTTTCACAATGGTGAACTAGATGAAAGCATATGGGTGTTTATTGTACTATTCTATTATTCTACCACCTTTTCTATAGATTTGAAGTTTTTCCAAATAAAAAGTTGGGGAGGTAGTAATTATAACTTCACAGCAATTCTACTTCAAAAAAAGCTATCACCAATGGCTGTTTTAGAAATAGTTACTAATTGTAGCCTAAGAAAAAGGAATCCAATCAGCTGTCGTGGTGGAAGCATTGCTGTGACAGGTGTGGAACTGGCTCAAAGAAAGCACTCAGCTGCAGGGGAACAAGAATCAACGGGCGGAGTGGAGTGGGTCCAGGTCCCGAATAAAGGGAGCGGGAATGATACTCCCTCCCAACATCAAGATAACACGGGAACTTAGGGAGAAAGATGCGCAATGCTCTGAGCGTGAGAGGAAGGCTTCAGGTAGACTGCCCACCCCTCACTATGGGGTCACGGAGGCAAGGGTGTCGCCCGGGTCTGCCTGCCCTCTCCTGTCCCTGACCCCCAACTCAAATTTTAGAGTTTCTACCTGGTCGTGCTTTGAAGAAGTCACAGCAGGCAGCATGATTGCCCGCACAGAGGCCCAACAAAATTATGTAAGAACTCAGAGCTGTTTCTATAGAAGCATTTGATAACAACTAATAATGGGTAACTAGATCACTCATTTAAGGAAAAATTAAGAGTTAAAATCAGTCACTGCCGTCATTTTTCAATCCAGTGAGAAACAAAGTCTGTGATGACGGGGCCGATATAATAATACAGGAGTAGGAGGTAGCTGCACGAGACAGTCCCCATCAGCCATGTATTTACCCCTACTTGCCTGTGAGCACTTGAAGTCCTTTGTACTTCCTTGCACAGAACTTAATGTCCCATCAAAAGTCTCTCAGTGAAGATTAAAAATGCCAATTATGGAGTACTACTGAGTGCAACAAAGTAAAGGATCATAGCTAACATTTATTCACTGCTTACTACACACCTCTATTCTAAATACTGCACGTGTGCAATTCACTGACTGCTCAAACTCTCTGGGAAAGGTACTGTCAATCACCCCCATGTCAGAGAGGGGGAAACTGAAGCTCCATGAGGTCAGCAAACTCGCTCAAAGTCACGCAGACACTAGAGTGGTACAGCTGGAGTTTCCACCCGGGGATCGGAACCACTGGGCCGTGATGGCCTCAACAGGCTCTCATTCCCGCACGAGCTAGAGAACAGTCATAAATAATTAAAAGTGGCAAAAATTCACCAGGAGCAAACCTAGAAAAAAAACTTCACGCTATAAGCTTCAAAGAGTGGCAGCCAAGGAGAGAAAGAGAAGTGTCTGAGGCAGGTCGAAGGCAGCTCCTGTCCAGGCCAACCTCACCTCCACCCACCAGAAACAGTTCTGGCTGAACTGCCAGAAGTGAGAATTCTCACTAATACTTTCTAATTTGTAGAGAGGAGGAATGAGATCTTTGTCTTCCTCTGAATGGCTACTGGGAAGATATGAATTATTAATACACACAGCTTATATGGACAACCCTGAGATTTGAAAATATTAACCACAATAACCTAAGGAACATGAATGTACGTCAAATATAACTTGAAGGTATATAAGGCTGACTTTATTGTACTTTGGATGGCCAAAAACATAAATCTGCTTTAAGCTACAAATAACCCACCGATCCATAGGACCCCATATTAATGAAAGGCAGGAAATCAAGTTGGTATTCTCTCACCTACAATTCCTGGGGTCACAATCCCAAGGACTTGGCATTGTTTTGGGAAGAGCTTCTCAAGGGCAAACGCTGCTTCCATAGTAGTTCTTTTCCTGGCTGCAGTAATACAGAAGAAGATTATCCAGGTCATCCACTTAAGGTCAAATTTGATGAGGAAAATAAAAGCAAATATTAAAGTTTAAGTCACTTTACACTAGAACACATTACAAGGACGTCTAAAAGCTTTGATTAAAAACAAAAGTCGTGTTTTGTTGTTGTTGTTGTTGTGAGTCCCTGTTTTATATGTTAAATTCTAAATTTGACCTTCAGCATTGCCAGTTTGTCTTTTCCAGTTGTTCACATACTGCTTTTGCCTCAATGACATCAGCAGTAGCAGCTGAATTTCAGATTTACTATTGTTTCTGTTAAGCTGATACGAAATCATGACTTTTCGAGAGCACAGTCATCTGGAATCAAATCACACAATGATAACCCACTGAGTCTTAACTCTGGGGTCAGTGTGCCCATCACGGGACACAGTCTGCCTCTTCACTTAGGAGGCCAAGAAGAATGCACAGTCCTGCCAGAGAATGACCATTTGGTAAATGCTCATCCAACACAATGAAAGGCTTGAACGGCCAAAGACAGACATTCTGTTTTAATAGTAAAAAACAAATGCCTGCACATGCCAGTATTTCAAAATGAGGAAACACCTTTCCAAAGAACTTGTGTCAACTGTACCACAAGGTTTAGAATCTCTGGATAGAATCTCTGAATCTTTAGCCTGCAAGGTTTGCAATCTCTGAAGCAAACGGTTCCTCAAAAGTTCAGAGACAACTATATTCATGCATTCTTCAGGGAGCAGGCCCAGAGCCTCAGAAAGTCAGTAACTCTCAGGATGAAAACAGTACTTAGCTCCAAACAGAGGTACATAAGGAAGCGAACGAATCCAAAACTTTCTCCTTTGATGCTCACCTCTCTTATGGCCACGACACTCCTCCAGATTAATGAAATTTTCCGAATCCGCCATGTAAAGAACTGTCTGTGGTAATATATGGACATTCTGCAAAGGAAAAAATGAAAAAAGGAAAAAAAAACAGAATTTGATCACACAAGTCTACAGATGCTTTGGTGGAGCTTTCAGGTTCTGCCCTGACCCAAACTGCTGCTGCCCTACCTTTCTTCAGGTCAGTGCTGGTGTTTTGAGTCCATCTACTCACTCATTTTTCACTTACGCTCTTTCATTTTCAGTTCATTCATCTGTTGAACATATATTATTTCTTCAGGTCACATTCATTCCAGCCTGACTGAAGAAGTTCACTTTCACCATAATTTAAGCTCTTAGACAAAAACATTAAGTGCCAGCAAAAGATTCCACTGGCTTTATGTGAACAGGTATCACAGCAAGAGAAACATCTCAGCAACAGAGGAAAAGCATACAGACCGGCATCACTCCTCTTTCCTTTGCCCAGTTAGATGATCCAGGCCTTCATTTCCAGCTTGCCGACTAGTTTCCTACAGGAATCTCTCGCTCACCATTATCTGGACAAGCTCACTTCTGTATTTACCCTTCTGCAGCTTTCTTCCTTTTGCTGACGATTGTTTTTCTCCTAAGAAAGAGCTACGTGCCACACTCCATAAAACCTTTCCTAGACTTCCTAAGGATCTCTGCCCTCGTATGTGACGCCCCTGACATCCCAGTCATTCCTACTTGTGCCTTATCTCTTATGAGGGACAGCTGTAAGCCCTTACAACCTGGGCTTATTCAGACTCATGTTTTCCACCAAAATACATATAACAGACAAGTGGCAAAACAGCTCAACTGAATGAAAAGGGTGAACATAGTTTTCCTCCCAAGCTGGTTACTTTCAAAGATTTTTGCTATCAAAATGGAAGGAAGAAGACAGCATTCAGCAAAGCCTCAATAGCAGTTAAATGAAAAAGAAATGCTGATCTGGGAAAGTTAAGTTGTTTTGGAGCAGATTCCATATAGACAAACTCGGAAAAGATACTGAGACAATGATGACCCTGTAGTGGCCTCAGGGCTGGAAAATTAAACTATGGATATAGTTTCCGTGGTCCACAAGGCATCTTCAAAGAATATAATTTGGGGGAATAGGGGGCAAGATAACAGTAATAAGACCTTCAGCCCACATCCTACCACAGAAACTCCAAATTTACAATTATTTACAGAGGAACTACTGATGGGAACAACCTCACGACTAATGGAAAAAGATCTCCTCAGCTGAAGACATACAGCAGGAATCCCCATGAGAAGGCAGAAGCGGGAAACTGGAGTAGGCCACACCCTGAACAGGCAACCTACAAATGTGAGGGTAATCACAACTGCAGAGGCTGTCCCCAGGGAGCAAGGGATCCGAGCCCCACACTGGACCCCCAGCCCATGGGTCCTAAAGCCAGGCAGAGGAGGCCCCAGAACCTCTGGCTCCGAAGGCCAGGAAGGCTTGTGTACAGAAGAGCCAGAGGGCTGGAGGAAACAGACTCTATTCACAAAGGGTATACACAAAATCTCACATGCTCTGAGACCAAGCGCAGAGGCAGTAATTTGAAAGGAGGCTGGGCCAGATCTTGGAGAGCCTCCCGGAAAAGCAGGAAGCAACGAGGACTCTCCCCTAGGGACAGAGATGCTAGCAGCAGCCATTCTGGGGAGCGTGTTCTACCAGGAGGACCCTGATGCCACTAGCACCACCGTGGAGTCCCTCCTCCAGCCTATGAGTGCCATGGGTTTACCTACCTACCAGCCCTGGTCCTCCCTTGGCCACAAAGCCAACTTCACTGGAACCCAACCCCACCCGCCAGCAGCTGGCACCTCCACATGAGCTCCTGGCAGCCAACCAGGCTTGGGGGCCAGCCCTGCCTAGCAGCACACCCACAGCAGTCAGCTCTGCCACAAGAGATGAACCCTCTCAGCCCACATTAGGGGTACTCCTAGAGGATACAGCTCTGGTGATCAGAGAGAACTGTGCTTCTGGGCCCCCTAGGAGATCTCCTGCTTCTCCAAGATCAGGAAGCATAACTGATCTACCTGATATAAAGAACTAAAAACAGAAAATCAGGAAAAATGAGGTGACAGAGGAGTATGTTCCCAACGAAGGAACAAAACAAAATCCCAGAGGGAGCACTAAGTGAAATGAGATACGCGATCTCCCTGACACAGAGCTCCCGGTAATGATCAAGATGCTCAGTGAACTCAGGAGAAGAATGGACGAACACAGCGAGGAGCTCAAGAGTGACTTAGAAAGAACCATCAGATCTGAGAAACACAGTAGCTGAAATAAACTTAGCTACACTAGAAGGAATCAGCAGCTGATTAGACGATACAGAGAAACGGATGAGTGAAGTAAGAGAGTAGTAGAAACATCTCAAGCTGAAAAGAAAAAGAAAAAAAAATCTTAACTGACAGTAGTTTAAAAAATCTCTGGGATAACATCAAGAGTACTAACATTCACATTACAGGAATCCCAGAAGTTGAGGAGAGAGAAAGTGACATGAGAAGTTACTGGAAGAATAATAGCTAAAAACTTCCCTAATCTGGGAAAGGAATATCCAGATCCAGAAAGCACAGATCCCAAACAAGAAGAATTCAAAGAGGTCCACACCAAGGCACATTATAATTCAAAAGGCAAAACTTAAAGCGAGACTCTTAAAAGCAGCAAGAGAAAAACAACTAGTTATGTACAAGGGAACTCCCATAACATGGTCAGTTGACTTTTCAGCAGAAATTTTGCAGGGCAGAAGGGAGCAGCAAAGTATGTTCGATGTGATGAAAGGAAAAAACCCACACTCAGGAGTGGTCTACTCGGCAAGGCTATCATTCAGATTTGAAAGAGCAATAAAGAGTTTCACAGACAAGCAAAACCTGAGTTCCGCACCTCTAAGTAGAATTTACAAGCAATGTTTAAGAGACTTCTCTAAACACCTCACCTGGAAATATAAACATCTACAAGGAAGGTTAAAAGACAAAAGTAGAGTAAAGTCATCAATATCCACAAAAAGTTGTTAAGGCATACAGAAACCAAAAAAAGGGAAACTACGATGTCAAAAATAATTAAGGCTGGGGGTGGATGCAGGTTAGTTTGAATGTGTTCAAACTTAAGAATCACCACCTTAAAATAATCACACACACAGAGGACAAAGGAATCCAAACTTAACACTGAAGATAGTCATGACATCACAAGGGAAGCAAGCAAAAGAAGGGAAAAGGAACTACGTCAACAATCAGAAAACAGTGAACAGGAATAAGTACGTACTTAGTCTATTATCACTTTCAATGTAAATGAACTAAATGCTCCAACCAAAACACACAGACTGGCTGAATGGGTAAAAAAAAATAAGACCCATATATATGCTGCCTACAAGAAACTCACTTCAGATCTAAAGACGCACACTGAGAGTAACGGGATGGAGAAAAAGTGTTCCATGGAAATGGAGATGAAAAGCAAGACAGGTAGCACTACTTTGATAAAGAGATTGATACCACAAGATATGACAATTGTAAATATATATGCACCCAGAAAGAGAACACCTAAATACATAAAGCAAACAGAAACAAAGGGAGAAAGTGCCAGTAACATCACAATAGTTGGGAACTTTAACACCCCACTTATATCAATGAACAGATTATCCAGAGAGAAAATCAATAGGAAGCATTGGCCTTGAACAATACATTAGGACAGATAGACTCAACAGATATAACATATAGAACATTCCATCCAAAAGCAGCAGAATACACATTATTTTCAAGTGTACCTGGAACATTCTCAAGGATAGATGATATGCTAGGCCACAGAACAAGTCTCAATAAATTAAGAAGTCAGAAATCATATCGAGAATCTTTTCTGACCACAAGACTATGAGACTAGACATTAACCACAACAAAACAAAACACTGGTAGGCCAAATATGCAACTAAGTAACCAATAGGCAACTGAAGAAATCAAATACCTGCTGACAAATGAAAATGTAAACACAACCCCAAATCTGTGGAATGCAGCAAAAGCGGTTCTAAGAGCTAAGTGTACAGCAATGCAAGCCTACCTCAGAATACAAGAAAAAATCAGAATTTAAAAACCCTAATCTTACACCTAAATGAACTAGAAAAAGAACACAAAAAACCCAAAGTTAGCCAAAAAATCATAAAGCTTAGAGCAGAAATAAATGAAATAGAGACAGTAAAATCATAAAAAATATCAAAGAAACTAAGAGCTGGTTCTGTGAAGATAAAACTGAAAAACTAGCCATACTCATCAAGAGAAAGAGTCCAAATCAATAAAACAAAATGAACAAGGAGATATTACAACTGACCCCAGAGAAATACAAGAAGATTCAAAGAGATTACTATGAGCAACTATACACCAACAAGATAAACACCTAGAAGAAAGGGATAAACTTCTAGCAACACATAACCTCCCAAGAGTGAATCAGAATGAAACAGAAAATATGAACAAACCAATTACTGACAATGAAACTGAATCAGAAATTTAAAAACTCCCAACAGACAAAAGTTCAGGACCATAGAGCTTCACCAGTGAATTCTATACCAAACATTTAGAGTTAACACCTACCCTACACAAATTATTCCCTAAAAATGAAGAGGAAGAATGGCTTCCAAACTCATGACACATACCCTATACCAAAACCAGATAAAGACACCACAAAAAAGGAAAATTACAAGCTAATATCCCTGATGAACAAAGATTCAAAACTTCTTTAAAAAAAATCAGCACATCAAATTCAATAATACATTAAAAGAGTCACGCACATGATCAAGTGAAATTTATCCCAGGGATGCAAGGATAGTTCAATGTATGCAAATCAGTCCATGTAATACACCACAGTAACAAAATGAAGAATAAATACCTGGTCATCTCAATAAATGCAGAAAATTTTTTGACACTACTCAGTATCCATTTATGAAAATAACTGCACAAACTGGAGACAGAGGGAACACACATCTACATATAGGACAAAAATCACACTCAACAGTGCAAAGCTGAACGAAAACATTTCATAACATAAGGAAAAAGACAAAGATGCCCGCTCTTGCCACTTACTCTCAACATAGTATTGCAAGTTCCAGCCATGGCAATCGGACAAGAAGAAGAAACAAAAGGATACAAATTTGAAAGGAAGAAGTAGAACTGCCACTGTCTGCAGATAACATACTACTACATATAGAAAACCCTTAAGACACTACCAAAAAAAACTATTACAGCTATTAAATGAATTCAGTAAAGTTGCAGGATCCAAAATTAATATACAGAAATTGGTTGTGTTTCTATACGCTAACAATGAACTATCAGAAAGAGAAACAAAGAAAATAATCCCCAAAGAATAAAATAACTAGGAGGAAAATAACCAAGATTTAAAGGACTTACACTCAGAAAATCTTAAGACACCGATGAAAGAAACTGAAGATGGCACACATGAACAATATCCTGTGGTCACCAAATGCTGGGACACTGTGAAAACGACCATATGCCCCAGTGTCATCTACACATTCAGCGCAATCCCTACTAACATACCAATGACATTTCCACAAAACCACAACAAACAACCCTAAAATTTGTTCTGATTGCTGTAATATCGTTTGAAATCATGGAACATGATACCTCCAGCCTTGCTCTTTTTTCTCAAGGTTGTTTTGGCTATGCAGGGTCTTTTGTGTTTCCATACAGATTTTAGAGGCTAAAATCAGAACTATCATTTGACCAGCAATTCCACCTCTGGGTATTTTTCTGAAGGGAAAAAAAAAAAAACTATTTTGATAAGATATATGCTGTCAAGAGCAATATTGGATAGGAACTTGGAATGTTAGATCCATAAGTCAAGGCACATTGGAAGTGGTCAAACAGGAGATGGTAGGAGTGAACATCAACATTTTAGCAATCAGCAAATTCAAATGGACTGGAATGTGTGAATTTAACTCAGATGACCATTATATCTACTACTGTGGGCAAGAATCGCTTAGAAGAAATGGAATAGCCATCACAGTCAACAAAAGAGTCTGAAATGCAGTACTTGGATGCAATCTCAAAAACGACAGAATGATCTCTGTTCGTTCCCAAAGCAAACCATTCAATATCACAGTAATCCAAGTCTATGCCCCAACCAGTAACACTGAAGAAGCTGAAGTTGAACAGTTCTATGAAGACCTACAAGACCTTTTAGAACTAACACCTAAAAAAGATGTCCTTTTCATTATAGGAGACTGGAATGCAAAAGTAGGGGCTCAAGAAATACCTGTAGTAACAGGCAAATTTGTCCTTGGAGTACAGAATAAAGCAGGGCAAAGGCTAATAGAGTTTTCCCAAAAGAATGCACTGGTCATAGCAAACACCCTCTTCCAACAACACAAGAGAACATTCTACACATACACCTCACCAGATGGTCAACACCAAAATCAGACTGATTATATTCTTTGCAGCCAAAGAGGGAGAAGCTCTATACAGTCAGTAAAAACAAGACCAGGAGTTGACTGTGGCTCAGATCATAAACTCCTTATTGGAAAATTCAGACTTAAATTGAAGAAAGTACAGAAAACCACTACACCATTCAGGTATGACCTAAATCAAATCCCTTACGATTATACAGTGGAAGCGACAAATAAATTCAAGGGATGAGATCTGATAGACAGAGTGTCTGAGGAACTATGGATGGAGGTTCATGACACTGTACAGGAGGCAGGGATCAAGACCATCCCCCAAAAAAAGAAATCCAAAGAGGCAAAATGGTCATCTGAGGAGGCCTTACAAATAGCTGTGAATAGAAAAGAAGTGAAAGGCAAAGGAGAAAAGGAAAGATATACCCATCTGAATGCAGAGTTCCAAAGAATAGCAAGGAGAGATAAGAAAGCCTTCCTCAGCAATCAATGCAAAGAAATAGAGGAAAAGAACAGAACAGGAAAGACTAGAGATCGCTTCAAGAAAATGAGAGATACCAAGGGAACATTTCTCACAAAGATGGGACACAATAAAGGGTAGAAATGGTATGGACCTAACAGAAGCAGAAGATATTAAGAAGAGGTGGCAAAACTACACAGCAGAACTGTACAAAAAGATCTTCACCACCCAGATAATTACAATGGTGTGATCACCAACCTAGAGCCAGACATTCTGGAATGTGAAGTCAAGTGGGCCTTAGGAAGAAGCATCACTATGAACAAAGCTAGTGGAGGTGATGGAATTCCAGTTGAGCTATTTCAAATCCTGAAAGATGATGCTGTAAAAGTGCTGCACTCAATATGCCAGCAAATTTGGAAAACTGAGCAGTGGCCACAGGACTGGAAAACATCAGGCAATGCCAAAGAATGCTCAAACTACCGCACAATTGCACTCATCTCACACGGTAGCAAAGTAATGGTCAAAATTCTTCAAGCCAGGCTTCAACAGTACGTGAACCGTGAACTACCAGATGTTCAAGCTAGAAAAGGCAGAGGAACCAGAGATCAAACTGCCAACATCCACTGGATCATGGAAAAAGCAAGAGTGTTTCAGAAGAATATCTACTTCTGCTTTATTGACTATGCCAAAGCTTTTGACTGTGCGGACCACAACAAACTCTGGAAAATTCTAAGAGATGGGAATACCAGACCATCTGACCTGCCTCTTGAGAAATCTGTATGAAGATCAGGAAGCAACAGTTAGAACTGAACATCGAACAACAGACTGGTTCCAAATAGGGAAAGGAATACGTCAAGGCTGTATATTGTCACCCTGCTTATTTAACTTCTGTGCAGAGTACATCATGAGAAACACTGGGCTGGATGAAGCACAAGCTAAAATCAAGATTGCCGGGAGAAATATCAATAATCTCAGATATGCAGATGATACCACCCTTATGGCAGAAAGTAAAGAAATAAAGAGCCCCCTGATGAAAGTGAAAGAGGAGAGTGAAAAATTTGGCTTAAAGCTCAACAGTCAGAAAACTAAGATCATGGCATCTGGTCCCATCACTTCATGACAAATAGATGGGGAAACAGTGGAAATTGTAATAGACTTTATTTTCCTGGGCTCCAAAATCACTGCAGATGGTGACTGCAGCCATGAAATTAAAAGACCTTTGTTCCTTGGAAGAAAAGTTATGACCCACCTAGACAGCATATGAAAAAACAGAGACATTACTTTGCCAACAAAGGTCCATCTAGTCAAAGCTTTGGTTTTTCCCGTAGTCATGTATGGATGTGAGAATTGGACTATAAAGAAAGCTGAGTGTCGAAAAATTGATGCTTTTGAACTGTGGTGTTGGAGAAGATTCTTGAGAGTCCCTTGGACTTGGAGATCCAACCAGTCCATCCTAAAGGAAATCAGTCCTGAACATTCATTGGAAGGTCTGATGCTGATGCTAAAACTCTATTACTTTGGCCACCTGATGCAAAGAACTTACTCATTAGAAAAGACCCTGATGCTGGGAAAGACTGAAGGTGGGAGAAGGGGACTACAGAGGATGAGACGTTTGGATGCCATCACCGACTGAATGGGCATGAGTTTGAGTAAACTCCAGAAGTTAGCGATGGACAGGGAGGCCTGGCGTGCTGCAGGCCATGAGGTCGCAAAGAATGGGATAGGACTGAGTGACTGACTGAACTGAACTGATGCACTGCAGCATTATTTACAATAGCAAGAGATGGAAGCAACCTAGGTGCTCACAAAGAGATGAAATGGATATAAATGTGGTACACTTATACCTAGACAGTGTATTAGAAAGTAGAGACATCACTTTGCCAACAAAGATCTGTATAGTCAAAGCTATGGTTTTTCAGGTAGTCATGTACCGACGTGAGGACTGGACCATAAAGAAAGCTGAGTGCAGAAAAACTTTTGCTTTCAAATTGTGGTGCTGGAGAAGTCCAAATTCCTTGCACTGCAGAGATCAAACCAATCGATCCTAAAGGATATTAACCCTGAAGATTCATTGGAAAGCCTGATGCTGAAGCTGAATCTCCACCTCTTTGGCCACCTGATGTGCAGAGCCTATTAACTGGAAAAGATCCTGATGCTGGGAAAGACTGAAGGCAAAAGAAGGGAGCAGCAGAGGATGAGTTGGTTAGATACCATCACTGACTCAATGGCACTTTGAATAAACTCTGAGAGTTGGTGATGGACAGGGAGGCCTGGCGTGCTGCAGTCCATGGGGTCGCAGAGTCGGACACGACTAAGCAACTGAACTGAACTGAAAATGCCCAGTATGTGAATGGTCAAAGAAACCATGGCACATCCTTACAATATGCAGTCATTAAAATTGGTATTTATAAAGTCTTCATGCCCCGAGCAAATTTTCCCTAAATTACAGAATAGCATCACCAACTCAATGGACATGAGTTTGAAAAATCTCCGGGAGTTCGTGATGGACACGAAGGCCTGGCATGCCTGACCTGAAAGCTGTGCTTAACTGCGACCCCATGGACTGTGGCCCGCCAGTCTATCCATGGGATTCTCGAGGCAAGAACTGGAGTGGGCAGTTGCCATTTCCTCCTCCAAGGGATCTTCCCAACCCAGGGATCAAACTCAGGTCTCCCGCATTGCAGGTGGTCAACTTACCGTCTTGAGCCACCAGGGAAGTCAGACCATATACGAATTGTTTTATAGTATTTAATCTCAACGACTGACCCACCAAACTTGCAAAGGACTGTACGCGACACCCCTTACTTGCCTCAAGCTCTTCGGCTACCACACGGACCAGGCAATGCTGCGCCAGATGGCAGGGATCCGCCGAGAGCGCGGAGATCCAGGTCACATTCCGATGAGTCCGCAACACTCTGCGCACACACTCCCTCCATAAGCGGCACACGCTGGGGACGCACACGCACAAAGGACTGTGAACGGACGTTCACTTCCCTTTCTCCCGCAGCTCTGTACAGACCTCCCTCCGCTCGCCACCACCCATAACCACAACAGCAGGAGATCGCTACGGGATCCCGAGTCCCCGGGACGGCGAGGCGTGTAGCACCGGTTCGGAGGCAGAACTGGGGGCGGAGAGAACCGTAGGGGGAAACTGGCTCCTCTGGGAAGGGTCCCCGGGAGCACTACGGAGGTAGCACTGGGGTATGGGAGCGCCACCTGGGGACACGGGGTCCGGAGCCGGGGTCAGCCCTGGGTCCCGACGGTATCCGCCCACCCGCCAGCCCAGGCAAGCCCGAGGCAAGTCCCGAGGTCAGCTTCCCGCCGCCTCTGCCCTCACCCGGCCACCCGCAGCAACGCCTTAGCAGGCAGGAAGGTGAAGACACGCTCCACCACCTCCGCTAGGTTACTCAGCACGAAGGTGCTTCGCGGGTCTGCGGACGAGGAGCCGCAGCAATCGCCGCCGCCGCCGCCGCCGCCCACCCGCTCCATGCCTCACCAACCCCACCAAACCCACCAACCCCACCAACCCCACCGGGAAACAGTACGGCGGCTCAGAGGGAGCGGCTTAGACAGGGCCCCCGGCGCACTGAGCAGGCGCGCGCGCCACTTCCGGCCGATCCGGGGAGGCGGAACTGCTGCGAGGAAGCCCACGTGACTCCAGGCTAATACGTTTCCGGCGCTGGCCTTGGATGGCAGGCAGGTGTTTGGAAGGGGAGCTTGGCGGACTTAGTAGTCCATCGGGGTAGCAAAGTCGGACAGGACTGAGCGACTAAGCACAGAACACACAGAGTCACGCGTCCTGTAGTTCTTCTGGGACTTTCCCGGAAGCTTCACGCAGTCAAACCAGATCCACCTCATTCTGTGCCGCTCACTGCTCTTGTAGCCTCATTTCCAAGTCTTTCATGAATTCTTGAGAGTCAGACTAGAGAGTGTTGTATCAGTCCTTACAGTCCCAATGTCAGTTAACAACAGCATGAGTCTGATTTTTGAACAGATAGCATATCCTTTTAAAAGTATGAGAATACCTTTATTCAACACCGTGTAACCTCAAGTTCTGAACCTGTAAATCAGCTTAGAGTACCTACCATTGCTGTGAAACCACGCCCCAAACAGCATTAGTTCCCTGCCTATAGCATCAGATTCACCTGGGAAATACCTTGGCGCGTTCTTGATCCCCACCGCAGGCTTACTATGCGGGCTGGGGCCAGCAGTCGGAGTTTCAGCTTTACTGTGATTTAAATTTACCCCTGATGCAAGTTCAAGTTGAGAACCACAGACAGAAAAAATGTAAGCACAGCAGATACTGCTGTCTCCCCAGGGAACACCCACTCCTCCTGTAGCTTGCTTGCTAACAAGGCCCTGATCTGGTGCCCAGCTCTTGGCTGGTAAATATGGTAAGTCTAAAAAAAGCAGGTCTCCAACATTTTGACTTCAGGACTGCTTCACATTCTTAAATACTGATAACGCCAAAGAACTTCTTTATGTGGGTTGTAACTATATTTACCATACTAATTCACTTAAAATAGTTCATCATACAGAGTAACATGAAAAAATAACCTTACCAGATCTCCACCCCACTCCCCAATATTGCATAGAGTAGCATCTTTACATCTTATAAACCTGTAACTACTGACATTAGTTAGTATTAGACAGCTGGATCTGCTTCTGAATTCAGTCTGTTCAATATCCCATCTGTCACATCATGTAGCCTCTGAAAAACTCCACTGTACACTTGTGAGAGAATGAGAGTGAAAATATCAAATAATGGTTTAGTGTTGTTTTGACCTTAAAAACCTCCTGAAAGGGTCTCAGGAGTCTCCAGAGTTCTCCAACAAATAATACCTTGAAAACCACTGATCCAAACTAATTATGATAGTTTCATTCTTTTGACCAGCCATTAATTTAGGGGTAGACAAATGCTCTAGTTCTAGGCCAAGAAAAAGTTGTGTCTTTTTTTGGGGGGGGGGGTGGGTAGGGGGACCTCTAAAGACTTTCTCACTTCCTAAGGAGACACTGGACCACAGGGCCATTATCTACCTCTGGATGGATTAAGGTGGCTGCAGATTCAAGTCTATCCAAAGATGAAACCAACACAGAATGATCTCAAAGCAGCAGAGGTACTACGCCTGGAGTTTTCCTACTTCTGTACTTCTTGTATGTGAGACATTGACAATTGTGTCAAGAGGCTATGGGTACACTGAACAGGGAACAGATTACTGTACCTTGGGGAATTAGGAAAGCAATGAAGAAAGTAGCACTTGAATTTATATTAAAGAATCAGTGTGCACAAGGGAAGAGGTTGAGGAAACCCTCAGTATGCCAAGTCTATACACACCAATTCTGGGTTCTCCAGCTTTCTCTTGTGAAATCAATCTACCTTAAGCCTCTCCTCACCCCATCCCACCATATATGATCCTATTCCAGAAACCCAACAGAGCCTATAGAAACTCAAAGAGTATCTATTACAAAAGGAAAGTGAAAGAGTTATTTTTTAAATGGTTCTTTATTCATAAACTTGATGCAAGTTTACAAAATTTACTGTACATTGCCAAATAAATCTGCAATGAAAAATAAAGTCCAAAAAACCCCCCAAAACCAAAAACCAAAGCATGCCAAATGTGCAGCTGTCAATCTGCTAGCCATCAGGATATTAAAGAATTCAATAATGTATTCAAGATTTAGCCTTAGGTTTAAGGAACTTTAATGCTTTAAAGAATTCTGCCTTGTCACTTGTTATCTGAGCAACTGGCAATTGGAACTGTATACAAATTAACCAAATGAACAAGAATGCCAGAAAATCTTTTTCTACTATCCTCTTAACCAAAATAGGAAAGAAGAAAAAAAAGAAGAAAAAAAAGGAAAAGAAATTAAACACAATAATGCAGAAGTGCCAAGTTTTTCAGATGTGGTTTACAAAGTTAAAAACTGAGTCTTAAAGCATAAGACACACTTTTGAACTTTGTAACTGGTTTGTGCAGAAAAAAATGTGCTTCTGGGTTTCTTTTTAAAAGTGCTTAATAACTAGAGTTTACTTTTAAATCAAATTTGGGTATATTAAAAAAAAAAATCTATTACCAACCCAACAGGACTAATTCAGGTAAGGCAATGAAATGGAGAGTACACTGATTTGAATCTAGATTTTATAAAAGAATTAATATATGTAGAATTCCTATTAGTCTTTCAATGTAAAAGCCATTATTATGACTATAGGAAAAATTTAAGTCTCCAAATTAGATACTTTTTGTACTTAACTGAAGTTTTGTTCAAGAAGTCTTTGTGCCAATCACTTTATAAGATTATTAGTTTACAACTGATTGCAACATCCCGTTAATAAAATGGAAACGTAGAATGACTTAGTATTTTAAATAATTCAAGCTCTATACTTCAAGCTCTTCTTCATAAGAAATATTGAACCAACAAGAAGCAGATTCAGCTCAGCAAGACTCTGATGCCCCAGTGGAAATTACTACGCACAAGCTGAACTGACACAGCCTTGCTTTGCTCTGCCTAAAAAGTTCAACTCAATTAAGAGCAAATCTTCAGCAGATAGTTCAGATCTTCATAGCCAAAAAAAGAAGTTTAACAGTTTAACAAGTACATTTCCTGTCATTATTTTGGCAATATCATAAAATAGTTTTAACCTGAAAAAGCTACTGTGATTCAGAACACCTTAAATTTTCTAAACCGATATTAAACATTGATTAAACTTTATTGGCTTTAATGGAACAATATATTGTAAATCCTCATAACACACGAGCTCAAAAATGGGAAATTTGCCCTCAAGTCATAACTTCAGTAACCTGATGCTGACTTGTCTACTTAAGACATTTCACCTTTCAAGAAAGAGATGATAAGGAGTGGCCAGTATGTGTATTTATCGGAAAAAAATACAGTAAAGGCCCCACTGCTCAGTCCAAGATACCTAAAATGAGAAAAATGGAAAGGCTGTAACTTATGCTGGATCAGTTGACAGATTATCCACTAAAATATCTATCAGCTAACATCTTCGGTACTGCTGTTATAGGGGCACTCAAAGCTTGTCTGCATGTTGGAAAGGTTTTCTTTAAAGCAACACTGGTCCAAGCATACAAAAGTCAACACATTTAGCCATCTTCCTTTGGAGGGGTGTACCAGCCTGAAAAAGAATGGGGAAAAAAAAAGTTTACATATTTTAATTCTTAAACCAACTAGGAGAAGTGACATTTTAGCAAGGTTACATACTTTCTCTACCCATAGTTTTCTTTACTCATAATTTCCCTGTTTAAACCTATTTGTAAAAATTAAGCTTATACTTGGGTTGGTAACACAACATTCTGATATATTCACAATATAGTTATTTTCTATGAATAAACTGTACTTGAATTTTCAAGGTGAGATCTCTGTATTAGTGGCATTTCTACCTAAAGAGAAGAGTGTGGAATATTAGACAACAGGCTAAGTTTTATATAGGAAACTGAACTAAAAATAACTGTCCCCCGAACAAAATCCTGGTATTTTAGAGTATGAGGAACTTGGGCTGTCGTCAGTGCAGTGATGTCATTTTACCAGTGAGGGTGCCATCTCAGCAGGTGCCCTGATTAAGTGATTAAGCTCAAGATCAGATTTAGCAGCATCAGGTTAACTAGAATCCATCTCTTGAATCTGAATCTATTGCTCTTTCTTCATAGCTAATTACACACAAACCTACACTTTCTGAAATACAGGTGCTTTCCATAAACATTTTTGAATGCTGACTATAACGTCTAATTTAACAAAAAATAAGAGATAAGAAAAACGTGTTTCTATGCTCAACAACAAGATAAAAAGTGAAGTCGCTCAGTCGTGTCTGACTCTTTGCGACCCCACAGACTGCAGCCTACCAGGCTCCTCCATCCATGGGATTTTCAGGCAAGAGTACTGGAGTGGGTTGCCATTTCCTTCTCCAGAGGATCTTCCCGACCCAGGGATCAAACCCGGGTCTCCCGCATTGTAGCCAGAGGCTTTACCATCTGAGCCACCAGGGAACACCCTAAGGTAACAACAAGATAAGCTCTCTCTAAAAGGCAAATGAGACTGAGACAAAGTATTGTTTGGTAGGAAGCTGCGCTTCCAACAGTATAAATATACCAAGACTTGTGGAGTGTCCACGTGCTTAATAAAGGAGCATATAGGAATCTTTGGGTCTGTAATTTTAGCGTGCTAGAGATGATTATTATGAAAACCCAGCTTTGTCCTCAAATTTTATCATTTCCCTCTTCAGAAGCTTGAAAATTGTTTTGAATACTATTCTTTCAAAAGTAAGCAGTCACTGCAAAAGTGACACGTTTGCTCTATCACTTAAATGAAAGTGAGCACACAAAAAACACAAATATTAAGTCACAAGCTACCACATTCTAACTAAAGAACACTTTACTGTAGATACTCTTGAAGAAAAACTACTTCCTATCAATTAACCACCTCTGCACAAAAATGCATCCATTCCACTACCCCAGCTACCATGAATATCAGCACACTTGGTTATTAAGTGCCACACACACACACACAACTTATCTCCTTCCTCACATTTGGCAAGACAGAAATCATACCACCTTTAGAGATGAGAAAACTGAGGCTGAGAGGTAATGGGACTTGCTCAGGGCCACAGAGCTAGTGAGTGACCCAAATGGCACCTGATAATCAGTCTTGACTCCAAGTCTACTTTGTCATCTCACTGCTGCTGCTGCTAAGTCGCTTCAGTCGTCTCCGACTCTGTACGACCCCATAGACGGCAGCCCACCAGGCTCCCCCGTCCCTGGGATTCTCCAGGCAAGAACACTGAAGTGGGTTGCCATTTCCTTCTCCAATGCATGAAACTGAAAAGCGAAAGTGAAGTCGCTCAGTCGTGCCCGACTCTTAGCGACCCCATGGACTGCAGCCCACCAGGCTCCTCCGTCCATGGGGTTTTCCAGGCAAGAACACTGGAGTGGGGGGCCACTGCCTTCTCCGTTGTCATCTCACTATTAGAGACAAAAACTCCAAACATGCCTTGTGAATACAAGAAAAATTGAAAATAAGTCCAATAAACTCTTGAAAGATATTTTTTTAAATTTACAATTCAGTCTATTTTTAAGTATAGACTGAAGTTAGAACTTTTTTACTTGAATAAATAAATCTGCACAATTGTCAAAAAGCATTAAGCGGTCTGAAAATGGTTCAGCAACTGGCTTATGATCCTGATTGCAACTTACTCAGTATTAACAGCAAGAACTCCACCTTTAGAATTGCCTTTAACTCAGTTCCTATCCCAATATCACACATTTCAAGTAGGTAAAGGGATTCATTCATTAATCTACTCAAAAATGTTTGACTCAGAGATTCCCAGCCCAAGTATTTAGGATACAAAGATTTTGAATGAAGCACAATATGTGTATCCTCAAGTTAAATTTTTTCACTCTGGTAACCATACTTTGTAAGAAATTAAAGCAAAAACAGAAGAATAAAACAAAATAAGTAAACAGTACATTATGTAAAATTGCACATATGGCAATAAATACTTATTGAAGTAAACATACCATTTTTCTCATGTATCTGTACAATGGAATTATAGGATTGCTGGGCTCTTGCTAGATTATATTGATTCTGAAAGAGAATTATACATTTTATATCAAAACTATAAGTAGATGAAAATCATTACAAATAATTGATGGATTATTTGCATCACTGCTGTACTTAAAAGAACACAAGAAACCAAGTATTTCCATTTGAAAAGTAAATTTCCCAATTTCATTATTCCCAGCTATTTTAGAGGGATAACAAAATCAAAACTGTTTTCTAATAAAGATCTACAAAATTCACAGTTCATGTGCTAAGTCCTCCTGCCAACTGCACAAGTGCAAGGCTTTATGAATAAAGTTAAAGGTGTTATTTGGATGCAAGGAGAATGTACATGTACATATATATGTATATGTGTGTGTGTATATATATGTATGTATAACCATCACTGCTGTAGAGCAGAAATTAACACATTATAAATCAACTATTACTTCAAAAAGAAAAAACATTTGTATCTAGAAATATAAAATCATACATCTCCACTGACAGAAAACTTCCTCATAACTTCCATCAAAAAAATAAATAAATAAACTACAAAATACTGCCTTCAGGTAAGGAAACACTAGGCTTTAAGGACTATACATCTGGATAACAATTTGAGTTAAACCTGAAGAATGCCCATAAGTGATAGCAAGTCACACTACTAAAGCAGTCTTCTTTTGTTAACCTCTACAGATTAGAATGTCTTCTATGGGACCAAGTTTAGGATTGATTTTATTAATTTTATCCCCATAAGTACAACTTGCCTGCATCTTAACTTCTAATTCTCCATCATGGAGAATTATCACGAGCATTCTCCATAGTGGTTCACATCTATTATGTTATGCCACCTATTTTTTTAATAAATTCATAGCATAAGAATGTGTATAAACACATTCCAAATGACAACTTTCATTCCTACCTGGCATGCAACCACCCAGTTCCTTTCCTCACCCACCTTCCTTCTTCCATTCAAATAAACTACTCTTATTAGTATCCTTGTATATCCTAAAGATTAAACAAGAAAATTAATGTACAGCCTATTGTTATTAGTCACTGTCCCGTGCATTTTTTGAGAAATGATAGATAGCATGACCTAGAGTAAAAAACTATATCCTCCTGGTTAAATGAGACTTTTATCATCAAGTAGTCACTGGAATGTGAAATAAAGTGGACCTTAGAAAGCATCACTACAAACAAAGCTAGTGGAGGTGATGGAATTCCAGTTGAGCTGTTTCAAATCCTGAAAGATGATGCTGTGAAAGTGATGCACTCAATATGCCAGCAAATTTGGAAAACTCAGCAGTGGCCACAGGACTGGAAAAGGTCCGTTTTCATTCCAATCCCTAAGAAAGGCAACGCCAAAGAATGCTCAAACTATCACACAATTGCACTCATCTCACATGCTAGTAAAGTAATGCTCAAAATTCTCCAAGCCAGGCTTCAGCAATACGTGAACCAAGAACTACCAGATGTTCAAGCTGGTTTTAGAAAAGGCAGAGGAACCAGAGATCAAATTGGCAACATCCACTGGATCATAGAAAAAGCAAGAGAGTTCCAGAAAAACATCTATTTCTGCTTTATTGACTATGCCAAAGCCTTTGACTGTGTGAATCACACAAACTGTGGAAAATTCTGAAAGAGATGGGAATACTAGAATACCTGACTTGCCTCTTGAGAAACCTATATGCAGGCCAGGAAGCAACAGTTAGAACTGGACATGGAACAACAGACTGGTTCCAAATAGGAAAAGGAGTATATCAAGGCTGTATATTGTCACCCTGCTTATTTAACTTCTCTGCAGAGTACATCATGAGAAATGCTGGGCTGGAAGAAACACAAGCTGGAATCAAGACTGCTGGGAGAAATATCAATAACCTCAGGTATGCAGATGACACCACCCTTATGGCAGAAAGTGAAGAACTACTAAAAAGCCTCTTGCTGAAAGTGAAAGTGGAGAGTGAAAAAGTTGGCTTAAACCTCAACATTCAGAAAACGAAGATCATGGCCTCTGGTCCCATCACTTCATGGCAAATAGATGGGGAAACAGTGGAAATAGTGTCAGACTTTATTTTTGGGGGCTCCAAAATCACTGCAGATGGTGATTGCAGCCATGAAATTAAAAGACGCTTACTCCTTGGAAGGAAAGTTATGACCAACCTAGATAGCATATTGAAAAGCAGAGACATTACTTTGCCGACTAAGGTCCGTCTAGTCAAGGCTATGGTTTTTCCAGTGGTCATGTATGGATGTGAGAGTTGGACTGTGAAGAAAGCTGAGTGCTGAAGAATTGATGCTTTTGAACTGTGGTGTTGGAGAAGACTCTTGAGAGTCCCTTGGACTGCAAGGAGATCCAACCAGTCCATTCTGAAGGAGATCAACCCTGGGATTTCTTTGGAAGGAATGATGCTAAAGCTGAAACTCCAGTACTTTGGCCACCTTATGCGAAGAGTTGACTCATTGGAAAAGACTCTGATGCTGGGAGGGATTGGGGGCAGGAGGAGAAGGGGATGACAGAGGATGAGATGGCTGGATGGCATCACTGACTCAATGGGCGTGAGTCTGAGTGAACTCCAGGAATTGGTGATGGACAGGGAGGCCTGGCATGCTGCGATTCATGGGGTCGCAAAGAGTCGGACACGACTGAGCGACTGAACTGACTGAACTAACGCTTTGTTCCAAAACCACACGTTTACACTGTGTTCTAAAATCACACCTTTTACACAGCTAAATCACCTTTTTGTCAACGTATACAGGCAAACCTCATTTTACTGCACTTCACTTTACTGCACCTGGCAAATGCCACATTTTTTTTGTTGCTGTTTTTTAACAGTTTGAAGATTCATGAGAGCACTGCACCAAGCAAGTCTACTGGCTCCATTTCCCCCAAGAACACTGGCTGACTTTGTGTGTCTGTGTCACATTTTGGCAATTTGAAATACTTCAAACTTTTTCATTACTATGTTTGTTACAATGATCTGGGATCACTGATTTTTGGTGTTAACCACTACAACTAGCTGAAGGCTCAGATGATGGTTAGCATTTAGTAATATTTTTTAATTAAGGCGTGTACATTGTTGTTTAGACACAATGCTGTTACACACTTAGGAGACTGCAGTACAGTGTAACTGTTACACATACTAGGAAACCAAAAAGTTCATGTGGTTTGTTTTACTGTGATACTGGCTTTACTGAAGAAGTCTGAAACTGAACCCATATCTCCAAGGTATGCCTATACTGGTCTATCTCTATTATCTTCTTCCTTTAAAAAAAAATCCATCTCTTTGTATCCTCACATGTTAAACATACTTCTTGTGACAAATTATAATAGAAAATTAAAAAGAATATATTCATAAATGTATAACTCATTCATAAATGAGTCACTTTGCTGTACAGAAAAAAATTAACACGATAGATCAACTGTATTTCAAAAAAATTTTAATAAAAATAAATAAATACACTTCCTAAAGACCACTTAATTCAAACTAACTGGTAACTTCTGTGCATTTATATTTGTTATGATTTATTTATTTGGATTTGCTTTTATAACTTCACTTTCTGATTTCTATTCCTCACTTTTTAATATGATTTTATTACGTCCTCCTGGGATTCAAATAAGACATGTTTTACACCTCATTCTGATCTGTACCTCTTATCTTCTGCTGTACTATCTATTCCTGGGTCCCTCTGTGCAACATTCTGAGTTATTTCTTCTAATAATTCTCTCTTCTGATGTCTAATCAGTTTCTCATTTTAACATTCTTCATTTCTATAGATTCTTATCTCTGATCACTAGATATTACACATAAGTATTCATTTTCTCACAATTTTAATATCTGCTAATTCCAAAACTTCAAGTCTTTGTGACTCTGTGTCTCTTAGTCATTGTTTCTGCCAGTTCTCATGTATGTTAGGTTGTCTACTTGGGTGCTTGTCATCTTTCACTGTCAAGTGAAAAAGATGGCTTAAAACTCAACATTCAAAAAACAAAGATCATGGCATCCGGTCCCATCACTTCATGGCAAATAGATGGGAAAACAATGGAAACAGTGACTTAATTTTTGGGGGCTCCAAAATCACTGCAGATGATGACTGCAGCCATGAAATTAAAAAACACTTCCTCCTTGGAAGAAAAGCTATGACCAACCAAGATAGCATATTAAAAAGCAGAGACATTACTTTGCCAACAAAGGTCCACTTAGTCAAAGCTATGGTTTTTCCAATAGTCATGTATGGTTGTGAGAGTTGGACTATAAAGAAAGCTGAGCATCTAAGAACTGATGCTTTTGAACTGTAGTGTTGGAGAAGACTCTTGAGAATCCCTTGGACTGCAAGGAGGTCAAACCAGTCCATCCTAAAGGAAAGTAGTCCTGAATATTCATTGGAAGGACTAATGCTGAAGCTAAAACTCCAATACTTTGGCCACCTGATGCAAAGAACTGACTCATTGGAAAAGACCCTGATGCTGGGAAAGATTGAAGACAGGAGGAGAAGGGGATGACAAAGGATGAGATGGTTGGATGGCATCACCGACTCAATGGACGTGAGTTTGAGCAAGCTCCGGGAGTTGGTGATGGACAGGGAAGCCTGGTATGCTGCAGTCCACGGGGACACAAAGAGTCGGACACGACTGAGTGACTGAACTGAACTGATCTTAATCTCTGAGAATCTTATAGTCTTAATTCAGAAATCCTTTCTTGTAAAGAGTATTGGCATTTGCTACTGATGAGAACTGTGGCTACGATTAACATGAGACCACTTTAGTCCCCTTAGAGAATCAATTTTCTGCTTCCTCTGTGAGTTGATTCCAGTGAGCTCTTGATTTGATGTGCAATACAGTTAGATATACTTACTTAGATTTAGTACTATTTGGATAGGTATTTAATACAAAATTCACAAGGAATTTTAGGAACATACAGAATTTTTTTAAATGTCAGGTAGGGATGATTTCCATCACACACTTTTCCAAAATATACTAACTTCAGAGTTTGTTTTGGTCTTAAGTGTTCACAGATAACTATAATTAGACATGAAAGATAGTTCTGATATGGTAAGTGAATAAAGAACAGAAGACGGTGGGTAAGAGCAGAGACTAACAGCCAGAATGTCTGGTTCGAATCCTCACTCTCCACCTGTGACCTTACATGAGTCACCTAACTTCTCTGTGCTTCAGTTTCCTCATTTACAAAATGAGGACAATAATAGTACCTACTTCTAGGTTATTAAGAGGATAGAAAGTTAATACAGATAAAAAGTTTAGATTAGAGCCTAGTGCATATATGCTTACTAGGAATTAACTATTACAATGAGATCTCAATTTGGGGAAGCATGTAACTACATACAATTTTTTATTCACTAGTATATATAAACCAATAATAAATTTTAAACCATAGACATATTTAAATATAGTAGAAATAACAAAGACTAAAAGAACAGGTAGAAGCTTCATAACAGGAAAAGTATCTCATAGTTATATGTGATATTCTTAATAAAAGTACCTTATTTGCTCCAAACTGCACTCTGGCTTTGCCTTTAACTAAGGTGGCATTGATTTGCATGATGACCGATTCTATTGAATAGGCACTGCTCCAGCCCTATAGAAAGAAGAAAACACTTCTCTAAAACACTGTGGTATTCCTGATTCTCACTCAGGAAAGCTTAAGAAAATGGCATATAACAACTCAGTAATATCAAATTTATGTTAAGTTTGTAGTCAAGGAGTAAAAGTAAAGTTGGACCACTTCCAAAATCTCACAAAACAAAGAAAGCTGTGTTGTAAGAGCAACAAATGAGCGAATTATAACATACCTCACTCTTATTGCCCATCCTAGCATAGTTTAAGCACCAAGTACAATGTCATTTTACTGGTTTAAATAGCTTTCATTATTAAAATAGGTGCTATTAGCAAAAAATATACATATATTTTAAAGTAGGTACTATTACAAACAGCTCTGTCCACTTAGAATCAACTTACATAATTAAAACACTCTACCAAGGTTGAAATACCTGAGTGCCATAAGAAAAATAGTCACCTGTTTTGTGAGTAGTTCCATGCACAGTGCTCCACCGCCCAACACGTACCTTAAAAAGAAAAAGGAATCATACAAAATTCTCTAGATCTTGGTATTCTTTCTTCAGTTTTTAAAGTATCACTACTAAGAAAGTATGCATACAAGATTACAAGATAGCATGCAAAAATGAAAATAAGTTTTTAGGGTTACAGAACTATAGGTAATTCTAAAATTCTGATGTCATCATCTAAATGTCTTTTTTTAACTAAATAATGGTTCTTAACAACAGAACACTTGAAAACTTTTAAGGTATCAGAAACTAAGAACTTAGCCCTAAACATTCCAGAGAATCGGGACAGGAGAAATCTTCCTTAAATGGTTTTCAACTGTTCTACTCATCTTAAGATTTCTCCACCATCATGTTAAATAGCCAAGAGCTTTTCCTCTGACAGCAGGGATGACTTTACCCTATTTATAATAATGAACATCTGCATTTATAGTTAAAATATTTTTCATTCTGTTGTGAAGATCAAATGGTTCTGACCAGGGAGCCTCGCTGGAGCTCCCCTATTTCTCTTTCTAGTCCTGAGGACTCTTCTCTGAACCAAGGACAACTATGGGGGATTTCATTAGAAATCTCCCTTAGATCTCCCTTATAAATCATTATTTAGATCAAGATTCTTCAGCCTTTGATATTTTCTCAAACAAAGTAACTCCTCCTTTAATGTTAAACTTTAAAACACATTAAATATCATGCCTAAAAATAAAAGGAATGGTAATTAGAAAAGAAAAACTGCGGCAATCTTGAAAACACATAAGGTAGGACCACTGATTAGGTCTGTGTGAAAACTGTGTCCACCACCAGTTTTGTTTGTCCTCTGGGACTCTGCCCATGCCTTTCCCTTGCCCGAGATTCCTTCTGCTGCCTCCTCTCCCAAATGCCTGTTCTTCCTCTTGCCCCATAAAATTTGCCAAGACCACTCGAGCCTGTAAATTTTGCATTCTGGCTAAGCAAATGCATCCTTGTATTGACTAAACCAAGTAAGAGAGAAGTAAGGAATCTAAAAACTTCTACTGTAGACCACTAGTAATAATAGTTACAGTGGAATCACTCACTAACAGAAACTAGTCAATAACTCTCCCCTATCCTGGAGAATTCAGGCAACCATCTCTCTTTTACTTCCTTGTCCCAACTTCCGGGAACTTTCAAAGCAGAAGTTTAATAGGAAGAAAAAAACTCCAAAAAAATTAAATCAGGAAGGAGAATCATGAGATTTTACACTTTGTAGGGGAGGAAAAAATTGGGAGATTGGGATTGACATACACACTACTCTATATAAAATGGATAACTAAGGAGAGTTTACTGTATAGCACAGGGAACTCTACTAAATACTGTGTAATGACCTATATGGGAACAGAATCTTAAGAAAGAGTGGATATACGTAAATGTATTAATTGATTCACTCTGCTGTAGAGCAGAAAGTAATATAACACAGTAAATCAACTATACACCATAATTTTTTTTCAATAAAAGATAAAATGTGTATATTCTCTTGTGTTCCTAAAACTCAGAAATTTGTCTACAATACTCTGAATCTCCCACTGGGCTCAAAGTATATCTTGCATATTTAAAAATCCTGCAGCTTTAAATAAGCATTTGCTGATTTACCGGAATTACAAGATCCAAGTTCTCATTTGATTTTTATTTCTCCAAAACCACTCAAAGTCTAGTAATCTGTTCATGAGTTAACACCATTCTGGGTCCTTACACTTCAGAAACGCTAAAGAGAAACTTATTTTAGGAAAAGGACATATGTAGTTAATGCTGAGTTACCAATTATCTAACCACCACCTTCCCCTTTAGCACCCCACTCTTCATTGTGGGCGTGGAAAGTCTTGTCAGGAGAGAAGGGAAAGTTTTCATACTTGTAGATCAGAAGGAAGTACATTTTCTACATGCACATACTAACTATAAAAGTGTTCAATGGCTCAACACAAGACAGAAGTAGTTCTAGTACCTGTACAAAAAGTGAGCTAAGCATATATTAGTGCATAATAAACTTTCCTTAGTATATACAATTACTAAATTTCTCTTTAATATATATACCACCAGCAGTATTTACACATGAAAAAAAGTCAATTCTACTTTTGTCTTGTATCATTTTATCAGTATGTGTTCTAAGCTCTTATTGCTCTTAGGGTCCAAACAAAGAGCTCCTGCAGAATATTGAGACAATGCAAGGACACTAGGAAAAAAAATAATCTAAGGGTCATTTACAGATAAAATGCCACATACATGGGCACAGTAACATTTTCAACTTAAAAATTTTTTCAGTTGCCAAAGTTATATAGCAAACACTATCCTAAGTTCAGCCTCTTCGGGCATTAGTTTATAAAATTTTTGTTTTACTAGGAGGTTCTTGCAAGAATGTTTGCCAGCTAACCTCCCCACCCACAATCTAGGATGATCAGTTAATTGCTATGAGGGGACAACAGATACCAGTACTTAAGTGGAAAACAAATACCACAATTCATGCAACACTGATTCTTGCAAGGATCCAAAAAAGAGATGAGAAATAAAATTTTATATTAAGTCTAATTCTTGATAATGATCACTTAAAAAAAGGCAGGCTTCCAACACAATACTCTAAAGCAGTTATCCTCCAATTAAAAATAAATTTTTTAAAAAGGCAGGTTTATCAGGCGACATAATATAGTCATGATCTTTCCCTTTGTTGAGGTAAGGAAAGGGGCCATAGATAAGAACCAAGCCCTAAAAGAGCAATAAAGTTCTGGCATTTAAAACCAGATTCTTAAAATAATGTTCCCTCAATACAGACAAAAAACCCATGGTCATATAGAAGTAGAAGTATTCTCTTTGTGAATGACTGGGACACAAACAATACCTCCTATTATATCAGCCAATAAAGCATCTTTAGTTGCTTACAAAGAGCTCTCTAATAATGTATTGTACTACCGTCAAATAATCTTTCTGATTCTCACTACATTGTACCCTGGACTAAGCAAGAAAGATAGCCAAGTTGTGATGGCTCAGTAAAGTAGCTCATAAAACACCAGTGGATTGGAAATTGTATACTACCCTAAACTGCCTATTTACTGTATTTGCCTACATCTTGCTAACTTACTATAATAAAGCTATAAAGCTAAAGGCAAAGGAAAGATATACCCATTTGAATGCAGAGTTCCAAAGAATAGTAAGGAAAGATAAGAACGCCTTCCTTAGTGATCACTGCAAAGAAATAAAGGAAAATAACAGAATAGGAAAAACTAAAGGATCTCTTCAAGAAAATGAGAGATACCAAGGGAACATTTCATGCAAAGATGAGCACAATAAAGGATAGGAAAGGTATGGACCTAACAAAAGCAGAAGATAGTAAGAAGAGATGGCAAGAAAACACAGAAAAACTATACAAAAAAGATCTTCATGACCCAAATAACCACAATGGTGTGATCACCCACTTAGAGCCAGACATCCTGGAATGTGAAGTCAAGTTGGCCTTAGGAAGCATCACTTCGAACAAAGCTACTGGAGGTGATGGAGTTCCAGTTAAGCTATTTCAAATCCTAAAAGATGATGCTGTGAAAGTGCTGCACTCAATATGCCAGCAAATTTGGAAAACTCAGCAGTGGCCACAGGACTGGAAAAGGTCAGTTTTCATTCCAATTCCAAAGAAAGGCAATGCCAAACAATGTTCAAACTACCACACAATTGCACTCATCTCACACGCTAGCACAGTAATACTCAAAATTCTCCAAGCCAGGCTTCAACAGTACATGAGCCCTGAACTTCCAGATGTTCAAGCTGGCTTTAGAAAAGGCAGAGGAACCAGAGATCAAATTGCCAACATCTGCTGGATCATCGAAAAAGCAAGAGAGTTTCAGAAAAACATTTACTACTTCTTCATTATTGCCTATGCCAAAGCCTTTGGCTGTGTGGATCACAACAAGCTGTCAAAAATACTTAAAAGAAAAAAAAAAAACTTAAAAGAGACGGGAATACCATACCACTTTACCTGCCTCCTGAGAAATCTGTATGCAGGTCAGGAAGCAACAGTTAGAACTGGACATGGAACAACAGGCTGGTTCCAAACTGGGAAAAGAATATGCCAAGGCTGTATAATGTCACCCCGCCTATTTAACTTACATGCAGAGTACATCATGCGAAATGCCTGGCTGGATGAAGCACAAGCTGAAATCAAGATTGTCGGGAGAAATATCAATAACCTCAGATATGCAGATGACACCACCCTTATGGCAGAAAGTGAAGAATTAAAGAGCCTCTTGATGAAAGTAAAGAGGAGAATGAAAAAGTTGGCTTAAACCTCAACATTCAAAAAATGAAGATCATGGCATCCGGTCTCATCACTTCATGGCAAATAGATGGGGAAACAATGGAAACAGTGACAGACTTTATTTCCTTGGGCTCCAAAATCATTGCAGATGGTGACTGCAGCCATGAAATTAAAAGATGCTTGCTCCTTGGAAGAAAAGCCATGACCAATCTAGACAGCATATTAAAAAGCAGAGACATTACTTTGCCAACAAAGGTCCATACAGTCAAAGCTACAGTTTTTCCAGCAGTCATGTATGGATGTGAGAGTTGGACTATAAAGAAAGCTGAGCACCTAAGAATTGATGCTTTTGAACTGTGGTGTTGGAGAAGACTTGAGAATCCCTTCGACTGCAAGGAGATCAAACCATCCTAAAGGATGGACTGAATGAATATTAGAAGGACTAATATTGAATCAGTCCTGAATATTGGAAGGACTAATGCTGAAGCTGAAACTCCAATACTTCGACCACCTGACATGAAGAACTGACTCATTTGAAAAGACCCTGATGCTGGGAAAGATTGAAGGCAGGAGGAGAAGGGGATGACAGAGGATGAGATGGTTGGATGGCATCACCGACTAGATGGACATGAGTTTGAGCAAGCTCCGCGAGTTGATGATGGACAGGGAAGCCTGGCGTGGGGCAGTCCATGGAGTCACAGAGTCAGACACGACTAAGCAAATGAACTGAACTGAACTGCTAAGTTACTATATTTTCTTATCTCGTTCATTCATTTACAAATATTTACTGGATATATAGTAATAGTATGTATGCATGCTAAAAACTGAGGCAGACACAAGAATATACAATGAAGAAAACTGATACGACTTGCCTTCATGATTTTGCAATATAGTAAAGATTAGATGTTAAGTGAACAATAAAGTAGTGGAGGGGGTCCCAAAGTTCTGTGAGAAGGAAAAACCAGAAGCCTTATTTTAAATCTGGTGGTCAGGAATAATATACCTACGAGTGAAACACAAGCTGAGACTTGCAGGAATTGAAGTGTGGGTGGAAACAAGAGGACTGAAGAGGCAAGCAAGGGCAAGCTGACAGAAAGTATATGGAATAGGTAAGGACATCAACCTGCAGGAGCACCGGGAAGACATGGGATGTGTTTAAGCAGAGGAGCAACAATCAGAACAAATCTGTAAAGGCTCACTCTAAAGAGCTTTATGAGTGAGGCTGATCAGAAATTCTCTGAAGTGATCCAAGTGAGAACTGATGGTGGTAGCAACAAAACTGGAAACTACTGGATCTGAAAACCCTTTAAAGTGGAGAAACAAAGGAACATGAGAAAAAGACGAGATATACACAA
This sequence comes from Capricornis sumatraensis, assembly GCF_032405125.1. Taxonomy (NCBI): domain Eukaryota; kingdom Metazoa; phylum Chordata; class Mammalia; order Artiodactyla; family Bovidae; genus Capricornis; species Capricornis sumatraensis. Next base: position 38,553,221 of record NC_091087.1, on the reverse strand, counting down.
TGACTCTAGGTTCACTAAGTGAGATAAGGAAGACTGGGGAAAGGGGGCTGAAAAACAGATGGGCTCAAGTTTTGTCCTGAAGGCCTGTGTAAGAGACATTCGAGTAGAGGTGTCAGTAAAGCAGAAGAATACTGGAAACACCAAAGACATAGGGATGTGTGAGACAAGCCTAGGAGTCATTGGCACACAGAAATATTTTAAAAGCCATGGAGCTTTTTCAACAAACCACACAAGAGCAATTGGACATTAGGTAAAAATCTATGATCTAAACCTCTTACCTTATACAAAAATTAATTCAAAATGATTCATAGACATATCTGTAAAATGTAAACTAAAACCCTGAGGAACAAAAATAGAAGAAAAATCTTTGGGATCTAGGACTAGGCAGAGTTCTTAGACTTGATACCAAAAGCATAATTTTACTTCAAAGCTAAAATATTCTGTTCTACAAAAGATTCTGTTAAGATAAAATTAAGCTAAAAACTGCTGCTGCTGCTAAGTCGCTTCAGTCATGTCTGACTCTGTGCGACCCCAGAGATGGCAGCCCACCAGGCTCCCCTGTCCCTGGGATTCTCCAGGCAAGAACACTGGAGTGGGTTGCCATTTCCTTTTCCAATGCATGAAAGGGAAAAGTGAAAGGGAAGTCACTCAGTCGTGTCCGGCTCTTAGCGACCTCATGGGCTGCAGCCTACCAGGCGAAGAAACTAAAAAAGCACACATCCAAAGGATTACTGTGCAGAATACATCTTAAAAACTTTCAAAATTCAACAAAAGAACAATCCAATTAGAAAACTGGCAAAAGACACGAACAAATATCTCTTTGAAGAGAACATAAAGTTGTCAAATAGGCACATGAAAGATGCTCAACACTGAGGAATATTCATTAGGGAAGTGCAAGTTAAAACCACAATGAGACATCACTGCACAGCTAACAGAATGGTTAAAATAAAAACAAATGATATCACCAAGTGCTGGCGAGAATGTGGAGAAAGTGGATCACTCACACATTCTTGATAGGAATGCAAAATGGTAAAGCCATTCTGGAAAACAGTGTGGTGGTTTCTTTTAAAACTCAATATGCAATGACTGCGAGTGCATGCAATGTTGCTCAGTCGTGTCCGACTTTGGGCGACCCTATGAACTGTAGCTGGCCAGGTCCCTCTGTCCATGGGGTTCTATGACCTAGCAATTGCATTCCTAAACATGAATCCCAGACAAAGGACAATACATTCACATTCGTTCACACACATATACACACACACTGTATACAAGTATTCATAGCAGCTTTATTTGTAATACTCTTAACACTGAAATCAGTCTAGAGGTCCTTCAGTGAGTTACTGGTTAAACAAACTGTGGTACATGGGGTACCATGGAATACTACTTAGCAATAAAAAGGAACAAACCAGTCAGACACTTAGATGACTCTCCAGGGAATTATGAGTAAAAAAAAAAAAAAAAAAAAAAAAAAACCAGCTAATCCCCAAAGGTTACAATACAAAACTTTAAGATTTCATTTATGTAACTTTTTTTATAATGACAAAATATTAGGAATGCAGGCTAGATGAGTGGTTACCAGGAGTTAAGGGATGAGGGGCATTAGAGGAAAATGGGTCTAGTTTCAAGGGGTAACAAAAAGGATCCGTGTGGTGTTGGAACTGCACAGCACTTTGACTGCTGTGTTGCATACACAAATCTACTCAATATAAAATTCAAGACACACATATGCATGCATGCACACTAAGTTGCTTCAGTCATGTCCGACTCTTTGCAACCCTATGAACTCTAGCCTATCAGGCTCCTCTGTGCATGGGAATTCTCCAGGCAAGAATACTGGAGTGGGTTGCCATGCCCTCCTCCAGGGGATCGTCCCGCCCCAGGGACTGAACCCACATCTCCCTCACTGTAGACAGATTCTATAGCGTTAAGCCACCAGGGAAGCCCTACACACGTATGCGCTGTGCTGTGCTCAAGTTGCTCAGTCATGTCCGACTCTTTTCGACACCACAGACTGTAGCCACCAAGTTCATCTGTCCATGGGCATTCTCCAGGTAGGAATACTGGAGTAGGTTGCCAGTGCCCTCCTCCAGGGAATCTTCCCAACCCAGGGATCAAGCCCAGGTCTCTCACACTGCAGGCAAATTCTTTACCATTTGAGCCACCAGGGATATATATGAGTTATACATAAAACTGGGAAAATCTGCATAAGCACTATATACTGTATCCCTGTCTCTATATCACTGTTTCATAATACTATACTATACAGCTTTGCAAAAATTGTACCATAGGGAAACTAGGCAAAGGGTACAAAGTATCTCTAATTTCTTACAACTGTGTGCAACCATACAATTAACTCAATGGAAAAAAAAATTTTTTTTAAAGGCAAAGGAATGAAGAGAAAAGAAAAGAGAAAGGACCTAGTACCAAATTCTAAAAAACTCCAACAGGAAGAAGTTAAGTGAACAGGAATTCCCAGCAAAAAGAGACTGAGAAGAGGCAATCAGAAACCAAGGGAAAAATGTTTCGGTGTTGCTGAGAAATCTAATAATCAGGTATGACAGAACCTGAAAACGTACTTCTGGATTTACCGAAGTCCCTATTGGAAATATCAGTCTGGGAGGAACAGTAACAGCTAATGCCGAATTACATGGGGCTGAAAAGTGAGCAGGAAGGAAATGAAGAGAGTTGGTTACATACACACTGCTTGTGGGAATGTAAATGGTGCAGCCACTTGGGAAAAGTGTGGCACTTCATAAAAAGTTATTACCAAAGGACCTAGTGACTCCTCTCATAGGCATATGTGATACAGAAATGAAGATGTGCACACAGAAACCTGTCTGTGAAAGTTCACAGCATTATTCATAACAGCCAAAAGGTGAAAACAAATGTCCACAGATAAATAAAATGGAATGAGCTACTGATACATGCTGCAACATGGATGGACCTTGAAAAATTTTAAGTGACAGAAGCCAGTCCCAAAAGCGTGTAATTTGTTTGCTTCCTTAAATGAAAATGTCCAGAATATGCAAATCCATAGAGATAAGAATTAGTAGTTGCTAGTGGGTGGAGGGATAGGAGAGAGGAATGAGAAGTGATTGCTAATAGGTACAGAGTTTCTTCTGGAAGGTGATAAAAGCATTCTTAAATTAATGGTAATGGTTACACAACTGAGTATACTATACCACTGAACTGTACCCTTTAAAAGGGCGAGTTTTATCCTATGTGAATTGTATCACAATGAAGCTGTTACGTTTAAAAAATTTTTTGACAAGAAACAAATAAGGAAGTAGCTAGGAGATATGGGATATAAAATATCTGGAACAAAAACTGTTCAATAATCTGTCCAGAGTCACAGTGTTTAATTAAGCATTAGCCTGAGTCAGATCACAAGCTGTTCTATCAGGCTTCACACTTTTTAGTTCTTCCCATGTCAGTCAATAATTCTTACTTTTTACTTAATAGTTGACTGTGAAGATCAAGTCATATTGATTTTGCCTCAAATCACCCTCATCCTTCATTCATCTTTCCATTCCCATCACTATTGTAACAGCTCAGGTTGTTATCACTTTGCCCTATGACAGCGGCATCAGCTCTTAACCAGCCTTGCATTCTTCCAGACTTTGTCAATATAATTTGTCCTGTAGCATTTTCTACTGTCAACAGATTTAGCTTTCTAAGACATTCTTTTTACTGTTATTTTCCTATTTCTGAACCAGTTTAAGAAAAATAAATTAAATATCCATGGGTAATAGTTTGCTCACCAATTCATGCTCCTATATAATTACAAGCTATTGTCAACACAATTTCCTATAATTTTTCTATAGGAACTCTACCCCTCATGCGTTATAGCTCAAACTGTTCTGATAAAACTGAATACACTATGCTCTTTCCTAAATGTGTGATTGTGTTTACTTTTCACCTATATAGACAATTTTCCTTCAGCCTCCAGAAGTTGACCAAACTCCACCCAATACTTTAAGATCTAGCTGAGATCCCACCTCCTTGTCCAAGTCTTCCCAGATCACTATTGCCAGAAGCAATCTCCTTTTCCTTTAAGGTCAGAGAACTTAAGCCCATACTTAACACCTGACAAATCAACTGAATACTCAATACTTCTAATCTTTTGTTATTGCTGCCTTTTGGTATAATGGAAAAAACATTTTATTAGAAGATATAAGGTTTATTTGGATAAGTCACAAACTGACTTCTTATTCTAGTTATTTATTTGAATAATGGGAAAATAACCCCGTTTGGTAAAAGTAATCAATGAAGAGAAAATACATAGCAGATTTAAAAACTGAAAATGGCATTATTTATAATTTAATTATCTCCACAAGATGGTAAACTACTAAGACCATAAACTCTAGGGAATTTTTTCCACAACAGAATGTGAAAAAAATCTATGCTAGTGAAGTTTACATCAGATTTCAAAATAATTTTATAAAATTATTTTATATATTTATCCTGAATTTGCAAAAAGTTTCCAAATATTTTCCTTAATCATTTATAGCCACCCATATGGTTTTAATCTAAATGAGACTATTACTATATCAAGCATAGAAATGATCAAAGGATTGGATATTTTTAGATTTTAATTACCATAATATGATTGTTTCAGAGTGGACTTGATCAGCTGAGCATATCACAATTCTCAAACTAGTTTAACTCCTCTTACTTCAAGGATCTATAGAACCTTCCACAACTAACCTAGGTAAAAATTCTGATCCTTTCCCCATCATTCATATGACTTCTAATCACACACACATAAAAATACAAATTTCAATAAAAAATGCCAGGCAATTACCATTTGATTCTACCAAACTGAGACCACCTCTTTAGAAAATCAATGACCAGCTCAATAGGCCCGTGAGATTTCCTGTGATTATTCCTTGCATCATGGGCATGTGGGAATCACTTAATCCTAACTTTCTCTAAACCCTCAATCACAACTTACATTTTAAAAACATTTTGATTTTTTAAGGTGAAATATATACACATAGGAGTCATTTAAAAACCCCTATAAACATAATGATTTATACCAGTGATGCTTAAATTATGGTTCCCAGCCTGAAACACCAGCTTCACCTGAAACTATCTTAGATATGGAAATTCTCAGGCCTCATGGAGAAGGCAACAGCAACCCACTCCTGTACTCTTGCCTGGAAAATCCCATGGACGGAGGAGCCTGGTGGGCTGCAGTCCGTGGGGTTGCTAAGAGTCGGATACGACTGAGTGACTTCACTTTCACTTTTCACTTTCATGCATTGTAGAAGGAAATGGCAACCCACTCCAGTGTTCTTGCCTGGAGAATCCCAGGGACGGAGGAGCCTGGTGGGCTGCTGTCTATGGAGTCACACAGAGTCGGACACGACTGAAGCAACTTAGCAGCAGCAGCAGCAGCAGGCCCCATAACAAGTCCTACTGAATCAGAAACTTTGAGGTAAAGTTTAGCATTCTAGGCCTCCTGGCATTTGACTAGCCCTCCAAATGATTCTGATGTATACTATCAAAGAAAATAATCACTTAAACTTACCCTCCTGAGAGAACAGGTAATACCACTCGAACAAATGGAGGATCAAACGGAAAGTTATCCTAAAAACAAATAAGCAAGTTTAATTTTAAGAATATCCTTAATACTGTATATTTAGACGATTTTAAAATAATCTATAAAGAATGCATACATTTATTATCTAATGATGAATGAGAGTCATAAACGTAAAAATAGTCCCCCAAAATGAAATGAAAACCAAATAAAAATGAAGATCAGGCCCAAACAGAACAGTATATTTGCAAAATTATGAAATACAGAAAGAGATTCCCACCTGCAAGAGAACTATATAAAGAAACCATTCCAATAATGATGGACTAGGTAATTTGGATCAATCCTCTGGCTATGAACTAGAAAAGGTAGACAAATGTATAACTACAGAGCTAAGATCAGGAAAAGGGAACCTCAGAGTGCAGCTGTTTTTTCCCTGTTTGGATTTTCTTTCAACTGGAGGAGAGGAAGATAAGAGGTTAAGAAGCTGAGAAGAACAAGACTCCTTACAAGTTGCTATAGCACACGTTAGCTTGGGACCCTGAAGGACAAACCACAAACTACACAGGTAGTAGTTTGAAAAGGTAGAGAACAAAGCCCATCTTTATATCATCTCACTGCCATTTGGGATTCCGGGATCCTGGGTTACAATGCCCAACTACCTGATGGGCAGACATACATCTTTTATGTAGAGGACTAGCATCCAAGGCTTCAAATTAGCTCTCTAATCATTCATATATAACATCTATCACCAAAAATAACCAGTCACATGAGACTTAAAGACAGCATTATCAGAAAATGACAGACAAAACTACAAGGTGTCAAGATAAGCATTATCTGACACAGATTTTAAAATAACTAAGCTGAATATTCAGTATCACAGTAATCCAAGCTATGCCCCAACCAGGAATGCCGAAGAAGCTGAAGTTGAATCATTCCATGAAGACCTACAAGACCTTTTAGAACTAACACCCAAAAAAGATGTCCTTTTCATTTTAAGGGACTGGAATAAACAGGAAGTCAAGAAACACCTGGAGTAACAGGCAAATTTGGTCCTGGAGTACAGAATGAAGCAGAGCCAAGGCTCGTAGAGTTTTGCCAAGAGAACACACTGATCATAAAAAACACCCTCTTCCAACAACACAAGAGAAGACTCTACACATGGACATCACCAGATGGTCAACACTGAAATCAGACTGATTATATTCTTTGCAGCCAAAGATGGAGAAACTCTATACAGTGAGTAAAAACAAGACCAGGAGCTGACTGTGGCTCAGATCATGAACTCCTTATTGCCAAATTCAGACTTAAATTGAAGAAAGTAGGAAAAACAACTAGACCATTCAGGTATGACCTAAATCAAATCCCTTATGATTATACAGCAGATTTAAGATTTAAGGGACTAGATCTGATGGACAGAGTGCCTGATGAACTGTGGACGAAGGTTCATGACACTGTACAGGAAACAGGGATCAAGACCATCCCCAAGAAATGCAAAAAAAGCAAAATGGCTCTCTTAGGAGGCCATACAAATAGCTGAGAAAAGAAGAGAAGCGAAAAACAAAGGAGAAAAGGAAAGATATACCCTTCTGAATGCAGAGTTCCAAACAATAGCAAGAAGAGATAAGAAAGCCTTCCACAGTGATCAGTGCAAAGAAACAGAGGAAAACAACAGAATGGGAAAGACTAGGGATCTCTTCAAGAAAATTAGAGATACCAAGAGAACATTTCACACAAAAAGGACACAATAAAGGACAGAAATGGTATGGCCCTAACAGAAGCAGAAGATATTAAGAAGAGGTGGCAAGAATACACAGAAGAACTGTACAAAAAAGATCTTCAGGACCCAGATGATCACGATGGTGTGATCACTCACTAGAGCCAGACATTCTGGAATGTGAAGTCAAGTGAGCCTTAGGAAGCATCACTATGAACAAAGCTAGTGGAGGTGATGAATTCCAGTTGAGCTATTTCAAATCCTGAAAGATGATGCTGTGAAAGTGATGCACTCAATATGCCAGCAAATTTGGAAAAACTCAGCAGTGGCCACAGGACCAGAAAAGGTCCATTTTCATTCCAATCCCAAAGAAAGGAAATGCCAAAGAAAGTTCAAACTACCACAAAACTGCACTCAAAATTGCACATGCTTAGTAAAGTAATGCTCACAATTCTCCAAGCCAGGCTTCAACAATAAGTGAACTGTGAACTTCCAGATGTTCAAGCTTGATTTAGAAAAGGCAGAGGAACCAGAGGTTAAACTGCCAACATCCGCAGAATCATTGAAAAAGCAAGAGGGTTCCAGAAGAACACCTACTCCTGCTTTACACCAAAGCCTTTGACTGTGTGGATCACAACAAACTGTAGAAAATTCTGAAAGAGATGGGAATAGCAGACCACCTGACCTACCTCTTGAGAAATCTGTATGAAGATCAGGAAGCAACAGTTAGAACTGAACATGGAACAACAGACTGGTTCCAAACAGGAAAAGGAGGAAGTCCAGGCTATATATTGTCACTGTGCTTATTTAACTTATATGCAGAGAAACGCTGGGCTGGATGAAGCACAAGCTGGAATCAAGATTGCCAGGAGAAATATCAATAACCTCAGATATGCAGATGACACCACCCTTATGGCAGAAAGTAAAGAAGAACTGAGAAGGAAGTGAGAAAGAGGAGAGTGAAAAAGTTGGATTAAAGCTCAACACTGAGAAAACTAAGATCACGGCATCCAGTCCCATTACTTCAAGACAAACAGATGGGGAAACAGTGGAAACAGTGACATACTTTATTTTGGGGGGCTCCAAAATCACTGCAGATGGTGATTGCAGCTGTGAAATTAAAAGACGCTTACTCCTTGGAAGGAACGTTATGACCAACCCAGACAGCATATTAGAAAGTAGAGACATTACTTTGACAACAAAGGTCCATCTAGTCAAAGCTATGGTTTTTCCAATGGTCACATATGGATGTGGGAGTTGTACTATAAAGAAAGCTGAGCACCAAAGAATTGATGCTTTTGAACTAGGGTGCTGGGGAAGACTCTTGAGAGTCCCTTGGACTGCAAGAAGATCCAACCAGTCCATCCTAAAGGAGATCAGTCCTGAGTGTTCACTGGAAGGACTGTTGTTGAAGCTGAAACTCCAATATTTTGGCCACCTGATGCAAAGAACTGATTCATTTGAAAAGACCCTGATGCTGGGAAAGATTGCAGGCAGGAGGAGAAGGGGAAGACAAAGGATGAGATGGCTGGATGGCATCACCGACTCAATGGACATGAGTTTGGGTGGACTCTGGGAGTTGGTGATGGACAGGGAGGCTTGGTGTGCTGCAGTCCATGGGGTTGCAAAGAGTCGGACATGACTGATCGACTGAACTGAACTGAAGCCAAATATGTGCAAGAAAAAACAAGACTGAAAACCCTGGCTGAAAACTAAAATTATAAAAATGAACTATATAGAAATTCTGAAGCTTAGAAATAAATAACTGAAATTAATAACTTGATGGATGAGTTTAACTACCATGGAGACCTGGAAGAGAAATTTAGTATACTGGAAAAATAAGTCAGAAAACATCCCAAATGAAGCCAAGGGAGAGAAAAAAGTGGAAAATACAGATAATAAGCAAGATGTAGGAAAATGAATTGAAAAGGCTAATCATATACATAGAGTCCTAGAAGAAGAGAGAATGTGATAGAAGTAATATTTGAAGAGATAATGTCTGAGAATTTTCCAAAAATGATTAAAGATTTCATAAGATTTACCCACTGTAAATACTTCAAGAGAAACAATGGAAGCTATAATAGAGGAACGACATCTTTGAGGTAATGAAAGAAAGGAAATTTCCAACCTAAAAATCTATACCAAATGAAAATACTTTCCAAAAATGAAGTCCAAATAAAATTATTTTCCTATAAGCAGATCCACTCTAAAGGAAACAAAAATGGATATTCTTCAAGAAAGAGGAAGGTCCTAGATGGAAACATGGAGAATAAAGACCATGAAGAGAGCTAATACACCCACAGGCCCAAATGAATACTGATGAGTTATGTAATAGTGATGTATAAGGGTTTACATGTATAAGATAAATATAGAACTAAAAGGAATGACAACAAGAGCACAGAGTACATGTTCTAAGATCTCTGTGTTGACAAGGAAAAAGAAGAACACTAACAAATACATATTACACATGGACAAGCTAAGGATATGCATTCTAACTGTAAGGTAGTGAAGAAGAGTAAAGGAGCGAATAGCACCATGCTAACAGAGGTGGGAAACTAGAGCAATTTCTTAAAGATCTGAATGAGATGAGAAAGAGAGAGATGGTTCAAGGACAAATAGAATGAGACACTAGATTGAGACTCAAACAGCAATAACAACATTAAATGTCAATAGATGATCACTTTGGCAAAGATCAGGCTTGATAAACATATAAAGAAGGCAAAATAAGAGAAAAGAATCTTAGTTAATTCTCAGGCTGCACAATTCTTTCAAATTTTCAGTCCTGGAAACTGAGGTTTCCAGAACAAAACTTTTTCTCTCAGTGAACTTAAGACTGTAGCTGAGGTAGCCTCAGGGTGTCAGAGGTCTTGGCCTCTGACAGAGTGTCAGTGTCAGATGAGTCCAAAAAAGGTCCCAGCCACTACAACACAGGAACAAGGTAGCAGCATACTGCCTCCCATGAAGAGATGTCAGGAAGGCTAAGAGAAATTACCTCCAATTGCTATGTTCAAATCAAAAAGAATTAGTCAACAACTATTGCCCCTTAAATCAAAAATCAATCTGCAGGTAAAGGAGCTAAATAAACATTTGTTTCATCCAGTTATTTCTAAGAACACAAAAATTCAATGTTTACTTCTAAAAAACAGAAAAATAACAGTGTTTATTTCTAAGAATACAAAAATACAGTGTTTAACTCCCTACCTCTACCCATCCTTGAGCAAGACCCTGAGGAACATATAAACTATGAAAACTAAATCCTAATAGGAGAGGGAGATAAAAAAAACATACTTCTGATGGCTAAAACAGGTAATCTTAGCTATCTATTGTAAGGCAGAAAAAGAAGAAATCTATCCACACAAGAAACCAACTTAATGACAGTTATTATAATCTAGTTCCGAGTAAGTAGCTCACCTTTTTTCTACAATAAAGAAAAGCATAGATGCAAAGTTTGGTAAAGCACAACTTGATTGAATTTCCTGTATTTTAGACTGTTGAATGTGTGATTCCATATGAGTGACTACAAACCTCTCTGAGTTGATTATGTGACAGTGAGGATTCCCTTCACTTTAAGTAATGCCTCAGATTAACTATTCTATCAAAACCTAGGGATTCTATTCCATAGACTCTGTACCTTGGAACTCAGTAACCAAAATTTTACAGAAATAAGGTGTCGGGGTGGGGGAGGGTAGGTACAGGCACTGGGGGCAAGAGAAGGTTTCTGTTAAAACAGATATATGAGAGGGAATTCCCAGGCAGTCCAGCAGTTAGGACTCCACACTTTCACTGCCAGGTTCAATCCCTGGCGGGGAAACTAAAATCCTGTGAGCCATGCCATGTATCTAAAACAAAAACAAAAATATAGACATGCGAGTTACTGTGGTGTATTAACTCAGAAACTAAGAAGATCAGAGTTTACAGTGATCTCACACAGTTATCTGATTTCCAAATAAACTGTCTAGGCCTTCCAAGCTATTCTTAACGATGAGGAACATTCTATTTTTGAATGACTACATCATTGAATGGCTCTAAATAGTTACAAATCACTTCCTTATACTGAGTTGAAAACCGTCACTTTACAGTCTGACTTACTAATTTAATCACCATGCCTTGTGTTCATCAAAAACAAAATCAAACTAATCCTTCTACATCCCCAGTCCTTGAAATAGTTGAAGACAAGCTATCACAAACCCCCATGTTCTCCTCTCCACATGTACAATCCCACCATCTTAGGACATGGCATGGAATCTCTAATCCCAGCTGAGATTCTCTAGATGAACCCAGATTTGTCTAAACAAACTCTTTTTAAAGTACTACCTCAGAGTTCAACTCCGTAATTCACACGTGGCCGGAAAAGCCAGACCACCACTTCCTAACCAAGCTGCTGACCAATCTATAGGGCAACCCTCCGGCCCCTGCCCCTTCCCAACCTGGTGTCACACTGCATCTCCAGTTTCATTTTCTTATTCTTCAGGACCCTCAAGGGGTCACCGTGGGCAATTAAGGCCTCAAATACTATTCATGTTCCTTCTGTGGATCCTTCTTTCTGAGTCGTATCTGCTATCCTCCAAAATCCATGAATTGAGATTTATAACTTGGCAACTGAGTTTAAGGTCCTCTTCACAAGGGCGGTTAGCGCAGGGCAATCTTAACCTTCCCAGGCCTCTTAAATACTTCAACCCTAGCAAAGGCCCTTCTTTCTGGTATCAGAAACCATGGTCCAGAAACACAAATCCAACAGAATCTCAGCCATTTATTTACCTCCCAGATTGTCCTCCCTGAAGTTCCATCTAGAGCAAGAAAATATAGTGAAAACACTATCCGCAGTCACAAGTCTGTTTCCTGGTCAAGATTTCATATTCCTTTAAGGATATGTCTGAAAGCAGAATGTGGGAGGGGAGTGGCCTGCATTGGGCTTCAAAGATATTGATACGGTTCTATTTCTTAAGCTTGGTGTTGGGCATATGGTTTAATTATTTAGATTTCAAGTTAAAAATAATTTACATAGGGGAATTCCCTGGCAGTCCAGTGGTTGGGACTTCATGCTTTCACTGTCAAGGACCAGAGTTTGATTCCTGGTCAGGGAAGTAGGATCCCACAAGCCACACAGAGTGGCCAAAAATAAATAAAATTAAAATTTGCATTTTTTAAAAAGATACATTCCTAGGTTCTTTGCACCACATGAATCAGTAAATATATGCCAGATTCACTCTCTAGGAAGCTATAACCCAGCTGATAGCCTCAATAATTTCTACAATAACAAAGCTGTGGGAAAATAGTGACATTTGACATTTGGGTTATTTGAAGAAAGTTCAATCATAAATGAGGATATATGCCCAAACAAGAATATACACACACAAACACTAAGTAAGCAGCTTTCAGAACATTACTCCTTTTTGCAAGTGTAAAAGTATCCTTTCATGTCTTTTCTTCCTTCAAAACATCTCATTTTCATCTAATGGTAGTGAAAGTCACTCAGTCGTGTCCAACTCTTTGCAACCCTGTGGACTGTACAGTCCACGGAATTCTCCAGGCCAGAATACTGGAGTGGTTAGCCTTTCCCTCCTCCAGGAGATCTTCCCAATCCAGGGATCAAACCCAGGTGTCCCGCATTGCAGGACAGATTCATCTACTGTCACCTATTCCTACCACTACTAACCTTCGTTACTCTCTCCCAGATTAAAATCAATGCCCCCAGCTTGTCTCCCAGAAGTCTACTCTGTCTTATCCAAACCCTACTCTGATGCTGATGGCATACTAACTGTTTTTTAAAAATAAAATAAAAAGCCAAACAGATCAAACATACCCCTGCCTAAAAACCCCTGCTAGCTTTTTACTACATAAAGGTAAGCTCCCAGACTCTCCATCATAATCTCCAAAGCCCTACAGTTTTCATCACAGACTTCTCTCCCAAGACGACAGGTCCTTAAAGAACAGGGATTACATTTTGGATGCCTCACGTCCTCAAGCCTTCTATAGCAGGGGTCCCCAGCCTCCGAGATCTAATGCCTGATGATCTGAGGTGGAGCTGATGTAATAATAATAGAATAACGTAATAAATGTAACACACTTAAATCATCCCCAAACCACCTCCCGACCCAATCTGTGGCAAAACGGTCTTCCATGAAACCCATCCCTGGTGCCAAAAAGTTGAGGACTGCTGTTTGTTCTATCACACTAAAATGCACTGAAGCCTAACTGAAATAGAAATAAAAGTTTATCTGCAAGACAGCTGTTACACAATTTCTCAATTTCAGAGAACAAGTCAAAAACCAGCTCCAAATAATTAAAACATAATCCCTTAGAAATGTTTCTTAGTGTTTTTAAACAAAGGCTTAAAACCATTACACTTATCCAGAGTCCATAGTAAATCAATTCATTTTATCTAGATTCCATTGCTGTTCTTCTTTAACTTTTGTTTTTTAGCAACTTGGAAAAAAAAAGTTGTTAAATACAACACATAAATTTAGAAAAGTATATAGGTATACTGTTACACATTAGCATGAAACTGTATCCACACAACCACCACCCTGGTCAAGAAACAGACAATAGCCAGTATCCAAGAAGCCCCCAGATGTCCCTTTCAGTTCACAACTCCCTCCTCTCACCTAGATGTACTTGCTATCTTAACTGTATGGTACTCGCATCTTCATTTCCAAGGATGAATCCATTAATGTTTCTCAGCCTTCTTTTCATTTCTGTCCCACTAACAAGCCTTTTTAGAGTATTTTTTTTCCCAATTCCTCCCTGTCCTGCTCCCTCACCAAATTTTAACACCTCAGACATAGTGTGTATGTATATACATACTATGGCCCCTTGAACTGCTACAGACCGTCTTAACATCTAAGCCTTTTTCACTCCAAGGACCAATTTTCACTGCATTGGGTGTGGGGTGGGGAGCAAGGAAGGAGAGAGACCTGCCTCCAATGAGAATGCATGCCCTAAACAATTTAGTTTTACCTATTTTTGAGCTCTATATAAATGAAACTGTACAGAACACGTTTCTGGATCTGCTTTCTGCTCAAACTGTCTTCAAGATTCATCTATCTTGTTGTACACAGCTCTATTCCGTTTTATGAATACCACAGTTCTCAATTTTACTGGGAGACACTTAGGTTATTTTTATTTGAGCCTATTATAAACAATGCTGCTTTGAACATTCTTGCGTTGTCTCCTGGCACATCTAAGTACTCATTTCTTGCAGACTGTATATCTAGAAGGAGAATTCCTGGACCATAGGGTACAAGTATCTTCTACTTTTCCAAATTATACCAAATAGTTTTCCAAAGCAATTGTACAAATATATGTTGCATTAGAAGCATATGTAGTCCCCTTACAATTTTTCTTACCTTAAAAGAGAAGTTAAGCAAAATATATTCTATGCCTTCTTTTTCTTTTAAAATCTGAAGATCACTGTGCAAAGGACTATCAGGATCCACCCTGAGAATTACAAAACAACAAAAAAAAACCAATTCAAACAAAAAGGTCAGATGTTTTTTCCCCACTAACTTCAAAAATGAACCATTCCAGAAGCTAACAGCAGAGCCCCTGGGGCAAGTTTCAAACAGAGAAAGTCTAATGTTGCTCTATGGCCCCTAGAAAAACAAATTACTATAGTCTCCAGTTCCTTGAGACAAAATGTCCAGAGAAGAGACCACAGCATTCTAAATCTATTCTCTCATGCAAAGTTGGCAGTTATCCTAAAGGAAAGGGTCATATGTACATAGTCTTCTCAAGAACTCAAAAATTTAATCTGCTTCTCTCAAACTATATTATTAGACAAAGGGGTCAATGAGAGAAATTTACCAAGGACAAGTGAAATCACTAACAAAACCTAAATTTGTCTACAATTGTTTATATAAAGATCTCCTCATTTCTTACTTCGAGTACACAATGGATACTAACTCATCAAGTTATTTATACACTTTTGTTTGTATAGTTCCTAATTATCTCACTAACTCCATGAAACACTTTCTCTCACAGCTGGCCCTTCTTTTTCCCCTCCTGCTTTCTCATTTTACTTATTAAGCCCAAGAAACAGCTCATTTTAACAACCTAAGAACTACTTCTATACAAACAGGATCTAAAATTCTAAGTAAAAGCCATAGTAAATAGGTACCAAATTAAGCAGGGAGGAAATCTCATTGTGACAGTCTACCATTAAAAAGAGTGTGTTAGCATAAAAAGGCACTTACTTCTGCAGTTTAACATGCCAGTCATATAAACTGTCATTTATGAGTTCCACTGAATAAATCCCTGTAATGATATAGGGCACGTTAGTTACTCTTCACTTATCTTATAACTGTTGCACTTGATCTTATAACTATTGCTCTGCTGTAAATGTACACACTATATAGCCAACAAAAGCAAAAAATTCTGCTATTAAAACATAACAACTAAGTTGTAATGTAATAATTCTTATGCTGGAACAGAGTATCTTATACCCTAAATAGACAGATAACTAAAGTCATCATGAAGAGGATTGTGGGGTTGAGAAACTGTTTACTATTCACTGCAAAAGGAAAAAAAAGATTATGCAAAACCACATGTACTTAAGACTTTTCCCCTATGCATATACAAACATTTCTATTAAAATGGAATCCCTCTAACATATAGTTTTATAATCTTTCAGGGGGCATTTTTCCAGTTTAGCATATAGAAATTTATTGTCAATTTTTAAAATAATTCTACAGTAATTTACTTTATGGATAAGCCATGATTTAATTAAGTTCACCATATATCTGGTTATTAATTTAATTTTTTGTTACTACAAAATAATGCCATAACAAACGTGATGATTTAACATTTCGGTATAAATAGTATTCAAATATTAAACTTTATTAGGTTTCTACACACAAACTTTCAGACTTCTTATAAGAACTGTTAGGACACCAAAACTTGTAATAATCTCAGAAACAAGTCTGACTTATCTTGTTCTATAAAGGGGAGAGGCTGATTGTTTTTAAGTAAGCTCTAATGATTTAGATTTGATCACTCTGAAAAATTCTGAATGAATTATAATGCTACTTTTTTCAAAGAAAGTAAAGTTTGGCTCTTTATCTTATACAATACTGTTAGACTCTCTGCAATAGTATGCGGGAATTTTACATCAGTTATGGAGGTTCCACAATATTTAAGTCTTAAAGTGGTTAAGAAAGAACTCTTAAGTCAAACTATAATTTTAAAAAAAACCTATTTTAACTCTCTCTATAACAGTTAATTATGTATATGAGTTTGTCATTTCAAAAAAGGAATAAAAAACATAAATTAACTTGGCAATAGTTCTTTGTACAATAAAACATATTCATCTTATTTACTTTCTAAAGCAGATATTTCTTGTACCTTTCCCAGAAGATAAAAATCCTACGAATTAATCCCTATCAACAAGAAGACAAAAAACGTGTCCATAAAAACAATTTCTAAAAATCCAAACAATAAGTGAACTCATCCTATTTTATCCCCTACATCTTTTGGTTACTTAAATTTGCATTTGCATTTCACATTCCTAAAATAAAGTTAACAAACATTTCTGTTTCTGTCCAGTTATACTATGAGAAATGAAGTTATATTATATCTGAAAACTTTAGCCATAAGGACAACAGCAGAGATCCAGAGGTCCTTACCTGTTTTATAACTCTGTGATCTGTATATGTCCCTGAGCTCTTTCATAAGTCTATCTGAAGCTTGTACAGACCCAGACACTGCACCCTGAAACATAAAACTTGCTGTTTACCAGGATTTATTGATTCAAACAACTAAAGATTTAAGGTATCTGAACCTGAAATGAATGTTCACGATGAGACTGTAAAAATGGATCACCACTTAACATTTTAAGAAGTCAAAAAAATTAAATCAATGATCATAAAGTTGCAACAGGAATACAAATTTGGAACAGGTCTGATTTATTTACTATTTGTCATCTGAAAAAAAAAGACTAATTTATGTCCAGATCACCACGACCACTTCAATAGCCTAGAACTAATAAGGGTCTATTTCAAATTCATAAATTTTTAAAAAATTTATTTTCTTTTTTTGTGGTTTTACTGGGGTGGGAAGTTTCATGTTCACAGCAAAGTTAAGAGGACAGTACAGAGATTTCCTATATAACTGCCCCTCACAATCAACAGTCACCCTCATTATCAAGCATCCTTCAGGGGCATACTTCTTACAACTTATAAACCTATTTGGACACATCATCACACCATCTTATGGTTCACTTTTGGTGCTGTACGTTCTATGGATCTGGACAAACGTATAATGACATACATCCACACATTACAGTGACATACAAAGTATTTTCATTGCCCAAAAAGTCCTCAGCACTTCACCTAGTAACCCCACCCCATCCCCCAATGGCTGGCAACCACGGATCTTTTTACTGTCTCCATAGTTTTGCCTTTTCCAGAATGCCATATAATTGAAACACAGTCTGCAACCTTTTCAGATCAGCTCCTTTCACCTGTAACATGGATTTAAGGTTCCTCCACACCTATGTCCTGTCTTGACAACTCATTACTTTTTTTCTATCAGGGATTAATATTCCATTGCCTGGATGTATTACAATTTATTTGCTCTCCTACCAAAGATGATCTTGGTTGCTTCCAAGCTTTGGCAATTACAAACAAAGCTGCTATAAACATCTATGTGCAGGTTTTTGTGTGGACATAACTTTTCAGTTTATTTGGGCAAATACCAAGGAGCTCAACTGCTGGATTGTATGGTAAGAATATGTTTAGTTTTTAAAGAATCTGCCAGACACTATTTTCCTATCAGCAATCAGAAAAGTTACCTGTTGCTCCATATCCTCACCAGTCATTTGGTATTGCCAGTGCTCCAGATTTTGGCCGTTTTAATAGATGTGTAGGGGTTCCATGCATTTTTGAAAATTACTAGAAGACCCTCAACATGATACATTAACTAAAGCAGTTTCCTTATAATCAAGAATAATATACTAATAATCTATAGTTTACATATTAAGAAATAGAGAAACATGTCCACATACACACAACTGGTTTCAGTACTTTTCAGTGTTTCAACTTCTCTGAAGATTAAAAGGCACCAGTATCTTATCCTAAGACTGAATACGAATAGAACTATTTATCATAAGAAAAACATTTAGAATGTCTTCTGAATTAAAAAACAGAAAAGAAAACCTGACCTTGTAAAATTTTATTTTATTTGTTTAATATAAATTTATTTAATTGGAAGCTAATTACTTTACAATATTGTATTGGTTTTGCCATACATCAACATGAATCTGCCACAGGTATACACGTGTTCCCCATTCTGAACTCCCCCCCCCCACCTCCCTCCCCATATCATCCCTCTGGGTCATCCCAGTGCACCAGCCCTGAGCATCCTGTATCATGCATCAAACCTGGACTGGCAATTCATTTCACATATGATATTACATATGTTTCAACGCCATTCTCCCAAATCATCCCACCCTCGCCCTCTCCCACAGAGTCCAAAAGACTATTCTGAACATCTGTGTAAAATTTTAAATGCTGCACCTTAAAAACTGCACTACACTTTAAGGTGAGGTAGAAAATCTGGCTACGTTATTTGATGAGTTAAAACCCCAG
Organism: Capricornis sumatraensis; assembly: GCF_032405125.1. NCBI lineage: Eukaryota > Metazoa > Chordata > Mammalia > Artiodactyla > Bovidae > Capricornis > Capricornis sumatraensis. Next base: position 38,534,383 of record NC_091087.1, on the reverse strand, counting down.
TTTCACATCTGTAGAATAGGAAGAATATTTCACACAGTGGTTATGAAAATTAAATGCAAAGGCATATAAAAAGTTTAAAGGACTTAGTATGTGTCATGTGATAGTATTCAATAATTTGTAGCTGTTTGACTATAACACACAAACTGGATGCAATCACAAGATATAGAAAGTAAGAGTAAATATCTTTAACTTGAATACCACAAGCTTTTATTTATTTTTTAATAATCAAGGTAAAGACTTGGCTAAATTTCTTTGCTCTCTAAAGAAAGATCTGCCAGTTACATTAGTACAGTAAGTATGACTGACGACATGAGAGTCATCTTCCTATTTACGACACTTCTCATCTCCTTGCACAACAATTCACTCCCTGTGTTTGAGAATCTGTGCTCAGGACAAAAGAACTGGTTCTCAGATTTCATGGGGTTGATAAACAGCTTTAACAGAAAGGCAGTAGGTAAACAGCTAAGTGTTGAGATGGAGAGCTAGACTTTCATTTGATATTTCTCTACATTCAACATTTATATACATCATTCTCCTTTATTATTTACAAAAATCATCTAAACGGTACATAATGTCCACGTTACAGAGTTGGGAAACTGAAGCCACACAGCTGTGTTTGTTACCACGCTGCTTCATATAAAAGATGTTGAGTCAAAAGAAAAAGTTACATTTGGTTCTGTCATGGCAGAACAAACCAGATGCCAGCTTCATGAAGAAGAGAGAATTTGAATTATACTTTGTAGGAGAGACTGAATTTAAATTTACAGATCCCATAGGAAAAGGGTAAAGAGAGAAAACAGGATAAGCAGGTTGGACAGTAACTCATTTCAGATGAACAGAGTAGAAAAGCAGATGAACAGGGTAGAAAGGAGCTATCAGTAGATGAGAAATGTTAGGGGAAAAAGTAAAACTAGGGCAATAAAACATATGACTGAATCTACTACCAAGGCAGGGATGGAGAGGCCTGGCTGAGGTTGATATCTTATTGAATTGCTCTGTATTCCTGTACAGCTGACTCTTGAACAAGATGAGTTGGAACTGCATGGATCCACTTATATGCAGATTTTTTCAATAAATACATACTACACTATCTGCTGTTAGTTGAATCATTGGATGTGGAACTGCGGATATAGAGGCTGGCTGTAGTTACATGTGGATTTCTGACTGTGTAAGGTCAGCATCCAAGGGTCAACTGTAATTATTTAACCACAAAAGTCCAGGTTCTAGATACTTATACAATACTTACACTGAGATGGTCTTGCCTTTGAGTCTTCCTAATTTTCTCTAATATTGCCAAATTTTCTTTTTCAATTCCTTCATCCTCTGACTTTTTCCCACTAATAGGCTCTTCTTCCTTCATCTCATAATGATCCAAGTCTTCTATATCCTACAAAAAATTTAAAAATTTAGCTATTCAAGCTCATGCCAAAAGTTAAATTATTCTTGACCTAGAAAATAGAAGAGAGAAATACATGTATCTTATGAGGAGAGGAGAAAAGCTTTCACCATTCAATTTAAAAGGTTCTCTCCTTTTATATCCTATATTTTAAAGCTAGAAACTGAGTAAAGCATATTTAATAATTTTACAAAGCCATAACCATCTTAAATGGCTTTAAATCTCCTATTAAGAGGAATTTTTGAAATAGTACAGCATGAGGAACCAAGAACTTTAACTTGACTTCTAAAAATCCATTAGATTTAGTTTAGTACCTAGTCTAAAATGTGAACACAGATATAGGCACAAATCTATTGGCCCATTTCAACTTTATAACCACAAAAACAAAATTTTCATGTGCAAAATATCAGAACAGTTAATTAACAGAATGCCAGAAGACCATTAAAATGCCAATACAGTATAATGGCTTCTTCTATATCAGTAATGAAATAAAAGACACAGAATACAAAATTGAATACACAGAATGTTAATTATGTCAAAATAAGCACAGGAAAAAAAGGACATATACTATTATCAGTGTTTTTTCTTCTTTTCCAAGTTTTCTGTAGTGAGCACATATTGATTTTTTATAATTAGGAAAAAAAGTTAAAAAAAGAATTCAAACACCATCTCTAGGTCAACATCATTTATCTCCACATAATTCTTCTCCCTCCTTTCCCTTATTATCTGCTTTTACACATTTAAAGATTCTGCATACGTTTGTATAAATCTATTATCTTCCTTCCAACTTTACTTCAGTCATCAAAATCTCTAAAGAAGTAGTCTATATGTTATCTCCATTTTATCAAGCAGATTAATTCATGATTTCTAGACCAGGTTGATTTAGACCACTTCCATCCAGACCCAATGATCTTTTTCTTGGACTGCCATCTCTTCAACTCCTATTCCTTTCTTATTTAGACCCTGTCTATGACTTCACACTTCATAGAGCTGATTTCCCCTGGATTGCACATTTCAGCTACGATTTACCATCTATACTTGTTTTCTTCAGAGTGCTGGGTTGTATCTCCTCCTCCAACTTAAACCTCAGCCATATTCCAACCCGCAAAATGTTTCCACTCAGTATTAAACAACACAGAAGTCATCATTATCATCTTTACAAAACAATATTCACGGTATACTATTTTCTTCTTAAGGCCTTATCAACAATCACACCAAATATAAACAAATATTGTCTCTAATTAAAAACTCAGCCATCTGCTTTTTCTAGACAAACTTGCTTTCCAAGACTTCAACACATCAATCTTCTTCCAAAAGGACAACCTCCAATGTGCTCACACACCATGCCCAGGGTTGTTCTGGGCCTTTTTACCACATTATTTTAGTTGCCTTGAATATCTTTTCACCTGTCCTAATCTGACATCTCCAAAGTCTATCCCACCTTTCCAGGTTTCCCCAAATGTTGCTATCCTTCCCTCATATTATCTTGTGAATGGAAAAAAGAAAGGTACATAAACTCTTTGAGTACAATATCTACTTTATTATATACTGGGCTCAATAAAAAGTTTAAAATTTTAATTCAGTTTATTCCAAAGTTAAACTCCATGTAAACATTAAAAAAAACTTCCTATATCTCCAAAATTCATTCTAATTGGATAATGTTAAGAATTATTTTAGGGCTTCCCTAGTGGCTCAGTGGCAAAGATTCTGCCTGCCAATGCAGAAGACACGGGTTCGATCCCTGGCCCAGGAAGACCCCACGTGCCACAGAGCAACTAAGCCCCTGCACCACAACTACTGAGCCTGTGCTCTAGAGCCTGGGAATGACAACTCTAGAGCCCATGTGCCATAACTACTGAAGCCCCCACGCCCTAGACAGAGTCTGTGCTGGGCAACAAGAGAAGCAACCACAATGAGAAGCCCACACACTGCAAGGAAGAATAGACCCTGCTCTCTGCAACTAGAGAAAAACTGGCACAGCAACGAAGACTCAGCACAGTCAAAAATAAAGTTATTTTTTCCAAAAAAGAATTATTTTTACTTCCAGACTCACAAAACAAACCTCCAACTACATTAGTTATAAGGCATCCTAAGAAGTGAACTTAAGATTTACATTTTTCCAAATCAAGAAAAATAAGGTAATAACCTGAATCAATTCTAAGACCCAAAACAGAAAAATGTTTTAAAACCAACGTTGTGGAACTTAAATGCCTTTTATCGGGTCAGTACAGAGAAAGAGATCTTCATTATGAAGTTTGAATTTAAATGCAAAGCTTCAGAGTCTGAAAACCTCTAAAATTGTATCAATGACTGGCAACTAGACTGATGTAAGCTCAATGTCTTTGGAATTTCCTCTTTGACACTCTTAAGTTTTCAATATGAAGTAGTTTTCATTACTTCTAATGAACAGTCCCTTAAATGTTCTCAAATTCCCCTTTTATTCCAACTTTTGAAACTTAGTAGTTCCTATTCTTAAACCAAATCAGGTTAAGTATTGGCTACTATTAAATTCATATATAATTTTAGTACTAAATGTTAAGAGCTCTTATTTTCCATGAAATCAAATCCAAGGACATCAGATAAGCAATTTGCTAAAAAGCATATGATGAATTAGAGATAAAGCCAGATTTTATAAATTATATTAAACTTCAAATACAATGTGCTTCTCATTATTCCACATTAACAATGGTTTTAATAAAGGAGATAAGCAAATTACTAAAATGTCCAAAAATGAAGATATTTATGAAATGTTACTTTTACATAAAATACCTACTTCAGCCATCTCTTCCTCTTCCTCCTCTTCTGAAGTCACCTCTTCTGTTGTCCCATTCTGAAAAGAAAAAAAGTTTGCCAGGACTACACAGAACAAGTAAGCACACAGCATATTGGAAGACTTTAGGGACAAACTACTTGTCACTGCAATTCCACTAACAGTTTATTAAAGCTGAAACATTTAATTTTAATTTTAACATTTAATTTTCTTAAATTCTGCTTTGACAAATATTTATCAGCTTTTTAAGAAAATTTTTGAAAAATTCAACTTAACAGATGCCTTAGAAATTAACAAAGGCAGAGTCAAATATAAAGCAACAGAAAAAAATTTAAACATATTCTAATTAATATTTTAAATATTCTAATTTAAAATAAGAAAATATTTTATACATATCGCTATGCCTATAAGGCCAATGGCTTCTTTTTGGCTTAAAATACCCCAAACCAAGGGTTCCTTAAAATATCTACCTTTTAAGGTTTGAAAAACCTGAATCTTTCCATAAATTCTACAGTTTACATTTTAAAAGGTTAAATGCGTTATAAAGGCATAGACACTGCACAAAACTAAAGTTATAAAGTAACCACCATTTCACTAACGAGCGATTTTTCTTTTTTTATAACATGCTATTTACCACAGAATATATCTGTATAAGTTACAACTTAATTCTCATTCACAGAGAGTCAGATGGGGTTTTAAGAAGAGGTTTTATATCTAGTTTAATCAGAGTTCATAAAGACAAGCTTCCTGGACCCAGTGCACAGTTCTCCAGGACACAGAGTTCTCTAGGACTTTAAAAACTTGGTATTTTTTTTCCCCAGAAATTCCTACTCTATTTGTCCAACTACAGCTGGTAAGGATCACGCTCATACAGGAGATCAACCTTGCTGGCCCCTTAGTGTCAGTGTCAGAACCAGAGGAAAAAAAACAATTTTTTAATGTAACTCAATGCAGCAGCAAACTCTCCTAACAGATTTCTCTCTTCTTTTTACTTAGGAACTGCAATGGCCACCTGTCAAGCACTTCCCATTCACACGCCACAGGCAGAGTACAGGTCTGAAAAACCAGGAGAGGCCGCAGCAGAGAAGAGTGACAACTGCTAAGGACACGCACAACAACTCATACCCCATCTAAAAATGAGGAGATAATCAGGGATCACCAGATATTTGAAGAAACTAGCAATCTGAAAGAAAGGCACCAAGTTAAACAAGCAGAAGTGGCCTGAAGCCTGATCAATGAAAGCAATAAAACAATTTAAAATCTGAATTGGAGGGACTTGCCTGGTGGTCCAGCAGTTAAGGAACCACCTTCCAATGCAGGGGATATAGGTTCGACCCCTGGTCGGGGAACTAAGATGCCATATGCCACAGGGCAACAACTACTGAGCCCTTACACCCTTGGAGCTCACACACCATGACTAGAAAACAGTCCATGAACTGTGACAAAGACCCAGTGTGCTGCAACTTAAGACCAAAAATTAAATAAATATTTAAAAAAATCTAACTGGAATCTTTAGCAGTAATTGAGAAGATACTGCATCCACAAAATCTAAAAATATTACTATGTGAAAGAACAAGAGAGTTCTGGGAAATCAAAAATATCTCCCCTCAAAGGGAAAAAAAAAACAACTTAGTAGAAGGGCCAGAGAGCACAATGGACCTGAATGAACAAAATATTTATGATTAAAGAAGACAACTAAACTGTGACATTCCCCTAAAATGTGGAGAAAAAGGAGATGGGGGGTGGGGTGGGAAGAAGGTGATTAAAATAAGAGAAGAGTTAAGGGAAAAGAGAGCAGAATATAGAGAAACAATATTCATCCATTATTCATTCAGAAAATGAGGGAAAGAAAGAGACAAATGTTACCAACCTAAAGAAGGATGTCAAAATATCAAGTAGCTCTGAATGCCCCAAAGTAATGCTGAAAAGTAAAACCCCATACTTTACAGTTAAAGAAAAAAAAACACATCAATTTCCAGAGAGAAAAAGTATAAAGAACTAAGAATCAGACAGGTTTCAGACTTTTCATCTGTAACAAAATATACCAGAAGAAAAAAATGTAAAGAACTTGGAAAAGACTCAGCTATGAATTTAGAATTCCCTGAGTTCCATCAAGATGCAAGCCATACCTGTGTTTATTCAGCACCGGATCCTTAGCACTTACACAGAGTACTTTACACAAAGTCAAATAAATATATTAAATAAATAATAAAAACAGACACTGAGTATTCAAGGAACACTCCTCATATCCACCCTCAGAAATCCTTTCTAGAAAGAAGAATACATTAGTCAGAGATATATTTCAGAGAGGGGCAACCATGGAGTACAAGAAACAGCAATAATCAAAGACATCACTGGTTAAGTCTAAGCAATTGCTGCTAATGCAGCTCAAAGTTTACAGGCCATATTCTGATCACAGTGAAAAACTAAAAACCCCAAAGCTGCCTGAGAATCTTTAAAAATTTTTTCTAAATAATTTTTGAATTTAAGAAGAAATTGACCTTCATATGCCCCTGTAATTCAATTCCTAAATACATGCCCAGAGACATACTTGCACAGGTGTACCATGTACTATAGACAAAAATGATCATGGGAGCACTGTTCCTAATAGCAAACTGGAATCAAACCAAAAGTCAGTAAACAGTCAAATGGATGAGTATGTACAGTACAATGGAATAAATACAGCAATAATAAAGAACTATAACTACACACCATCTAAATGAACACACGCACAATGTTGAGCCAAAGACAGACATGAAAGAATACACAGATAGTATAACTCTTTAATATGAAGCTCAAAAACAGGCAACACTAAACCATATTGTTCAGGGATGGATATATGAGCAATAAAACTAGAGAAAAGTAAGGGGAGGATTACACATAGGAGAATGATAATCTGGAAAGGGCCTAAAGAAGATTTCAGCAGTGCAAGCAATGTTCTGTTTCTTTACCTGAGGGGTGGCTAGGCAATAGTTGCCCAATAGTTGCCAGATATTCCCTATCACTAGTTATTATTCTAAACTTATGCCTATATACTTTCAATACATATTATTTAAAACTTTTTCTTGTAAAATATAAGAAAGGTAATATGAACTAGAGATGGACTCAAACTACTTAAGACATACAAACTGTTTAGAAAATAAGTAAATTTTAAGATCTATGCAATAAAGTCAAACAACACTGTAAAAGAAAACAAATGCCCTTACATGTTTCATTATAAAATTTAAATCACATTGATCCAGTAAACTAAAAGAGAAAAAGAAATGACTAGGACTAGAGTAAAAAATAAAAACATTTAACAAATAAAACTAAGGGTCAATTCTTTCAAAAGACCATTATAATAAAACAGACAAGCCTCAAGATAAAGAAAACTTTAGAAAAGATTATAACCACAGATGAAGATGATGCAAAAAGTGAATACTACTGATTGAAGAAATGGAAAATCTAAGTAGAATATTACATAGAAAAGAAAAATGGAACGGGCTCAGATGTTTGTTTAAATCAGGGCTTCTCAACCTTGGAACTATTGATATTCTTGAACCAAATGACTGTTTGTTGTGGGGAACTGTCCTGACATTGCAGGATATTTAGTAACATCCCCTCTACCCACAAAAAGCCAACAGCACACTCCTCCACCCCTGCCAGCATGACGATACAAAGTATCTCCAAATACTTTCACATGTCCCATGGGAGGCAAAACTACCCCCTAGCTGAAAATTGATTTCAACTGTTTGAGATTTTAGAAAAAAAAAATACACAAAGCTTCCCAAGTCATGATACTGCTTATACTCTGATATCAAAATTAAACAAGAGGAGCCTAAAAGAAAAGAGACTACATTAGACTCTACTTAAAGTAGAAAAGCCCAATATAAAGTATCATATCTATTGTGTTCTACTGAATGTTTAGGTACTGAATGTTTATTATGTGAATGCAAGGAAGAGTCAAAATTAGGAAACTTATGCATGTAATTTATGTTATATCCCTATATGGAATTATTAATATATGCATGGTCATGAAAAACAAGGTAGGTCTATATGTATTGTGTCCATGATATACTGTTAAGTGAAAAACCTATGTTTTCTAAAGAATCAAAGCTGAACATAGAATATACTTTTCTCCCATCTCTTTCCTGAGGCTCCGCTAGAACTACAATGAAGACATACCATGAAGGTCGAACACTGTACAAACACACAGTGTACCAACAACAAAAGAGGGCTACCAGCAGAAAAGACAACTCATGCTAGGAGATGACAGTGACCTGGAGAACGGTAATTTAAGTGGAGCAAACAAGCCAAGCCACAGGTTAGGGGATAAATCGGCAGGCTAACCTGTCCCGCAGCGCCCTGGAGAGGCTCCAGACGAAGACACCAGGAGAGCTGGACAGGAGTGAGGCACAGACTAAGCAAAGGCCAACGACAGAGCAGGCTGTCTAGCCCCCAGAACACACCGCTCTCCTAAGCAGAACTCTGGCAGACACATCTGTCTCAAGCAGGAGACGAGGTTTCACGTCCAGAGAAACCAGACAGTTCCAGCCATCATTTATGATTATACCAAGAAACAGGGAGTGGAGGATAAGGGATGGAAGCCAGCTTAAATTCCTCCAAAGAGCTGTATCAGTTGGCAAGTCTTGGCCTCAAAGAACTCCTTATCAGCCTTTTAGTACCTCTTTCAAATACGAATGAAAAAAAAGGAAAAAATATGAAAAAGCAACAGAATAAAGAGATATATGAGGAAAGTCTTCAAAAAGAAAAAAACAAACCAAGATAAATTAGAAAAAAATTATTAAACTTATTAGAAATAGAGATGCTTGAGGGAGAATATCAAAGTAACTCCTTAAAAACACATATGATTACATCAACAAAACAAAAATAGAATGCTACGAATAAGGAATAATCAGGGAACAAGCTTTTAGAACTTATAGTTTGTTCATCTTTGGAGAGGACCCACAATGACCACACTCCCGGCATTCACCCTCATATGGACCCCGCCCACTGTCAATCTGGGCTGGCCCTGTGACTTGCTTTAACCAGTAAACATGGTAGAAATGACACTGTGCCAATTTCAGATCTAAACTTTAAAAAAAGCCTGACAGCGTCCACTTTTGTGCTCTTAAAAGCCAAAAATAAGAATTTCTGACTACCTTTCTAAAGGAAGAGAAGCCACAATAAGAGACCCGGAATGATGAGATGCCATGTGGTAAGAAGGGCCATGTGAGGAAAGAGCAGGCATCAGACATGCGAACAAAGAAGCCATGTTGGACATTCCAGTGTGTCACATGTCCAAATAACGAGTCCCAGCCACCCTCTGACTGCACAGTGAGGTCAGCAGAAAACCTGTCCAACTAAGCCTAACCAACCCACATAATCCTAAGAGAGAGAAGAAAGTGTTGTTTAAGCCATTAAGTTCTGGGGTAACTGGTTAAGCAGTAATAAAGAGCCAAAATAAAACTTATAAAGTTATGACTGTTCAAATAAAATTTTCAAAAATTGAAAGGTAAATGTTTCAGAATTTGAAATTAAGACAAAGAGACAGAATATAGTGATAATAAGATAAAAAGATTCAAGCAAGGAGGTCTAAAATCCTACTGGTAGGTATTCCAAGGTGAACAAAGAAAAGAATGGAAAGGAGAAAGTGCCACAGGAAAAAAAATATAAGAACATCCACCCAAAAAGAAAGACTCAAGAGCCCAAATTTGACAAGGTCCGTCCATACTAAGTGCTCAAAAACAACGGAAAACCAAACAAACCACGACTCAGTAAACCACTATGATATTTCAGAACGCCAAGGGAAGGACAAAGTCCTAGAAGCTTCCTGAAAGCCACGCAGAGATGACTAAGACTAAGAAGGGCACACCACTACTGACTAGACGATAGCACAGTCTGAAATTCTGAGGTGAAATTTTTTTCAACCAAGAATTACACATTCAACCAAACTATCAATCAAGTGACGAATATAATAGCAGTTAACATTTATTGGGCGTTTATTATGCATCAGGCATTGCCCTAAATGATTTATATGTAACAACCTATTTAATCTTTACATGTCCCCCCAAATATACGTATTACTAGCATTTCTCCCATTTTGCAAATGGGAAACTGATGAAAATACTGCTAGGTAACTAGCCTAAGCTAACTAGTAATACAACTAATGAGCAGTAGATCAAGAGTCAAACCGATGGTGGTCTGGCCTTTTTTATTTTTTTAAGAAGTTAACTCAGAAATGTACCACCTCTTCATGTTTTCTTAAGATTTTACTTGACTAAAATCATTTTACTCTAGAGAAAGGAAAAGAGAAAGAAACATGAAATCTGAAAACAATGTATCTACTACTCCAGTAGAAGAGACAAGAAAAATTTCGAGATGACCGCTGAATAGCCAGCCCAGAAAAAAACCTGCTGAAAAAAAAAAATAAAACCTGCTGAGACTGGTACAGAAGAAACCAAAGGCTGAAGAAGAGAGGGGAGATCTCACAGAAAAGAGACAGGACATAACTTTTTTAAACTAAGAATTATTACTAAGGAAGACACCACAAAGCAAAACATTGTACAAAGGAAATATAACAGGAAACTACACTACAAAGTCCTAATGATAAGTGATGATTATTCATATGACTAAATATAAACATGTTTTAGGAAGGGGAGGTAGGTGGGTAAGTGGGTGGTATAAGAGTTAAATCTTTATTATAGTACAAGTCACGAAATTATACCTAAATAGGTAAATCCAGAAATCCAGAGAAGTTAGAGGTGGTGGTGAGCAAGTGGGTACTTTCTGCTGCATGGAGGAGATAACATTCGAGTTAGGCCTTTAGAAGCACAAAAGGGCAGAGAGATGGCATTCTCAGGTGAAGGTAAGTAAATAAACAAAAGCAAACAATTCCAGAAGCAAGGAACAGTTACGGCAACCAGAAATATTAACAACAAAAAGGTGGTGATGGGGACAAGGGCGATTGTTTGCCTGTTCTAGTAAATATAACCAGCAGCTCCCAAGAGTGAAAAGGCTATTTTTAGTATCTAAAACAAAACAATTCAACAGGAAAACAAAAACTAACTTCTAAATAAGTTGTATAATAATGAGAAATCGTCCTAATTTTATTTGTGCATGAAACAATGTATTTTAGCTCTTGAACACTTGAGAATTTTTACTTTACCTGACCCGTGGGTAGTGGTTGATCTAGCATCTCAACATCCAGGTGCTTAGGAAGGTTATATAATCTGCAGAGTTCACATATCAACCACTTCAATTGCTGACGAAGCTACAAAACACATTTCAGTAAATAAGCATTATGTTAAAGAGCCCTTAGAAGACATGAATAATGCTACAACTATTGTAACTAATCCAGTAGGAAATGGGGGGAAAAAAAGTTTACTATTGCTCAATTACAGCCTACAGATAAAATAACAATCTTTAAGAAATATTTTCGGGGCTGCCTAGCAGAATGACATGAAAAAAATGGCAGAGGAAGAGAAGCTCCAAACACTGCCTAGTTTTCAGTTGTTAACTTCTTTTCTTAGTAACTTATAAGAGTATATTAATACATTAATGAGGCTACAGAAAACAGAAGCAGTGTTGTTGCACATGGATTATAAAATTATATATTTCACAGCCACTCATTTGAAAGTACAGAGGCAAATGTGGTCTAGCAGACAGAGCCTTGGAACCTAGGCAACCTTGGATACAGTACCTAATGTCCTGAGTCTGTCTCCTCATCTGGAAAATAAGGAAATTAAGACCTTCTCATAAGGGTAAAGATTAAAGGAAACCTGTGAAAATACTTGACACTTACAGGCTCTTAAGTGTTTGTCAAAAAAAAAAAAAAAAGGCCTCACTAGGAAAACTGCAAAGAATAACTCCTTTCCACTTTTAAGAGCATATTTTTATGCTCTTATGCTTTCTAGAGCATATTTACTTTAAATAAGCAAGGTAAATTATATGCACAAATATACTTTTCATTCTTTAAAAAATATACATTGTTTTCAATGTATAAGTTTAGCACTGATTTCAGAAGAATGGTCACTATCAGTAGACCTGACTGGGAGCAAATAAGGCAACTTACTTCAATTGGTCAGAACAGTTTCCTAGATGTTGCCAACCAGGAAAAGAGATGAAGAGAAAGAAGCAGATTTATGAAAGACAAAGGGAAAACAGAAACAGAATTAGAATAGGCTAAACAAAGCAAAGAACAAGCCTTTCCAAAGTGGACAATGGAGCGAATGAAAATGAGGAAAGCTGAGCAGTAAATTAGTATCAAAAGTATCCTCAAGCTTAAAAAACAGCAGTGCCCCACTGTGGATTTGTTCTCCACCTGATAAGCTCTGTTCTGTGCTCAGTACACAATAAAGAGGTGGCTGGGTGAGCTGGACAGACCTGGACACTCCACCCCGTTACAGGAAGAACTCCCTGAGCACTGTGGGAGAGACGGCCGCGTGGTGGCAGAGGTGCCCCAGGCAGTAAGCAGCAGGGCTGTACACCTCCCGGGAATTTCAACTCCATGTCCCCAAAAAGGTGTTTAAGGATCAGAAGAAGAAACTAAGACCATGGGGCAAGAATTTAAGAAATATTTAGAAGGGAGAGGAACAAGTCTTAGAAATTTACTAGATAGTTTGGGGTTGAGGCGGCAGGGGTCAGGAAACACTGGTATAAAAAAGAACTCTAAGATAGTTTCCACATTCAGGCATGGGGAACAACTTTCATTATTTCATTTTGCCCCATTCACAATCACAGAGATAAATTTTTGAGGAAAAACGAGATGGGGGTGATGGAGTACTAAGATGTAGATGAACTTAAATTTTAGATGTAATCATTTTGAACAGCCATGGCACATCTGAATGAGATTCCCTGGATCTATGTGATATATAGACAAATAATGGGTGTCAAACTCAGGAGACAAAATTTTATCTAGAGATACAAATTTAGGAATCATTGGAATATAGGCCACAATTTAAGTCCTGGGGGTAGAAGAGATTACTCAGAGAAAGCACAGAAAGAGAACAAAGAGGTGGACCAAGAAATAAGTGCTCAGAGCAGACCAAGGCAAGGTAGCAAGAGACAGAAACAGGAGAAAGTGATTTGATGGAAATCCTCAGAGGACAGAGACAGGACTGGTCTTTTATACTGACCACTTATCCCAAAGCCTGGCACAGAGCCAAACAAGTTTTTAAAAACACTTTTCTGTGTCCTACTACTAATAGTTTCCTGTATCCACCCAGGTTGAAAAAGGTATGTACAAACCAGTGTACACACAGATATATATTTACTTATATATTTTTTACAGCACTGTATACATGCTTCCCTGGTGGCTTGGTCAGTAAAGAATCTGCTTCCAACGCAGGAGACTGCCTGCAGCACAGGAGACCTGGGTTCCATCCCTGGGTCTGGAAAATCCCCTGAAGTAAATGGCAACCCACTCCAGTATTCTTGCTTGGGAATTCCCATGGACAGAGGGGCCTGGTGGACTACAGCGCGTGGGATCACAAGAGGCAGACACGACTTAGTGACTGAACCACCATACAAAAGGGGCCAGATTTCAGAAAATATGCTTTGCCTTGGTTTTTCACTTTAGTACATCTTGGAACGTTGCATGTGCTCTTGTGGAAAGACTGGCTGCCTTAACAACATGATGTTCTATCATAAAACCATACAGCAATTTTTTTTAACCAGCTCTTTATTGGTGGACAGTAAAGCGTATGTGTTTGTTGAATGAAGGACTATTTCAAAACGAAAGAGTCAACAGTATCAAAATGCTGCAGAAACTTTAGGACTAAAGAAGTAGTCCTGGATTTGGCAACTAGGGGTAAAAATTTTAGTACAACAAAGGTGGCAGCATCCATATTATAATGAATTAAATGTGAGAAAAGATAGCTTGTTTGATCAAGAAACTAGATTATAAAATAACTGGCAGAGAGCACAAGAAAGAGTAGAGGATGAGTTTGTTTTTTTATGTAAATACTCGTTCATAAAATTGTACCAAATTTTATATCCTATGTCATTTTACTTCAGGAGCATTTTTTGATGGAATGTTTTAGACATCAAAAAATAAGCCCACTCATTTCTACTCCTATAAAACTTACAACTTTAGATCTTTAGAGGCAACCTCCTAAAGGGAAGCATTGGTAAGGGGGCTATGTCTATTGCTCATTACCTGTCCTGTTGCCCCTCCCTTGCTGGAGATGTGAACAAATGTCTGTCTAGCTTTTAATTTTTTCCTCTAATCTTCATGGCTTTGTTATTACTCTTGTAATACTCACACTGAAGTTCCTCTGATCTTAATTTTAAAAATAGATGTTTAAACCACCTCTAACTTATTGTGACAAAAATCTGAGGTAAGTCTTTAACTTCCTCAAATGGTCAGTTCTCCCAGTACTATTCATAAAATAATCTATGCTTTATTTATTGAGTATTTCGGTTCAATTTAACTGATTCTAGATTCTCAATTGCATGATTATGTTTCTAAATTTCTAACTGCCTTTACCTGTCCAGCTTAGTGCTAGTACTTAATATCTTATTTAGTATCTGGTCAGATAATTATTATTATTTACTCTTCAAAACAAACTTTAGAGTCATTTTGTAAAGTTCCAAAAATAAATCTGTTGGGATTTTTACTGGAATTGCATTCAATTTATAAACTCACATGAAGTTACAGATAACTGACATATTTACAATATGGGAGTCTGCAGATCTAGGAACACAGTTGCCAAGTCTTTAATTCCACTCAGCAAATGTTTATAGTTTTCTTGATACAAAATTTGCACATCTAAGCTTATTCCTAGGTGTCTAATTTTCTTTGTGGCTGTCAATAAAATACCTGTCCACTGTATTTTCTGATTATAGCTGATATTTTGGAAAACTTGATTTTTATATAACAGAACTTTTAATCAATCATTTTAAAAATTGCTTTTTCAACTGACTCCTTTGGATTTAAGGTAAACAATCACATCACCTGCAAATAATGACTGATATTCTTCTATAAGAATTTTGTGATATCGTGGAAAAATGCAAATGATATAACTTTAATAATTTTAACATCTGTTTATGTATTTTACAAGCAAAAGAAAAATACTGAATAAAAAAATTGCCATCATGTCAACGTTTATTATCAGGTAGAGAAAAATTAGGGTGATTTCTATTTTCCTTTTATTGTTTTTAATTTCACTAGTTCTTTCACAAGGGTCACTTAATAGTTTTATAATCAAAGAAATCTGATTTCTTTATATATTAAAAAATAATTTTTTATTTATATTCCTTTGGTTTTTACTGCAGAGTTATATAGACTCTTGACAGAAACATCAATTGGGGTCATTCTATCATTATTTTCCCCTCACATCTATCTGTCTTTTTCCCTTTTTCTATTTCCTACCTTGGATAATGGGCCCAATCAAAAATGCTTACTTAATTTAATGATTAGGATTCATGGGAAAGAGACAACCTAATTTCTGAGCTAAACTAAGACTACAGTTACAGGGAATAAAAATGAGAAACCAAGTACTAAACAGAATTTGAAGGACAAAAAAAAAAATCTTACAGGAGCTAAAAACTAGGTTATCAATCAAGCTTTTGTATCATATTACCTCTTAACACTTGAATTCTGTTACGTTCATGAGAAAAAAAAAAAAAAGTAGTGTGGTTTATTATTTTCTCACCGAATTGTTGTTCTTAGTGTCTTCGAGACATTCCAGAACCGAAGTCAGATTTGGATCATCAGAGTCCACAAACCATATTGGTGAAGAAGATGGATAAGATTCCTGTTACGGAGACACTGATGTTAAATGCATTTGCATACAGGTTAACCTGGATAGGCAAGGAAACCCCACCACCAAATGGCAAGATGATCACAAATTTAAGTAAAACAGATCACAGAAAAAAAGTAACACATTAAAATCCATGTCTTTAAATTCATTAAAAATCCGTTTTTAATTTTTTAAACAAAAATTATTAAGCTCTATAGTTTAATCTTGCCTGCTTCATGTTATATGATTTATAAGCCTTAAAAAAAGGACTTGCAGTCTGATTTAAAACAAACAGAAGAGAATATACTGCAAAAGTTGTTCCATCAAAAGCAGAAAAAAATGTTATGCAAGTACCAAGGATGATGGGTTTCCCTTCCTTTACAAAGAAAGGTCTATCATGGCATGGATTTGCCAGCTTTAACATTTTTTAAGGGCTTTAAAATCTAGAATCATAATAAATCCTTCAAGAAACAGAAACAAATTAAAAGCAAAAACAAAAATTTCCAACCTTAAAGTAGTCTATAGAGTTAAACCATACTACTTTTTGCCTTTCAGTATAATAAAGCTACATTTCTAGGCTTTATATAGATGAGATGTAACTCAATTTTTTAAACAAAGTAGAGGAATACATATCTAGGCACATGTTTTTAAATCCTTACAAATGCTAAAACTAATTTTTTAAATCCACTCACTGTATGACTTGCCTTCTGAGTAGTGTAACTACAGAAGTTACTTTGAGATTTTTTTCTCCATTAGAAAACTGGCCCCTAAAAGCAATCCCATTTAATTTTCGCCTTTTCCCTAATAATTTCCCCTCCTTTCTTAGATTGCAGACAAGAATGTAGTTTCTAAAGGACAGATTTCTTACAAAAGGTTAAGATTACTTCTTAAATATAGCAAGTGTTAGAAAGGCAGAACAAACAGCAACATAGCTATCTTAGGGCTACCTTCAGTGCTCACTTGCCATGGGAGCTGGACTCTGAGACAGGCATTCTCCTTGTACAGCTACTGTCTGTGGGCTCCCACTCATCGAGGTCAGTTGTGTTCTTGAACACTGTGATAAGCTGCCTCTAAAATGGCCCCAATAATCCTAACCAACCTCCTGGTATTCACTCCCTTATATAATTCCCTCCCCTAGATCTAACAACTCACTTGTAACAAGCAGAATACAGTAAAGTAATAGATGTCACCTCTGAAATCAGGTTACAAAAAGATGGGAAGTTCTGTCTTGCTTACCCTTCCTTGCTCTTTCATTTGTTCCCCCAATGGAAAACAGTTCCCTATGGAGAAATACAAACCCACTGGGCAAGGGATTGAAGAAGCCTCTGACCAAGTACCAACTAGAATTTGAGGCTCTCAGACCAACAGCGTTTGAGATGAATCCTACCAACAAGTGCATGAATGAACTTGGAGGTGGAGAGGACTGTCCTGTCCTGCCTTGAGATGACTACAGCCTCAGCCAACACCTTGAATGCCTGGTTAGGTACCCTGAGCCAAGGAACCCAGGTAAGTCACACAGTTTTTTAACCCATAATCAAAATGAGATAATGAGAGATAGTGAGATAATGTCTGTTTTAAGCTGCTAAACTAGTTGCAGAGCAATAAATAATTCAAACACCATAAAACTCCAATATTTTATTACATCACACAAACTGATTACTACCTAGAAATGCTATTACTATTACATACTTTTTTAAAGCACAATTACGTGTTGATTTTTTAGGTTAACGAATTAAGCATTACACATTTCCATCTACTAACATTTACTCTGTTCATTTGTACTGTTTTCTGTTACATATTAGGGAAAGCCATTATTATTAGTATTAGCTGCAGCTAGATCTAGTCACAGAAACATGACAATTTTGCATAGTTTTAAAGAAGCACTGCTTTGAGAATTATAATCTCAATTATAACATAGTTGGAGCCACAGAATATTTTTAAATATTTTTAAAGCATTTTACCAAATGTTCTTTAAAGAAAAAAAGTTGAAATAGAACATCATTATATCCATTCAGCAATGGTTTATTTCTGTATCCCCATCCCTCAAACTCTTACTGTGTTCCAAATCTCTTTAAGGCTAAAACGTAGATGGTCTTCAAAATTAATCCCATTTTTAGTGAGAATTACTTAACTGAATATCACATTTTCCTCAAAGTCTTCAGCCTAATCTGGAGAAAGCACTACTATCTAGTCCATTCTGTTTTATATTTGTATTTTCTTTAGTCTTAAAAAAAGAAAAAAAAAACAAACTACATTTCGAGCTTCATTGCACTGATTAAAGTTCTGCATAAGCAAAAGAAAATATATCAACTGGTGCTCTGGGCTAAAACCCCTCAAAACCATATTATGAAAATTACAAAAAGAAAAGAAAAGAAATATGAGATCAGTTACTACCTATGCCATATTTTTCTAATCCTAGACAAAAGACAGGATATATAGTAGGTCTAAGCAACTATGTTAACAGTTCCCTAAGCGGGGCCCTTGGACTCCAAGGTCCAAACTATTTCTATGGGAATACTAAGATGTTCATTGCCTTTTGCACACTTAACATTCTTACCAATGGTGCCAATACAACGGTGTGTACCTTAGCACAGATAAAGGCAGTGACACCAAACTATACTTGAAGTCATGGTATTATTCACCACTATGCATTAAAGGTGTTTCAAAGAAGAAAAAGGCACTTCACTTACGAACATCTGTGATGAGGCAGTTATTTTACTAAATCTCAATCCTTATGTCTTTTTAATATTGCAGTGATGAAATGGGCACACATGAGCATTGCTACAGAATACATGAGAGAGCACTTGTGTGTTTGAGTTGTGAACTGAACTAACCACTTTGACAGGACACCATTTTCACTTGAAAGAATGACTGTCAAACAATGGTTATTCCAACTTGGGTTTCTGATAGGTTATTTTCTCAAAAAAAGAATAAAAAGAACCTGTCATTTCAAGGAAAACCCAAGGCAGTATTTATTGCCAATAATAAAATTCAAGCTTTTAAGCAAAAATTAGAAGTTTGTAAAGCCTGTTTCCACCATGTGAGCCTGACAGCTTCCCAAGAGTATTTTTATGAGGGTGATGATGATATTAGTGGATATAATGCTATGTTATATAATGAAATGTATTAACATTTATAAGATTCCAGTGAACTAATATTTTCCAAATAATAACGCATGATGTCATATCATGCAAGGGTGAAAGATCCAGTCAAAATCTAGGAAAAACCAAGTTTGGGTACAGTATCCAAAAAGAATGTCTACAGCTATCTAAAATGGCTATTAAAATACTTCTTTTTCCAATCAAGTATCTGTGTGAGGCTAGATTTTCTCATTATTATTTCAACCACAACAACATACCACCATAGACTGAATGCAGAGGCAAATGACAGACCAGATATCAAAGAGTTTAACCCCCCAAAAATGTAAAAGTGTGCCACTATTCTCATTAAAACTGCTGCCTGTCCCCATCCGCCAACCTTCCCCACCCCGCTCCCGACTTTCAGAATTTCTTCCTTGTAAGAAACATCCTTTTACCATTCTGTATTAACGTGGTTCCACTGAGGATACTTTTCCTATCCCCTTTCCATCTTCCTACCTTCCTCTCTTGACCCAAAACCTGATTACCGGCCTCTACCAGCCTATCCTATTCCTGATTAGCTGTCAGATGAGCTAAACTAGGCAAATCTGGGTCTTCTGTGGGACTAAAGCCCTCTTTCTCAGAGATCTAGCATCACAAGGTCAATGCTGGCCAACAGGGGTAGTCAGCATTTATCTTGCTAAATGGAGAGGGTTAAAAGAAACCAACGGAGAAGGCAATGGCAAGCCACTCCAGTCCTCTTGCCTGGAAAATCCCATGGATGGAGGAGCCTGGTAGGCTGCAGTCCATGGGGTCGTAAAGTGAAGAGTTGAACACGACTGAGCGACTTCACTTTCACTTTTCACTTTCATGCATTGGAGAAGGAAATGGCAACCCACTCCAGTGTTCTTGCCTGGAGAATCCCAGGGAGGGCGCAGCCTGATGGGCTGCCGTCTATGGGGTCTCACAGAGTCGGACACAACTGAAACGACTTAGCAGCAGCAGCAAAAGAAACCAAACTGTTTTCTAGAGGGTCATAAATATTTACACTTTTTGCCTTGACTATGAGAATGCTCTTTTCACTTGACACTTGTTAACATTATTGCCAATCTGATAAATAAAAGCTGCTACCTGAAAGGGAAAAAAAAGTTCCTACAATATAATGTGTTACAACATCTCCAAAAACCAATTCATCAATAAGAAAGGAAAGTTATCACTACTAGGAAATTTTCAAAGGATATTACCTATATACGTGAGGATTTAGCTCGATCTAGTAATGTTTAAGGCATTATTTAAAACAGAAAAAAAACAGAAACCATTGGTAGTAGGGACATGACTGACTCAATGCTAAAGCCATATAATGAGACAGCACACAATAATTGAAGACATTGTAAAGTAATGGTTACTACAAAGGTCTACAATATAATTGAGTAAAAAAAAAAATCAGATTATAAAATAATCTGACTTTTTTAAGAGAGAGGGAATCTACATAAATAGAAGAGAAAAAATATGACCAGTTGACAATACATACATCAAAGTCTGGATAGTGGTGTGTTCTGAATGGTAGAATTACAGGCAATTTTTTTTTCTAGTTTTGCTTATCTGGTTTCTAGATTTCTTAATTAAATAAAAATGTCTTGTCTTCCACATTATAAAATATCCACTACCATCACCTCTGGAAACTGAACCTTCAACACAAATTCTACATCATGGTCAAGGCTTGTTCAGTGTAATGTTTAAAAGACAATCCACATACTTTGAAAGGTATCTAAAATTATTACAGAAACTTAGAAACCTAAGCATTAATGCTTTCAACCTCTTATACTTCAAGCTTTTAAATTTTTAGAAGATTAATAACTAAGCTTTCTATCTTAAAAAGACAGTTTCCTTACTATTTCTCTTTAAAATGACCCATGATATACAATTTTTAAACAATGGATGGTGCTGAAAAATCCCAATATAAGTTCAAGCAACTTTCCCCACATTAAATGTTTAAATGCTTCTAACACAGCTCTTTCTCACCACAGTTATGAAAATTTTAGACAATTATCTAAGCGTCTAATTATTCAGGGGCCCTGTTTTTCCTCAATTTTATTAATACTATTGTTTTTATAGTAATTTTAAGGCTTGAAGGATGAAGTTGTCTGTGATCACCACCCTAAAAGTTACCATAATTGGACAAATGACAAAGAAGCTCGCCACCATTGCCAGCATAAAATGCTGTGTTGTTGTCCTAATCTAAGACAACATAACTCAAGGTCAATCAAACCGACCTCTTTGCTTCTCATTAAGGAGTTTGCCTTGTTCAGAAATAACTTTATCTATTTTCCACACAAATCCACTACAAGACCAATGTGCAGCTCTATATCAAGCACCTGCCAGCAAAACTGCCTGCCAGAATGCTCAGTTTCTGGTATTTTTTCAAATGATATGAAATCCTTGGAGATGGCTGTGTCTTAACTTTTTGAAAATTGACGCACATACTTCTTGTTGAAGGTTCAGAGGTCTAACAACTGTAACACTTCTGGAGAACAGTTATAGGACACATTATTTTCACACTTTGCCGTTCAATAAATGTGGGATGGAGAATGAAATAAACTGACAGAATTACCATATGGCACCATATAAAATCCTAAATGACCTGACAACATTAAGAAAGCTATCCCTTCCCCCAAAAAAGAAAAAAAGAGACTGCTCCCTGATAATCATTTTACAAGCAAACAATGTGCAACCAAGTATCTAACATGACTGAAACCCACAGAAGCAGAGTAAATACACTAATATTTGGTAAAAGAATACTGCATACACACTCCTGTGATCTGAAAATGTTAACTGTTTGAGGAGCAAATTACAGCTAATTAAAACTTCATTCTAAATGAATTGAAGCAGAGAAATCAAAAGTGCTGAAAAAGATTCAAACCACTGAATCTGCAGAAACCACTGGTTTCCTTGGTTCCGAGTCTGCTTTGTCTTTCAAAATAATCTTTTAGAAGAGAACACAGAACACTATTACAATGGCCTTGGAAAAAGAGACCTCTGCTTTACCACTCTGATTCTCCAATAATGCTTTATTTGGCAGGGACTATTTAAATTCAATTCCCAGCCCTTCAACCAGCTGACATTTATCTAACACTATCCTTTTCCAGGTCTAAGGAAGTTTAACAAAGAAAAAAAAAATCAAATTACTAAAGGATACACCATTCACAAAATGGAAACCTAAATCTCCTCTTCATATATCTGTTCCTTTCAAGGAAGGTCATAAAAATGGGGATGAGGGAGACTAGATACAAACTAGGAATTTGACTCTATATTATAAACTGGTCAAATGAATGGAAACAATGATTCCTCTGGAGTGAAAGTACCATTTAAGCACTTAACATGACAGTTCTGATACTTCCAAAAGATTCTCCAGGAGTTCAAACTGGAAAAGCAATCTGTCCCAGGAGAACAGACCAAAGACAAGGTCTTGAGCTTTTCAGTCAAGTTTTGTTATTTCCCTTGTATAACACTGTCAGGGCTACTTTTTTTTATCAGTGTAAAGACAAGAAACATCAAAAATTAAACAGCACTGGTTCATTTCCCATGAAAAGCTATTAAAAAGTATTTTCAAACCAGTGTTATTCAGCCACTAATGACATCATCACTTTTATATTTATAGAGATTATTATCACTGTTAAAGAATTCTCCTAAATACGTTCTCATGTGGATCAAAAAGTATTATCTATTTCATAGAAAAATACAGTAAAAGTAGTAGTTTGCTTGAGGTCCCAAAGACTAAAAGTAAAAAAATTTTTCCCATCTCCTAAACTCAGAGCTCTAACATTTTTAATTTAGTATCTTGCTGTTGGGGCGGGGAAAAGAGTACCCTTTTTGGCAATGATGAATAGAAATTTAATTAAACAAAAAAATGTTCCACCACAAATAGCCTGGGAAATAGCCACTCATACATAAAGAGTAATGATTTATGCTATACAAATAATAAAGTACTGTGAGGTTTTATTTGTTTACCACCTAATTTACTTTCTGGGGGGGATTTCTCACTTTAAAACAGTGATTCCCTACCAAGAGTTCCCAGATGGCAAGAAGTCCATAAAAGGAGTAATGGAGTTGCCAAGTTATGCTAAATATTTCAAAAGAACTAAAACAAAGTACTATACTGGCTCTGAATAAGGCTGCACAGGTTATTAAAATGACCTGCTTTGCTTTTAGGTGTGATCATAACAACTGGATGTTAGCTCTGACTGGCAATTAAATCTATTTACTGAAAATGGAAAAAATAACTTTTTAAGTCTGCATGACAAACTTTTTTATCATGAGTTCACAGAAAACAAGTAAAAAAAAGACTCCTTGAAGTTGAATTTAGCCCTCTTTCCCCTTCGTATCTAAGATTAGGACAAATTTATGAAACAGAAAAGAAATTTAGTTCCACTCCCTTGGCCTAAAGAGTACACTTTTGTCTGTTTTTTTTTACTTCTTAAACCACTTTCATGTGAAGTCAAATTGAAGATTTCCTATCAAGCCCTAAGTGGCCTTTCAAATATTTATGCACTACCCAAGACACTTTCTTGATGTTTTCTCTGCCCTTTTGACCAGTTCTTGGCAGTTAACTTATTAAGATTAAGTAGTTAAGATTTTTGTTCAAAAAGAATGTAGCTAAAATGGTGGCCATATTGCCAACAACACAAATATTACTGAGCATTTACTGAGTGGAGGATGGAAAGCAAAACCACTGACTAGTCTCCCCCGTCACCATGAAAAAGACTTTCCAAAAAACCCACCACCGTATTATAACAGAATATCAGAAAACATAACCAAAGCAGCAGTTAAGGACTATAGCAGGCAGGAAGGGAAATAGACACACTGTACGACTAGAGAGCCTTGGGGATGGTCAGACATGTCAGGACAGAATGAGGTGGGGAAAGGGGCACATTCCACATGGGGAAAACTGCTGATGCAGAAGCCTGAAAGAAAAAGGGGCACCATATCTTTAGAGGATTACTCAAATCGACATGCACGTGTGTAAGAAACAACTAATGAGGTACCATTCACTCAAACGTTATAGAAAGTGCCTAAGGATGCTTCTTGGTAAGCATGGAGAAGACAGGGCCTGGCAAGAACTCAATAAATATTTGGGAATAAGAGGAAAAGTTTTCTTTTTTAAATAGATCAAACAGTACATTTTTAACAGCTAAAACTTTTTAGATTATAGCAAATCAAACACAGTAGACAAATCCTGGCATTTGAAATCCAACCCCACTCTTTCCTTGCTCCTTCCCCTCTAAGAAAATGGTATCAACAACAGCAAACTATATTGATTTTATCTAAACACTAAGCCATGCCTAAACAGTCTTTATCTTTTAAAGATACACACCGAAATATTTACAGATGAAGTGCTATGTTTGGAATCTGCTTCAAAATAATCCAAGGTGGGGCAGAGATGAAATAAGATTGGCCAAAACTTTATCACTGTTGTTCAAGTTCTCCATGCTACTGAACTTCTTGAATATGTTTGATGTTTCTCCATAATAATGTTATTAACACAGCATCTACAATGATAATTATCTTCTGATAATGTGTCATAATTCACTGACACCTCAATTTGAGTAGTTTGTATTAATGGTACCAAATCCTCCTTTTGCCAGGCATCTCTCACTTCGTGCTCCACTCCCTAATCCATGTCATCATTCAGTATCTTTGTGTGCAGCTGACTCTATCAGCCTCCAATATGGCTCTCAATAGGGCACTGCTGGCACTTGAAGTGGGATAATTCTGTCTGGCAGACTGCCTGAATATTACACTTGACATCCCTGTACCCCTGCCACTTAAATGCCAGCTCAACACAGCAATACCACCATCCCACCCCCACCAGAATAACCAAAACCACACACACATTTCCTAATGCCACCCACTACAGAGAACTACTCCTAGTCCTGGATGGTAAATACATCTTCCCATTTACCTGAGCTTGCGCCTCCCCAGGAGCCTACAAGTTCAGTTTGTCATTTAAACCAGCCCTACTTTTTCCTGGCCATCCTTCAACTTGTGCCAGAATAATCATCATTCAGATCAGCCAGTCTCTTTATTATCACCTACTTTGTGCTCACTACTACTTCCCGTTTTCCATTCTTGGAAAATGTTCTCCTTCATCCGCCTATATCCTGGGCTTCTCGAGTCTCATTATAACGTCTCTATTCCTAAGCCAACCACATTTTCAAAGCTGTGGTGTCTTTTTCCGGATGGAGTTTCCTCTGCCTGAAATGCCCTTTGGCTCCCTTCCAAAATTCGACTCACCTGTGAAAACCCAACTCCACAAATCCGCCTCTCCTCAAGGCCCCTTCTGAAGCGCCCCCTGCCCCCCAACCAAAGTCAAAGTTAAGTGCTCTCTTTGGCGTTCGCGAGCACACCATAGAACTTGATCACTTTGTTGTGTAAAACTCTTCCCTCAAGAAGCCTAAGTTCTGAAAACAGGGACTGCCCTACCCATTTTCGCGAAACCAGCGCCTAGAAGAGAACACCTCAGTACAGCTCTTTATTGTACTTTTTTTAAAAAATATACACCTGCTCCCCGGTATTCTGAAAACTATTTTAATATTATCATAACCTCAAGGCCTTTGCAGATTCCGGAGCACCAGGTACTCTGTAGGACTTACCTACCTACTAACTTAACCAAAGGCAGTTTAACGACGCTAGAGTCAGCTTTAACCGTATTTACAGAGGAACATGAAACCACCACCTTGACTCCTGTTATAATAAGCGGCACATCCCGCAGTTTGGAACCGATACCGGAGGTCAATTTCACAATGAACATCCTCATCATACACTTTTCTGAGGAAACTTATTTAACTTTTTTTTTTTTTTACGGGTTTGTCACGAGCTTTCCGCCAAAGCAAGTGAGAGAGCTTTAAAGGATCTTTCCGACTTTGTGACATAAAAACGATCTTTCTGGGCAGCAGATTTGGGCACGGATCTCCTTTTCCCTGCTCCCGATTTACCACAGGAGGGGCTACACAAACATCCCCCAGAACACCTGCCGCATCCAAGGTCCCATGCGCCTTCGGAACGCGTTAGCGCGGAGCCAGGCCAGCGGGAAGGGGATCATTCAAACAGCGCCAGAGGCTGCATTCTAAACTTTCCCCCCACAAACGCGTCAGTTTTCAATGTTAGTTTCTCCTTAAACCCAAACTTAAAAAATAACTGGGGGAATAGAAGGAACCAGGGAAACCTGACTGGAGAAGGACGCGTTCAAACTTGAGGGCCTTTCGCCTGCCCCGCCGGGGCTCAAACAACAGCCGACCCGCGGGCCGCGGCCCCCGGGGGCAGGCCCCTGGCTGTGGGCGGCCATGGCGACCCGGCGAGAGCTCGGCCGCCTCGAGGGGCGGCGACCGGGGCCGCGAGGGGCCAGCAGCCCCAAACCCAGCCCTGCCGGGAAAGCCGGAGAAACGCGCCGTCCGCCTCCTCCCAGCCCAGCCGCGCGCAGTCCCGGCGGGGCCCCAGCCGGGCCCCTCACCGGGAAAAGGGGCGGACCCGCCCCGCCCCGCCCAGGGTCCGAGGGGCCTCTCCGGGGCAGCCTCCCCTTTGTCCGAGCACTCGGGGCGCCCCTTTCCTCCCCGGCCCGGCCCTGAGGGGCTGCGGCCGGGTGCCTCACCGTGATGTTGCAGTGGAGTGTGAGCGGCGGCGGCGGGGAGTGCGGGCTGCCCGGCGGCGCCGGTGGCGGCACCAGGAACTGGCAATGCAGTTCGTCCAGCTTCCAGCTGACGATGCGGAATCGCTCGTGGTTCTTGTCGAAGATGGACGCCAGGAACTTCAGCTCGGCCTTGAGCCCTGATACGGACATCTTCCCCTCATCTCCGGCGGGAGGGGTGCGGAAGGGGAGCCGGGCCCGGAGCCGCCGTCACGGCCGCGACCGCCCCGCGGGGCCGGCCCGGGCCGCGCTCTCGCGGCTCCGCCTCTCCTCGCCGCCGCGGCCCGCGTCGGATCGGGGCTGGAAAATGGCGAGGGACGCTGAGGCCTCAACGAGCGGCGGTGTGGCGGCCTGGGCGGCTGCTCCCTTTGTAACTGACTCCACCGGCAGGAGGCGGCGGCCCCGTGGCTTAAAAGGGCAACAGCGACACCACCCCCGCTACCGCCTGGGAAAGGGCTGCCCCCACCCCGCCCCCTCCCCTCCCCTCCCCTCCCCTCCCCTCCCCACCCCTCCCCTCCCCTCCCCTCCCCACCCCTCCCCTCCCCTCCCCTCCCCACCCCTCCCCTCCCCACTCCTCCCCTCCCCTCCCCTCCCCACCCCGCCCCCTCCCCTCCCCACCCCGCCTCCTCCCCTCCCCTCCCCTCCCCGCCCCCACCCCGCCCCCTCCCTCCCCTCCCCGGCTCTCCTGCGCGTCCCCGTTCCGGCGCGTGCGCGCGGCTGAGGCGCGCGCCCGCCTGGTCGCCCCCTCCTCCTTGTGACCCAGTCCCCTTCCCCACGGCCCATCTCCTCTGCTCGCGCCCTCTGACGCCAGGGTTAGGCCAGCTGGTACCCCGGCCCCTAATAAGCAGAAGGACCCGGAGACCCCCGCGCGCCCCTGTCCCCCAGCCTGGGACCATACACGTGCCCGCCCTATCGCGCCGGCCACGTCGGCGGGGCAGCGGCCACGCGCCGGTCCCTGGGGGCGGGGCTCCGCGAGGCTCTGAGCGGGCCACCCACTCACCTGACCCAGCCCGGGGCCCTCCCAGATAGGAGGCTGCAGACAGCACTCCGGACCCAAATCGGCCCACTTAGCTGCATCTCCGCTACTCTCATCCTAGTCACCTAGTCACCTAGCCACCACTTCTCTATCTAGCCTGAGTTCCTGCCAGGACCTTCTCGCCGGACTCTGCCCACTCTTTTGCTCTCAAGCAATCCTTTTACCGATGATGGTAATTTGGTCCCTGCCAGCTGCTCCCTCCCACCTCTCGCAATTTCATCCTTTCCGTACCCAGTACCTCTGTTCACTCTGGCATTCATTTTTCTCTCCCTCTTTCCTGTCTCGAGCTTAAGATAACTCTCTCCACCTCCCATGGAGGCAGGGCTGGCCTATTTTCAGTGAAGTCTTAGCTCAGGGCCTTCCTGAATACCTAATCTAAAATAGCCTTCTAGTCACCCTGTATCATACCATCCTATGTTAATTTTTTTGCTGGACACTTATCACTATCTGATATTTTTCCTGTTTATTCGTTTTTTCCCCCAACGTGAATGTCTTATCCAGAGCCATAGTCCCAGGACCTAGACTGAGGCCTTTTATATAATAGACACTCAGTGTTACTGAATGAATGCTCCTATCTGGAATCCTCAGCACTTAACACAATCCCTGGCATATTCTCAATGCTCCCTAAATGGATAGAGGGCTGCATGGTGGTCCAAAGGAATATAACATAATTGGGCAGGTAATTAACAGTGTATTTAGTGTGTTTAGTGATATGCACTAGAAGCAGGACCAGTTTCATGAGCATGCAACCTGTAGTTGCATAAGTCTCCTAGTTAGAAGGGCCTTGTGTTAGGTTGAACGCCCTGCTATAGACATTTTGAAAGTCTTAATAATTCTCGAGCAAGTTGCTCTGCATTTCCTTTTGCACTTTTTTTAAATTATTTTTAATTGGAGAATAGTTGTTTTACAATATTGTGTTGATTTCTGCCCTATATCAACATGAATCAACCATAGGTATACACATGTCCCCTCCCTCTTGTTTGCACTGGTCTTAACTAGAGGTACCTAAGCCTTCTCCAGTGCCTAAATGTCTTCTCCTCCATGATCTACAAGTGGCCCCTAATCTACTTGTCCTTTAAATAACGAAATACAGGACAACATAAAAAGATATGATACAAACTTATTTACAGAACAGGAACAGACACACAGAGAACAGACTTATGATTCTCTAGGGGAAGGATTAGGGAGTTTGGGATGGACAGGTATACACTGCTATATTTAAAACCAACAAGGATCTGCTGTGTGGCCCAGAGAACTCTGTTCAATGTTATGTGGAAGCCTGGATGGGATGGAGTCTGGGGAAGGATGGATACATGTATTATGATGGCTGACCGAGTCCCTTTGCTGTCTGCCTACAATTATCACAACATTATTAATCAGCTATGTGTGTGTGTTTAGTCATTTCAGTCATGTCTGACTCTTTGTGATCCCGTGGACTGTAGCCTATCAGGCTCCTCTGTCCATGGGGACTCTCCAGGCAAGAATACTGAAGTGGGTTGCCATGCTCTCGTCTAGGGGATCTTCCCAACCCAGGAATCAAACCCAGGTCTCCCACATTGCATGGGAATTCTTCACCTTCTGAGCCACCAAGGAAGCCCATTAATCAGCTATACTTCAATACAAAATAAAGGAATTTAATAAAAAGTTTTAAAAATACAGAAACAAGGAGGTAATAAGTCCACTGAATGGGGAACATATTTTAAGTTTTTATTTTCATTTACTTCTGTAATAGTGTATCATGTTATATTGTTTCTTAGCCTTCCAGTGGTTCACAGACCACTCTGGGAATATAATAAAAGCTATGATCCATCTTCTCAGGAAAATGCCTCTGCATATAAAGTGTTTTATTTATGGGGATTCCTGGCCCTGGAACTAGGGGCACCATTATGAACTGGGACTGAGAGAAAGAAGAATGGATTCCAGTACCAAACTGAGCCAGAAATCACTAGCACTGGCACTATTGCTGGGTTAAGCACACGTGTAGCTTGCTGCCTCTTTTTTCTCAGTCTCTGTAACTCCTAATAAGCATGGTAGTCACAGACAAGGATTTGAGACAAAGAGGAACAAGCTGTTCAGAACTTTATATGACTTTGAGAAATAAAATTCCCTGAATAAGTTATTTAATCTATCTAAGCTTTATTTTATCTCCAAATTGCTATGAGAAAATAGAAAGCTTCATAAATTGTAAACACTTTTATATCTCAGAAATACACAGACCCACACATCCCCATGGACTGTAACCTGCCAGGCTCCTTTGTCCATGGGATTTTGCAGGCAATAATACTGGAATGGATTGCTATTTCCTCCTCCAGGGGATCTTCTTGACCCAGGGATCGAACCCACGTCTCTTGCATTGACAGGCAGATTGTTTACCACTGAGCCACCAGGGAAACCCTAATTAAGTTGACTCCACAATATGCATTCCATCCCAGATGACTGGAAAGCCAGTGAGTGATCCTATCCATTTTCCTGTAATTGGTTAAGGGGCAGGCTTGTGACACATTTCTGGTCAATGACACAGAAGAGTAGTCATAAGATGTCACAGAAGAAGCTTTAATCAACCAATCCTAGTGCCTGCCCTGATTCTGGACCTCTTATTGTGTGAAGTAATATATTTCCTTATTGTCCAGATCATTTTAAGTCAGTTTTCTGTTATTTCCTCCAGGATACAGTGTTTTTTTTTTTCCAATGCTAGACTTTAAGCTTCTTGAATTCAGGAACTATATCTACTTATATTTCTAGCCCTTTTAGGACTTGGAACACAGCAGACCCGAAAAAAATGACTGTGAAATTTAACAATCATTTTTTGAGCATCTTCAATGATATCAAGAGCCCAGACTGTTTCCCTTGTCAAGCTGAGAGCAAGGTGGCTGGAAGTGTTCTTTCAGGTTACCAGACACAAGAACATCCAATCAGAAAGGACTGTTTCTTCCATGTCTCCTTCCAAGATGTGGGACTTTTCCGAGAATATACCCACTGGCTTCTCTTCTGTGTCATTGGCCAGAAATGTATCAAAAGCCTACCCCTGAGTGAACTCCGGGAGTTGGTGATGGACAGGGAGGCCCGGCATGCTGCAATTCATGGGGTCGCAAAAAGTCGGACACGACTGAGCGGCTGAACTGAACTGAACTGAAACCAATCACAGTTATAAATGGATGGGATCTCTCACTGGCCTCCCAGTCATTTGGGATGAAACAGATACTGGAAAGTCAACCACAGTGTCTACTACAGATTCATAAATAAAGGCAACATCAGAGCACAACATCTGCTAGATCGTAGAAAAAGCGAGGGGATTCCAGAAAAACGTCTACTTCTGCTTCATCGACTACACTAAAGCCTTTGACTGTGTGGATCATAAAAACTGGGGAGAATTCCTGAAGAGATGGGAATACCAGATCACCTTACCTGCCTCCTGAGAAAGCTGCATGCAGGTCAAGAAGCAACAGTTAGAACTGTACATGGAACAACGGACAGGTTCAAAATTAGGAAAGGAGTATGTCAAGGCTGTGTATCATCACTCTGCTTATTTAACTTTTATGTAGAGTATATCATGAGAAACGCTGGGCTGGATGAAGCTTAAGCTAGAATCAAGATCGCTGGGAGAAATATCATAAGATTTCCTTATGGCGGAAAAGGAAGAGGAACTAAAGAGCCTCTTGATGATGGTGAAAGAGGAGAGTGAAAAAACTGGCTTAAAACTCAACATTCAAAAAACAAAGATCACGGCATCTGGTCCTATCACTTCAAGGTAGATAGATGGGGAAAAGATGGAAACAGTGACAGACTTTATTTTCT
This sequence comes from Capricornis sumatraensis, assembly GCF_032405125.1. Taxonomy (NCBI): domain Eukaryota; kingdom Metazoa; phylum Chordata; class Mammalia; order Artiodactyla; family Bovidae; genus Capricornis; species Capricornis sumatraensis. The sequence goes on along the minus strand of NC_091087.1, from coordinate 38,502,905 downwards.
TGGTCTCCAAAATCACATGGACAGTGACTGCAGCCATGAAATTAAAAAGCAGTTGCTCCTTGGAAGAAAAGCTGTGACAAACCTAGACAGTGTATTAAAAAGCAGAGATATCATTTTGCCAACAAAGGTCTGTATAGTCAAAGCTATGGTTTTTCCAGTAGTCATGTATGGATGTGAGAGTTGGACCATGAAGAAGGCTGAGTGCTGAAGAATTGATGCTTTCAAACTGTGGTGCTGGAGAAGACTCTTGAGAGTTCCTTGAACAGCACGGAGCTCAAACCAGTCAATCCTAAAGGAAATCAACTCCAAATACTCATTGGAAGGACTGATGCTGAAGCTCCAATACTTTGGCCACCTGAAGCAAAGAGCTGACTGATTGGAAAAGATACTGATACTGGGAAAGACTGAGGGCAGGAGGAGAAGTGGGTGACAGAGGATGAGATGGTTGGGTGGCATCACTGATTCAATGGACATGAGTTTGAGCAAATTCTGGGAGATAGTGAAGGACAGGGAAGCCTGGTGTGCTGTAGTCCATGGGTCACAAAGAGTCAGACACAACTGAGCGACTGAACAACAAATGACATATCAGAAAAGGAAGAATTTAATTCTAGAAATTATTTGGATAAAAGTACAGCCATTCTCAGAGAACAACCAAGAGACCAGCTGATTGTATAGTACAGGAAGGGACCCAAAGGAAGATAAAGTTGAGGTGCTATTTGAGCTCAGATCTTGAAATCCTAATACCATTCCAGGATGAGTACAGTTTCATTTAAAGAGAGTCATCACTTTTCAGAAGATTAATTTGGCATTAGTACACAAAATAGATCACAGTGGGTTTAAAACTGTAAGGTAGCCATGAAGAAGAGACAGGAAACCCAGATCTAGATCTGGCATGCCATTAATTCCATGGGTCAAGTCACATCCAACTCAGACATTCTCCAGCTCCAAACAACAGAGTCTTTTGGATTGGTCCAAGTCAACAATGAGAAGCATTGAAACAGAAATGGCAGTGGGCATGGAAAAGAACATACTGATTCTAGGGACATATCTGAGGTAGAACTGCTAGATCTTAGAGCTGATATGGGGCTTCCCAGGCGGTGCTAGTGGTAAAGAACCTGCCTGCCAGTGCAGGAGACATAAGAGATGCGGGTTCGATCCCTGAGTAGGGAAGATCCCCTGGAGGAGGCCATGGCAACCCACTCCAGTATTCTTGCTTGGAGAATCCCATGCACCAAGGAGCCTGGTGGGCTGTGGTCCATAGGTCGCAAAGAGTTGGGCACAACTGGAGCGACTCAGCATGCACACGTTGTTTTTATTACTGTATGAACAGAATTGGAATTACTATGTCCCTCAAACTTCAGGGCCCCTTACACAGGCACAGGCCCCTTCTAAATAAATATTAACTTTTGTTTTTAAGTTGATATTTGTAATTCTGTGTTCTTTTTCTTGAAGAAAGCTCCCAAGATCGAATAAGCTTCAGGCTTTTCAACACCTGGATCTGCCCCTAAGGAGAGAGCCGATTATAAGCAATGAAACCTGAAGACATAAGAGGCAATAAGACATAGAACTAGATTCTGGAAGAGGAGGAAAAGGGTGGGATGAGTTACATGTGGAAAAGAATCACCCCTTCAAAGAGGCTGGGGACGGGAGAGAGAATTGGCGAAGACACAAAGAAATGCTGAGAGAGTAGAGAGTTGGTGAGAGACCTTATGCTGAATAAATGACCTTGATTACAACAAGGCAAGTTTGGGAACAGGCAAGACAGATAAATACAGAGGACAAGGTAGTGTTGACAAAAATGGGCTGAAAACTCTTAGCCGTGGAGCCCCACCTGGATGTGCGTGAAGGACCGTGAGAAGAAGATGAAAGTCTCCAGCGAGACAGAGCAAGTTCAATACGGAAGAAAGAGTGGGATAAGTCACAACCCGTACGGAAGACTTTCAAACTCCTAGAATTTGAATGTGGAGTCATTCCCAGTGACAGTGTATTCCATGCTACTCTCTTTAAGCATATCAGTAGAAAGTGGTAATCACACAGTCATGCCCGACTCTTTGTGACCCCATGGACTGTAGCCCACCAGGCTCCTCTGTCCATGGGATTCTCCAGGCAAGAATACTGGAGTGGGTTGCCATTCCCTTCTCCAGGGAGTATCTGTAGGGCTGCTCTCAAATGCCTTTATCAAGCCTTCCCTAGTCCCCTGAATTGAATTTAATCTCTCCCTTTCTCCAATTCCACAGTACCTTGCCTGTTCCAGTCGCCTGGAAAAGGGAATGGCAATGCACTCCAGTATTCTTGCCCAGAGAATCCCATGGACAGAGGTGCCTGGTGGGCTCTAGTCCATGGGGTCGCAAAGAGTCGGACACGACGGAGTAACTAACACACTTGCCTGTTCCAGTATTTATTTCGTTGGTGTTGCTTTGGTTACGACTAGCTGGTTCTACGTTTGTCTCCTCTACTAGACTGTGAACTTCTTGTCTTAAACATCTTCCTGTCTATAGCCCAGTCCTTGAGACATAGAAAGCATGCGATAAGTGATCACAGAGTGAACATGGCCTACTGGAAGCGAAAGCCTTGTAACACCTTCAGTTAAAGAGACTGCAGATAAATCATGAGAGAAGGGTTCTAGTTTCACTGAAATCTCAGGGAAGCTGTGAGAACCTCTCTTCCTCTCCCAATGTTTGAAGTGTGCACACATCAGCCTGTGGCCACATAAGCCCAGACAACCACAGGGCTCCCCACAAGGCACAGGAAATGGAGCCCATCCCTGTTGAGGTGAACAAGTGACTCATTATTCTGATGCAGCCAACTCAGCCAGAAACTGTTCTAAGCTGAAATGTTCACAAGTTTGGGCTCTGGCTTATAATAAAACTCCTATCTTTGAGTTTTACTTACCAAAGCCCATCTCTTACCTGTATGGTAAGAGGCTATCAGACCAAGGTGCAAACACCCTGGAATTGTATGAATTTTAAGTATACATGCATATGAATATTATTCTGGGGAGAAAGTCCGAAGTAGCCCTATCCCATATAACTTTCTGCAGTGCTGGAAGTGTTCTGTATTTGCACTGTCTAATACAGTAGCCGCTGGCCATGTGGCCATTGGGCACTTGAAAAATCATTGATGTGATTCAGAAACTGAAATTTACTTTGATTTATTTGAATTACAAGTTAACTTCAATTTAAATAGCCACACAGAGCTAGTGGCTACCATATTGAGGAACATAGCGCTAGATAATTCTATAATACCATGTATTAGCTCAGTCTAGTGCTTTTTAAAACTTGTCTATCCTTCTTCACCCTTGAAAGCAGCAGCCATCTGTTGCTAATTATCATATATTTGGTGCCTGACACAGACTCAGTGCTTAATAAATGTTTGTTAAACGAATGACTGAAAGATCAAATGTCACATTTTCTCTGAACTTCATTTTCTTGTTTCTAAAATAAAGAGGATGTGCACTAAGATTGGAGAAGGAAAGGGCAACCCACTCCAGTATTCTTGCCTAGAGATTCCCATGGACAGAGGAGCCTGGTGGGCTGCTGTCCATGGATTTGCACAGAGTTGGACATGACTGAAGCGACTTGGCAGCAGCAGCACTAAGATTTCTTCAAGCTAAAAGCAAATCAACAACAACAATAGCAAAAACCCTAAGAATCTAGTAAGCAAATACTCACTCATTAAACAAATATCTATTAAAGTAGCCAAGTTACTTCATCCTTATGGCAGCCTGAGGAAACTATCATTATGCTTCCAAATAACTGAATTTTAGAAAAGGAAAGTAATTTGCCCAAGTGTGTTAGTCGCTCAGTGGTGTCTGGAATTCTCCAGGCAAGAATACTGGAGTGGGTTGCCATTTCCTTCTCCACAGGGTCTTCCCAATCTAGGGATCAAACCCAGGTCTCCTGTGTTGCAGGCAAATTCTTTACCCTCTGAGCTACCAGGGAAGCCCCAAGGTGACACTGTAAATCTGAATCCAGATCTGTCTAGCTGTTTCCACTACACTTCACCTTCTATGTAAATTATAAACATGAATTAGTGCTGTGCTTAGTCGCTAAGTTGTGTCCGACTCTTCACGACCCCATGGACTGTAGCCCACCAGGTCCCTCTGTTCTTGGGGATTCTCCAGGTGGGTTGCCATACCCTCCTCCAGGGGATCTTCCCAACCAGGGATTAAACCCAGGTCTCCCACATTGCAAGCAGATTCTTTACCATCTGAGCCACCAGGCAAGCCCTAAATATAAATTCAGATAAATGTAAAACAGCAAATAACTTAGCATTAAGAGGGCAGGGTGGCACAGAAATGTCAATGGAGTGAAATACAGATCTTCCTGTTAGGAAGATAATAGGTTCTACAGATAGATTCTGAGTGAGAACTGCCAGCTCTTTCAGAAAGACCACCTGGCTCTTGAGAAGGGGCACATGCTCCTCTGGAGAAGCTAATTAATCTAATGGGAAGAACTCCTGACCCCGCTGATGCTGATGAAAGGAGGCAGGAGGGAAATCAGCCTGGGGTTTATTATAGTAAATCCCTAGAAACCTTTCAGAGCATTATCTTGCCTCTGTCATCGGCAAATGAAAGCTTCAAATAAAAAGATTCCTCCCTTATTCCATCCCCAGACACATTCTTACAAAATGTTCTTTTGGACTGTTTAAGGCTAATGAGTGAGAACATCTTTCTCGATCTAGGTATAACATACCTTTGACCCAGTAATTTTTCATATCTAAGCATTTATCCTAAAGAGCTACTTAGGCACATAATCAAGATGTAGTTACCCAAGTGGTTACTAAAAACATCAAACATTTATGAGCCAGTTGGAGAAGTCCGAACATTTAATATTTGATGATATTATGGAATTATTGTTTAGTTTCTTAGGTGTGGCAATAGTATTGTTATTGCTATTCTATTTTTCAAATGAACATTCTCTTTTGGATCTACTTACTGATGAAATAACAAAGACTTGGTTAAAATATTTATCACAGCACTTTTTACTTTATTCATTTATTTTTTAATATTTATTTGGCTTGTCTGGTCTTTAGTTGCAGCACGCAGGATCTTGGTTCCATCATGTGGGCTCTTTTGCCAAGGCACATGGAGTCTCTAGTTGTGGTCTGGGCTCCGGTGCACCCTGGGTCAGTCATTGCAGCTCTAGGGCTTAGTTGCTTGGCAGCACATGGGATCATAGTTCCCTGACCAGGGATCAAACCCATGTCCCCTGCAGTGCAAACTGGACTCTTAACCAGTGGGCCACCAGTGAAGTCCCCCAGCTCTCTTTATGATAGCAAAATGCAAGGAAGGACCCAGTGTTAGAACTGGGTGTATTAGGATGGCCAAAAATTTCATTCAGATTTTGGAAAGCTGGTATGGAAAATCCAAATGAATTTCTTGGCCAACCTAAGGAAAGTTTTTGTCTATCCTCAGAATGAAATAATATGCACCCATTAAATCAAGTTGTATGTATATGTCTGGAAGGATATACTAAAATGTTAACAGTGGTGACTTTTCAAGCAGCTTCAGTTTTCTTTCTGTTTATATTTTCTGAAATAGTTTTATTGAACATGCTATTTATGTAATAAAACAACAATTTAAAATTGATTTATAGATATTTAAGGTGGAGAGAGGTAAATGAGAGAATTTTGCAAAGAAATTTAAAGGACCAGTGACTGTGTGGCTGTTATTGTTTTTGTTTTTTCCCATCACAAAAAGATAGCTGATCTAGAGGCAGCTCAGAGGACAGATTAACCATTACAACTGATATTTTTGAAGTTATATCTGCCGTTGGATGAATTCCCCCTCCCCAGACCAAGAGGAGTGACACTTCCGATGTTTTGACTTCAGGCTGTGGGCCTTAGACCTCTCCTTCTCTGGCTGACTTGCTGTTGGGTTGTTCCTGAAGTTTTGGGTCTTCACTCTCTGCAGAGCCGCTACAGGCTAAATTGAGTCTCACCCTGCCCACGCTCCAGGGCTTCAAGGTGCTACTATTTCCAGGAGGAATTTATGGAAACACAGACTTGATTCTGTGCTTGGGGTTTGCCGTAATCAATTAATACATTCTATGACTCTGAATAGCCCAAATGCTTAGACTCTATAGTCTTCTCCTTGGCTACATTTAGGTCTCATCTTGCACCATATGAAAAATTAAGTAGCAACAAACACAATCCTTCAGATCTAATGGGCCTCAGGGAAGAGGCCCTGGCTCACTCAAGACAGGTGTATTTTTAATACTGACAAACATGCTTCTCCTGCTAAAAGCCTCAGGCTCCACTCAGATGATGAAATGAAACCCAGGAGGAGACGCTGTGTTTGTGGTAGAAAACCAGAGGAGTGGTCAGGAGATTTGGGAGCCAATTCTGGCTTCCCTGGTCACTGTGCATGGAACATGTGGCCAGTCATGTCCCCTGAGTCTCCATTTCTATGTATGTTGGACAATGTTCATATTTTCATAATTCCAACACCCACTTAGTCTCAACTATCTGTGAGCCACTTTGCCAGCTCAAAAGGAAATAAAGTGTCAACGTGTACCCCACCCCTGGTACAGGCCTGAAGGCAGTACCAACATGAACGCCACAAAAGCCAGACAGTGGGAAATAGGATGGTAAGTAGTGCTTTATTTTGGAAACGGAGGCAGGGGTAGGGGAGGAAGAAAGACTGTCTCAATTGAGGAACTGATTTGTTTTCTACTTTCTACGTATAGCAGTTATATTATTTAGTTTCCCTCTGGATTTCCAGGAAGTCCAGAGCTGGTCATAGTTGGGTGCTCCCAGAAGCAAACTCTGAGACAGAGATTCCAGTGCAAGCAGTTTATTTTGGAGGTGATCCCAGGAAGCACTGACAGAGCACTGGGGCAATCAGACAGGGAAGGGGAGCAGGTCACTATGCAGGCAACTCCAGCTTATTCCCCTCCATGGACGTCCGAGAACATTATGGAATACGCCTCCAAGTTATTGCAGCCATGGGGGAGGGCGCTGGTGTCTTCATTCACAACCTCCCCATTCGCTTCTGGTCACAAGCTGCTTCCGGTGGCATTTACTCGGGCACTGCCAGCTTCTGTCATGCATGGCAGAACGTGCTCCCCACGATAGAGGGTTGCAAATGCTCACAGATTACTTAATATCGGATATCCATGTTCTCTCTGTGATGGACTGTTAGTTTCCCACCGCTGGTCCACCTCAACCTCACCTGTTCTCCTTATTTCAAAAGAAGAATTTAAGCTGGGCATGTGGCTACCTAAGTAGAGAGGACTTTTTCAATTTTCCTCTCAGGGAAGTGTGGCCAAATAGCCTAGTTATGGACAATGGGGTGTACCTGGAAGGATGTACAGCACTTCCAAGTCTTGCCCTTAAAAGACAGACGCTCTGCTGCTCCCCTGCCCCCACTCTCTGCTTCCCACTGGAGGGGTTGCTGAGGCCAGAGCAGCCAATTTGGACAGAGTGACAGAAGCCGCGTGGTAATGACAGTGGAGACATTCCACTCAAGACCTGCCAGCTCTTGACGGTATCTCCTGATTGTTACTTAAGAGACAAATACACTTCTTTCTAGTTTAAACATTATCTTTTGGAGTCTCTTTGTGATATCAGCTTAGCCTATACCCTAACCAACTACTCTCTTTCTCTCAGGACTTTAAATGTTTTCCTTTTTAGCCTTATTTTATTATTATTCTTGGATAATGTCTTGCAGTAGGATTCCTGGCATGCTACAGTCCATGGGGTCGCCAAGTATCGGACATGATTGAGTGACTCAGCTGAGGATTCCTTAATCCCTCCTGGCAAGAGGCAAGTAATTTTAAAAAAGAACAACTAAACCCCTGTGATATTTGCCATATCCATGGCTCCCAGTCATGCTTTCAATCATCTGTTTATCTATGGAAAGGTTCTGTCAAAGATAAATGCAACTGGACATGACTGAAAGTGGTAAAAACAGATTTTATTCAGTAGCTACTTGACAGCACAGGAAATGCAGGGCCCTGGTTTGTATAGAGGTGATGAAAGTGAAAGAGGAGAGTGAAAAGGTTGGCTTAAAGCTCAACATTCAGAAAACGAAGATCATGGCATCTGGTCCCATCATTTCATGGCAAATAGATGGGGAAACAGTGGAAACAGTGTCAGACTTTATTTTGGGGGGCTCCAAAATCACTGCAGATGGTGACTGCATCCATGAAATTAAAAGATGCTTACTCCTTGGAAGGAAAGTTATGACCAACCTAGATAGCATACTGAAAAGCAGAGACATTACTTTGCCAACAAAGGTCTGTCTAGTCAAGGCTATGGTTTTTCCAGTAGTCATGCATGGATGTGAGAGTTGGACTGTGAAGAAAGCTGAGTGCTGAAGAATTGATGCTTTTGAACTGTGGTGTTGGAGAAGACTCTTGAGAGTCCCTTGGACTGCAAGGGGATCCAACCAGTCCATTCTGAAGGAGATCAGCCCTGGGATTTCTTTAGAAGGAATGATGCTAAAGCTGAAACTCCAGTACTTTGGCCACCTCATGCGAAGAGTTGACTCATTGGAAAAGACTCTGACGCTGGGAGGGATTGGGGGCAGGAGGAGAAGGGGATGACTGAGGATGAGATGGCTGGATGGCATCACTGACTCGATGGACGTAAGTCTGAGTGAACTCCAGGAGATGGTGATGGACAGGGAGACCTGGCGTGCTGCGATTCATGGGGTCGCAAAGAGTCAGACACGACTGAGCAACTGAACTGAACTGAACTGATGGAGCATTTTAAAAGAAGGAAGGAGAAGAGAGGTGGAGAGAGTGGGAACTCAAGTAAAAAGTTACAAAGGGCAACCAATGTACATGTGATTAGCCCAGCTGTGTCTGATAGCTGGGATTCTACCTCCCACATAGACTGGGAGACAGAGACCCTCAGTTCAGTTCAGTTCAGTTGCTCCGTCGTGTCTGACTCTTTGTGACACCATGGACTGCAGCACGCCAGGCCTCCCTGTCCATCACCAACTCCTGGAGTTTACTCAAACTCATGTCCATTGAGTCGGTGATGCCATCCAACCATCTCATCCTCTGTTGTCCCCTTCTCCTCCCGCCTTCAATCTTTCCCAGCATCAGGGTCTTTTCCAATGAGTCAGTTCTTCACATCAGGTGGCCAAAGTATTGGAGTTTCAGCTTCAGCATCAGCCCTTCCGATGAATATTCAGGACTCATTTCCTTTAGGATGGACTGGTCTGATCTCCTTGCTATCCAAGGGACTCTCAAGAGTCTTTTCCAACACCACAATTCAAAAGCATCAATTCTTCAACAATCAGCTTTCTTTATAGTCCAACTCTCACATCTACACACGACTACTGGAAAAACCATAGCTTTGACGAGATGGACTGTTGGCAGAGTAATGTCTCTGCTTTTTAATTATGCTATCTAGGTTGGTCATAACTTTTCTTCCAAGGAGCAAGCATCTTTTAATTTCATGGATGCAGTCACCATCTGCAATGATTTTGGAGCCCCAGAAAATAAAGTCTGTCACTGTTTCCACTGTTTCCCCATCTATTTGCCATGAAGTGATGGGACCAGATGCCATGATCTTAGTTTTCTGAATGTTGAGTTTTAAGCCAACTTTTTCACTCTTCTCTTTCACTTTCATCAAGAGGCTCTTTAGTTCTTCTTCAGGTTCTGCCATAAGGGTAGTGTCATCTGCATATCTGAGGTTATTGATATTTCTCCTGGCAGTCTTGATTCCAGCTTGTGCTTCTTCCAGCCCAGCATTTCTCATGATGTACTCTGCATATAAAGTTAAATAAGCAGGGTGACAACATACAGCCTTGACATACTCCTTTCCCAATTTGGAAGCAGTCTGTTGTTTCATGTCCAGTTCTAACTGTTGCTTCTTGACCTGCATACAGATTTCTCAGGAGGCAGGTCAGGTGATCTGGTATTCCAACTGTGGAATTTTCCACAGTTTGCTGTGATCCATATAGTCAAAGGCTTTAGCATAGTCAATAACACAGGAGTAGATGTTTTTCTGGAACTCTCTTGTTCTTTTGATGATCCAGCAGATGTTGGTAATTTGATCTCTGGTTCCTCTGCATTTTCTAAATCCAGCTTGAACACAGAGACCCTAATCCTCTTTATTTCATTCTTTTTAAATATTTATTTATTTATTTGACTGTGTCGGGTCCTAGTCACAGCCCTATTTCCAGGGCAGGTCTCTTGTCTGCACTGCAGTTTTATATATTTGATTTTTCAGTATCTTCTCCCTTTTGTCTCCTAGGTTCCTCAAACTTCACATACCCAACCTCTTGGTCTTTCCCTGGAGCCTGCTGTGTTCCCTAGTTCCATGAATGTACCACCATCCCTCCCCCGATTTCATGGTAACACCTGAGAGTGACTGTTGACACCTCCCGTCTTCCTCCTTTTTCATATCCATTTAGTATCCCTGGTGGCTCAGAGGTTAAAGCATCTGCCTCTAATGTGGGAGACCTGGGTTCGATCCCTGGATCAGGAAGATCCTCTGGAGAAGGAAATGGCAACCCACTCCAGTATTCTTGCCTGGAGAATCCCATGGATGGAGGAGCCTGGTGGGCTACAGTCCACAGGGTCGCAAAGAGTCGGACACAACTGAGCGACTTAACTTTTCATTGGGTGTACTTCCTCAATACTTGTGAATGTCTTCACTTCTCTCCATATCCACTACACCTACCCTGGTCCAAGGCCACCATCTTCTCTCACCTGAGCTGTTGCAATAGCCTCCTAAATAACTCCCTGCGTCTACTTTTTTTAAAAATTTATTTGTTTGGCTGTGCTGAGTTTTAGTTATAGCACGCAGGCTCTTCAGTCTTTGTTGCAGCATATGGGATCTGTAGTTGCTGCAATGAAACTCTTAGTTGCATCATATGAACTCTTAGCTGCGGCATGTGGAATCTAGTTCCCTGGCCAGGGATTGAACCAGGATCAGACACCCTGTATTGGGAGCACACAATAGTCTTAGCCACCCGACCACCAGGGAAGTCCCTCCTTGCATTCACTTTTGCTCCCCACCAGTGTAGTCTTCTTAGTTATCTTTTAAAAATCTGATCACAACACTGCTAGGTTTAAAACTCTTCCCTGGTTTCCCTTTACTTTTAAGATAAAGTCCAGACTCTTGTCCATGGCTTGCAGTCAGAGAGTGCCTACCTTCCTAAACCATTTTATAGTCCTTTTCTTCTCATCATGTATGTACTAGGCCATCCATGGATCTGTTTTCAGTTATTTCAGAGTTGCATCTTTGTCCTGCCTCAAGACTTTTGTACATGTCTTTCTTTCTGCGCAGGTTTCTCTTCCCATCTCCTGGGTCCTTCACCTAACTACCTTTCTACTTATCCTTCAAATTTCAGCTTAAATATCACTCCCTCAGGAAAGCCTTCCCTGATTTAACTGTTGTCACTGACACCTGAGCTAGGTAAGTCCTGCCTTCATGAACTCTAATAGTACCCTCTAATTCTCTTTGGTGTTTATCACCTTTATAATTGTTTATTTATACAATCATTTGTTTAATATGTCTTCTCAGTATACTTAAAGTCCATGAGGAGAATGTCTGTCTTATTCATTGCTATAGTCCAAGCACATGTCATTCATCCATCCTAGCACATATACCACAGTGTTAGTCATATGGGGGGGCTTCCCAGGTGGCACTAGTGGTAAGGAACCCGCCAGCCAGTGCAGGAGACATAAGAGATGCAGCTTTGATCCCTGGGTTGGGAAGATCCCCTGGAGAAGGGCATGACAACCCACTCCAGTATTCTTGCCTGGAGAGTCCCATTGGACAGAGGAGCCTGGTGGGCTATAGTCCAAAGGGTTACATAGAGTTGGACACAACTGAAGTGACTAGCATGCATGCAGACATATAGTACCACTCAGTAAATGTTTGATGAATAAATGAGTAAGTGATAAGAAAGCTATTCTGAGAGACAACATAGCTTAGTAGGAATCACACTGGACTAAGAGCCATAAAACCTGGGTTCTAATTGTGGTTTCATCATTTCCCAGGTAGTTTTCAGCAATTATAAATGTCATTCAGCTTCAGTGTCTTCATCTTTAAAACAAAGAGACAGTGAATGGTCTCAGAGATTTCTCCAGTTTCCAAATGCAGTAGTACTTTCCTAGTGGGGATGCCAATGGCCATGTGAAAGGGTGTCATTGTGACTACAGTTCTGGAAAGGAAGCACAACATCTTTGCCCAGGTTTCCCGATTCACCTTGCCCAGGTCCTCCCCATCGCGCCACTCTTGGTTTGCTTACAGAGTAAATATCCCTGTCATCACCACCAAACTGACAGTTGACCCATCTGTTTGGCAGATTAAGAAATAAGAGAAGTTAAGGTGTGTCAGGCTTCTGGCAAAGACAGGAAACTGACTCCCCTGAAAACAACTTTCCTTCCCAGGCTTGAGAGTTAGAGCCAATTTAGTACAAACACCCGAACTTTCCAACACCCGTAGCTCTTCCACTTCCACTTCGCACTCCCACGCGGGAAGGTCTGCTCAGCTGGGAGTGGGGGCCGGTGCTGAGGGCAGAGGCAGCACAAACCCCAGGCTCACTCACAGCAGGCGCTCTGGGATGGGTTTGGGCCCGCTTGCGTGTGGGTGTGTCAGGCATTCTGGGAATTCATGTCAAACAGAATCACTTCTCTACAACAGGAAGGCCTGAATCACAAGATACTGACAAGCTGTCTGGTTTCCCCACCCTACTCCTTGTATTATTCCTTCTCTTCACTCCCACCGCCCCCTCCCCCCCTGCCCTGCCCAGCTCACCCCAGGGGTCAGTGCCCTCTCTGTGTGAGAGGTGCCTGGCTCCCTCCAGAAAGAGCAGGTTCAGAACAACACCCTGACCTCCCTCCCCCAGGCTACTCTCAGGCACAACCCCTGCAGTTTGGGGTTTTAAAGACCTCTCAGGAGAAAAGCAATTATATCCAGAACTGCAAGATGCATTTGCCCCCAGAGATTCTGTGGCCCAATTGCATTATAACACACCTATTTGAACGCTGCCAGTCAGGGCTCTCCTCCCACATTCAGGAAGCTAAGGAGGAAATGTGTGAAAATGATCACCCTGCAAACAAAAATATCACATTTCTACACAATCTGAGCTGTAATAGGCTTCCTCAGAGAATCATACTTCATCAGTCACATTTCTAAGATGGAGTGACCTGCCAGCTTGCTCAGCATAAAGTAGACTAGTTGTGTGAAGTTTGTACATTTTGGACTTCCCTGTTAGTCCAGTGGTTAAGAATCTGCCTGCCAATGCAGGGGACCCTGGTTTAATCCCTGGTCCGGGAAGATCCCACATGCCATAGAGCAACTAAGCTGGAGTGCTATAAATACTGAGCTGGCACTCCAGAGCCTGTGAGCCATAACTAGAGGAAGCCTGGGCACAGCAATGAAGACCAAGTGTAGCCAAAAAGAATTAATTAATTAAGTAATCGAATAAAAAATTTTAAAAGAGATTGTATGGTTTGTTCAAGCACAAGTTACATGGTTTAGGAAGTTGAAAGTCAGTTCACACTCAATGCTTCAAACCCTGGGCTTTAGGGGCACTTCCTTCCAGAGCCTGTGAAAGTGTTAGTCACTCAGTTGTGTCCAGCTCTTTGCGACCCCGTGAACTGTAGCACACCAGGCTCCTCTGTCCATGGGATTCTCCAGGCAAGAATACTGGAGAGGGTAGCCATTCCTTCCTGCAGGGCCTGTGCCTTTTCCTAATTTGCACAAGGGCAGTGTAGCAGCTAGTGGTGGCTCTGGTCTAGGACTCCAGATCCAGAAGGGATAACAACCATCTCAGGAAGAGACACACGTTCATGGTGTGGCTTTGCCTCTCTCCTTTTCTGAACTCCCTGCAAAATGCTATCTTATTTCTTCAAACCAGTATCTTGTTACTTGTTTAGGAAATATGGACAGACTGTTACTAGGAGCTGTGTCAGAAAATATTTCTGGAGAGAAATCAGATGGCAATTTTAGATTCAGAGAATTTTAGGAGAAGGCCTATTACTATTAACAAAATAGTACTGTGTAATGGTGCAGTTGTGGAGGACTCAGAAGAATGTCTGAACTATAGAATCAAACTCTTACTGTTTCTGCAAAATAAGAAGCCACTTTGAACCCAACTTTTTCAGGTTATGCATTGGACAGACAGACCTGCTTTTCTTTGTTTGATATATTGAATATTTCTAATGATTCTCATACTTTCATGCAAGGAAGGAATAGAAGCTTGAAAGAACAGTGTTTCTACAAATTGGAATAGCATTTCAAAACTTAACAATTATCCATAAAGCTGGTGAAAATCCTGATATTGCATATCTGTGAAAAGTTAGCACCAAATGCTTTAAAAATTTGATAGAGCATTTTCAATTGTATTTTTCCTCAAAAGAAGCTCCATGTGTAGGAAATGAGTAGATCCAGAACTGTAACTCTATGAGATAAATTGCTCATGTTGGCTATCTTTTAATAATTCTTTTCAAATATTTATTTTATTTTTAGCTGCCTTGGATTTTAAGTTGTGGCATGCAGGGTCTTCTGCTGAGGCACACAAGCTTAGCCCATGGGCTCAGCAGTTGTGGCAACCAGGCTTAGTTGTCTTAGTTCCCCGACCAGGGATCGAACCTGTGTCCCTTTCATTGGAAGGCAGATTCTTAAGCACTGGACCACCAGGGAAGTCCCTCATGATAGCAATTAATAAAGGATGGGAAATGACTTTTAAAACATAGCATCACTTGTCTCATTTTGTATCGAAGCTAAAAAAAAAAGTAGTCTGAGGCTGCTGAAATTGCTTAAAATTCCTTCTATTCCTGTCAACATACCTTTCTGAGACTAATTCCTCTAAAGTGTAATTTTTAAAAAACATTAAAACCATTTACATATACATCACATCCTGTCGGTATCAGTGTTGTTGATCCAACCTACATTAGATAAATTAATAAGCATAAAATAAGATGTTTGTCACATTAAAAACTTAAAATTGATATGCACAGTGTTCTTTCAAGGTATGCTAAAAGCACTTGACCTGGGCAATTCTACATCCTTCCTAAGTTGGAGTTTAGACACCATTGTAGAATGGCAAGAATTTTTGTGTGTGGCAGCTCTCTAACATTTTAATTTATTTATTTTTAATTGAAAGAGAATTGCTTTACAATACTGTGTTGGTTTCTGCCATACATCAACATGAATCAGCCACAGTTCTTTGCATTAAACACTCACATGCAAACTTTCAATGAGCAACATGTTTAGTTTTTATCATTCTATTGTTTTCCCTCAGTTCTGTTTTTTCTGATTATGTAACTTTTGACTTCAAATCTAGTTATAAAAATCTGGTCTTATATTTTACAAATCATCACATTTTACTTTTCCAAATAATTACCTTTTAAATATTGAATAATTCATTTTAATTGTATTTCATAAGACGTCATTCTGCACTCAATTGAAAATAAGATAAAACAAGTTGACCCTTCACCCCAGAGAGTTTGAAGAGGAAGAAGAGGGTCAGAAGAGCGGCTAGAACTTCAGTGAGGGACGTGGCCAGCCTCAGTCTATCTCCTAGGGAAGGAGTCAGGCACAAACGCCAGGACCTCACTCCCTACCCTCCAATCCTGCTGGGGCCTCTCCCAGTTGACCCAAACCAACCGAAGCCAGAGGGCAAGGAAACCTATGGAAGCCATCCTTTGAGGTCACTCTCCAGGGCAGAGGGCAGGCTGGAGGACAGAGGAAGTACGTTTGTGAGGGAAGGTGTGGACAGAGACACAGTCTGTGTCCCAGGGTGTGTATTGGCTTTGTGGGGTAACAGGCAAAGAGACTTTGGCCAATACTTTGGCCACCTGATGCGAAGAACTGACTCATTGGATAAGACCCTGATGCTGGGAAAGATTGAAGGCAGAAGATGAGATAAGGATGGCATCAGTGACTCGATGGACATGAGTTTGAGTAAGCTCAGGGAGTTGGTGATGGACAGGGAAGCCTGGCGTACTGCAGTTCATGGGAGTCACAAAGAGTGAGACATGACTGAACGACTGAACTGAGGCAAAGAGACAATCACAAGGCAGGGTAATCAGTGCCAGGATAGAAGGAAAACCAGAGTCCTCTGGGAGCATACATCTGATTCAGGGCACGTCTAACCAGCCTGGGCATTCATGTGGGACCAGAGGTAGTCAGGTCTGGAGTAGCTTCCTAGGGCATGTGATATGTGAGCTGAGGAATGAGAGAGAGCAGTAGTTAGCCAGGAGACAGGGCCGAGAGGAGTGAGGGTAAAGGTACCACAAAGGGAACAGCCCATTGAAAAGCATTTTTGCTGAATGACAGGAACAAGGGACAAAGCGGGTGAAGCAGAAGGGGTGAGCCTAGTCAGATCATTCTTGGGCAAGGAATGTGACTTTATCCTGAAACAGACCAAGTGGAAAGTTTATACTGCAGAAGGAATGACTGAGAAGGTCTTGAATTTGAAAAGGGGAAAAGCAGGAAGCCTCAGAGTCTGCATTCAGGAAGGAGCAGAGATAATAATAGTAATAGTAATAGCTAAGCCTGAGAGAGGGCTAATTTGGTGCCACACACTGTTCTAAGCTCTTAATATGTGTTTTAATTTAACACTCCCAGCAACACTGCCAAAAGGATGCTGCTATTACTCCCTCATTATAGAAACTGAGGCACAGAGAGTTTGGGGAATGGCCTGAAATCACACTTAGTAAGTAAAAAGAGCTATAATTTGAACCCAAGACATCTGGCTCCAGCATCAGCGCTCTTAACCACCACCTTGGGGCAGGGAAGCAAGCCACAGTTGGGCAACTGGGGCCAAGGTTGGGGCAGGGGGGTTTTAAAGCTGACATCTGCCTTCCATGTTTCCTGTATGGAGAGTCTGGTGAGTGTAAATGCCCTGGCTACCCCCTTCCAAACAAGCTACTCCTCAGTACCTTATTTGTCCTTGCCTACACCCCTGAGATGCACAAACCTCTTATCTGTGCTGGCTGAGCTTGTCCCATCTCCATTTTGCATCTTGGCTTATGATGTAATGGCAAAAAAACGTCTTGTAATGGCAAGAGATGGGGGACACAGACTCAAGTCCCAGCCTGATCCTGTGGCCCTGATCAAGTCACCAACCCATGGGGCTCCTGTGAAAACTGACTATCCTTCTTCCAGGGGCTCCCCTTTTGTCTTTTTGTACAGCCTGATACCAATTTGCTGTCTTCCCCACATTCCTTCCCATTCTGGACATTTTGGTAATTGATAGCTATCTTATGTTACTTCTGATCTCTGACTGTCAGTACTTGCTTTTTCAGCTGATCTGTGTTGTTTCCGATGTATTTCATCATCTGCTAATGCAGAATAGTTCCTGGGTTCCTATCAGTGGCACAAACAAGCCATTCAATGTATGTGTTTGTGTGTGTCTGTGGCTCTCTCTCTCTCTGTCCCAAGGGAACAGGGCACTGCTGAACTCAGGCTGATTATTACCTTATGGTCTGTCAGCAAACTATGTTCACAAGAAAGCAATTTGCTGTTATGTCTCTTGCAGTGATGCCATGTTGCTCATGTTTTATGTTTTTCATAGTTCATCAGTTTTTATGCATCCTTGGTTAATATCTAGCTCAATGGATTTTGTAAGTGAAATGCCCCCAAACACAAAGTCACCCTCCTAAAATATAATTGAAAATATGTGCACATTAACTTTGTGTTGCTGACTCTGGATATTATAATCATTAAGGGCACAGGATCCTGGAGTTAGACTGCTGGGTTTGAATCCTGACTCAGCCATGGCTAGCTGTAAAATACTTAACAGCTTTAAGCTTCAGTTTCTTGACCTGAAGAATAGAAATGATTAAATGAAAGAGTCTATGTGAAAACTTTTAGTCCGCTGCCTGACTCAGGGTAAATCCTCAATCATCACTGGGTGTGTGCTTATTCGCTTCAGTCGTGTCCAAGTCTGCGACCCTGTGGACTATAGTCTGCCAGGCTCCTCTGTCCATGGGATTCTCTAGGCTAGAATACTGGAGTGGGTTCCCATGCCCTCCTCCAGGGGATCTTCCCAACCCAGGGGTTGAACCTGTGGGTTCTTACATCTACCTGCATTGGCAGGTGGGTTCTTTACCACTAGTGCCACCTGGAAAGCCCCAATCATCACTAGCCATGATTATTATCATCCCAACTACACTTGCATCAACAAGGCAGGAAATTGCTCAAGCTGCACGGCCAAGCTAGGAGGGGCACACGTGTGTTTCAGCTCAAGAGTTCTTAGTCTAGTGAGGCTCTTGAACTCAGAGGCACTGGCACCGTCAAGTTGAGCCATTACTTCTACTGATCAATGAAACTGATATAATGCCCCATTTTGTGAGCACCAGTCATGTGCCTAGAGCTATCAGTGTTGAGAAGAGCAGTGTGCTTTAATTGGCTAGAGTGAGCAATCCAATTATGGAAAGAGTGAGAAATGATGATGAGATCAGGAATATAAACAACTTGGCTAGGGATCACTGAGGTCAGGAAAAGGAATGGGGTGCAGTACCATGTTAGGACACAGCCAGTCATCCTCTGGGCCTATAGATGGAGTTATGGAGAGGACCCTGCCAAGCCTGAGGCCACAGATCCTGAGGGACCACCAGCAGCCCTAGGCTGTCTAAGGAAGAGGAGCAGAGGGGTGACCATTTGGTTGGAAGAGGGAGCTGGGGGGACATGGCTGAGTCCCTTGAGACTAGGGGAGAGAAATGAGCCCAGAGCAAGAGACTTCACATCAGAACTCTGCACACCCATGCCCCCTTCTCCTCGGGGCTTCCTTGACCACAGACAAGAAATTAACTTGGTGGAAAGTCAAGCAGACTCCCACAGGGATGCCTTCAAAGCCAGACCTGTGACTGAGGGTGTTGCCTGACCCTTCAGCATACCTCAGAGAATCTTTCCATCTGCAGATGTACTGCACTCGCTCACAGAGACAACTGCAAAGGGTTCTTTTGGTTTGGGAGCTGTTCCAGCATTTGCCTTACGTGGGATGGGAACGGGATGCCCCAGAACTTAGTGAACTTTTTTTTTCCCCTCTAGAATGAAGAGGCTGCTCATTTCATTCACTTTATGAAAAGTGGATCTAGGGTGTTTTTTTTAAATTAATTAATTAATTAACTTATTTATCTGGCTGTGCCAGGTCTTAGTTGTGGCATGTGGGATCTTTTAGGTGCAGCATCTGGGACCTAGTTCCCTGACCAGAGATCGAACCCAGGCCCTCCACACTGGAAGCTCAGAGTGTCAGCTACTAGACCACCAGGGAAGTCCCTCAGGTTGGGTGTCTAGAACATCTAAAGAAAGATTTGTCAGGAGGTGGCTGGTGTGAACCCTCAGAGATTGCTCTTTCTTCCTAGAGCACCAGCTTTGGAGTACCAGCATTTCATCCTGGCTCAGCCAGTCTCCAGCCACATGGCCTTCATGAAGTTGCTTGACTATGCTGAGTCTTGGCTCTCTCATCTATGACTGGAGATGAGAATAGTAGGTGTATGTATGAAGTCGCCACGGGTCACTCTCATAGATCAAGAATTAAATGAAATAACAAGTGATGAGCTTAGTACCTTATTGGGCATATGGTACATCCTTGATAAATGATATCCCCAATAAACTTTACAGTGTTTTAGGGGAGCCCAATGGCAGGAGCATCTGAAAAGATAGATGTAGATGATAGCTATTTCTTAGAGGTGTGAACCTCCCCCATCTACAACCCCAGAGCCCCTTGGCATTTGCTCAGTGAGGCCCTTCATCCTCTTTACTCTTGCTCAGAGCTGAGACAGTTGCCCTAGGGCTGTTCAGGACACAGCCTCTGTTGCTACAAGAATCCTCCCTCTCCCCAGGCTAACCACAGGTCAGCCACTTGCATAACATGGCTACAGGAACTCAAAGAGAAAGAAAAATGTTAACACTGAACCACAGTTTATTCATTGACTCTTCGGTTGATGGGCAGTAGGTTTTTGCTATCATGAACAGAACTGTTAGGAATCTTCCTTGTACAAGTCTCCTGTTTTACATGGGCAAGAATTTCTCTAGGACATAGAGTGGCATTGATGGGTTTTAAGGCATGAGAATATTCAACTTTATGAGACAGAAACTATTTTCCGAAGCAATTATATCAATCAACACACCCAGCAAGCAACATAGAAGAGATTTCAAGCTCTGAATCCTGTGGTGTTGTCAAGTAACAGTCAAAATGATGAACCAGCTACAAACATTGTTGTTTATATGAATCTTAGCAATATAATGTAAATTGAAAAAATCCCACAAGGATATACATGGCATACTTTATCTAATCTGGAAAACAACTACAGATAAATTATGTATATATACTTTAGGACTATGTAAGACAAAATAAAGCCAGAGCAAAAACAATTCAAGGGGAGGAGATATTGGCATACTCATATTCAGAGTAGCATTATTCACAACAACCAAAAGGTATAAGAAATGTCTATTAACAGATGACTGGATAAACAAAAGATATAATCAGACAATGGGAAATTATTTAGCCTTAAAAAGGGAAAGAAATTCTGACACATTCTATAACATGGATGAACCTTGAGGACACAGTGCTAAGCCATCACAAAGATGTATGATTCCACTTGAATGCAGGACCCAGGGGAGTCAAATTTGTAGAGAGAAGTAGAAGGGTGGTTACTGGGGCTGTGGAGAGGAAGGAATAGGGGGTTGTTGTTTAATGAGTACAGAGTTTCTATTTTTCAAGATAAAAGGTGTTCTGGAGATTCATTGCAAAATGATGTGAACATGCTTAACACAACTGAACTGTCCACGTAGAAGTGATTAAGATGGTAACTTTTACATTATGCGTATTTTAACACAGATAAACAAACAAGCAAGAGGAAGTCAAAGGAGCATGAGATTCAGGAAAGTGGTTATCTAGGGTGGGGATTGGGGGAGTGGATGTAATGGAAAGACTTTGGCGTGCAGAAGTACCATGTACATATGTCAGTGTTGCTGACAAGGTCCTAACTTTCATTTTGAGGGGTAAACTCCCTTAAAAAAGAACAGTAGTTATATTTTAAAAATAAACAAACATATAACAATGCTCCTGTAAGCACTAAAAATAATGAGAGAATGTCATCAACCAGGAATTAGATCAATTCTCTTCTCTACAACTAAGGTACAGAAACAGTTGTCCTCAAGGTTCTGCATAGGAAATTATAAACTTTAAAAAATATTTTACAATAAGAGTTTAACCCCCCCCCCCCGTCCCACTAACATATTCCTCTTGTCATTTTTATAAAGTCTTGAATTAAAGAGCCTTACCAGGTATGACTGCAGGTAGAAGCCTCAACCAGGCAGACCCCCATTTGGCAATCTCAGTCAAAACTCTGGCACCCAAAACAGGCAAACAAGGTGGGAAACTTGCCCTTATAGGAAGGTAACTTTTAAAACAAGCCAATAGGATGCTAATTTATTAATTAACCCTGGTGAGAATTTGGTTCTAAGTTGGCCAGTTAGTGCTTTTAATTTTTCTATATGATTAATCCATAAAAATTTGATGATTGACTTATTCTGACCCAAAATTGTTATAGAATGCTGGTTTAACAAGGTTTTTTTCTGGTCTGTTTATATCACAGGGTATAACAACATGATTTTAGAACTGAGAGTAACTTTAAAGATTATCTTGTCTAGAAATGGCAAATAGTTGGCAGATACACCACTAGTTCTCAAACTCCTGCCCATGGCAGACATTGCTAATCAATCACGGCACACCTTCCCCTTAAGCCTGGTCTACCTCAGAACCTCTTCTAACACAGGATTTTGCATGAGATCAAACCTATTTGGCATCTGTGACCTAGACCAATCCTTTGCTTGTACAGATGGAAAAATAAGCAAAGGAAGTGACTGGCCAGGGTCACATAACAAGTCCAGAGGCTTTTCCACTACCTTTGAGTCATCCTTTCCTTTAGGGCTCTGACATTGTCATCACAAGAATCCCAACCTTGGTTGCTGTTATGAGTTGAATCCAGCCCTCATTTTACAGCCCCATCCACAGACAGTTTTCCTTCTGGGACTTGCAGGCCTCTCTGGCTCCCTGTCCTTTCAGGTGTAACTGCTGCTTTTGGCAAGGCTTTCCACGGAGAAGAAAGCATCTTCTCAAGATTCATGATGTTCTGTTGGCATCTCTCCAAGCCAAATCATCACAAACAACAGTGCCAGGTCTGGGGCAGCGGTAACCCATCACATCACTCAGCAGGGACATGGTCCCTCTAAGGCTCTTTGGTCACCGTGGAGCAGGTTCCCTTCATGGCATGGGATGATTCCCCCTCCCTTACTCCATGAATGACCAGAGCATTGCTTCTCTAAGAAAACCTACAAACTTCAAATTGTTGGGGAAAGGAAATAGAGGTGAAATTGTAGGAACAGGTAAACTGGAGAAAGGCAGTGGCTGAGGGCCTTTCCCTTTGAAGCACCATAAAATGGTAGCACGGAGGTCTCATTCCTTTGAAAGGGACATCCGAGCAGGTAGGGCGTGCTCACCTTCCCTTCAGTCATGTAAGGACCTTTCACAACTTCGGCCAAGCTGCTCAATTTGTTGCTGTTGCTTTATTATTTATTTATTTGACTGTGTCAGGTCTTCGTTGTGGCATGCAGGATCCTCAGCTGTGACATGCAAACTCTTAGTTGCGGCATGTGGGATCTAGTTCCCTGACCAGGAATCAAACCCAGGCGCCCTGCATTGGGAGCACAGAGTCTTAGCCCCTGGCACCAGGGAAGGCCACAAGCGACTAGATTTGAATTACACTTCACACGCTTTTGCCAGATTCTCTTCTAGTTGAGAAGTGAATGCTTCATCTTAAGACCACAGGAAAGGCTTTGGAGATACCTGGTCCAAGTGTCTCCTTTCAGACCAGAGAAAGTGGAGCATGGATCAGACACGGGCTGACCTCAGGCCACACAGGGAGTCAAAGCCCAAAGTCAGAGCTCACAGCTTCTGCCTCTGAAACAAGACTCTTCATCTGCTTTTTCCTAACCAGTGGGCCTTGCTTGGTGTCCTGGGAAAAGGATGTATCAAAGACAGCAGAGAAACTCACATCTGAAGGCTAGCCTTACCAGGTCAGTAAATGAAATTGAGGGATCTCAAAATTGGAGGGTGAAATTGACACAGGCAGGGGTTGGAATCAGCATGGAACCTAGCATGGTGCTATGGCCAGTGGAGATTTGCTCTTTTAATCCTCTCAACAAATCTGGACAATTTAGACCCGTTTCATGGATGAGAACATGGGGGCTCAGACACAGTAAGCACCTTGTCTAAGTTGGCCTCAATAGGAGATGTTGGATGTGCCATTTGAACCCAGAGAGGTCAGCTCTGAGAGCCTGGTCCTTCCTTTCTGACCCCCAACTCAGGATCACCCCTAGGTAATACAGAGTCAAGCCAGTCACTTGTGGATTTTTAAGAACTCAGGTAAAAGTATATTTCATTTTGATGATTCCAAGTCCTGGGTAAGCAAAGGAGATTATGGGCAGGTATGGTGAAATGTTATTTCTGTGTGTAGGATATATAATCCTTTTAGGAGAATACAATTTTCTCAAGCCACTTGGCAGTAACTATTTTTATAGATCCATTCTATTATAAGGTATTATACTTCTAGCTCACTGGCCTGCATCTTTGAAATTTTGCATTTAATGTTTAAAATGAAATAAATACTGATTTGTATAAGGTACACTGTTTATACCTTATTACAAACTTGGGGAATGCAGTTGAAATTGGGGTGTCCTAGGGGCTTCCTTCATAGCTCAGTCAGTAAAGAATATGCCTGCAATGCAGGAGACCCAGGTTTGACTCCTGGGTTGGGAAGATTCCCTGGAGAAGGAAATGGCAACCCACTCCAGTATTCTTGCCTGGAGAATCCCCTGGGCAGAGGAGCCTGGCAGGCTACAGTCCATGGGGTCACAAGAGCTGTACGTGACTTAGCGACTAAACATCACCACCACCATAAGCCCTTTAAGGGCAGGGAGATCCACGGCTTCAGGCAGGGGCTCTTCTGCACATGCTGTCTCGTAATGAGAATATTACTTAATAATTCAGCTAGATCCTTATTGCTAGACATTAACAGCCAACCCTCTGTACCCATGGGTTCTACACCCATGGATCCAAATTATTCGATGGACTTACCTGGTAGTCCAGTGGTAAGATTCCATGCTTCCAATGCAGCAGGTGTGGGTTTGATCCCTGGTTGGGGAACAAGGATCCCACATGTGTGGGGTGTGACCAAAAAAATATTCAAAAACATTCCAGAAAGTTCCAGAAAGCATACCTTGATTGCTGCATGCATTTACATTGTATTAGGTATTATAATCTAGAAATAAGTACATGCAGGAGAGGATGTGTGTGGGTTATATCGAAATACCACTTCATTTTATAGAAGGGACTTGAACATCCACGATTTTGGTTTCCGTGGGGGTCCTGGAACAAACCACTCATGGATGTGAGGGACCACTGTATACTGTTTTCAGTTTTTAAAATGTGATCAACTACATTGTAACAACTATCCCTCAGTTAGGTCATGGCTGATATACGACAATATTTCTTTATAATTACTAGAAATTATAGATCAGATTTAAGACTTTTATAGATATTGCCAATTGGCCTTTATGAAAGTTGGTTCAATTTACATTCTCAGCAGTGTATGAAAGGCCCATTTTCTCAAATTAACACTGGGTTTGGATTTTAAAAAATTATTAGCAAAATTGAATATTGTTTTACATATTAATTGGTCATTTGTATTTCTTCTTTTCTGAATTACACTTCATTTCCTTGCCACATTTTTCTTATTATTTTGCTTGTCTTTTCCCCATTAGTTGACAAGTACTTTTATATAGTGGAAATATTATTTCCACACTTTGACCTATTTCATTGTGTAGAAATAAAAAATTCTACATGTTATGAGATATCAGAAAAACAAATTAAAAGACAAAGAGACAAATGGAGAAAAACAAAATTTTTAGTGATGTAACACTTTCTTTTTAGTCTCATGCTTAGAAAGTCCTTAATCATCCCAAAGTTTATAGAAAAATCCATTTTTGTTTTCTATTCGTTTGTTAGTATGTTTATAGTTTTTATTATTAACATCTAAGCCTTTACAAGAACTGGGATTAATTTCTGATATGAGGTTTAAAGCAGTAATGATCTAACAATTTTTTCCAGGTAGGAAGTTCATTGCTCTACCATAACTTATTTAATAAGCCTGTCTTTCCTTGAGGATTTCAAATGCCATTTAATTACATCCTAATGTATAGTCTCATGAAAATTTGGATTTGTTTCTGGACTTCCTAGCCTATTCTGTGAATTCTGGTTTCTTTTAAATTCTAAAGCTATACCTCTTCCAGGGAGGCTATAACTCTTCTCTGGTGGCTCAGAAGGTAAAGAAACTGACTGCAATGCAGCATACCCAGGTTCAATCCCTGGGTTGGAAAGATCCCCTGGAGAGGGGAATGGCTACCCAGTCCAGTATTCTTGCCTGGAGAGTCCTATGGACACAGTCCCTAGGTTCACAAAGAGTCAGAAATGACTGAGCAACTATTATTATTATGCCTATTCCAACAAGGGCTCCCAAATTATCAGAAATGGATTTTGCATAGCGTTGGAGGTTTCTGTTTATATTCTTATCTCTTACACTAGACACGGAGTTCCTTGAGGGCAGAGGATCTGTCTTATTCCTCTTTGAACCCAAAGTGTCTACTATGGTGCAACAAAAGGAGGACACAGCAGCTCATAGAAAAGGGGAACAAACCCCAGGCAGAGGGTGGCCAGATTCAGCAAATGAAAGTTCAGGGTGTCCAGTGAGATTCGAACATCAAATCAACAATAAATAAATAATTTTTGAATGAAAATAATTAGGACATATTTGTCCTAAAATATTACCTGTTGCCTATCTGAAATTTACTTTTAAGTGGGAGTCCTATATTTTATCTGGTAACCCTACCCGGACTGGATTCAGGAGAACTGGCTTTGGTTCCGCCTCTGCCAGGACTGGCTAGGAGCCATGGAACCTCTCCAGACCTCAGTTTGTCATTGTGGAGTTAGGACTTGGTTCGTTCTACAGACATTTATTGATCAAGCACGCACGACATACCAGGTTCTCTCAGGCAGCTGTGTGGCAAAACACAGGACTGGGAGGCAGGAGGTGGAGCTCTGACTCAAGTTCCCACCACCCACATGATAAGACTACCAGGGAGAAACTGGGCTAGGTGAGCTCTCCAATGTCTCTCACTGTGCATTTCCACAGCTCACCCAGACATCCCGATCAGAATTCTCACACTCCTTGAACTTTGCATTTGGCCTCAGCCCTTTGCTAGGCACTCTGCGCCAGCCAACAGGAATTCATCTTTTGCAGGCCAAAGGCAGCAACTGACACAAGCTCAAGTTAGAAGGGCCCAGCTGGCTGAGTGCAAGGGTGCGTGATACAGCCTTTCATATACTTGCAGAGGCAGCGTTGCAGGCCAGGGGGGCACTGACTCACAGCCCTCCTCCAAAAAGCCCCAGGGACCTTGACCCCAGTGGAGTGGTGCAGACTTTCTGCTCTTTAACCCTTCCTTTGCATGCAAAGGGAAAACAGCAGTCTTCTTTTCTGATACCTCCCAACACGTGATAGCAGACTGAACAAGCCCAGCAGACTTGGGCCAGGTGGAGAAGCAGTCATTCCGTTTCTCCTTTTTCCCTCCACACTATTCCTGTGTACACCCGTGACACAAGCCCACACAGCCTATGTATTTGGTACAAATGGCCTCTGCGTGCAAGCTAAGTCGCGTCAATCAGGTCCAACATTTTACAACCCTATGGACTGTAGTCGGGCCAGGGTCCTCTGTCCATGGGATTTCCCAGGCAAGAATACTGGAGTGGGTTGCAGTTCCCTTCTCCAGGGGATCTTCCCAACCCAGGGATCGAACCTGGGTCTCTTACATCTCCTGCACTGGCAGGTGGGTTCTTTACCACTAGGGCCAGCCAGGAAGCTCCCAAATGGCCCCTAGGTTGTGCCAAATATAGTGCTAAGCACTGGAGTTATAATGGTATACAAAAACTAGCCCAGCCCTTGCTGCCATGGAGCTTTCAGTCTACTGAGGGAGATGGCCGTGAATCACCTGGTCAAGCTTATATAACTGGAAAAGTACGAGGAGATACAAGGGCATATCTGTGTAGGAAATCTGTGTTGAGGGATGGGTAGTCAATATCCCAATCAAAGGAGACTTGAGCAGGAGTTCACTATTCTAGGAGAGGTATTTCTAGAAGAAAGAACTGTATGTGCAAAGGTCCTGAGATGCGAGGGTGTGCCTTCAAGGATCTGAAGGGCTTCAACTTATGAATGGGTTGAAGACAGGGAGGGAACACACCATTCAATTCATAATAGGAGAGAAACACTATTTACTCAAAGAAAGGGGTTTGCTAGTCAGACAAGAGAGAAGGCAATGGCACCCCACTCCAGTACTCTTGCCTGGAAAATCCCATGGATGGAGGAGCCTGGTAGGCTGCCGTCTGTGGGGTTGCTAAGAGTCGGACACAACTGAGCGACTTCACTTTCACGCATTTGAGAAGGAAATGGCAACCCACTCCAGTACTCTTGCCTGGAGAATCCCACGGATGGAGGAGCCTGATGGGCTGCCGTCTATGGGGTTGCACAGAGTCGAACACGACTGAAGCGACTTAGCAGTCAGACAAGAAGAAATTTGAGGGCTCTGATCCCCCCAGTTATTTTATAAAGAACCCCTTAGAAAATGTCCAACACAACAGTTTCTTATCTTCAATACCTAAGATCCACAAGATCTCATGTTGGAACAGATATTGTTTATCAAACAAACTGCATTCATAATCATGCTGCATTCATTTTCCTAAGAGATATCCCAAGTTATATAGAGTGATATGTTTGTTGAGAAAATTATAAGCCAAAGGAAAGACTCTTCTTGTTTTTATTTGCAGTCCAGCCTTATTATGAATCATATTAGATTTCTATGGGGTACTTTGCATTTTGCAAATAATGCTCAAGTCAGAGGCTCGAAAAGAGTACCAGTTTTGGAGGCAAAGATTCTTGCATTCAAATTCCAGCTGAGGGCCCATGGGCAAGTCACTAGCCCACTCCAGTCCTATATCCCTGTTGAGTAAACCACCTAATTCTCACCATTTGCAAGGACGGAGGTAATGTATGTATAGTGCCCACTCTGTGCTCAGCACACAGGAGGAGCTTTGTAAGTTTAAGTTCCCTTCTCCACCATCCTAATATATTTGTTAAAGATGGGAGGCAAGAAGTATGTGGAAATGGGATGGAGAGAACAGTACCAGGGAGGCTCCAACTATATACTTCACAATCCTACCAATCAAATCTCTGAATTAGGCCTCAGCTTTCCCTACATAAACATAGGCAGGACAGGGGTGAGCAGGAAGAAGAGGAACTTGGCTTTGTCGGTTCCAGCTGGACCCTTCTGATTCCATAAACTGGGCTTCTCTACCTGGTTCCTACCCACCTCATAGGCCCTGTTTTCGTGCATTGAAGCTCTTTTGGCCAAGTTCAAGGCTGTGCAAAGGGTGGAGGCCGGGAAGGGAGAGGCGCTTCCCCCAGACAGACTGTAGGTGGCACCAGAGCAGCGCAGGAGCTGAGCATGGGTCTCCAGCCATCCTGACAGCAAGGCAGAGGTTGTGAGGACCTCAGCCGGTGGGCAGCCAGCCAGACTGGGGTATGTGTCTGCACCATTCGAAAATGGCAGAACAGTCCTCTGGCTGATTTCCTCTCTTTGGTAGAATGATCATGTGACTTGCCATTCAAATCCAGACACTGATCTATCGCTCAAATCCAGACTCTGTGAGAGTGAAACCGTGCACTATTATTAATTGCTCCCGGGACTACAGGCTTAAACACATCTGCCCCTGGCACCTTACCATCAGGTCACTTTTTCTTCATTGTTTCCAGTCTTTCAATTTTTAAAAAATTCTTAATTGGAGGATAATTGCTTTACAACGTTGTTTTGGTTTTCTGCCATACAACAATGTGAATCAGTCATAAGTATATATATGTCCCCTCCCTATTGAACCTCCCTCCCACCCCTCAGTCCCATCCCACTCTCTTGGTTGTCAGAGAGCACTGGGTTGAATTCCCTTTGTTCTACAGCAGCTTCCCACTAGCTGTCTGTTTTACACATGGTAATATATACGTTTCAGTGCTACTCTCAATTCATCCCACCCTGCTTTAATTTTTTTTAATACAGTATTTTTTTTCCCCAATCACCAGTGTCTTTGAAAATGCCCTTGCAGTAGGATATTTTAAATCTTGAAACATGTGCTATAGCTTCTCAAGTCTGAACAGAGTCTCTCTGAACCCTCTCCAAGGCTGATTTTAGCTTCCAGTCAGTAGATTCTGTGTTCCCTGGGATGCCCGCCCCAAGGCTTAAGAGTTAAAGATGTCAGATGTGGAACAGTGACCCTCATCTCAGCTGCAGTGGGTGCATCATATGATGGTCTTCTTTACCAAATTTATTTCTGTAATTTTGTTCTGAATGCTTACAGCCTTTATCTCTTTGAATTTAACTATGTTGGTTTATTGAATTGCAAATAGACAAGTCCCATTAAGCAGGATTCTTGTATTTCCAAGATCATCCTGTTAACTCCATTCAATCCCAAATTAGCATGTCATTTATCCCCTTGTTTCTGAATCCTTTTCACTTAATAGTCTCACAAACATCCATCCATTGCAACAAGGGCTCAAACTTTTCTCACTTCCATTTTTAGTTGATTCACTGATCTCCAAGTAATGGTTTTGTCAGGGGTAGTCATTAGGAGAGAACCATGCCTTTAAATGTATTTTTAGAGTTGGATTTTGCTAGTTAATAGCCTATCTCTTTGTCATTCACACTCACTACAAATGACTAAAGATTTTTGTCTTAACCTAAAATCTAAGTTAGGCATTTCGTTGTATCTGAATAGAGTAGATACTGGGAGAAGTAAAAAGTTTTTACTGAAATGTTCTCAGGTGGCTCAGGACAGTAAAGAATCTGCCTCTGATGCAGGAGACTTGGTTTCAATCCTGGGGTCGGGAAGATCCCACGGAGAAGGGAATGGCAGCCCACTCCAGTATTCTTGCCTGGAGAATTCCATGGACAGAGGAGCCTGGAGGCCTACAGTCCATGGGGTTGCAAAGAGTCTGACACTTGACTGAGTGACTAACACTTTCAAGAACCACATGGTCACAAACATGCATGTAAGCAAGAGGAAAATTAGGCTCTAAATGTTACAGGAAGGGGGGCGGAGATCCCTTCCAGGGCCTGATAGTGGGCTCTTGCCTAACACTCAGAAATGAATTGTCTGAGGAGAAAAGTGCTAACCAAGCAAGAAACTGTATTGGGAGGGGGTGCCTGGCGGAGAGCAGTAGAGTAGGGGAATGCAGGAGGACTGCTCTGCTATGGGGCTCAGTCTCGGGTTTTATGGTGATGGGATTAGTGTCCAGGTTGTCTCTGGGCCATCACTCTGACTCAGGGGCCTCTTTCCTGGTGGCTCAGCACCACTCAGCCAGGATGGACTCCAGCCAGAAGGATTCTGGGAGATTGGTAGACATGTGGACTGGACTCTCCTCTCTCCTTTTCACGTTTTCTGGTTTGGTGGTAGCTTGCTAGTTTCACATTCTTTACCAGGACCTCCTGCTGCAAGATAACTCATGCAAGTAGCTAATATCTTCCCTGGCCAGGGCAGGTGGTTTCAGTCAGTGGTTCCCCTAACATAAATATATAAAATGTTAAACTGTTATTTTTAGACAAGATTGTGTGTTTATTTTTTATTAGTGAAGTACATTTTACATATGGTGAGGTAGACATATCTTAAGTGTATAACTTAATGACTTCTTGCATATATATACACTGGTGTGGTCATCCCACTCCAGTACTCTTGCCTGGAAAATCCCATGGATGGAGGAGCCTGGTAGACTGTAGTCCATGAGGTCACTAAGAGTCGGACACGACTGAGCGACTTCACTTTCACTTTTCAATTTCATGCATTGGAGAAGGAAATGGCAACCCACTCCAGTGTTCTTGCCTGGAGAATCCCAGGGACGGGGAAGCCTGATGGGCTGCCGTCTATGGGGTCTACAGAGTAGGAAACGACTGAAGCAACTTAGCAGCAACCGTGCCCAACTCAAAATAAAGTTTCCATTACCCTAAAAGTTTCCCTCATGCCTGCTCCCAATCTCTATCCACCTCAAAAATAACTGTTCTGACCTCCACAATCACAAATTAGTTTTGCCTGTTCGTGAACTTCATATAAATGGTATCATGCAGTATGTGCCCTTTTGTGGCTGACTTCTTGCTCTCAGCATGATGCGTGTGTGATTTATCCATGTCACTGGAGTGTACTGGTAGTTATTATTTTTCACTGTTGCAGTTTTCCATATTTTATTACTCTCCTATTTATGTCTATGGGCTTCCCAGGTGGCTCAGTGGTAAAGAATCTGCCTCCAATGCAGGACACGAGGGTTCCATCCCTGAGATGGGAAGATTCCCTGGAGTAGGAAATGGCAACCCACTCCAGGATTCTTGCCTGGAAAAACCCATGGACAGAAGAGCTTGGCAGGGTACAGTCCATGGGGGTCACAAAAGAGTCAAATACTACTTTGTGACTAAAATAACAATTTATGTCTAACTCAGTGTCATATGGCATCTGTTGTTCCTTTTGGCTGCTGCTGCTGCTAAGTCTCTTCAATCGTGTCCGACTCTATGCGACCCCATAGATGGCAGCCCACCAGGCTCCCCCGTCCCTGGGATTCTTCAGGCAAGAACACTGGAGTGGGTTGCCGTTTCCTTCTCCAATGCATGAAAGTGAAAAGTGAAAGTGAAGTCGCTCAGTCGTGTCTGACTCCTAGCGACCCCATGGACTCCAACCTACCAGGCTCCTCTGTCCATGGGATTTTCCTTTTGGCTAGATGGATATTAAAAACCTTCATATCAATAGGGCTTAGAAATTTTTAGAAAACAAAAGCCAAAATCATCCAGTCTCTTTTTTTTATAGTCATTAAAAAGCCATTTATTTCAAAAACTGTTGATGATTTATGTAACAGTCATGAAATAAAATATATGAAATTAAAGCCATTTTTAATATTGTGGTATATTATGAATTACACATATTTGAAAGTTCTTCTCAAATGACATTGTAAACATAGCTAACATTTTTTTTCATGTATTAGTAGCAATAAAGTCTGAATATTTTAAAAATTCCATTTTCTTAATAAAATTAAACATGAAAAAAATCAAGTTTAATTAACTTTTTCCATATATAGGTCTCCCCAGCTTGGATCTTGCCCCAGAAAAGAGAATAAAAACTATATGAAAACCTTAAGCATTAAGATATTTCAGAGTAAATAAGAATGAGTATAATGGAAATGAGTCCTGAATATTCACTGGAAGGACTGATGTTGAAGCTGAAACTCCGATACTTTGGCCACCTGATGCGAAGAGCTGACTCATTTGAAAAGACTCCAATGCTGGGAAAGATTGAAGGTGGGAGGAAAAGGGGATGACAGAAGATGAGATGGTTGGGTGACATCACCAACTCAATGGACATGAGTTTAAGTAAACTCCAGGAGTTGGTGATGGACAGCGAGGCCTGGCGTGCTGCAGTCCATGGGGGCACGAAGTGTCGGACATGACTGAGTGGCTGAACTGAACTGAGTGGCTTTCTCTAAGAGGTAAAATGATAAAATTTTAAAATAATTTCATTTATTTTCCATACTTTCTACAGTAAGCATGTACTGCTTCTATCATGTAAATTACCCAGTTCTTCAATAGAAAAGTTTCCTTTCTGCCTTAATACAGATGCAGGTGAAGGGAACAAAAATGAAAGCTATAATAATTCTAACAGCAACATCACAATTTTACAATGAATTTCGTTTTTAAAATTTTTTCTTTTTGGTTTTTATTGGCGTTTAGTTGCTTTACAACATTGTATTCATTTCTACTGTACAGCAAAGTGAATCAGCTATACAGATATATGTATCTCCTCTTTTTTGGATTTCCTTCCCATTTAGTAAAGCACTGAGCAGAGTTTTACTTGAGATAGGATCTCTTTAGTTATCTATTTTATACATAATACCGATAGTGTGTATATGTTAATCCTAGTTTCCCTATCCACCCCATCCCTTCTTTCCCCGTCAGTACTCAAACGTTTGTTTTCTATGTCTGTGTCTCTATTTCTGCTTTGGAAATAAGATCATCTATATCAATTTTCTTCTGATTTCACATGTATGCATTAATAAAGATATTTGTGGGGTTTAAAATTTTTTTTTAATTTATTTATTTGTGACGGGTCCTTGTTGTGGCACAGGGATCTCAGTTGTGTCTCTCATTGCAGTCCGTGCACGGACTCGAGTTGTGGCACGTGGACTCCAGAGCACATGAGCTGAGTAGCATGGGCTTAGTTGTTCTGAGGCATGTGAGAGCCTAGCTCCGCCACCAGGAGTCAAATCTGCATCCCCTGCATTGCAAGGCGTATTCTCAGCCACTGGGTCCCCAGGGAGTCCCCATATATGATATTTGTTTGTTTTTCTCTTTCTGACTTACTTCATTCTGTATGACTGTCTCTAGGTCCATCCACATCTCTATAAATAACCTATAAATAACCTTTCTGTGGTTGAGTAATATTCCCTTGTATATATGTACTGCGTCTTCTTTATCCATCCCTCTGTTGATGGACATTTAGGTTGCTTCCATGTCCTGGCTATTATAAATAATGCTGCAATTAACATTGGGAGACATGTGTGCTTTTGAATTACGGTTTTCTTTGGGTATATGCCTAGTAGGGGCATTGCTGGGTTACATGGTAGTTCTATTTTTAGTCTTTTTAAGAAACCTCCATAAGATTCTCCATAGTGTCTGTATCAATTTACATCCCCACCAACAGATCAAGAGTGTTCCCTTTTCTCCACCCCCTCTCCAGCATTTGCGGTTTGTAGATTTTGTGATGATGGCCATTCTGATCCACGTGAGATGATATCTCATCATACTTCTGATTTGCATCTCTCTAACAATTAGTGATGTTGTACATCTTTTCATGTGTTTGTTGGCTATCTGTATGTCTTCTCTGGAGAATTGTCTATTTAGGTCTTCTGACTATTTTTTGATTGAGTTGTTGTTGTTTTTTTTTTAATTGAGCTCCTCGAGCTGTTTTTACATTCTGGAGGTCAACTCTTTGTCAGTTGCTTTTTTTGCAAATATTTCCTCCCATTCCGAGGGTAGTCTTTTCATCTTATTTATGGTTTCCTTTCTGTGCAAAAGCTTTTAAGTTTAATTAGGTTCCATTTGTTTATTTTTGCAAAACCATCGTCTTAAACCAAGTTTCCTCTTTATACCTGCAGCAATCAACCTTCTTCTGATGGTACTTTTCCTCACAAAATTGGTAGAAAATCAAGGAAACTTAAAGCTTTTCATTGAGTTATCAGCTGAGAGATACTTACTATCTGGACAACAGGACAGAATATTTACAATTTGAAATGCTGAAATAACTGTAGCAAACCCTTACATAGCACCTAATAGAATTCAAAATACTTACATATATCATGCTGTGCTGTGCTTAGTGGCACAGTAGTGTCTGACTCTTTGCAACTTCATAGATTGTAGCCCACCAGGCACCTCTGTCCACTGGGATTCTCCAGGCAAGAATACTGGAGCGTGTTGCCCTCCTCCAGGGGATCTTCCCAACCCTGGAATCGAATCGGGGTCTCCTGCATTGCAGGGGATTCTTTACCAGCTGAGCTATCAGGGAAGACCTTTACATATATTATTTATCCTGAAAACAACTCTGTGAAGTAGATACTATTATTGTCATCCTCGCTTTTCCAATGGGGAAATTGAGGCAAAGATAGGCCAAGTAACTGGCCCAAGGTTGTGGAGCCAGAATTTGAGCTTGGATGGTTCTGGTTTCAGAGCCCTCACACTTCACTACCATCTTGTGCAGCATGAGCCTTTCTGAAGTATTTTCTTCTATTGGCCTGAGAGCAGTTTCTGAATAATTCAAATCTTATAAATTTGCTTCAAAGAATACAACTAAATTGAAGTGGAAGATCTAATATAGAATGTGTGGCATTCATGAATAAATTATAAGATGCTCTGGTTTTAAATAATAATTATTTGCTTATCTTGTGACTTCTGCCAGACAGGATGATGATGTGCCAAGCCTCATTTCCCTTCTCTTCCAGGAGAGGAGAAGGGCTCAGTGAGAGGCATGTTTTATCATACAAATCTCATCAGCTTTATCATCTGGAAAGCTGTAGACAGGTTTGTGCAGTCTTAACTGGTTGAGACAGAGCTGAGTGCTGCCACTTGTAGCAGCGTGAGCTTAAGAAAGCTGGTTTTGCCCTCAGTTCTGTTGCACAGGGTCATGTGAGCTTCGACAGTTAACGTAAGTAATCAACAGCTTTCACAGAAATGATCAGGGTTCTAGGTGAAGTTGTCTTCAAGTTTCCTTCTGTTGCTAAAGACAGGAGGTGGGGGCAGGCTGACTCTTCCGCTTCTAGAAATCTGGTTATGAGCTTGATGGGGAAACGACCATGGTAAAGGGGAGAGAGTATTTTAAAAAATCATTTATTTTTCTATTTCTGGCTGCGCTGGGTCCTCGCTGCTGTGCAAGGGCTTTCTCTAGATGCGGCGAGCCGGGGCGTCTCGGGTGCGGTGCTCTGGCTTCTCATTGCGGTGGCTTCTCTCATTGCAGAGCACCGACTCTAGGGCGTGTGGGCTTCAATAGCTGGCAGCTCTTGGGCTTAGTCTGGATCTCCCCAGGCCAAGGATCAAGCCCATGTCTCCTGCATTGGCAAGTGAATTTTTTTTACCACTGGACCACCAGGGAAGTCGAGGGAGACAGTGTTTTAATTCTCCAAGGCAGCCTTTTCCCTTTGCCATGCTCCACTCCGGAACTCAGCCCCTTTGATCAGCCTGAAGCCTGCACTCGGGGCCATACACCCAGTTTCCTGGCTTGTTTCTCAACTTCCAGCTGTTGCTTGCTTGTTAACCTCTCCCACCACTGGTACAAGATCCATCCCCTGAATACCCCTTGCAGCATGTAACCTTACCTCCCACCCAAGGCACCTTGCACCCTACAAGAGATATCCCCAACCTCAGCCTGGCATTCAAGGCTCTTCCTGAGGTGGCCTTACCTCTTTCTACTTCACTGGGTCTCCCCTTGGCCCCTGCCAAATTGGGTCAGTTTTCCCCATACACAGACTGGGCTTTCCCACCTCCAGGCCTTTGCTTTCACTGCAGCTTTCCCCTGAATGCCTTCTTTCTCCCTCTCTCCAAGTCCAAATCATATCCTTCCTCCAAGGGCCTAACTTAACTACTAGGTCTCCAGAAAGAATACCCTCTCTCTCTCTCTCTGCTCTCTCTCTCAATAGTGGCCCTGTATGTGTACTTTTCTTGGATGTTTTTTACAGTGAGCTTTGGGCTGGAGTTGTATCCATGCTGCATGAATCCAATTAGGCTGGAAAGCTCGATCAGGACAATGACCTTGTCTTTTCAGCTTTGAGTACCCTACCATCCCTAGCACACTGTAGGCATTCAAAAACTTGAATGGATGCATGAATGAACAAATGAGTGGGTGACATGAAACAGAAATAAACTCTCCGTGAGATGAAAGGAGAAAACCCACTCCTGTAGGTCATGGTCAGAAAAGGTTTTGAAGGACAGTGAGGATCTAGACAGGCAGGGGAAGGAATTAGAAAGATCCCAGAGATGAGATCATACAGGCGTGCTGGGGACAATGAAAATGCATCTGGCCAGAGCAGAGGTTCCCACAGAGAGGCAGGAAATGGCCATGTTTGCAAACTGGAGAGAAAGGTTTGCTGTTGTTGCTCCAAAGGCAAGAGAAAAGACTTGACCTGTGGACATAGCGATTCGAAATTCACAGTCAATGCCAAGTTTTTACAGTGAAACCTCTGGGGATGGCTCCTCAAAGATGATACCTTAGCTATATAGGAAAAGAAATTGAAAAAGAGTGGATATGTGCTATGTATAACTGATTCACTTTGCTGTACACCTGAAACTAATACAATATTGTAAATCAACTATATTCTAATTAAAAAAAAAAGGTGAAGCCTTATGTTGAAAAGGAATGATTCCAATCCACCCAAAGAAGGCTGTGTACTCACTTGTACATTTTGGAGGAGAAAGGGCTCTTAGAAATGATTTGGTCAAACTCTCTTATTTGGCAGGAGAAACTGAGGCCAAAGAAAGGAAGACAGCCAGACAGTGATACAGACTGGACGAGACAGAGACAAGTGCCATCCAGGCTTCCTTGCTGAGTCTTTCTCCCTGGGGCAGCCTAGGCAAAGGAAGCAGGGTGGGGAGATAGCCTCAATTTGTGCTTTTTTTTGGTTCAGCTATTCCCAGGGAGATGAGACAAGTTAGGACAAGCAAATCCCACAGTAGGCGCTCAAGGTGTTATGTGGGTTTCAGCCCCAAAGGCCACTGCTATAGATCTAGAATGTATTTCACCCATAGTCACAGTGGGATCAGAGAAGGCCTTGAATGCCTCTGAGAGCTGGACCTTTATCAGGCAGATGAAAGCCTCTGGGGAGAAGGAGAAGGGCAGGGACTGGAGAGGCTCTAGCAGCTGGTGAGGAAGCACCTGTGGCAGCTTGGGGAGGGGGGCTCCCTCCTTGTACTTCCAGGTGGGTCAGAAGGAGCCACCTCCCATCTGGCCTTCTCTAAGAAGAATTATATTTCCTTTCCCAGTTCTGAGCTTGTCTCTCTCCTCACTCAGTGATAACATTGTTTTCCTTTCCCAGTGATCAGCAGGCCTGGGAAGCAGCAGTTTTGAAAGAAGAGGCTGGCAAAGTGAATGCAGCATGAACCCACCCAAAGACCAAGATCTATTTTGCAGTCTCTGAGCACCCCGCACCACCCCCCGCACCCAACCACCCCTGACCCCGTGTCTGGCTAAAAGACAGTGCAAACATTTGTCATTAGAGGCTTTTGTTCCTGTGGTGGCTCTAACAACAAGTTGCTGTATGACTATGGGCCAATCACCCAACCTCTCTGAACGCAAGTTTTCTCCTCTGTAAAGTGGGGAGAATGCCACTATCCTCTCTAGGTGGAGTATCAAATGAAAGTTCAACTCTACACCCCTTGCCACTGTTCCATTTATGATCTCACTCGACCACCACCTGCAGGTGATCGGTTTCTGCTCTGCTGGTCTGGAGATGGGAGGGCCAACCAGGAAGCGGCTGCAACTTTGGCAGAAGTGCCCCTGGGGAGCAGATCATAGGGTGTGACCCACGACTAGGATTCTCAGTGATGAAGGAGAATGACAGGAAGGAGTGGGGGAGAGAAGAAAAGGAAGAGGACTGGGTCCATTCATTCTGCTCTTGCTTATTTGAGCCTACTGTGAGCTGGGCCACGGCCATGAAGGCGTCGAGTCCTAACCACTGGACCGCTGGGGAATTCTCTTTCCTTCACTCTTTGAACAAACTGTTGTTGAAGGACTTCATGAATATGCCAGGCCCTGGAATACCCCGGGATGGAGAGAGAGGTGGGCAGGCAAATGAGCCACTGGAGAGAGGCCTCCTGTTCCGTTTCTGGAGGGGAGGGGAGCAGGGAGGCTGGGAAGGCCAAGGAAGACTCTGAGTGCCCTGACAGGTTTGGGCTACATGGTCACAAGGAGCTGCTGAACCCCTTCTGGGAAGGGAAAGGCCAGCCTCAAGTTCTAATTGGCTGCTGTGGCCAGTGAAATGGAACTGGGGGACAAAGCAAAGATGATGGGAGGAGGAAGGGGTGAGAGTCTGGAGATGGTGGGAGGATCCAGTAATTGCTTGGCTCTCGGGGGTAAGGAAGGGGAGTGGGCACCATGACAGCATGTGTTCACTGTAGCCGAAGATAAGTCGGGGGCTAGGAGAGCAGAGCCTCCACTAGCTCAGGTTCCCCATTCCCACTCCAAGACTTGTC
Source organism: Capricornis sumatraensis (assembly GCF_032405125.1). Classification (NCBI taxonomy): domain Eukaryota; kingdom Metazoa; phylum Chordata; class Mammalia; order Artiodactyla; family Bovidae; genus Capricornis; species Capricornis sumatraensis. The sequence continues at coordinate 38,464,058 of NC_091087.1, read as the reverse complement.
TCATGGAATCAGAAGGGAGTGTCTGAATGGGCCTGGATGGCCCAGGCTGTTCTGTTCCGGGGGGAGAGTGGGGTAGGGTGGACGGATCACTTCCACAGGCCCTCCCAGTCCTACCCTTCTGTGCTCCTGTGGTTGTGACTGGATATCCAGGCTGTAGCTTGACTTTTATTAGTCTAAGCACTGAAGATATTATGGTGGTCTTCCTTGGGAGTTGAAAAGGAGATTCACAATAAAAACAAAACTAGAAACATGAGAACACACAACATTTGTATGGTTGCTGAAAATAAAACATCTTCTAAGTTTTCCAATTGCAACAGACAGAATAGTTATGCCAAATAAGTATTCAGAAGCCAAACTTCTTTTGTTCTTTTTTGGAGGGTGTATGGGCTTTGGAGTTACATTAGGCCTGCCTCAGTTTACTCATTTATTGGGTCACTCACTCTGAGGACCTTTCAGTTCCAAGCTCTTGGGGACCCCGTGCACGTCAGGGGGTGGGAAAGGCTGTAGGAGCCTACACTGTTCTCCCTGGGGCAGGGGACCTGTTGATCCCTCTGTGATATCTGGCATTGCCCTGCCTGTACCCTGAGGGCTCAGCAGGTTCATCCAGGGGAGAAAGGCTTTGATGCATTATTAAGGGCTCGGCCTGACCGACCAGCCTTCAGCTGATTCCCATCCTGTGACTCACATGGGCTGGAGCTCAACTGAGTTCAGGGGAAACCCTGGTGAACAGAAGCTGTCCAGGCCAGGACTGGGAACAAGGGGAAGGGGAGACCCTGATTGGAGTGAGCTCTGCTGTATGGACTGCAGAAGCTTGGGGATTTTTGGTTGACATGTCCTGGAGCCTCTAGCACAAAGATGGACATCTAGAGAGAGAGGGATGTAAGCTATGAAAACTAAAGCAGAGCCAAGAGACCCAGGCCAGAGCAGAGCACACAGTGGCAGCTGGTGTGCTGTGGTATGCTGGGGCAAGGCTTGTGCCTGGCACTTGGTAAGAGCTCAAAGAGTAATGATGAACCAAATTCCCACCAGCAGACCTCATGCAGGGTCACTCAAGACTCTCCTACCACTCTGGCCCCCACAGTGGAGTTTGGCCTTATGGTGCTAAAGATCTAACGCCATTACACAGGCAAGCAGCCAGTGGCCCTCTCCCGACCTGGTCCTTCCTGGCCTCAGGCCACACACCACCTCCAGGAAGCCCTTTGTGTTCACTGTAATCTGGCTTCTTCTGCTCAGTGTGTGGTCTAGGGGAGCCACACTGGGCAGACCCCAACCATGGTGTAAGCTTGACATGGAAGTCGCTTGCCTGGATTCTGACTCTAGGTCCCAGTATGGCAATGCTGTCCACTAACCATGTGGACTCAGGTAAGCTACTTAAACCCTTCCAAGGTTCTGTCTCCTCATCCATAAATGAGAACTACTAATAGTGACTACTGTTATTGCTCCTGAGCTGTGTATGGTTTCCGTGAGAAGAGAAGGGCCTGGCAGAGGAGAAGCACTAAATACACATGAACTGGATGAATGAACGAGTGAATAAATGAAGTGAGACCTTCCTACGGCAAGGCCTAGAGAAACATCTCCTGGCTGGCGAGCACCACCCTCCCTATCACTCAGAAAGCAACAAGAGCCAGCAGGCAAGGGCACAGGAAAGAGTGAGAGTGAGGAGGATACCTTCAGGCCCTGGGGGAGGTCTGCGGGGGTCCTTCCTGACACCAGGCACTGAGGCAGAAGAGGGTTAAAGGCTGGAGCCATCCCAGGCCTACATGGGTCATCACGAGATTGAATTATAGGCACCCAATTTACATGACAAAGCTCCTTTTGGCAGGAGTGGAAATAACTATGGTTCTAAGAAATAATTTAGCCACAAAGAAAGACATTAAGAGACAGAAATAAATGTGAATGCCCAGTTCAAATTCTCTCACCTCCAAAAATGGTCCAACTCCCTGGAAGCTGGTACTTATAAGAGGCATCTCCATCACTCCCACCCAGACCCTGCCTCAGAGGACCCCACTCAGAGGTAACATGCCTAGTCCTCTAGCAGGGGAAACAGTTCCATTTGCTGCCAAACCTTACATGCCATTTCTTTCACTTAATTCTTTTTCCTATGGTCTTTGTCATGCCACCTCTTTCAAAAGCTATGGTCTGTGAAGGTCATGGGGTAATATCAAGGAGGCAGAAGCTAGCACATCTCATGATATTTAAGGAGATTTTATTGCCATCTCCTATTGCTATTGGTGAACCTGTGGGGTCCTATGACATTCACTTTAATGTCTGAGTGCCAGTTCCTCCAGCATGATGTTCAGTATCAACAGGTCAGTTGAATACCAAAATACTATAGAAATCCTACAAGTCAACCGGGAAAAACTAAAGGCCAACCATCCAAGGCAAAATGAGTAAGTGATGTATAACCTGTTGATTCAGGTTAATTAAGGAAATACAAGCTGACAAAGGACTCAGAACTGATCCCAAAGAAGTGTGGGAAGGAAATGCCATCTCCAGCAGCTTTGTCTTTGACAGAGAAGAGTCGGCATTTGCTGTTGCAATTCTAATAGAAGCCACCTATGGTAAATCCATTGGTGACCCCTAGAAAACACTTTTCCCAGGGTTCCAGGCTTTGTGTGGCCCCTCCCACTCTGGGTGTGGCCATGTGACTTCCTTTGGCCAATGGAACATTAGCAAGTGTGATACAAGCAGAGGTCACAAATTCCTCTTGGAACCCAGCTGGCCTGCTGTGAGATAGAGAAAGAGAATCACATACAGAGGCCCTGGAAGGTAAGACACTTCATGAGGAAGAGTTAACATGAATGATAGAGAACCAAGACACTCCAGCTGAGTTCCCAGGTAAATTCAGTCACGTGAGTGACCCAGCCAACTGCATCTACATGAAGAAGAACCAGTCAACCTATAGAATAGCATGAAAGAATAAGTCCTTTTAGCCACAAAGTTTGGGGGTGGCTTATTATGCAGCAATAAATAACCTTAGAGTTTTATGAAATTGAGGTGGTGAGTTCTCCATTCTTAAGGCTCTTCAGCTAAAGACCTGGTGGTGCCAAATGTGGAGACAATGTTTGCAATGAGTAGGAGGTTGGACCAAGATTACAGAAACCATTCATCAAAGCTTATCTGCTGCTAAGTCGCTTCAGTTGTGTCCGACTCTGTGCGACCCCATAGACGGCAGCCCACCAGGCTCCCCCATCCCTGGGATTCTCCAGGCAAGAACACTGGAGTGGGTTGCCATTTCCTTCTCCAATGCATGAAAGTGAAAAGTGAAAGTGAAGTCACTCAGTCGTGTCTGATGCTTCGCAACCCCATGGACTGCAGCCTCCCAGGCTCCTCTGTCCATGGGATTTTCCAGGCAAGAGTACTGGAGCGGGTTGCCATTGCCTTCTCCCAAAGCTTATCTAAATCATACCAAATTCCTCCCTATTGTCTCCATCAACTCGGAAAGTAGTCATATATGTTAGCTAGGCAGTGAGTATGTTGGTCAACACCCTAGACTCAAACTTTCAGGGTTCAAATACTTACTCTGCAATTTACTAGCTATGTGACCTCCGGCAAATTACTTAACCACTTTAAGCCTTGATTTCTCCAACTGTAAAATGAGAGAGCAATAGTGTCTAGTTTTCACAAGGGTATTATAAAGACTGGATGAAGTTAAGTATATAAAGACCTTGGAACAGTGGCTATGACATAGAAGTTAGCTAATATTACCCATAATGTTAACACTTATTACCTCCCAGATGGTCTCTCATACAGCAGCTGTTCCAAAACCTCTAGCAATGCCACAAGTCCAGGTTTCTGGCTCATATAATACGGTCCCAGGAAATAAGACGGTCCCCATGCTCTGTTAGTGCTAGAACTTTCTGGCTCCTTCTTTCCCTTTCTCTTCCTTCCTATCACACCACCATGCTGCTCCACTTTGCAGTCTTGTGACTTATTAACTTTCATATTCCCTCTTCTCAAGGGTGAGTCCAAGGATGCTGAGGGGAATGGGGCTACAGTGGCAAATAGCAGAGCATGTATGATTAGGCCAGGGACACTTCCTACTGCCTCTCAGTAAGAGTGATCCCTGAAGAAGAAATTAAGAAAATAATCCCACTTATAAGTGCATCAAAAAGAAAAAAATACCTAAGAATAAATCTAACCAAACAACTAAAATACATTAATAAAAGAAACTGAAGAAGAAACAAGTACAGGTTTCCTCTGCTATCCAAAAGTAGAGTATTCTTATGAAACCTTTTGTAAGCTGAAATAGTGTAAAGAGAAGAAACAATTACCTTGGGACACATCTTACTTGAGTGTAAAAAATAAATTTAGATAAGCTACAGATGCTCACAGACACAATTCAAAGCTATGATAGCTTGGTGATGAGATGCTGAGTGCAGTTCCTGGGGCAGGAAATTGGTGGTGCCCCTCTCACTGCCTCTCGAAGGGCTTTCTATACAACAAACACTGAATACTATTTCCACTTTTCACCTATTTTATAAAAGCAAAAATCCTCTTTAGGTTTCTGTCAGTTAGTGAGAACACATACTAATGTAGCAGGTCTTTGGTAAAAGCAAAGTAGCACAAAGCAAACTTTTGAAAAGAGGGGATTCCTGTAAATGGAAAGATACTTAATATTTATAGACTGGAAGAATTAACATTGTTAAAATATCCACACTACCCAAACCAATCAACAGATTCAATGCAATCCCTATCAAAATTCCAATGGCATTTCCCACAGAAACAGAACACACAACCCTAAAATTTGCTTGAAAACACAGAAGACCTTGACGAACCAATCTTAAGAAAGAACAACAAAGCTGGGGCATCATGCTCCCTGATTTCAAACTATATTAAAAAGCTATAGGAATCAAAACAGTATGTTATTGGCATAAAAATAGACATATGAATAATGGAACAGAATAGAGAGCTCAGAAATAAACCCAGTAGGTGGCCAACCAATATATGACAAGGGGGTAAGAATATACAATGGGAAAAGGACAGCCTCTTCAATAAATGGTCCTGGGAAAACTGGATAGCTTCATGCAAAAGAGTGAAACTGGACCATTACCTTACACTGTAAGTGAAACTTAACTCAAAGTTGGTTAAAGCCTTGGATATAAGGCCTGAATTCATACAACTGTTAGAAGAAAACATAGGTGATAAGCTCCTTGACATCAGTCTTGGTGATGATTTTTTTTTTTTTTTTTGACAACAAAAAGTAAACTAAACAAGCGGGACTACTACAGTAAACTAAAATGTTTCTGCACAGAAAAGGAAGCCAAAGTGGAAGCAACATAATGAAAAGGCAACATACTGACTGGAAGAAAATAATCATGTATCTGAGAAGGGTTAATATCCAAAATATATAACGAACTCCTAAAACTCAATAACAAAAAAAATCAAACAACTCAATTTTTAAAAATGGATGGAGGATCTCAGTAGATATTTTTCCAAAGAATACAGATGGCCAGGAAGTATATAAAAAGGGGTTCAAGTTCACTAATCATCAGGAAAATGCAAATCAGAACCACAGTGAAGTGTCACCTTACACCTGTTATAATGGCTAGTATCGAAAGAACAAGAACAAACTGTTGGTAAGGATGTGGAGAAAAGGAAATCCTTGGGCACAATTGGTAGGAATGTAAATTGGTGCAGCTGCTATGAAAAACAGTATGGAGTTTCCTTAAAAAATTAAAAACAGAACTACCATATGATCCAGCAATCTCACTTCTGGGTACTTATATGAAGAAAATAAAAACACTGAATCAAGAAGGTATGTGCACCTCCATGTTCATTGCAGCACTACTTACATCAGCCACGATATGGAAGCAACCAAGTGTCCACTGCTGGGTGAATGAATAAAAAATAAGACACACAGATATAGAAATAGATATTCCATTATACACACACAAATATGGGATCTTGTCCTTTGTAACGACTTTGAGCTCATTATGTTAAGTGAAATAAGACAGAGAAAGACAAATACCATATAATCTCACTTATATGTGGAATCTATTTTAAAAAACAGAATAAAAACAACACCAAACTCATAGATACAGAGAACAGATTGATGGTTACCAGAGGTGGAGGGTGGGGAGAGGATGAAATGGTGAAAGTGGTCTAAAGGTACAAACTTTTAGTTATAAAATAAATAATTCCTATGTATATAATGTATAGTATTGTGACTATAGTTATAATATTGTATTGAATATTTGAAATTCACTGAGAGTAGATCTTAAAAGTTCTCATCATAAGAAAACAGTTGTAACTGTATATGGTGACAGATGTTAATTAGACTTACTGTGATCTTTTCGCAATATATACAAATATTGAATCATGTTATGTACCAGAAATTAATATAATGTTACATCTCCATTATATCTGAAAAAAAAAATGACTTTGAGCAAGACTCCCGGAGCTCCAGGAAAAAGATCTATAGACCCTGAAGGGCAAACTAGGTCAGGAGGAAGACAGAGGACAGGTGTGTTGGGGAGAGGAGTGCTTGCTGCCTTTTAACTTCCTTCATTCCCGAGAAGGTAATGGCACCCCACTCCAGTACTCTTGCCTGGAGAATCCCATGGACGGCGCAGCCCAGTGGGCTGCCGTCTCTGGGGTCGCACAGAGTCAGACACGACTGAACTGACTTAGCAGCAGCAGCAGCAACTTCCTTCCTTCAGTCCACAAGTGGACAGTGGCCTGATGGTGACCACTCATAAGTAAGACACAATCTCCAAGTAACTCACAGACTTGGGAGGATAGAAGTATCACCCAGATAAACTTAGAGATTCCTTCTGAGTTTTGGGTTCCTGTGTTCAAAACCTTGAAAATCTGGTTTTCAAATTCACTAACTCTCATAGAGCCAGGATACTGGACAAAGTAAGCAAAGCTTGCTCCATGCATATGTAAAATAATAGCCTCAAGATCCCAGCTTCTCCCTACTCTTTCTGCAAGAAATTGTAGGATTCCAAGGTGCCATGAGGTCATGTTTACCAGTGGGCAGGGTCATTACCATGAAAAGATTCTGCACTTGGACATGGCACATGAGGGTTGCTCTGCCTCTGCGTGTCTCCCTTCCCAGGACAGGCTGACTCTGCTTGGCCTAGTCATCTCACTTCCATTCCTGTTCTAGGCCAGACCTATCCTGTTGCCTTGATCTCCTGCCCCCACGTGCCTGTTGAGGGCAGTGCAATTTTCAGGTGCCTCGGGTCAGAGCAGTGGGTTTCAACCAGGGGACTTGTGGCCATGTCTGGATATTTTGAATTGTCATAACTCCAGGAAGGATGCTGTTGGCATTTAGTGCGTAGGAGCCACGGATGCTGCTACACTGCATTCTGCCTTGCACGGGACAGTCTCACAACAAAGGACCACCCAGTCTGGGATGTCAGAGCTGAGGTGGAGAAACCCTGGGAGAGTGGAAGCAAAAGCCCTCTTAGGCATCCTCCTGAGTGCATAGCCTTGGCTTTCAACCCCTCAAGAAAGAAATGCTGCCCATCTTTTTTCTACATCTCCTGTGGGGCCACGAGAGAGTGAGAGAGCAGTTAGAACACAATAGGATTCAAGCACTCCTGTATCCCCTAGCCAAATATAGTTCTCCAGGTAGCATGAATTTCCCCAACACAGCTAGAATCGGATAGATAGGAAAAACACCTCCTTCCATCTTCTTGTATATTAGATTTGAAAGCCCACTTAAAAAATATTACAAAGATATTCACTGTAGCACCACTGATACTGAAAAGATTTTTTTTAAACCCCTAAATGTCCACTAATAGGGACCAGATAAATAATACATCCAATAGTGAAAGATATATTTACAGAGTAAAATTCCATGCAGTGGCTGAAAAGAAGGAGGCAGCCCATAATATGAGATAACCTCCAAGACCTATTGTTAAGAATGCCAGCGAGATGCAGGAACGATGTGCTTGCTTTCCTAATATTTGTGTGAAAATATATTTGCTAATGTTATTTAAATGTATTGCTGGATATGCATTGACTCTCAGAAGAGATGCATAAGAATTCAGTCACAGCACTTGTCTGACTGTCTCCTGGGAGGGGATCTGAGGCCTGGAAAGGACAGGAGTAGAAGGCGTTTTTCTTCACTCTATGTTCTTTTGAATTTTATGTTCTCTTCGTATGTTATCTTGTTAAAAACAAATACATGCCATAAGTTGGGTGAGGCCTGAATGCTTTAGGCTAAGTAAAAGAAGCCAGACATAAAAGATTAAATGCTATTTCCCACTTATGTGAAGTACCTAGAATAGGTAAAGCCATAGAGATGGAAAGTAAAGTGGCAGTTTCCAGGGGCTGAGGGGAGAGGGGACGGACAGTCATTTTTTAATGGGTGCAGAGTCTTACTTTCAGAAGATAAGAAAGTTCTGGAGATGGATGGTAGTGAATATACAACATCATGAATGTACTTAATGCCGCAGAACAGTAGATTTAAAAATATTTAAGATGGTAAATTTCAGGTTGTGTACACTTTACCAACCATAAACATACATGGCATGATCCATTTAAAATCCATTTTACATATTTATTGTCTAATGATTATAAAGATTTTAGGCTTTGCAGGCCATACACAATCTCTGTTGTAAGCAGTTAATAAAGCAGCAAGTGTTGACAATATATAAATGAATGAAAGTGTCTGTGTTACAGAAAAACAGGCACAGCTGATCAGATTCAGTGCACTGACTGTGGTTTGCCAACCTCTGCTCCATGGCTCTCAGTCCCCTCATTTGTAAGAAAGGGGCAATAATGTACTTACTTCATAAGTTTGTTGTAGGAATTAAAAGGAGTAATGTGTTAAGTACTTTGTTCACTGCCTTACACACAAAGAGCGGCCAATAAATGTTCAGTTCAGTTCATTTCAGTTGCTCAGTCGTGTCTGACTCTTTGCGACCCCATGAATCTCAGCACGCCAGGCCTCCCTGTCCATCACCAACTCCCAGAGTTTGCTCAGACTCATGTCCATCGAGTCCGTGATGCCATCCAGCCATCTCATCCTCTGTCGTCCCCTTCTCCTCCTGCCTCCAATCCCTCCCAGCATCAGAGTCATTTCCAATGAGTCAGCTCTTCACATGAGGTGGCCAAAGTACTGGAGTTTCAGCTTCAACATCATTCCCTCCAAAGAAATCCCAGGCCTGATCTCCTTCAGAATGGACTGGTTGGATCTCCTTGCAGTCCAAGGGACTCTCAAGAGTCTTCTCCAACACCACAGTTCAAAAGCATCAATTCTTCGGTGCTCAGCCTTCTTCACAGTCCAACTCTCACATCCATACATGACTACAGGAAAAACCATAGCCTTGACTAGACAGACCTTAGTCGGCAAAGTAATTTCTCTGCTTTTGAATATGCCATCTAGGTTGGTCATAACTTTTCTTCCAAGGAGTAAGCGCCTTTTAATGTTACTGGCTATTATTGATGTGGTTGCTGAGGTAGGTGCTGAGCATGCAGAAGGAGGTCACATTAGCTGAGCACCTACTGCGTACATAGCAGGCCTGAGTCTTAAAGGGACAGGACTTCACTGTTATTTTATGTTCCTTAATAAAAACATCTCATGTTGGCAGAGAGCTTTGTGCATTTGGTCCATTATCTCATTTCATCTTCATGATTACTCTCTGGGGTAAATTTCCAGATCAGGAAGCCAGGCCTCCAAATTCACTCTGCTAAGAAGAGCAAAGGGAAGGTTTGAATCCTCAGCTATTAATATTCCAAAATCCATGTTTTCAACCAGGGGTCGTACTGCCCCCCAACTCTACCCAGTCCTACTGTCACCCCAGGAAATTTGGAAATGTCTGGGGTGTTTTGGTAGGTAGGGAGGTTAAAGAATGGAGAGGAACTACTGGAGTTTAGTAGCTGGGATCCAGGAAAGCTGATGTCCTAGAGGACAGCCCTGTAAAATGAAGAATTGTCCCAAAGGCCAGTGGTACCCTGCAGAGGAACTCTGCTCCACATCATACTGCCTGGTTGTATGAGGAGATAGGCTCAGTAAAAACACAGAGGGAGGAACACCAGCAGGGAGAATGCGCGGGCAGCAAGAGGGCCTAGAGGGCATGTGCTCAGATCTGTCAGCAGTAGAAGGGACAGGTGGTACAAACTGTTCAAGTTTGAGCTCAGTGGATTTTTTAAGTTTCCCTCTAGATTTGCCCGAAAGAAGTAGTGTAGTAGAGTAAAAAGAGCACTTAGTTTTCAGGGGCTGAAAGCACCAACCCGCTGTGCAACTTGGGGCAACTGAATTGACCTCTCTGGGCTTTGAGTGAAATGAGAATAATTGCCCGATTCTGCCCCCTTGCAGGGCTGTAGAGAGGATCCGATGAACAACACAATGAAAGCACATAGCTCTATACAAAGGGAAAGAATTTTACTAAATGAATCATAAAGCAATTGTCAACAAAATCGAAATCTTGATTTTGGCTTCCACAGGCTGTGGGGAGGTTTATCTCACAGTGCAGGTGCTGGCCTGCTACCAGCTGCCCCTCCTGCTCAACAAATTGAGATTTAGTTTTGATTGCATCTGCAGCAAAACCAGGCAGCATGAAAAATGAGCCTAGGAAAGAATGACCTTGCTTCCCGTTGGCTGTAACTCCTGGGAGCCATGGAGAACTCATCCATATCCAGCCAGATGTTGAGCTACAGAAGGGACTGGAACAGCTTGATGGGGTCACCTACCGGTCAGGCCCCACAAGCTGTTTTCCTCCAGGGAGAGGAGGGGCTAATAGTTCCTTTGGTCAAAATGTCAAGCTGAAATTAATCTATATAAATGTCAAGCGGGCTCTGTGAGCAAAAATGAGGAGGTTCATCATTGCCAAAAGCCTGTCTGTATGATAAGGAATAGACATTTTATCTATGAAGCTCTGATTTCTATTTTTCTACCCAGAGACCAGCTGGATCCCCTGCCTCTAGCGATGTAGTTAATCGTGGTCCTAGCTTGTCAATTCTGCACTTTCTGAAGCCTTCCCTTATCTGCAAGGGTCTGGGGGCTGTGGGCTTCCCAGGTGGCGCTAATGATGAAGAACCTGCCTGCCAATGCAGGAGACATAAGAGGCACTGGTTGGATCCTGAGTTGGGAAGATCCCCCTGAAGGAGAGCATGGCAGCCCACTCCAGTATTCTTGCCTGGAGAATCCCTTGGACAAAGAAGCCTGGAGGGCTTATACTCCATGGGGTCACAGAGTTGGACACAACTGAAGCAACTTAGCAAGCACACACGCTGGGAGCTATATCTCAAGACCTCTCCTCTGCTTCCCCTTTGTCTTTTGTCAAACAAGCCAAGAAACTTGACCCATTCTCTAGTTCTAAGAACAGCACCAGAAAAACAATCCTAGAAGGATCCAGAAACAAGAATAATTTGAGGACATTTCCACCATGCCAACACAGCAGTCAATCTTGTTTTGCAGAAAATAGATTTTGGAGTCCAGCTTCTCGGATAGGAACACCAACTGCCTCACTAATGGGGTGACCTCAGGAAGTCACTTCGTTATTGGCTTCAGTATTTTCATCTGTAAAATGGGGCTTCCAGTCTCTACATTAAAGAGTTGCTGTGAGGACTAAGTTAGATTAGTTCATGTAAATAGTAGGCACCTATTATGTGGTCACTTCACTTAGAACTCTTTTCTCTACAGATTGGTTTAAACAGAAGGAATGGATAGGCTGGCAATTGGTCAGGCTTCAGGCATAGTTTGATCAGGGTCCTGGCTCTGGCTCTTTACATTCGCTGGGCTCTGCTCTCCACTTTGTAACTGTTTCCTTCTCTGTCCAGCATCCTTCAAGATTACAAAATGACTCCCATTGTATTGGGTCTCACATCTACCCTCTGAAACATTCGGAAGAAAGCTCCTCTTACTTTGACCACTGAACAAAAGTCCTGTTCACCTTGATTATAATACTTAAGGTCAAGTACTCTCTTCTGAACCAGTCACTGTGGCTGGGGCTATGCTCTGCCCTGATTGGCTTGGGTGGCGAGGGATTGGATTACACTCAGGTCCCTGAGGTCTAGGGATCACCCACATGGGATCTTTCTTGTGTCTCCAAAGCCTGGCACAAGGCACAATCTTTGACGTGTGAGGAGATGCTCAGTAAGAGGTTGTTGAATGAGGATTATAAAATCTGAGGAGAGAGGAAGTGTGTGGTTAGAACATCTAATCATTCTCTGAATCAGTTGCCCAGTTCATGGTAATTTCCCAGGTACTCTCCTCAGTGAAATCCCAAATTACAAATGTTGACCTTCACTGTTTCCCAAAGAACATCCTGCTTAATTCAGTAACACCAGTGAAAGCCCAAATAACCCCCCTTGTCTGGGCCTCCTGAGCTGTCTTTACATAGCTCACTCCAGCAGGGAGCATTGGAAATAAAAAATCCAATCCCATTTTTAATGACTGGATCCGATAAAGAATATTAAATTTATCTTTAAATAGCTTTTTAAAATTTTGTTTAAGGAAATGAAGAGGAAATTGAGGTTTGAAAGGGCAAGACTTAAAAAAAAACTTTTTTTTTAAATCAGAATGTGTGGGGGCCAAACTTTAGGCAGCCATCCTAGGGGACATTCTCTGCTTCCAGCACAGAAATCCTGGTGGGGAGAGGATACAGCATCCCAGGGGAGCAGAGCCACAGTGCCTAGACCTTGGGATGGGACAGAAGGGATGAAATCGCAGAGCCCACCTTTCAGAGATCCTCTGTCCTGGGCCTAGCTGAGCACCTGGCATGGGAAGACAGGGGATGGAATTGAGTCAGGTCACACAGCATTTGGCCTGGGCTGCCCCTGTACCACCGCTGCCAAGATCAAGGAGTGGGATGCCCGTTTATTGGTATCCTAAACTTGGTGGGTGGCGTGAGTGGTAAAGAACCCGCTTGCCAATGCAGGAGACGTGAGAGATGTGGGATTGCACATCGAGCCAATGCAGGGTTTGATCCCTGGGTTGGGAAGATGCCCCAGAGAAGGGCATGGCAACCCACTCCAGTATTCTTGTCTGGAGAATCCCATGGACAGAGGAGTCTAGTGGCCTACAGTCCATAGTCAGACACGACTGCAGTGATTTAGCATGCACAAACTTGGTGGTGGTGGGGATTTCTAAAGAGTAGCTGCAAACATCCATGGGGTTCAGACCCACACATCCTGCTGGTTAATTGTCTGGATGGCCCGCTTCCTCCTCAAACTCACCTTGTTCTAATCTAGACTCATCACCTTGCTCCTGCCTGCTCCCTGACTCCTGTATCCAATCCATATCACCCCTCCAGCCCCCGTAAACTTCCTGGCCAGCTGCTTGGGTATCCTCCTAGACCACCGCCACTCCACTCTCACCTGCCAGGGTCACTGGTTAACAAGACCTAATAATTCTATCATCACATCTTTTGATTCCTCCCTCCTATGCTTCCCCATCCCCTCCCCCAGAACTTTTCTGCCTCCAGGCTCACCTCCTCCAGTCTTCTCTCCATGGGATCACTAGATCTGGGCTTCTAGCACACAGATCATGGCCTGCTCTTCATCTCCTTGAAAATCTTTCATAGCTCCCCCATCACCTACTGACTTGTCATTTCATCCTCTTGCACAAAGCCCGAGGAGTCTTACTCCCTGAACCAGTTTCCTGCCTTTGCCTGGCTGCTCTGCACACTGGGCTTGCCATCTCCCATCTCATCACCCTCAAGTCCTACTGTTTTCCAGGCTCAACGCTGCCTCCTTCAGGACACCTCCCTGGAAGGTGAGTGGGTCATTGTTTCCTCCTTTTGCTGATGCCTTTTGCTGTTGTCTCTATTTCAAAATGCTTTTCATTTTGCCCAGGGCAGTGAGGAGGAAAGTGGCCGGCCAACATGTATTCAGCTTTTACATCTGCACCAGGCACTGGTCAGGCAAATTTACATGCTGGGTCATACTTAATCTGAACCGCTGGGAAAGGTGGTTTCATCTCCAGTTCACAATCGGCAACCTGTGGTTCAGAAAGGAGAAATGACCTGCCCAGGCATGTGAGAGCAGGTTCCATTCTGCATCTTCTAACTCCGTGTCCAATGCTGATCCTCCCCCAACTCCCTGTGCAAGGCAGCCCTGGGCTGGGAGAAACTCTAGAAACACATCTGTCATCTGTTTTATTTAAAGGGCCCTTGAGTCCGGAGCCGGCTGGCAGGATACATGGCTGCGATCACTAATCCAAATTTCGCCCCCCTTCCCAGTCCCTGCCCTCCCGATGCCCTTCGTGAATCAGGGCCCCAGGCCCAGGAGTGAGCAGGTCTGCATAATTTCCTGAATGTCACCGAAAAGATCTATCACTCTCAGAGTTTTCCAAATGCCTTGCCGGGTGCACCCAGGGAGGCTCTGAGCCATATGGCCAAGGAGCCCTGCTGTGAAGTCCCATTACCTCTCTCCACTAATTGGCTTCAAAGCATGAATGGAAAGTACACCATCCTGATGCGCCCTGGGAGCTTCCTCGTCGCTCCCTCCCTACCAGGAACTCGGCCCTTTCTAAGCATCTTCTTTCCGTCCTGTGGCCTAGGCTGCTTTGGTGCTGCAGGAGGATGGCCCAGTGAGACATTTATATTCAGACACACGGATACTTGTGACAGGAGTGATTTGAAGATACGAACCTCTGGTTTTCTCTCCTTCCTGTCCTTCACCCTCATCCTAGTGGGGAGTGCGCTCTGGACCCCACTGCCAGCAAGGAAGATTACGGTACAGTGGAGGAAGGGGAGGGCAGGGGGAGGACCCTGGCCCTCTCCCACAGCACTTCCTGCACCCCCATCAGCAGAGGGAGCAGCTCCCTTGGGGGTCTAGGACCACCCTGGGCCACAGAACAGAAAGGATGGACATCTCAGCAGTAATCTGGGTGGAAGGATGGCCACAGACAAGGTGTCTCCCTGCACCCCAACCCCCCCGACTTTGTATAAGACCACAGAACAGAGTCAGACATCCTGGAGTATGAAGTCAAGTGGGCTTTAGGAAGCATCATTATGAATCAAGCTAGTGGAGATGGTGGAATTCCAGCTGAGCTATTTCAAATCCTAAAAGATGATGCTGTTAAAGTGCTGCACTCAATATGCCAGTAAATTTGGAAAACCCAGCAGTGGCCACAGGACAGGAAAAAGTCACTTTTCATTCCAATCCCAAAGAAAGACAATGCTAAACAATGCTCAGACTACCAGACAGTCGTGCTTATTTCCCATGCTAGGAAGGTTATAATCAAAATCCTTCAAGCTAGGCTTCAATAGCATGTGAACCGAGAACTTTCAGATGTACAAGCTGGGTTTAGAAAAGGCAGAGGAACCAGAGACCAAATTGCCAACATCCACTGGATCATAGAAAAAGCAAGAGAATTTCAGAAAAACATTTACTCCCGCTTCATTGACTTCCTTAACTAAAGCCTTTGACTGTGTGAAGTGAAGTGAAGTCACTCAGTCATGTCTGACTCTTTGCCACCTCATGGACTATAGAGTCCATGGAATTCTCCAGGCCAAAATACTGGAGTGGGTAGCCTATCCCTTCTCCAGCAGATCTTCCCAACCCAGGAATTGAACTGGGGTCTCCTGTATTGTAGGCAGATTCTTTACCAGCTGAGCTATGTGTTACCAGTATGGATCACAACAAACTGTGGAAAATTCTTCAAGAGATGGGAATACCAGACCACCTTACCTATCTCCTGAGAAACCTGTATGCAGGACAAGAAGCAACACAACTGGATATGGAATCCTGGACTGATTCAAAATTGAGAAAGGAGTACATCAAGGCTATATATTGTAACTTTGCTTATTTAACTTATATGCAGAGTATATCATGCTAAATGCTGTGCTGGATGAATTACAAGCTGGAATCAAGATTGCCGGGAGAAATATCAACAACCTTAGATATGCAGATGATGCCACTTCCATGGCAGAAAGTGGAGAGGAACTAAAGAGCCTCTTGATGAAGGTGAAAGAGGAGAGTGAAAAAGCTGGCTTAAAACTCAAAAAATTAAGATCATGGCATCCAGTCCCATCACTGCATGGCAAATAGAAGGGGAAAAAAAATGGAAGTAGTGACAGCTTTTCTTTCCTTGGGCTCCAAAATCACTGCAGATGGTGACTGCAGGCATGAAACTAAACAATGTTTGCTCCTTGGAAGAAAAGGTTTGCCTCTGACAAATCTAGACAGCGTATTAAAAAGCAGAGACATTACTTTACTGACAAAGGTCTGTATCATCAAAGTTATGGTTTTTCCAGTAGTCATATACAGTTGTGAGAGTTGGACCATAAAGAAGGCTGAACCTGAAGAACTGATGCTTTCTAATTATAGTGCTGGAGATGACTCTTGAGAGACCCGTGAACTACAAGGAGATCAAACCAGTCAATCCTAAAGGAAATCAACCTTGACTGTTCATTGGAAGGACTGATGTTGAAGCTGAAGCTCCAATACTTTGGCCTCCTGATGTGAAGTGCCTATTCATTGGAGAAGACCCTGATGCTGGGAAAGATTGAGGGCAAGAGGAGAAGGGGGCTACATAGGATGAGATGGCTAGATGGCAGCACTCACTCAATGGACATGAGTTTGAGCAAACTCGGAGAGAGAGTAAAGGACAAGGAAACCTGGTGTGGTACAGTCCATAGGATCACAGAGTCGGACACAACTCAGCAACAGGACAGAGGCACAGCTGACTGTCCAGGAAAGGGGATGCTGAGCTTTGGAAATTCAAATGTTACATTTAAGAAGATAAAGGCTGGACTTCCATGGTGGCTGAGAATCCACTTGCCAGTGCAGGGGACACGGGTTACATCCCTAGTCTGGGAAGATTCTAT
The DNA here is from genome assembly GCF_032405125.1 of Capricornis sumatraensis. Taxonomy (NCBI): domain Eukaryota; kingdom Metazoa; phylum Chordata; class Mammalia; order Artiodactyla; family Bovidae; genus Capricornis; species Capricornis sumatraensis. The sequence continues at coordinate 38,447,325 of NC_091087.1, read as the reverse complement.
ATGTTGGGGGGCAATTAAGCCTGTACATCCAAACTACAGAGCCTACACACTCCAGAGCCGGCGCTCCACGACGAGAGAAGCCACCGCAATGAGAAGCCTGCACAGCAACTAGAAAGTAGCCCCGTTCTCCACAACTAGAGAAAGCCTGTACACAGAACAGAGACCCAGCACAGCCAAAAATAAAGTAAACTGAGAAAAGAAAATAAAGGTCAGTGATACTTCCTATGCATCCGAGCTCTAGATTGGGATCCTGCTCCACGGAGGGAGTGCCGACTAGGGTTGGGGTCTTGTGTGTGTGGAGTCTTGCACTTTGCATCCATTCTGTCTGGCCTCCCCCAGCACCCACCATGTGACAGGTGGGTCAGAGGCCCCAGGGGAAGAAGGAGATAAAGGTACCTAGAGTCTGAGGCTGGGCTGGGAACCAGGCGAAGAGTCCTCCTCTCCCTCCGTCCTAGGGCTGGGCTCTCCAAGAGGCTGCCACGGGATGAGGGCCAGAGCTAAAGGAATGGACAAGGAATCATAGACCCTCCATGGGTCGCTGTATTATTTCCAGAGCCTTCCCTATGGAGGGACTTTTTGTACCAAGTGTTTCTAGCTCACTGGGCCTGGTAGCACTTTCTGTGACTAGAATCGTGTAACTGTCACAGGGGGCTAGGACGGTGATGCCCCCTTTCTACAGAGTTCAAGGGAGGCTGGAAGAAGAGGCAGGAGCCCAGCCAGTGGGCATCCCAGGGGAGAACGAGGGCTGGGAGGGGTGAGAGAAGAGCCTCTGTTGGTGACTGGGTCAGGGCCCAATTTCAAATATTGCCCTCTGAGTAAGGCCGCCCATCCAGGAGATCCTGGGGCTGCGGGACAGAGCTGCAGTCTGATAGGTGGTTTCTGCAGCACTCCCTGCGCCCAAGGGCTTAGGGTGAAGGCAGCCCGCGAAGCAGGGAATCCTACATTTAGCTAATGGAACACTGACAAGACCTGCTAAACATGGCTGGCCCTGAGTAATTCAAAGGCAGCTAGGCCAATGCATTATTTAAAAAGAAAAAGACAAGACGTGAATCTCACTGCCAAAGCACTGAAGTGTAACATTCAGCATCAGTGGTGGTTTCATGGGGACATGGAGGAGGTGTTTATGCAACATATCCCATGGCAAAACATCCCCTAAATCCCTTCTAAGCACTTCTCACCGTGAGCCCAGTCCTTCTAGTCACTGCCCAAACTTCTCTTCCTCTGTTCCCCTGCTCTCCCCCCAAACCAAAGCTATACCCTTTCTTCCTTTACCCTTCTCTCCCCTTCCTGGAGGGCCTCCCTGCCTCCACTCCAGGGGCTTCCTCATCTTTCTTCAAAGAGTCAGTCTGGCCTCTCTTAGCTTGTCCTGCTCTGTATCTCAGACTTTCTCCCTTCATGACACAAGAGACACAATTACATCCAGGAGGCTGAAAGCCCACAGACAAGGAGTCCTTCCTTTAGAGAAGGGTGGGAGAGGGGACTACAGGTCCTTGGTTATAGTCTCCTCCCCTGACACACCAGTTTACACGGATGGCACCAAGCCCTGGTCCTGGAAAGACCCCGGGACCAGCTCCCATGAGCACTGGTGCAAGCAGGGCCCAGGGAGCCTTTGATGAGGCCCCCACATCCTGCTCCACAGCCACTTCCCACCCTGACCTCAGGCCCTCCCCATCCTCCTGGGGCCTCCCTTGCCACCCTACTCCGTCCTGCCTCAGCCTGCCCCAGGAGGCTCTTGCTTGAGGCCCTCAGGAGGCACACCCCTTCTGATGGGGCCTGATGAGTCCAACCTGCAGTGTGTGGCTGGAATTTTTGGACCAGCCAGGAAGCTGACTTGGACTGGGCTGGCTTGGGGTCAAATGGTGGGCCAGGTGGGCCTGGTCTGGAGCCCTCAGAAATGCCTCCTCTCTGCTCTTGGCTTCCTCCTAGCACCCAACGCCTGGATTCCCTTCTCATACAGCCCAAGCAGCAGATTTCCACCACTGCATTGGAAGAACAGAGCTGCAGAGGGCCCAGGAAAACATTAGCTGAGTCCAAACCTGCTGACTCAAGTGGGGGGATGCTGAGGCCCCAAGAGAGTCAGGGACCCTCTCAAGGTCACAAAGCTTTGACAGAAGGAGCTACAACCAAGGTCTTCTGCTTCCAGGTCAGTGTTTTCCACACAACACAATTTATAAACTATGGAGGAGGGTGGAGGGCGACTGTTGGTTGAAGTGAATGAAATTAAAAATGCAGACTGTGGTCCTCTGGTGGTGATTTGCATTTTAAGTGGAATGCAAAGATCAAAACAATCTTCTTGACTCAAAGCAATCTATGGAGATGGAAGGCAGACAGAGGTAGCCAGTGTCTGGAGGTGGGGGAGAAAGGGGAAGGGGCTGTTTTGAGACTGTGTGGTTTCCAGAAGTCCTAGAACCAGGTGATGGTGATGGCTGTACATTACTGTGAATGTACTTAATGCCACTGAATTGCACACTTTTAAATGGCTAAAAGTGTCATTTGCTTTGCCAACAAAGATCCATATAGTCAAAGCTATGGTTTTTCCAGTAGTCATGTATGGATGTGAGACTTTGACCATAAAGAAAGCTGAGCGCCAAGGAACTGATTCTTTTGAACTGTGGTGTTGGAGAAGACTCTTGAGAGTCCCTTGGACTGCAAGGAGCTCAAACCAGTCAATCCTAAAGGAAATCAAAGCTGAATATTCACTGGGAGGACTGATGCTGAAGCTCCAATAATTTGGCCACCTGAAACAAAGAGCCAACTCATTGGAAAAGACCCTGATGCTGGGAAAGATGGAGGGCAGGAGGAGAAGGGGGTGACAGAGGATGAGATGGTTGGGTGGCATCAGTGACTCAATGGACATGAGTTTGAGCAAACTCTGGGAGATGGTGAAGGATAGGGAATCCTGGCATGCTGCAGTCCATGGGGTCACAAAGAGCTGGACACAACTTAGCAAATGAATAACAGCAACAAATGGCTGAAATGGTCAATTTTATGTTAAGTGTATTTTACTACATTAGCCCTCCCTGTGCATGGATTCTGAGTTCACAGATTCGACTCACCACAGATCAAAAATATTTGAAAAAATTTTTTTCAGAAAGTTCCCAAAAGCAAACCTTGAATTAGTACACACCAACTATTTACATACCATTCACACTGTATTGACAGCTATTACATGGCATTTATACTGTATCAGGTATTTTAAGCAATCTAGAGATGACTTCCAAGTACATGGGAGGATGTGCGTAGGTTATGAGCAAATACAATACTGTTTTATATACGGGACTTGAGCATCTGAGGGGTTTGATATCTGCAGCGGGGCCTGGAACCAATCCCCCATGAATACTGAGGGATGACTGTACAATTTCTAAAACTCTTCTTGAAGTTTATTTTGCTTGTCTCATGTCTCCTCCTTCCCTCCCTCACCAGCTGAGTGCTGGGAAGCTTCCCACGGTCCTCCACATCACGGATCGAACAACCGAGAATCTACTCAAGAATAATGGTAAGAAGCAAAACAGAACAAAACGATAGAAGGAGCTGCTTCTGACCAGACATCTGGAAGTTGGGCACTGGTGGTTCAGTGGTAGAATTCTCGCCTGCCAAAACAGCCAGGAAGAGGATACAGCCTGATATCAAGCCGGGGGAGGGGCCCGGGAGCCCCCGACAGCCCGACACTCACCTGGGCACCCCCAGCCCAGGGCAGAGACGACGAAGCGTTCTCCCAGGTCTGAGGGATGGCTCCAGCCTGCCATCCCTCCACTCTACGCTCACCGCCGTGCTCCCCAGCCACATCCTTTCCTCACCAGCAGCCCAGGCCCTGCCCTCCCTGAGGCTTGGGTCCACTTCACTCCAGAGGCTGCTATCGGCCTTGTGAAGGTCTAGATTCAGAGGTATTGACCGACTGAGTAAGGTGTGAGATGGGTCTTTCTCCCTGAGACTCAGAGATACAAAGAACAGACAGGGAGGTGGGTGGAGTAGGGGTCTGAGGCCTAAAGAGAGCAAGAAATATGCCCAGTCCTTCACAGTAAAGAGGGCACCTCACCTCCTCTGGTGCCCAGGCCCAAAAGCCCTCAGGGCAGTACTGAGCCTCTGCCCCTCGACTTCCCTAAAGTGTCACTAGCAGGTCAACTGTCATGTTCAAGGGACTCTGTAGCCAGCAACCCTTAGCTCGGGAGAGGTTGTAGTAGTTTCCTGTGGCTGCTGTAACAAATGGCCACCAACGGAGTGGCTCAAAGCAACAGAAATATACTCACAGTTCTGGAAGCCAGAAGTCTGGAACCAAGATGTCAGCAGAGTCATGTCCCCTCCTGAGATAATAGAAAAAAAAAAAAAAATATATATATATATATATATATATTAGTCTCTGTTTCCAGCTCCTGACACTCTTGTAATTTCCCAAGTGATAACAGCACTTGAAACATCTTCCGTTCCAATATTTAGTCTCTTCCCCTGGTTCCTGACAGAGATCCTGAAACCTTTGTAATTTCCTGGGTAATAGGAGCTTCTTTTGTTCCAGTGGGCTCCTGGATGGCTCCCTGATGAGGGGTGGTCGCCAGAAAGAACATGCCTTAATTAGAAGCTTGGAATTTTCAGCCCTGCCCCCCTCCTCAGGAGAAGACACATGGCAATGGATGTTGAACTCCATCCCACCTACATGATGAAGCCTCCATACCAAATCCCCAAAGGGTGAGGTCTGGAGAGCTTCTGGGTTGGTGATTACACAGAGGTGCTGGGAGAGTGGTGCCCAGCGAGAGCATAGATGCTCGGTGACCCTTCTCACATACCCTGCCTTGTGTATCCATCTACCTGGGGGTGATGCCCCCAACTCCATGTGCTCAGTACCCAGGTGTCAAGCTATGAATCTCCTCACCTGGCTATTCATCTGTATTCTTTAATATATCCTTTGGTAAACTGGTAAAATACTTAAGGGGCTTCCCTGGCGGCTCAGCAGTAAAGAATCTGCCTGCAGTGAAGGAGATGCAGGAGATGCTGGTTCGATCCCTAAGTCAGGAAGATTCCCCTGGAGGACGCATGGCAACCCACTCCAGTACTCTTGCCTGCAGAATCCCATGGACAGAGGAACCTGGTGGGCTGCAGTCCATGGGGTCGCAAAGAGTCAGACAAGACTGAAGAGACTGAGCACACACACAAAGGTACTCAATGTCTCCCAGAGCTCTGTGAGCCGCTCTAGCACATCATCAGATCCAACAGGGGGGAGGTCCCAAGGCCCCCCGATTCGTAGCCATGTTGGACAGAAGTTGCAGGTAACTCATCACTGGCATCTGAAGTGAGGTGAAGACCAAGATCTTAACCTGTGGGAACTGAGTTAAACTGTAGGACACCCAGCTGGTGTTGCAAAGATTTGCTTGGTGTGGGAAAAACACTAACCCTAATCCTAACAGATAACATTCACTGAAGGCTTACTAAGTACTGGGCACCATGATAAGCCCTAAACATGTATTAACTCATTTCATTGTCACCCCAATGCTTTGAAGTGTGTCCTCTGATCTCCAGGTTACAGGTGAGAAGCCTGAGGGTCACAAAGGAGCATGTTGTTGGTAACTGGTTGATACACAGCTCAACTCCCAAACTCCCTGAGGCAACAGCAGACCCCAAAACAGAGACAGAGAGGTTACCCCCAGGGCTGGAAATTGTGAGGACCCAGGGAGGTGATGGAGGGGTTCTGGCGGGCACAGCTCTGCCCTTCTGGCTGTGTTACTCCAGGCAGGGCCCTGGCGTCTCTGAGCCTCTGTTGAGTGAGGTGTAGAGTGGACTCTTCCTGGCTCAGCCAGCCATGCCTCAAGGATACTGATCTTAACCCTGGATGTACAAGAAGGTGCCTTGGGAGTTTTTAAGAGTCTAAGCCACACCCCAGCCAACTAAAGCAGCATCTCTGGGGATGGGATCCAGGCCCAACTGACTTTTAAAGCTCTCCAGGTGATTCCACTGTCCCGTCCAGGCTGAGAATGGCCACGCCAGGCTGTCCCTTCTCTCCCTGGTTCATCGTGTCCAGCAGGGAAGCAGAGGCTACCTGCCCCCCAGCTCACTCACCTGATTGCTGCAGGTGAGGGAAGCCTGGGGGCAGTAGTGTGTGTGGTGCCGGGAGAATGGGAAATGGGTCCCTGAGGGTGGGGATGGCACTGCCAGACCACTGATGTGGGCTCAGCCTCTGCAGGCCTTCTGGGCCTCATGCCAGGAGGGGGCAGCCTGAAGGCTCATGCCCAGCAAGTCTGAGGGCAGGATCCAGGGGCACCACCGTGTGACCTCTGGGACAAAGGGCCAGCAGCAAACAGATGGAGGCTTAATGCCAAAGAGGTGCAGCTCTAGGGCAAGCTGTCAGGGCCACGGCAATGCCGGTGGGGGCATCGTCCTGTGGGGCCTGTGTACCGCAGCTCTGGCAGCTGGGTGGTGGACCTACACCCAGGAAGGGCTGCTGAGGGGAGAGAGGGTCAGGCCAGCAGAGGTGGCTGATGAGCCAGTTAAAGCCTGGAATTCTGCGCCTGGTGATGGAGAAAGCAACTGAGAAGTAGCAAGGACAAAAACCCACGTTCCCTCTTTCCTAAGAATGAGGAGACGTGGGCTTTCTCTGATCATTTGGGAACTGGGCTTTGAGCCCAGGCTAGGAACTCTACTGGACTAAAAATACAAAGCAAAACAGAACTCTAAGGTTGCTTGTCACTAACAGGTAATAAAATTCCAACGTTAAAAAAAGGTACTTCTTGTCTTCCTACCTTAGGGTCTTTCCTCCATTTGTCCCCTGGAGAACGTACTAGATCTTTCCATTTCCCATCCTTCTGAACCAAAATGTCACCCCTCTCCCTCTGCGTCCGTCCTCCCCTAATCTCTCTGACTGGCCTCCAGCTTTCTGTGGCTCTGTCTGTCTGCCTGCCTGCCTGCTTCTGTCTGTGCGTCTAACTTGCATGGGCCCTCTCTGACTTCCGGGTGTTTGTGTCTGTCTCAAGTTTCCCCTCTCCCCTCAGGATGTTCATTTGGGGCAGACACCACTTTGTAGCTAAATTTTGACTTCAGTCTCTTTCCCTCTCTCAATTTCTCTTCCTGTCTCTTTCGGTTTTCTTCTCTCACTGTCTTGCTCTGTTTAAATGTCTTTGTCTTTTCTGTCTCTGCTGGGTTTTTTTTTCCATTTGTTTTCTTTTTCTAAACTAATTTTCACTGGAGTATCGTTGCTTTACAATGTCGTGTTAGTTTCTATTACAACCACGTGAATCAGTTATCTGCATACATATATCCCCTCTTTTTCTCTGGTCTTTTTCTCCTTCCCTGTTTCCCAGCATTTTTTTTTAAATGTCTTATTGTGTTTCTCTGTTTCAGTCCCTCTCTCATTCTGAGTTTTCTGACTCTTTCTGTTCTTCCTAATCTATAATGACAGCCATAGAATCAAGAATGGTAGTGCTGGAGACACACACACACACACACAGACACACACACACATAGACACACAGACACACACACACTCAGACACACACACAGACACACAGACACACACACACAGACACACACACAGACACACACAGACACAGACACAGACAGACAGACACACACACACACACATAGACACACACACACACACACACACTCAGGTCCACTCCTAGAGTAGCTGATACGTATGTGGAGATCAGAGGTCTGGACCTCTGGATGTCCCCTAACACTAAACCACCAGCCATCACACTGTCTGGACCAGTGGTGCCCAGTTGCTGGAAGAGGCCAGGTGCCAGACACAGAGCCCACCCCACACTGGGCCCTGCCCTTCCACCCAGAGACAGAGCTCTCTAGGCCCACAACTCAGGCCTTGTAAGTCTTGTTTCTGGGAAGCCAGATTGAATTAGCTGTGGGCCCATCTGGCCAGCCCTTACCCTAATACCGTCTGGCAGCTCATGCCTCAATGCCAACCTCAGCCCTGTGGCCTCACGGCCAGAAATCCAATTTGCCACAGCTTAATTGAGCCCTGGACTCCCAGGGGCATTGGCCCTCGGGCCCTCCTGCCCAGCCAGCAGCAGATTTCCCGGTGATTAGGACAAGGAGGGAAAAACAGCAGGAGCCAAGTTAATTTCAATTACCCTCATTTTCTCCCTAGAGCAGCTCAACACTGCTCACTAAGCGCGGCTTTGTGTCAACTGCGGTGGATGCTGATAAGTATTAAGTATTTGGAGCACTGGGGGTACCCCAGACACCTTGCATTTATCTGCAAGACCTTGTACTTATCTGTGGGCCCTCAGCATTTAGTCCTATAGCCATGTTGCCATAGACGGAATCAAAGACGGGCTCCAACAAGGTTTTATGATAAGAGTCACCCCTCTGTTCCCCACTGCCCACTCCCACCCTCCTGGAAGCTCAGCCGGAACAGCCAGTTCTATCGAGATGCTGGCCTGATAACTGTGGCCTCCTGCAAAGGGCTAGCTTAGTAGGAGGCAGTCACCTTTCTTACACCTGGAGATGCTAGGTCCAGACTGTGTTTAGAGCCTCACCCCGTCCAGACTCAAAAAGATACCAGCATCAGTCCTTAGGGATGATCAAGTCCAACAGTAAGACCAGAGACAGGAGGACACTTGTTCAAGGTCACACAGCCCATCAGTGCCGAGGCTGGAGCAGGTCTGCAGTCGTATAAGCCTCAGTCTGGGGGCCTTTGCCATCTGACTGAGTGGGTCTCCCCCCACCCCCTGACTGAGCACTCCCACTCACCAGTCTCTGGGAGGTAGGGTCTGAGCAGGGGCAGCTCTGGGTCAGGCAAGTTGACACATTCAGGCACTTGGCTGGATTCACGAACTCACGAGCTAAAAGGACCCCCACATGTGGTTGTAGAGCCACACACAGCTGCTTGCTGTCTGCCAGGACCACCCTCCTGGCTCTTGACACAATGGCAAACACCAGGAACCTGCAGCAGGCCTTGGAGACAGAGTTCCCCAAGTGCTGCTTGTGTGACAGGGAGACTCCCTCAGGGCTGCAGCACAAAGGTCCAAGTCCCAGGGTCATCGGGGGTCCCCTCTGGGGGTCCTCCAAGCTCCCCTTGCCTCCTTCCAGCCCCCAGAACTGCCTTGCTGGGAGGTGGGGGGGTCAGATGACTGTCCTGGGTGCTGTCTCCTGGGGGTGGGGAGGTGGCAGGGACTCAGGGAAGGAGCCTGAGGGAAGAGGGGCTCTGCTGGGAGTGGGCCCAAAGCTGGGAAAAGGTGGTCAGACCTGGCAACAACTTCGGGGCAGGAGAAGGAGATGACCAGCCCTTTTACCACAGGCATCTGTGGATTTCTCCCCACTGTGAGCACTGGTGAGAGGCTGATGGGTTGGCATGAAATCTGTCCCATGTTTCAACCTTCCAGAACAGGATCAGGCTGCTCCCTGGTCTAGACAATAGGCCAGGGAGTCTCAAAGCACCAGGATCAGGTGGGCCTGGCGGGAGCCTCCTCCCCACAGCCGGTGTCCTGACGGCCTCCGCTGAGAGGCTATCTGTCACTCCCGCAGGAAGGAGGCCCTGGCCCTCTCATGCCGTCCTGGTGGACCCTGGCACAACAGACCCAAAGCCAAGCCTCCTGTCTGTGGCACCTTGGTGCCATTTGCATCCACCCAACCCCACTGTCTCTATCCTCTACTGGACTTATGTAGGTTGGGGGGTTCACCCTGGGCCTCGGGACCCTAAAGGTTCCCCTAGATCAGCCCTTCACAAACTCTTTGATCTTCGGGCCCCTTTGCACTTTTAAAAATTATCAAGGACCCCACGGATTCCTGGAGAAGGAAATGGCAACCCACTCCAGTATTCTTGCCTGGAAAATCCCATGGACAGAGGAGCCTGGCGGGCTACAGTCCATGGTGTTGCAAAGAGTCAGATGCAACTGAGCACACGCACACAGCACAAGAATTCCAAAGGTCTTAGTTATATCTAATTGCTATTTAGCACTTTAGAACTTAAAACTGAGAAATGTTTTAAAATATTTAGTTTGGAATAACAATAAGCCATGACATATTAACCGAAAATATATTTTTAGGTAATATAGATGTATTTTTCAAAATAAAGTTCAATGAGAAGGGTGGCATTGCTTCCACTTTTCAAGTCTCTTTAATGTCTGGCTCTAATAGAAGACATCTGGGTTCTCATAGCTGCTCCTGGTATTGCAATGTGTTCTTTTGGCTGAAGCGTATGAAGAAAAGATGACTTCACAGAGATGTGCAGTAGGAAAGGGGGGAAGGGTCTTGAAATTCTTTTCAGATGATTGTGGACATTCTTCTTAAGCAAAGCGTTAAGAATCAACAAGTGGTAGCTTTCTAAAACTTAGTTGCAACATGGAATCAGAAGCCCTATCACTGAAAATTTGGCACTCTGTTACATTAAAATCCACTAGTCTGTCTTGACTTTCAGTGAATCTTTTACCTAGGCCTGATTTGTGTCTGACTCTTTGCAACCCCAGTGGACTGTAGCCTCCCAGGTTCCTCTCTTTAAGGGATTCTCCAGACAAAAATACTGGAGTGGGTAGACATTCCCTTCTCCAGGTGATCTTCCTGACCCAGGGATCAAACTCATGTCTCCTGCATTGGCAGGTGGATTCTTTACCATCTGAGCCACCAGGGAAGCCCTACATTAAAATCCATTAGTCTGTCTTGACTTTGAACGAATCTTTTTACCCACGCATGATTTTGTAACTTGCAAAATTGGTTGTGCAAACATTGGTTCCCTGCCACTGTCTTGATGTGCTGTAAGGCACAGCAGTTTTACCCCTGAAAGGAAAAACTCTCCATTTTCCTTCTCCCCACTTACTTCTGGCTACCAAAATATATGGGGAGTTTTCTCACACCAGGCAGTTCCCGGACACCACCTGGGGGTCCTACAACTCAACTTGCTTCTGACACTTTCTGCCTGGGGGTGGCGTCAGATCCCACAGGGCTCATTCCCACAGGATTGTCCCTACTTCAGACGCCCATCACAAGTTCAGATTGTCGCCTGTGCGTCTGTTGACCCTCCCCCTGTGTGTGTATACGCTCAGGTGCTCAGTCATGTCTGACTCTGCAACCCCATGGAGTATAGCACACCAGCCTCCACTGTCCATGGAATTTTCCATGTAAGAATATTGGGGTGGGTTTCCATTTCCTACTCCAGGACATCTTCCTGACCCAGGGATCAAACCTTCGTCTCTTGCATCTCCTGAACTGGTAGGGACAGCACCACCTGGAAAATTGGACGCTCTCCCTAGCTTTGATAATTTGCTACCGCAGATGGAAGAGACTCATGTGGGGAAAGGATGTGGAGCCTCACACCCTCCCAGGTGTGTCCCAGCACCTCCACATGTTCACCAACCCAAAGTTCTTTGAACCCCACACTTCAGGGATTTTTATGGAGGCTTCATTATATAGGCATAATTGATAAATCATTGACCATTGGTAATTAAGTTAATCCCACGCTCCTCTTTCCTCCTAGGAAGTTAGAAGTCAGCGATGAAAGTGCCAACCCTTTAATCACATGATTGATTCTCCTGGCAGCCAGCCCACCATCCTTAAGAGCTTTGAAAATGCCACTGCATTAATATAAACTCAGGTGTGGTTGAAAGGGTCTTGTTATGAATAACAAAGGTGCTCCTTTAGCCTCTGTCTTATCACTTAGGAAATGATAAGGGTTTAGAAGCTGTGTGTCAGGAACTATGAATGAAGAACAATACATCTGTTTCTTATATCACAATATCCCAACCCCCATCGCTTTTTTATCAGTGCATAAGGCAAACATTATGTATGTTATGAAAATGATTTGGACCTTGTAGGTCTCCTAAGAAGATTGAGGAGACTGGAGTTTCATGGACCCCACTTTAAAAATCTGCCCTCAAGTGCTGCTGATCAAACTTCAACATGCATAAGAGTCACTTGGAGAGCTTATAAATACTCAAATTCCTAGGCCTTCTCTCTCAAATTCTGAATCTAGGATGGGGCCTATGCTTCTGTATTCATTCATTCATTCATTCATTTGACTGCATCGGGTCTTCATTGTAGCACACGGACTCAGTAGTCCTGGTGCACGGGCTTAGTAGCTCCACAGCATGTGGGTTCTTGGGGCCCCACCCAGGGATTGAACTCACATCCCCTGCACTGCAAAGTGGATTCTTAACTACTGGACCGCCAGGGAAGTCCCACACCTGTATTTCTAATGAGCTCCCAAATGATGCTGATGCTGCAGGACTGCAAAGCAAGCTTGGACGGAAAAAACCCAAGAAGACAACAGCAAATATATTCCGAGGATCTTAGCAAGTGTTCCCCCTGAAAGCATTCTGTGGCCAAAGACATCTGGGAAATGCCAAGTTATTCAAAATAAACAAGTCTCTTGGCTATACGATGCATTCGATCAGTCATTAAGCCAATGTCTGTTAAAAATATCCATGAGAAGTACGGTGTGCAGAGTTCCAAGTTGTTTTTTCAGTGGTGGTGGTGGTGGGGGTCTTACTCCCTGTGATCCTCTAAGCATGCCCTCCGGAGCGCTTCTGCAGTGGTTGGTTTGTGCATCACTTCCAGGGATGTGGGTAGAGACAGCCCCAAGCCTCTCTTCCTCCTCTGTCCCCCCGGGCCAGCTCCGAGCAGACCTCATGCCTTATCCATTTCCTGGGAGAGGGTCATCCACTAGAGCTGAGGGGGCTTCCTCCTCAGCAGCACTTGGCACGTGGTTTCATTTGTTTTTAATCTCTCACTCTGTGGCAGACCTATTTCAGACTCAGATCACCACAATATAGGCAGATCTGTTGCCTATGAACCTGGTGTGTGTTTTTTCAGGGTGTTTTGTTTTTATGTTTCCACACAAATGAGTGCTCTGCATCTCTTTACAAGGCATGTGTGTGGTTGTGGAGATCACAAAGACCTTTCTCTGAAGAAGATATGGGCTTGAAGGAGGATCAAACAGAAGTTCAGGGCTCACGCGGAACAATTCAGATGGCTTCTGGGACACGGGAGATCGGGGAGCCCCTTCCTCTGGTGATGTGACTCCAGGCATCTGGAGCCTTGGGGACAAAGTCCCATCTGAGAGAGGAAGCTGGTAAGAGGGAGCCCTGCTGACCAGCCTTCCTTGGCCCTGCGTGGGTGAGGCAGGAAGGGAGAGTGCCAAAAGGATTTAGGACTTGCCAGCCACCTGGGAACAGACACTGGTGCCTCTGAACCGAATGGCAAGGGATGAGCTGTTTAGCTGGGAGGGAGCTCAATGTACAGGACATTGTAGATGAAAGGGAGAAACCAAACCCAGCCTGGCAGTCACCAAGGCTTTCTGGACGAGGTGACTCTGGAGCACCCAAGGGGCTGTGGGTAGTGAGACGATAGGAGTCCAGGACTATTACAGTAATGTATGTCCTTCCATATGGAAGGAAGCACCAAGATGGGGCATAAAGGTCCCTCCCCCAGCAGATGGATTTGAACCATCTAAGAACAGAAAGGGTGAAAGGGTGTTCCCGGAAGAGGGACCAGCATGGACCAAGTCTGAGATGCATCCAGGGGAGTGTGACTCACTGAGAAACTATAGATATATGTGATTGGAGAAACAGTCCAGCTCAAAAAGAAGACGTGAATGTCATGCTAAGGATTCCAGTTTTGATCCTGCTGGCTCTAGAGGTCAAGCAGGGAAGTGCCATGCTCAGATCTCGGAACTTGGAAGGTGGCTCTGGCTATGGCCGTATGTGCTGGGGAGGGGAGGCTGGAGGCAGCAGTTCCATGATGAGCTGGCAGGACCGTGAGGCTGAGTTAGGGCGGCCGATGTGAGAATGGAAGGGAGAGAGGCAAGGAGCTCCACAGGTGGAGTCCCAGGTGAGGAGCAGAACAGGGAGGCCAGGACCTCACCCAGGTATAAAGAACCCTGGAGAAGCTGACACCAGACAGCTGGGTGTCTGTGTGTGTGTGTGCGCATGCGCATGGTGCCGGGGTGTGCAGAGTGTCACAGAGTAGCCTGAAGGTCGGGTATTCAAGGGCTCAAACCCAAGGCTGGCATTGATTCCATCCCTGTGATGACTAGGCAAGTGGTTGGGCCTCAGGAAGAGCAGAGTCCAGTTCCAGACAGGGACTAAGACGGCACTTTCATATCCTCTGCTTCATTCAAGTGATGGATCAGTGAGCAAAAGGTCTAGAGTAGCACAGCAAAGACGACGGGAGAGGGTTCTGGAAGACGGAAAGGAGGAAGAGACCTTGGAAGAGGGAGCAAAAGCCCAGAAAATATGCGAAGGGGCTGGAGCCAGGGGGTTCACCCATTTGCCAGTGAAATCCCAGGGCACCTGCAGACACAAGGGCAGGTATCACAGAAGGCAGAGTGAGAAGTGGGGCTGGAACAGGCAGGGCCAGTGAAGCTCCACGTGTGAGTACTCCAGGCTCTTTCTGCCAAGTCATGAAAGCAGGCAGGCACCTACCCAACTGAGGAAAATCAGTTTCTCCTCTAAAGACAAATTGTATGAGCAGCCTGGTGAGAGTGCGTGCTACCAGCATGGTCCTCGGTACTCCTGAGCGAGTCCCTTCATTCCAGCGTTTAGTGGCTCCCCATCTGTTCACTCAGCTCTGCCCATGTGCACATCAGCCTATTTAATATTAAAAGATGCCAGGGAGCCCCACACATTTTGACAAGAGCTACCAACATGAAGAGCAAAGGAAATCCTCAGAGAAAATTCAGAGAATAAAAGACAACTTTAAAAAGAAAGAGGGTAGAGGAAAGGGAACCCTCATACACTGTTGATAGGAATGTAAACTGTTGCAGGCACTATGGAGAATAGTATGGCGGTTCCTTAAAATACTAAAAATAGAGTTATCATATGAACCGGTAATCCCACTCCTGGGCATATTATCCGGAAAAGATGAAAACTAACTCAGAAAGATACATGAACCCAATGTTCATAGCAGTGGTATTTACAATAGCCAAGACATGGAGCCAACCTAAATCTCATCAACAGATGAACGGATAAAGAAGATGTGAGATATATATAGATAGATAGATATATGATATTCAGTTCAGTTCAGTCGCTCAGTCATGTCCGACTCTTTGTGACCCCATCAATCGCAGCAGCACGGCAGGCCTCCATGTCCATCACCAACCCCCGGAGTTCACTCAGACTCATGTCCATCACGTCAGTGATGCCATCCAGCCATCTCATCCTTGGTCATCCCCTTCTCCTCCTGCCCCCAATCCCTCCCAGCATTAGACTCTTTTGCAATGAGTCAACTCTTTGCTTGAGGTGGCCAAAGTACTGGAGTTTCAGCTTCAGCATCATTCCTTCCGAAGAAATCCCAGGGCTGATCTTCAGAATGGACTGGTTGGATCTCCTTGCAGTCCAAGAGACTCTCAAGAGTCTTCTCCAACACCACAGTTCAAAAGCATCAATTCTTTAGTGCTCAGCTTTCTTCACAGTCCAACTCTCACATCCATACATGACCACTGGAAAAACCATAGCCTTGACTAGACGGACCTTTGTTGGCAAAGTAATGTCTCTGCTTTTCAATATGCTATACTCAGCCATAAAAAAATAAAAGTAATGCCATTTGCAGCAACATGGATGGACCTAGAGATTATCATACTCGTTGAAGTAAATAAGATAAAGACAAATATCATAAGATAGTACTTGAATGCGGAATCTAAAAAATGATATAGGGACTTTCCTAGTGATCCAGTGGTGAAGAATCCACCTGCCAATGGACACAGGATCGATCCCTGGTCTGGGAAGATTTCACATGCTGGCCACAGGACAGCTAAACCCGTACACCACATCTACTGAGCCCGCGCTCTAGAGACCATGAGTCACATCTACTGAGCTCACGTGTTGTAGGGCCTGGGGTCCTCAGCAAGAGAAGCTGCCACAGTGAGAAGCCCGCGCACCACAGTTGGAGGGTAGCCCCTGCTCTCTGCTACCAGAGGAAGCCCTTGCTCAAAGGAAAACTCAGCACAGCCGAAAACAAATAAGTAAATAATGATACAAATGAAAGTGAAAAAAAAAATTGAAGTCGCTCAGTCATGTCCAACTCTTTGTGACCCCATGGACACCAGGCTCCTCTGTCCATGGGATTTTCTAGGCAAGAGTACTGGAGTGGGTTGCCATTTCCTTCTCCATGATACAAATGAACTTATTTGCAAATCAGAAACAGACTCACAGACTCAGAAAACAAATTTACCAAAGGGGAAAGGTGGGGAAGGGAAAAATTGAGTTTCAGCATAACAGATACACACTACTGAATAAGAAATAGATACACAACAAGGATTAACAGATACACACTGCTGCTGCTGCTGCTGCTGCTGCTAAGTCGCTTCAATCATGTCCGACTCTGTGCGACCCTATAGACGGAAGCCCATCAGGCTCCCCCGTCCCTGGGATTCTCCAGGCAAGAACACTGGAGTGGGTTGCCATTTCCTTCTCCAATGCATGAAAGTGAAAAGTGAAAAGTGAAAGTGAAGTCACTCAGTCGTGTCCGACTCTCAGCAACCCCATGGACTGCAGCCTACCAGGCTCCTCCATCCATGGGATTTTCCAGGCAAGAGGACTGGAGTGGGCTGCCATTGCCTTCTCCAGGTACACACTACTGTATATGAAATAGATAAACAACAAGGACCTACTACTGTATAGCATAGGCAACTATTGATATATTCAATATATTTTAATAACCTATAATAGAAAAGAATCTGGAATGCAGATCTGTATGCATATATACAACCCAATCACTGTATATCTGAAACTAACATGACCCTGTAGTCTGGTGTACTTCAATAAAAAAGAAATAAAGGAAGGAAATTAATACCCTAAGGAATGTTCAAGGATATACTGTATCTTAAATAAAATGACAAGATGTTAAGAAAAAAAGAACAACTAGAGAAAAAGAAATAATTTAAAAAACTATGGTGAAATATACACAATATGCAATTTATTGTTTTACCCATTTCTAAGTGCACAGTTCAGTGGCATTAAGTATTTTCACATTGTTACACAGCTGTAGCCATTATCCATCCCCAGAAGTTTTTTTGTCTTGTAAAATGGAACTCTTCGCCCATCAAACACTAAGTACCCACTCCTCCCTGCCCCCAGTGCCTGGCACCTCCCATTCTACTTTCCGAGTCTATGAATTTGACTAGGTACCTCATATAAGTGAAATCATACAGTATTAAGCCATTTTGTGAATGGCTTATTTCACTTAGCATAATGTCCTTAGGCTTTATCCATGACTGTCCAAATTTCCTACCTTTCTAAGGCTGAAAATTATTCCATTGGATGCACACACATTAATGGACGTTTGGGTAGTTTCTACATTATGGCCGGGCTTCCCTGGTGGCTCAGATGGTAAAACGTCTGCCTGCAATGCAGGAGACCAAGGTTCGATCCCTGGGTCAGGAAGATCTCATGGAGAAGGAAATGGCAACCCACTGCAGTACTCTTGCCTGGATAATTTCATGGACTGAGGAGCCTGGTAGGCTACAGTCCATGGGGTCACAAAGAGTTGGACACGACTGAGCAACTTCACTGCATTATGGCCATTGTGAACAATGCTGTTATGAACACAGGCATCAGTTCAGTTCAGTTCAGTTCAGTTGCTCAGTCCTGTCTGACTCTTTGCGACCCCATGAATTGCAGCACGCCAGGCCTCCCTGTCCATCACCAACTCCCGGAGTTCACTCAGACTCACGTCCATCAAGTCGGTGATGCCATCCAGCCATCTCATCCTCGGTCGTCCCCTTCTCCTGCCCCCAATCCCTCCCAGCATCAGAGTCTTTTCCAATGAGTCAACTCTTCGCATGAGGTGGCCAAAGTACTGGAGTTTCAGCTTTAGCATCATCCCTTTCAAAGAAATCCCAGGGCTGATCTCCTTTAGAATGGACTGGTTGGATCTCCTTGCAGTCCAAGGGACTCTCAAGAGTCTTCTCCAACACCACAGTTCAAAAGCATCAATTCTTCGGCGCTCAGCCTTCTTCACAGTCCAACTCTCGCATCCATACATGACCACTGGAAAAAACATAGCCTTGACTAGACGGACCTTAGTCAGCAAAGTAATGTCTCTGCTTTTGAATATGCTATCTAGGTTGGTCATAACTTTCCTTTCAAGGAGTAAGCGTCTTTTAATTTCATGGCTGCAATCACCATCTGCAGTGATTTTGGAGCCCCACCAAAATAAAGTCTGACACTGTGTCCCCATCTATTTCCCATGAAGTGATGGGACCAGATGCCATGATCTTCGTTTTCTGAATGTTGAGCTTTAAGCCAACTTTGCACTCTCCTCTTTCACGTTCATCAAGAGGCTTTTTAGTTCCTCTTCACTTTCTGCCATAAGGGTGGTGTCATCTGCATATCTGAGGTTATTGATATTTCTCCTGGCAATCTTGATTCCAGCTTGTGCTTCTTCCAGCCCAGCGTTTCTCATGATGTACTCTGTATAGAAGTTAAATAAGCAGGGTGACAATATACAGCCTTGATGTACTCCTTTTCCTATTTGGAACCAGTCTGTTGTTTCATGTCCAGTTCTAACTGTTGCTTCCTGACCTGTATACAGGTTTCTCAAGAGGCAGGTCAGGTGGTCTGGCATGCCCATCTCTTGAAGAATTTTCCACAGTTTATTGTGATCCACACACTCAAAGGCTTTGGCATAGTCAATAAAGCAGAAATAGATGTTTTTCTGGAACTCTCTTGCTTTTTCCATGATCCAGTGGATGTTGGCAATTTGATCTCTGGTTCCTCTGCCTTTTCTAAAGCCAGCTTGAACATCAGGAAGTTCACGGTTCACGTATTGCTGAAGTCTGGCTTGGAGAATTTTGAGCATTACTTTACTAGCATGTGAAATGAGTGCAATTGTGCAGTGGTTTGAGCATTCTTTGGCATTGCCTTTCTTTGGGATTGGAATGAAAATGGACATTTTCCAGTCCTGTGGCCACTGCTGAGTTTTCCAAATTTGCTGGCATATTGAGTGCAGCACTTTCACAGCATCATCTTTCAGGATTTGAAACAGCTCAACTGGAATTCTGTCACCTCCACTAGCTTTGTTCGTAGTGATGCTTTCTAAGGCCCACTTGACTTCACATTCCAGGATGTCTGGCTCTAGGTGAGTGATCACACCATCGTGATTATCTGGGTTGTGAAGATCTTTTTTGTACACTTCTGTGTACACTTCTTCTTAATATCTTCTGCTTCTGTTAGGTCCATACCATTTCTGTCCTTTATCGAGCCCATCTTTGCATGAAATGTTCCCTTGGTATCTCTAATTTTCTTGAAGAGATCTCTAGTCTTTCCCATTCTGTTGTTTTCCTCTATTTCTTTGCATTGATCGCTGAGGAAGGCTTTCTTATCTCTCCTTGCTATTCTTTGGAACTCTGCATTCAGATGCTTATATCTTTTCTTTTCTCCTTTGTTTTTTGCTTCTCTTCTTTTCACAGCTATTTGTAAGGTCTCCCCAAACAGCCATTTTGCTTTTTTGCATTTCTTTTCCATGGGGATGGTCTTGATCCCTGTCTCCTGTACAATGTCACAAACCTCCATCCATAGTTTATCAGGCACTCTATCTATCAGACCTAGCCCCTTAAATCTATTTCTCAATTCCACTGTATAATCATAAGGGATTTGATTTAGGTCAGACCTGAATGATCTAGTGGTTTTCCCTACTTTCTTCAATTTAAGTCTAAATTTGGCAATAAGGAGTTCATGATCTGAGCCCCAGTCAGCTCCTGGTCTTGTTTTTGCTGACTGTATAAAGCTTCTCCATCTTTGGCTGCAAAGAATATAATACAAATATTTTAAAAATTTGAAAGTGAAAAGCAAGTTAAGTATAAAAAGGCTTTTAAGAAGTGTTCTGGAAAACAAAGTTAGTGAAATCTCCAGAATGCAGAACAAAATGTCAGAAAGAAAAATATACAAGAGAAAATACTTAGAGAAATAGTTCAAGAAGTCCAACATCCAACTGGTTGGCATTCTGATAAGAAGACAGAAAAAACAAAGGGGTAGGGGTTATCAGAGAAATAATAAAAGATAACTTCCCAGAGCCCTGGTTGGCCATGTTGAGGCCCTACTATATGTTAAGTACTGTGTGAATCCTGGGGTTGCAGCTGCCATAATCCTGCTATACATCACTGAAAGTCTTGGTGGGGAGGCACAGTCACATAAACCAATATAAAAGTGCAACTATAATACACATCATAGAAAAAGTGAAAGTGTTAGTCGCTCAGTTGTGTCTGACTCCTTGCAACCCCATGGACTGCATAGTCCACCAAGCTCCTCTGTCCGTGGAATTCTCCAAGCAAGAATACTGGAGTGGGTTGCCATTCCCTTCTCCAGGGAATCTTCCCGACCCAGGGATTGAACCCACGTCTCCTGCATTGCAGGCAGGTTCTTTACCGCCTGAGCCACCAGGGAAGCCCCATATCATAGAGGAACTATGGAAACAGGAAGGGGCTTCTGCAGCGGGACCTTGCAGCCAGGCAGGAGAGGAAGGGAGGAGTGTGTGCAGCAAAGGGGGCAGCATCTGCAGACGGCATGATGAGTTTGGAACTGAAAGTGGACTGTGTGGCTGGAGCTGCCAGGAGGCTTCCTGGGCGATGTGGGGCCTGAGGCGTGGAGCAGACCGCACGGGGCTTCGAGGGCCTAAGAGTAGTAAGCAGCCAAAAGCAGGTCTTAGAAACAAAAGCAGGTCCCTAGGGAGACAGAAAATGCTTTCTATTCCTTCTGGACACCAGAACTAAGGGTCGAAGCCCTAGTTAAATCCTCAGCAGCTGCCTGGTCCCCTTGCATGTCCAGCTCTGCCTGGATGCGTGCGTGCTCAATAGTGTCTGACTCTTCACGAGCCTTTGGACCATAGCCCGCCAGGCTCCTCTGTCCATGGGATTTTTCCAGGCAAGAATACTGGATCGGGTTGCCATTTCTTCCTCCAGGGGATCTTCCTGACCCAAGGGTCAAACCAACGGCTCTTGCATCTCCTGGATTGGTAGGTGGATTCTTTACCACTAAGCCACCTGGGAAGCCCCACCACCTGGTTCAGCTCAGTTCAGTCGCTCAGTCGTGTCCGACTCTTTGCGGCCCTCTGAACCGCAGCACACCAGGCCTCCCTGTCCATCACCGACTGCTGGAGTCTATCCAAACCCATGTCCATTGAGTCGGTGATGCCATCCTACCATCTCATCCTCTGCCGTCCCCTTCTCCTCCTGCCCTCAACCTTTCCCAGCATGGAGCTAAATCCAGTCGTGCCTTGTAAGCCACGAGGGGGCGCTGTGAGGCTCAACCCAGAGAAAGGGTGGGAAATGCTTGCTCTTCAGGGGAAATTTAGACCGTTGGGTTGGAGGCCTTGGGTGACTGTTGGAGTGAGCTGGAGGAGGAGAGTTCGGACTCGTGGACGCGTATTTAAGCAGTTTCTACTTTCCATGAGTGAGTGCCACTGTGATGCATGCACATTACTGCATTCACTTCGTGCATATAATTATTTCTTTAGGATCAATTTCTAGAAATGGAATTTCTGGTGCAAACAGATGGAAAGCTTTAAGGGCTTTCGCCCTGTGGAGCAGTTGTACCAATATACAGCCCCAGCAGTGGTAAGTTAGAGTCTGTTTGTCCAAACTCTCCCCTGTCTGTCATTTTAAAAATATCTCCTGATCTATGCCCATTCAGCTGGCAGAAAGAGGTACCTCAGGGTTTTAGTAGCATTTGTTTTATTACTGTTATCATTGCAAGTGGTTTCACATGGTTACTGGTCATTTGCAGTTGGTCTTTTTGGCTGTGCCACATGGCCTGCGGGATCCCAGTTCCTGGATGGACCTGTGCCCCCTGCGGTGGAAGCACAGAGTCTTAACCACTAGACCACCAGGGAAGTCCCCATTCGTACTTACTTCTAAATCACATGTCTGTTAGGCTTGGTGCCCATTTCTGTTGGGCTGATGTCTTTTCCCTATTAATTTGTAATAATATTAACCCTTCATCAGGTATATATTGAATTCCCCCAATTTATTACTTGCTTATTAATTTTGTTTATGAGATTTTTAACGTGTAAGAACTTTTGCTGTCACATTTTTCCATCTTTCCTTTAGGGTTTCTGCTTTCAGTGTTAAACTTAGAGGGGACTCCTCTGCATTGACCTTATATAAATATTTTCCTCTATTCCATTATCTTTTTGGTATCACTGTTACATTTAACTCTTTATCCCATTTGGAATTTATGTGACTATGTGGTTCAAGGAAGAATCAAATCCTTACTTTTCTCAGCCATATTTATCCATTGCCAACCCATTTTGAAATTCCATGTTTGTCATATTCTAAATATTTCAAGCATGTGTGGGACTTCTGGGCTTTCTATTATATTACATTGGTATATCTTTTATAAGTATCATAGCCCCACACAACGGTCTTTTATTTTTTTCAGTATTTATTTGACCATCTCCTCTCATTCACCAGTGATATTCAGAATGGATTTATCAAGTTCGCTACCACTCTGCTCCCCACTAATTTCCTTTAGGATCTTGCTTGGAACTTATAAATTAACCTGAAGGTAACTTCCCATTCGAAGATATTCTCTCTCTGACTCGGATGCCCTGCATTAGAGCATGTTGACAATGAATAGGGTCAAAGGTGGTGCAGCCGGTGGACTCTTGGTCTTGCTGGGAAGTCCAGTTTCTCCCTCCCTGCTGCCCGCAGAGCTTGAGAGCTCCATTTGGAGGAGGCCATCCTCTGTCTTCATTAACTCCTGTGCCCTGCGGGCCACCGACAAGTGCTAGGAAATAGGAAGGGCCTCCCCTCAGCTCTCCCCATATCCACCCACCCCTCTAAGTGATGGGCTTGCTGGGGAGCAGCGGCAGACTCACTGCACTCTGGTCCCCACCTCGCGCAGGCTCCTGGAGTTAGGGCCACAGGGCTGAAGGAAGAGGGAGGAAGCTTGCCTGCCAGCTCCCTGGGGTCCTGACTGGGGGAGGCGCTGGCCTCCCCTGGGCAGGACAAGAATGCAGATGTCCTGATGCTCAGCTATCTCTCTTTATACTATTGATGGGCGAAGGGGGAGAGAGATGAAGAGAGGCTTCTAACGACAATTTTCAAGCATAGAAGAGAAAGAGAGGAGTGAAGTTGAGCCACTTTCCCTGCAAAGACGCCTTCCCACAGCTTCCCAGACCTCAGTGCCTCCATTTTGCTCCTCTCTGCCCACCCCACCCCACTGCCGCCTCCACTGCCCTCTACACAGGGCAGCAGATGGGCCAACAGCACCCACATCACCTGGGAGCCTGTTAGAAATCAGAAACTTGGCCCCACGAGGGTCCTGTGGAGTCGGAATCTTCAGTTTAGCAGAACCCCAGGTGATTCACAGGCATGCTACAGTCTGAGAGCCGCTCTGAAGAACCAAAGGAGGTGCATTGCCGGGAGACTGAGACTCCCCTGAGCCAGACAGCGCTCTCAGTGACCACTGAGATGAGGATCCGCCCCAGCACCCTCTCTCCTGAGCCAAGTCCAACTTCAGGGTCAGTGCCTGGGCCTGCGTCCCAGCTGACAAAGCTTCTCTCAGATACCAGCTAAATCAGGAGCCAGCCCATTTCTGCACTGACAGCCGTGTAGAGTGAGGGACGGGCTTCAGTGTCACACACACTGGGGTTCCGGGTGCAGGGCCTCCCCTTACAGGGGCCGGAAACAAGTCTCACCCTCTCTGAGTCTCAGGAACTCATCTGCAAAAAATGGTAACAACTATGCCCACCTTGCACACTCAATGGGCAGACAGAGGGAATGATGATCAAATGCCCAGTAGAATGCTATTTGCCCACTATGTGTTTATCAGAAGAAATATTCTGAGTTTCTACAAATACTGCCAACAAGTGTTTTTCCAAGCCAGGAGGATATTGTGTTCACTTCAGTCTAGGATGTGGAGAAAGTCACTAATTAATTCATTCAACAAATATTTATTCTCTATCTGTACTGTACAGTGTATTAAAAAGCAGAGATATCACTTTGCTGACAAAGGTCCATATAGTCAAAGCTGTGGTTTTTCCAGTAGTCATAAACAGATGTGAGAGTTGGACCATAAAGAAGGCTGAGCACCAAAGAACTGATACTTTCAAACCATGGGGCTGGAGAAGACTCTTGAGAGTCTCTCGGGCAGCAAGGAGATCAAACCAGACAATCCTATAGGAAATCAACCCTGAATATTCATTGGAAGGACTGATGCTGAGAGCTTCAATACTTTGGCCACCTGATGCGAAGAACTGACTCATCAGAAAAGACCCTGATGCTGAGAAAGATTGAGGGCAGGAGAAGAGGGTGACATAGAATGAGGTGGTTGGATGGCATCACTGAACTCAAGGGGCATGAGTTTGAGCAAACTCTGGGAGATGGTGAAGGACAGGGAACCCTGGTGTGTTGCAGTCCGGGTCACAAAGAGTCAGACAGGACTTAGTAACTGAACAACAGCAACTGTCTGGCACTGTGCTGGGTGCTGTGAATATACAGTGTGCCAGCAAAACCTGTTTCTGCCAGTGTTCGTTTCCTAGTGCTGTTATATGCAGAGGGCAATGGCACCCCACTCCAGTACTCTTGCCTGGAAAATCCCGTGGATGGAGGAGCCTGGTGGGCTGCAGTCCATGGGGTCGCCAAGAGTCGGACACGACTGAGAGACTGCACTTTCACTTTTCACTTTCATGCATTGGAGAAGGAAATGGCAACACACTCCAGTGTTCTTGCCTGGAGAATCCCAGGGACGGGGGAGCCTCATTGGCTGCCGTCTATGGGGTTGCACAGAGTCGGACACAACTGAAGCAACTTAGCAGCTTAGCAGCAGCAGTGCTATTATAACAAAATACCAGAAGCTGGTTGGCTTTGCAACAAACCAGGAGCCTCTAGGGCCTTCCTGGGACACACTCTTCCCCATATCCTCTGCTTTAGCTCCTCTCTGAAGTACCCAGATGAGAGCTGATGCACACTCCTGAGTTGTTTCACATAAGTTAAAGCCATCATCAGATGGAAGGCATTCACTATGTGATGATCATGAGCATGTGGCCCCCAGACCTGCTGGGGCATAAGGACTGGTACTGTAACCCCTGTGACACAGTCCCATACTTCACCACCAACCAGTCATACACCCTGCGACTCCCCTCTCTCACCTGGCCTTTAAAAATACTTTCCTGAAACCCATCTGATGTTTTGAGCATTAACTGTGTGGACTCCTTGCTTGGAATCCTGCAGTTAACGCTGCTCTTTCCTTCACCACAACCTGGTAGACTGGCTTTACTCTGCCTGGTAAGTAGATCCGAGTTTGGTTTGGCAACAGCTTAAAGCAACAGAAATGTATTCTCTTGAGAGAGGTAACTTAGGCAGGTTGATAAGGAATCCAGGGCTAAGGCCCCTTTAAGGAGGAAGTAAGCATTTTTTCTTTTTCACATTCTTTTGGCTTAAACACGTAGGCCTTGTAGGCAGCAGTATCTCTTGTTCAAGGACATGTCTTTTTTTTGAGCTCAGAATGTATGTTATGGGCGAAGATCTGGGGTAAAACTTCCACAGCCTTGAGCTCTGGGTTAACCCATTTCTTCTGGCTAATCTTGTGCTGATGTCATTCCAAGATATATGTTATGGGAAAGGGTCTAGACAAAATTTTCACAGCCTTAAGGTTTTGTTTTGTTTTTTTTCTATTCTCAGCAGCTAGCAAAAAGGTATATAATGCCCTGTTTAAACTAGCAAGGGCGGGTAATCTTTCTACCCTTCTGATGTCTATGTCAGAAGCTTTTACTGTTACTATCACTTTAATAAAATTTCTGCTACACAAAGCTCTGAGTGACTGAGACTGTTTTTGGTCCAGAAGTTAAATCTTCTCTTTGGAGACCACAAAGCTGGTGGAACACTGTAAGCCTTCTTCTATCATCTTGAGGGCTTGTCTGGGATCCCAAAACAAGGTGTAGCTATCACTATCATCCTGAGGGCTTGCTTGGGACCCCAAGACAAAGTGTAAGCTATCATCTTGGGGGTTAAGCTAAAGCTTTCACTCTCTCAGCTCTGGAGGCTAGAAGTTTAGAGTCAAACTCTCATGAGGAACAGGTTCCTTCTTGAGGTTCAGGAGAACCAGGTCCACGTCTCTCGGGCAGCTTCTGTGATGGCTCCACTCCCTGCCTCTGTCATCACATGGCGTTTTCCTTGTGCCTGTCTCTGCATCTCTAGTTCCTCTTCTTAGCAGGACAGCCGTCATTGGGTTAGGGGCCACTCTAATTCAGCATGACCTCATCTTAACATGGTGACACCTACAAAGTCTCCCTTTCCCAGACAGGTCACATTCACGGGTTCTGGGTGTTGTCAGACATAAAGCCAGACACAGGTTAGAGTGGGAAGTGTAGACCTCGTTCAGTGCTAACCACTGCATTGGGGAAAATCGCCCACGAACTCAACTTTGATTCGTGATGAGGTAAGTAGTCTTGTGGACTGATACTTCTCTGAAGGAGAGGCAAACCTCTCTCTCTCTCTTTTTAATGCATATTTTTCTTTAGATTTTTTTCATGTGGACCATTTTTCAAGTCTTAATTTTTTACAGCATTGTTTCTGTTTTATGTTTTGGTTTTTTTGGCAGCAGTGTAGCAGGTGGGATCTGAGCTCCCCAACCAGGGATCAAACCCATACTCGCTGCATTAGCCACTGGATCACCAGGGAAGCCCCCAAACCTCTTTATCTTTATGACAGGCAGTAGCAGTGCAAGTCAGAATAAGGTGTGCGCTGGGCTGGGAGGGAGTTATTTTTCTGAATGTTTGCATTTTAAAGAGACAGCTCTTAGGTCCTTGAGAAGTCAGATTTGGGTGATTGAAGAGCTGTGTCAGAGAGAAAAGATGTATGACTTCAAACTTTCTAAAGTAGCTGCTTTGGGAAGGGGCTGTTTAGGGATTCTATCTTGGTTTGTTTTTCTTTTCTATCTTTTGGCCAAGGCATGTGGGACCTTAGTCCTTGAGCAGGAAGAAAACCTTGCCCCCTGCAGCAGAAGTGTGTAGCCTTAATCACTGCCCGCCTCCAGGGAAGTCCCTAGAGGGGCCTATCTCTTACCAGGTCTTGACTAGGAAGGGAGATTCTCCTGGCAACATTGTACTAGCTCAGGCAGATACTTTATAGGGGGCACTAGGGTCATCCTAGGGATGTGGCCTTGAGCTGGTAGAACCTTTGTTAGTGTTGGTGCAGGGCTAGGGGAGTAGACAAACCATTTGTCTGAGTCTGCCACTTTTTACAGATCAGAGTTGAGTCCTCATTGCAGAGGGCTCAGAGAAACCCGTCTAAAATTCAACAAGAAGAAAGCCTTTGTCAGTTAACAGGAATTTGGGGGAGACATTTTTCAACCTAGCACACTCTCTCAGCCTTCCCATTTCAGTAAATGGTTCATCATCTACCCAGTTACTCAAGTCCAGGAGCCTTCCTTCACCCTCCCTGCCCTCGTCACCCTCCCCATGCACCCAATATTCAGCCCTGCCAGCAAAGCCTCCTAGCTGTGTTTCTAGTGTGTCCATCTCTCTCCATCTGCATGTTCCTACCCAGGCCTGAGCTGCCACCATCTCTAGCTTGAATTCGCATCAGTCCCTACTTGGTCCCCTGCTATAACTCTGGACCCCTAGACTCTTGCCTTTATCCAGCTGCCAGAGCAAATCAATTAAATCAGTCCCATCAGGTCACTCCCTCTCAAAACCCTTTGGAAGAAAATCTAGATCTTCTGCTTAAATGATACGTGTCCATCATGCTCTCACTGTCTAACCACATTTTCAGCCCTTCTCCCGTTGCTTCCACCCTGCCAGCCACACATGCCAAACCTGCCCCTTTCTAAAGACTTTGTCATGTCCAGTTCCCTCTGCCTGGGTTCTGGAGCTCCGTACAGTTGGCTTCTTTTGTCAATAAGTTATCAGCTAAAATGTCACCTTCTCAGGGAGCTGGAACACTCCATCTCAGTCCACGCATCCTACCCCTCTGTTCTGCTTTCTCCAGGGTGCTCAGCACCACAACCAGAGGGTACACTGTCCACTCATTTCTTTGCTTGCTCATCATCTCCCACTTAGTCTTTCCCCCTTCCTCACAAAACGGATGAGAACAGAACTTTGTTTCGTTCATTGTTGCTGTTCAGTCACTAAGTCGTGTCTCACTCCTTGTGACCCCATGAACTGCAGCAGGCCAGGCTTCTCTGTCCATCGCGGTCTCCCAGAGTTTGCGCAAACTCATGTCCATTGAGTTAGTGATGCCATCCAACCATCTCATCCTCTGTCAGCCCTTCTCCTCTTGCCCTTAATCTTTCCCAGCATCAGGATCTTTTCTTTTATAAAAAAACAAATTTATTTATTAATCTTTTAATTGAAGGATAATTGCTTTACAGAATTTTGTGGTTTTCCATCAGAGTCTTTTCTAATGAGTCCGTTCTTTGCATTAGGTGGCCAAAGTATTGGAGCTTCAGCATCAGTCCTTCCAGTGACTATTCAAGGTTGATTTCCTTTGGGATTGAGTGGTTTAATCTCCTTGCTGTCCAAGGGACTCTCAAGAGTCTTCTCCAGCACCACAGTTCGAAAACATCAATTCGATGCTCAGCCTTCTTTGTGGTCCAACTCTCACATTTATATGTGACTACTGAAAAAAACATAGCCTAGACTATATGGACCTTTGTCAGCAGAGTGTTGTCTCTGGTTTTGAATATGCTGTCTAGGTTTGTCATAGCTTTTCTTCCAAGCAGCAAGCATCTTTTAATTTCATGGCTGCACTCACCATCCACAGTGATTTTGGAGCCCAAGAAAATAAAATCTGTTACTGTTTCCACTTTTTTCCTAGCTATTTTTGTTCATTACTATATCCCTAAGACTTAGAATAGTGGCTGTGACATAGCAAATGCTCAGTAAATGTTTGCAAACAAAACAATGAAGACAGACTTACTCTCTGGCTTCATGAGGCTTCTGTCTGAAACCTTCCTGTTGGACCATTCCCAAGACTGGCTATATAACACATCAGGCCAAAGCAGTGGTTAAAATATTGATTCCCAGGCATCACTTGCTGATGAATGAATTAGAATTTCCAAGGGAGGGCCCCAGAAATCTTTATTTAGAGATCAATGCTCTAGTTGATCAAGAATTGATTCAAGTCAGGGTCCTAGGAAAAAGGCTTCGTGTGTGTTTGTGTGTCAAAATCTTGTGGCTAACCATATGATCTCTCAAGAGAACTTTAATAGCTTCATCCAATCTTGATTCATCCGGTATCAATGCCTGGCATGCAGGAAGCACTTAAGAACTATTCAGCTCAGTTCAGTCACTCAGTCGTGTCCAACTCTTTGCGACCCCATGAATCACAGCACGCCAGGCCTCCCTGTCCATCACCAACTCCTGGAGTTTACTCAGACTCACGTCCATCGAGTCAGTGATTCCATCCAGCCATCTCATCCTCTGTCATCCCCTTCTCCTCCTGCCCCCAATCCCTCCCAGCATCAGAGTCTTTTCCAATGAGTCAACTCTTCACATGAGGTGGCCAAAGTACTGGAGTTTCAGCTTTAGCATCATTCCTTCCAAAGAAATCCCAGGGCTGATCTCCTTCAAAATGGACTGGCTGGATCTCCTTGCAGTCCAGGGGATTCTTAAGAGTCTTCTCCAACACCACAGTTCAAAAGCATCAATTCTTCGGCGCTCAGCCTTCTTCACAGTCCAACTCTCACATCCATACATGACCACTGGAAAAACCATAGCCTTGACTAGACAGACCTTTGCTGGCGAAGTAGTGTCTCTGCTTTTGAGTATACTATCTAGGTTGGTCATAACTTTCCTTCCAAGGAGTAAGCATCTTTTAATTTCATGGCTGCAATCACTATCTGCAGTGATTTTGGAGCCCCCCAAAAATAAAGTCTGACACTGTTTCCACTGTTTCCCCATCTATTTCCCATGAAGTGATGGGACCGGATGCCATGATCTTCGTTTTCTGAATGTTGAGCTTTAAGCCAACTTTTTTCTCTCCTCTTTCACTTTCATCAAGAGGCTTTTTAGTTCCTCTTCACTTTCTGCCATAAGGGTGGTGTCATCTGCATATCTGAGGTTATTGATATTTCTCCTGGCAATCTTGATTCCAGCTTGTGCTTCTTCCAGCCCAGCTTTTCTCATGATGTACTCTGCATAGAAGTGAAATAAGCAGGGTGACAATATACAGCCTTGATGTACTCCTTTTCCTATTTGGAATCAGTCTGTTGTTCCATGTCCAGTTCTAACTGTTGCTTCCTGACCTGCATACAGATTTCTCAGGAGGCAGGTCAGGTGGTCTGGTATTCCCATCTCTTGAAGAATTTTCCACAGTTTATTGTGATCCACACACTCAAAGGCTTTGGCATAGTCAATAAAGCAGAAATAGATGTTTTTCTGGAACTCTCTTGCTTTTTCCATGATCCAGTGGATGTTGGCAATTTGATCTCTGGTTTCTCTGCCTTTTCTAAAACCAGCTTGAACATCAGGAAGTTCACGGGTCACGTATTGCTGAAGTCTGGCTTGGAGAATTTTGAGCATTACTTTACTAGCATGTGAGATGAGTGCAATTGTGCGGTAGTTTGAGCATTCTTTGGCATTGCCTTTCTTAGGGATTGGAATGAAAACTGACTTTTCCAGTCCTGTGGCCACTGCTGAGTTTTCCAAATTTGCTGCCATATTGAGTGCAGCACTTTCACAGCATCATCTTTCAGGATTTGAAATAGCTCAACTGGAATTCCATCACTTCCACTAGCTTTGTTCGTAGTGATGCTTTCTAAGGCCCACTTGACTTCACATTCCAGGATGTCTGGCTCTAGGTGAGTGATCACACCATCGTGATTATCTGGGTCATGAAGATCTTTTTTGTACAGTTCTTCTGTGTATTCTTGCCACCTCTTCTTAATATCTTCTACTTCTGTTAGGTCCATACCATTTCTGTCCTTTATCGAGCCCATCTTTGCATGAAATGTTCCCTTGGTATCTCTAATTTTCTTGAAGAGATCTCTAGTCTTTCCCATTCTGTTGTTCAGTTGGAAGGAAAATGAAATGAAACCGGCACTTGGTTGTCACAACTGTCCTGATGCAGAGGAAAGATCACTGCTCTGGGAACCAGGGTGACAGGGCTTGCACCCCAATCTATCTGCTTCCTAGCTGGGCAGCCTCTGAGATTTGATTTTCTCACCTATACAAAGAGAAACAGTACTTACACCATGGAGCTGTTTCATTCACTCATTTATTCATTCCTTCAAAGCATTAAGTATCTTCTGCATTTCAGGATTGAGCCAAGGCACAGGTGATATAGAAATGAATGAGATGCAGTCATTGCAATGAAAAATGATTTTTCTGTTCCCAGGACTAAAAATTCCAGAAAAACATCTACTTCTGCTTCATTGACTACTCTAAAGCCTTTGACTGTGTGGATCACAACAAACAGGAAAGTTCTTCAAAAGATGGGAATAGCAGACCACCTTAACTGCCTCCTGAGAAACCTGTATGCAGGTCAAGAATCTACAGTTAGAACAAGATATGTAACAATGGACTGGTGCCAAATTAGGAAATGAGTACTTCAAGGATGTATATTGTCACCTTGCTTATTTAATTTCTGTGCAGAGTAAATCATGCAAAATGCCAGACAAGATAAAGCACAAGCTGGAATCAAGATGGCAGGGAGAAATATCAACAACATCAGATATGCAGATAATACTACCCTAATGGCAGAAAGTAAAGAGGAACTAAAGAGCCTCTTGATGAAAGTGAAAAAGAAGTGTGAAAAAACTGGATTTAAACTCAACATACAAAAAACTGAGATCATGGTATCTAGTCGCATCACGTCATGGCAAATGGATCGGGGTGGCGGAATGGAAACAGTGGCAGATTTAATTTTCTTGGGCTTCAAAATCACTGCAGATGGTGACTACAGCCATGAAATTAAAAGACGCTTGCTCTTTGAAAGAAAAGCTATGACAAACCTAGACAGCATATTTAAAAGCAGAGATATCACTTCACGAACAAAGGTCCACATAATCAAATCTATGGTTTTTCCAGTAGTCATGTATGGATGTGAGAACTGGACCGTAAAGAAGGCTGAGCACCAAAGAATTGATGCTTTTGAACTATGGGGCTGGAGAAAACTCTTGAGAGTCCCTTGGACAGCAAGGAGATCAAATCAGTCAATCCTGAAGGAAATCAACCTGGATTATTCATTGGAAGGACTGATGCTGAAGGTCCAATACTTTGGCCACCTGATGCAAAGAGCTAACCCATTGGAAAAGACCCAGATGCTGGGAAAATTGAAGGTAGGAGGAGAAGGGGGGTGACAGAGGATAAGATAGTTGGATGGCATCACTGACTCAATGGACATGACTTTGAGCAAACTCTGGGAGACACTGAAGGACAAGGGAGGCTGGCATGCTGCAGTCCATGGGGTCCCAAAGAGTTGGACACAACTTTGCAACTAAACGACAAAGGACAAGAAATGTCCTACCCTCATCCTGCTTGTAGCTATGGTCTTAGTGAGGCCCAGAGTAACACAGGAAGAAGAACCAACTCTGGCATGCAGAGTCTTTTTGTTTAAATCTGGAGATTTCCAGCATTATGAGAATATGCATGGGACTTTCCAAACCAGCTCAAAGGTGGCAAATTTCCTCAAAAATTATTTAGGATAAGATGACTTTCTGTACTGCAAATCTTCATCCACTTATCCACATAACAAGTATTTATTGGGTATTTACTTACTGCTATTCCTATTGAGTATGTGCAACTAGTGGGGACTGAAATTTGAAGCAAAAGAAATACTGAATAAGAAACTGGTTTGAGGAAAGATTGTGAATTCAGTTATAGAGATGCTGAGTTTAACAGTCCTGTGAGTGGTACATGCCTCGAGCTTAGAGGAGATGTCTGGTTTACTGTGTGTAGAAGACCTTGAAAGCATGGACGTGGGCGGCACTAGGACAGAGTGTAGAACAGGAAGAGGGCTGAGGACCTCCCATCTCTTCCCACTGCAGGACCTCCCCAACTCTCATCGCCATAACAACGCACACTCCATAATAAAAAATCAGAGGCAAAATCAAGGGGAACAGGAGGAGGAAGCTTTTTATGCATTTATTTGCAGCTCCATCAGTCATTCTGCTCTTCTTCTTTCAGACTTTTGACATCTTATCTACAGCACTTGACAGTGAGCACTGCAAGAATGCCCCCTATATCCAGGTTTTCCAACACCTCTGTTAGGAAAGGAAGAATACACCATGAAAGTTCTTAACAGCGAGCAATTTGAAAGCAAAATTTTAAAAATCCCATTTAGATTAGCATCAACATTTATCAAATACTTAGGAATAAATTTACAAAACCTCAACACTGAAAATGATGAAACACTGATGAGAGTAAATATCAAATACACAGAGAAATATGCCAGTTTTTGCATTGAGAGATATGAAATGCCTAATATAGCTTCCCTCTACCTAATATAAATTCAATGAAATTCCAATCAAAATTCCATGAAATTCCAATCAAAATTCCAGTAGTCACCTTTTTTTAGATTTGAAAAATCTGATTTTAAAATGTATTTGGACATTCCTAGGACCTAGGGGCTTCCCTGGGCTTCTGCGGTGGCTCAGATGGTAAAGAATCTGCCTGCAATGCAGGAGACCCAGGTTCGATCTCTGGGTCAGGAAGATCCCCTGGAGAAATGAATGGCTACCCACTCCAGTATTCTTACCCGGAGAATTCCATGAACAGAGGAGTCTGGAGGGCTACAGTCCATGGGTCAAAGAGTCAGACACAACTGAGCAACTTTCACTTTCACTTTCCAGGACAAGTAAAGCAACTTTTAAAAAGAAGAACAAAATTAAAGAACTTACCCTACCTGAGTTCAAGGCTTCCTTAAAACTACAGTAATCAAGACCATTTGGTACTGGTAAAAAGATAGACATATAGATCAATGGAATAGAATAGAACTCAGAAACAGACCCATATGTATATGGTCAACTGTTTTTTTGACCAAAATACTAAGGAATTCAGTGGAAGAAGGAAAGCTTTTTTTTTCAACAATCGTGCTAAAATTACTGGCTATCCAGTGGGGTGGTGGGGGCGGGGAGGGGCGGGGGATGAACAATAATGCTGTATACCACATTTTACTCAAAATAGAATCAGAGACCAAAATCTAAAATGTAAAAATAGAAATTTCTTAAAAAAAAAAAAAGAGGAGAATATCTTTGTAACCGTGGGATAGGCAAAGATTTCTTGGATAGAATACAAAAAGCATTTTCTTTGATTAAAATAAAAATTATATATTAGACTCATCAAAATAAAAAACTGTTGCTCTAAGAAAATAAAAAGGCAAGCCATATTCTGAGAAAAAATATTCATAACATATATAAGATAAGACTTAAATTCATAATGTATAAAGAACTCTTACAATTCAATAAGACATGCAGCTCAGTATGAAAATGGGCCAAGGATTTGAACAGACATTTCACAGGAGAAGGTATACAGATGTCAAATAAGCACATTTTTAAAAAGCTCAACATCATTAGTCATCAGGAAAATGCAAATTATGACACAATGAGACATTGCCATGCATCCAGTGTTATGGGTTCAGCTTTAAAAAGTTGCCTAAACCACGTGTTGGCGAGATGTGGAGCAACTGAAACTCTCAAACACTATTGGTGGGAATGGGAAAGTGTACAATCACTTTAGAAAACGACTTGATGGACATTTAAAATGAAACCGACACCTACCACGTGACCCATCCATCCCATTCACAGATATTTACCCAGGAGAAGAAAAAATAACTTTCCACACAGATACTTGTTTAAGGACGTTCACAGTTTTATGTGCAATAGTAAAAGAATAGAAACAATTCAAATTTTCATCAACAAGTAAATAGCTGGACTGTGGTACAGCCATACAATGGAATAAAGGCAATAAAAGGAAATAAATTGCTGGACACACTTGACAAAATGGAAGAACCTCAGAATCACTAGAGGCAAATGCATAATGGGCAAATTCTCTGCCCATCCTCCCCAAAGCACACAGACTGTGTAATTCCATTTACATAAGGTTCGAGAAAGTACAAACTAATCTATGGGACAGAAAGCAGATCAGTGTTTGCCTGGGGAAGGAGTGGAGGGAGTGATGGATTCCAAAGGGGCACAGGAAACTTTGGGGAGTTTTGCAAATATCTGCCCTCTGACGTTTCATGAGTACTTATATAAATATTAAAACTGACCAAATTGCACATGTGAAATATTTGGAAGTTGCTGTACTTCAGTTGTTGTCATGTGATTGTTAAGTCATGTCCAACTCTTGGCCATTCCATGGACTGTAGCCTGAAGCTCCTCTGTCCATGGGATTTCCCAGGCAAGAATACTGGGGTGGGTTGCCATTTCCTTCTCCAGGGGATCATCACAACCCAGGGATTGTCTCCTGCATTGGCAGGCAGGTTCTTTACCACTGAGCCACCAGGGAAGTCCCACTGTACTTCAATCAAATCTCCATAAATTTGGAATTTTTTTAAAACATGTGAAACTAATCTATATCATTAGAAGCCAAAACAGTGGCTTCGTTTAGGGAGGGTAGTGATACAAGGGATCTTTGGGGGGCACAGGGTGTCTTTGAGGACCTGGCAATACACTGTGTCTTGCATCTCTCCCAGTGCCACAGCTTGCCAGGGCTCCATCGTTGGGCTGCATGCTTTACCCACATTATGTCATTTAATCATCAGGACAGCCTTATAGCAGAGGAAAAGGAGAACTAACTTTTTAAAAAATGTCATGTAGGTCCCCAGTGGCAGAGCAGGATGGGAACCCTGTGTATCAACCTCACAGCCCTAACTACCAGCCTAGGCTGGAAGTAGGATGGAGAAAACTCACTCTAACCTGCTTCGTAATGGAGGAGGATTCTTTGAGGCCAGCAAAGTGTTAGGCTGGCAGCAAGCACACAAGCAGGGAGACAGTGGCAGCCCAGATGGTGAGCCCTCAGAAATGCCGGGTGTGGGGCCAGCCGGAGGGGAGGGGACCAGCTGTTCCTCATCTCCATCCCCTCAGGTCGGGTGTCTGCACTTACTAGGTTTTGGCTCTGAGTCAGCCTGGCCCTTGTCTCTGAACCCAGCTGCAGAGCCATCAACGCTGCTGCCTGCCGCGGGCCCCAGGTGCCGATTAGCACCGTGGAGAGTGGAGCTTGCCTGCCGGAGAGAAGGAGCAGGTGGAGCACGAATGGGTGTGGGAGGGGCGAGAGCAGCAGGGTCAGGGAGCAAGGAATCCAAGGAGGCTGAACGTGGATGGAAATCGCAGCCCCACTTCCTGCCCCAGCCGTGAGCAAGTGAAGGGACCATAGGCCCTGGTGCCTGTAGTCCAGGGTTCAAACACCAACTCCACCAACTGACTTTCTCTTCATTCCTAAAATGAGGCAGTAAATTCTTGTGATGACAAAATGAGAGAGTTAATCAGGAAGTATCTGGCACCTTCTAGAGGCCTGGAATACTGTGGCTTCCTCCCACTTGTCCTCAGAAATGAGGACCAAAGACCCCACCCTGTCCCTGGAGTCCTTTCAGAGTAGTAAGAAGCAGACCTTTTTAACAAACAATTCTATGAGGCTGAATGAAGCAGGTCTCACTGGAGCTGCCAAGGGGGTGTAGGGAAGGCCTCTAGGAGGAGGAGGAGGAGGAAGAGGGAGCATCCTGGTAGAGTGCTTACCACTTCAAGAAGGAACTGCCCAGCAAGAAGGAACTGTCAGGGTCCAATCAGGGAAGAAGCAGAACCACCATGAGCAAGAGCTGAGGGATTTATTACAGGAATTAGACCCTGCTTGATGGTGGGAGGAGCTGGGGAAGCAGAGGTGCTGGAGGTTCAGAGAAGGGGTCACCATTTGTTCAATCTGAGATGCCTTGTCTGGCCACTTATGTGGAACTGCCAAGGAGATGCTCCTGGAGAAGATACTGGGCAACTGTGCCAGCCTGGAGTTCCCACATCTGTGGGTCTGCAGCTCAGCGTTGAGTGGTGGGCTGGGGCCGCTATTGGCCAGCACCAGGAAGAAGAGCTGGATGCAGGGCAGACAGCTGGACCCCCCCAGGCATCGCTGCATCTCTCACTGCGTACAACCACAGCAGCCTTTAGACAGTAACAGCTGCCTCTTCACTTCTGTTTCCAAATCTCATAAAGGTTCTTCTTTTGGCTGACTCAATCCAAAACCAAAAATGGAATGGGAATTCTGGAGAATATTTGTTGTTGTTTTAGTTGCTAAGTCGTGCATGGCTCTTTGTGACCCCATGGACTGTAGTCCACCAGGCTCCTCTGTCATGGGATTTTACAAGCAAGAATACTGGGGTGGGTTGCCGTTTCCTTCTCCAGGGGATCTTCCCAACCCAGGGATCGAACCCACACCTCCGGCATTGGCAGGCGGGTTCTCTACCACTGAGCCATCAGGAAAGCCTTCTGGAAAATACAGTTCCAACTCAACCAAGTTAACACAGTTTAAACCACCAGGAATGATGAGTGGGGAGCAAAGACAAGGAACAGCATCCAGGCAGAGGGAACCACACTTGTAAAGGTTCAGATGTATAAACACCCCAAACTCCTCCCACCTTAGTTTCATCCACATCCATATACATTCCCTGTTGTTCTCTCCTGGAGAATTCAGTAGTTTTCCTCATCACACTTCGTCAATCTTTTCTTTATGAGTTTAATGTGTGTTTCTTCTCCTAGAGGCTCTTCCCTGGTGGCTCAGATGGTAAAGAATCTGCCTGCAATGCAGGAGAACTGGGTTCAATCTCTGGGTCAGGAAGATCCCCTGGAGAAGGGAATGGCTACCCACTCCAGTATTCTTGCCTGGAGAATTCCATGGACAGACGAACCTGGCAGGCTACAGTCCATGGGGTTGCAAAGAGTCAGACACGACTGAGTGACTAACACTTTCACTTCACTTTCTTCTACTAGAGTGTTAATTCCATGAGGGCAGAGACTTTGCTTAGCTATCAATTCATTTC
The DNA here is from genome assembly GCF_032405125.1 of Capricornis sumatraensis. Classification (NCBI taxonomy): domain Eukaryota; kingdom Metazoa; phylum Chordata; class Mammalia; order Artiodactyla; family Bovidae; genus Capricornis; species Capricornis sumatraensis. The sequence goes on along the minus strand of NC_091087.1, from coordinate 38,409,494 downwards.
CAAGAACAGATCCTGGTACAAAGCAGATGCTTAGGGCATAGTCTGTTACTATACCCTAATATCCATTTTCCTCTGCTTCTACCATGGTAGAATCCCTAATTATCTGCTGGATTATCACCACTCAGAAAAAAAGACTACATTTCCCAAGCTTCTTTGGAGCCAAGTGTGACAAAGATCTGCTGAATGGGATTATAAACAGAGATGTTAAGAGGCAGTTTTCCAAGAAGTTTCCTTAAAAGACAGCTGGTCTATGCTCTTAGCTTTTTCTTTTTGATTTCTTACTCCTCTGGCTACCTGGAGTACACATGTGATGCCTGGAGCTTTAGCAGCCATCTTGAAACATACAGATCAAGAAATATTGCCTTAGGATCATAGAGCAGAAAGCTAGAAGGACCACGTGACCCAGGAAGTTTGGGAAATAAAGTGACCGTATTAGTCCTATATTGCCAACCTCCAGGTTTCTACGAGTGAGAGAAGTAGATATCTATCTTATTTATACCATTATGAACAAAGCTGGAGGCATAACCCTCCCAGACTTCAGACAATACTACAAAGCTACAGTAATCAAAGCAGCAACGTACTGGCACAAAAACAGACATATGGATCAATGGAACAGAACAGAGAATCCAAAAATAAACCCACATGCCTATGGACAATTAATCTTCAACAAAGGAGGCAATAGTATGCAAGGGGAAAAAGACAGTCTCTTTAGCAAGTGATGTTGGAAAAGCTGAACAGCCACAATCAATGAAGTTAGAACAGTCCCTCACACCATATACAAAATAAAATGGCTTAAAGACTTAAACACAAGACACCATAAAACACCTAGAAGAAAACATAGCCAAAACATTCTCTGACATGAATCAAAGCAATGTTTTCTTAGTTCAGTCTCCTAAGGCAATAGAAATAAAAGCAAAAATAAACAAATGGGATTTAATTGAACTCATAAGTTTTCGTCCAGCAAAAAAAAACCATAAACAAAATAAAAATACAACCAACAGATTGGTAGGAAACATTGGGTTGGCCAAAAGGTTCATTTGGGTTTTTTTGTGAGCCTTTTGGTCAACTCAATATTTGCAAGCAATGCAATTGACAAGGGCTTAATTTCCAACATACACAAACAGCTCATATAACTCAATAACAAAAAGGGAACAATCCAATCCAAAAATGGGCAGAAGAACTAAATAGATATTTCTTCAAAGAAGACATATAGATGGCAAATAGGCATATGAAAAGATGCTCAACATCTTTAATTATTAGATAAAAGCAAATAAAAACTATAAGAGCTATCACCTCACACTGGTCAGAATGGCCATAATAAAAAATCTACAAATAATAAATGCTGAAGAGGGTTTAGTAAAAAGGGGACCCTCCTACACTGTTGGTAGAAATGTAAATTGGTGCAGACACTATGGAGAACAGTATAGAGGTTCCTTCAAAACCTAAAATTAGAGTTACTATATGACCCTGCAATCCCTTGGCATATACCCAGAGAAAATTCTAATATGCATTGGCAGGTGGTTTCTTTACCACTAGTGCCACCTGGGAAGCCCCCCCCCACCACCCCTCAAGCCAATTTGGGTTTCCTGAGAAGTGGAGTCTGAGACAAGGATTTGGGTGCAAGGATTTTCTTTAGTGAGCAGTCACAGGAAGAACAAGAAAGACAGTGGGGAAGCAAGGTATAAGGAAAGAAAGTCAATGGAGGTGCATTAATGAACAAGCTGGAAGGACGTTCGAGTTCAGTCTCACTGGGCACTTTAGAGTTATTCCAACCTGCAGGCAAAGAAATTGGATTATTTTATAGGCTAACTCTCATTCCTCATTGACTATTTTAAAAATGTATCCAGGATGTGTTTTGATTATGTATAGTAAGACACACAGACATGGAAATGACTGTCATAAAGGAAGAAGTTTTCAACATCATACCCACAGATCCCTAGACACAGGAGGCATGACAGGCCATGCAGGACCACTCTGCAAAGTCCCAAGATCAGTCAGAAGGCAGAGGGAGTGAGGGGAAACGGCACGAGCCTTTATTATGGTTTCTGCAGGAAAAGCAAGGCAAGGTACGTAGGCTTAGGGTTGGCTTTCAGTGGCCTCTGGGGCATATCAGCTATCTGCAGTTGTCAAGTACTTGGCCCTAGGATGATTAAGCCAGATGGATAGTGGACTGGAGTATAAGAGCCTGATAAGGAGTTAGTTCAGGACGATGGGCTTTAGATAGTTGGTATGCATATGAAAGTTGCACTGGCAGGTAAGTTCTTTATTATTTCTAGAACTTGACTAAGCCCTGGAAGGGGGAGTCTCTACAGGATCAGCAAAGCCTTAGATGTCAAATAAAAAGGTATGATTAGTACATTAATGCTGCTAACTTCCTGGCATGTATGGGGTCTGTGATGCTGAAGGGTAGAGGCAGGACACCAGTGGTGTTCGCTATGTTATTCTTGGTCCCTTGATTTCTACTTGGATCTTACAATGCACCCAGTAAGTTCCATGAAAAATTCTATTGGGATTTGTGTGAGAATCACATCAAATTTATAGTTTAATTTAGTAATAAGTAATATACCAGGTTCCTCTGTCCATGAGGTCCTCCTGTTCATAAATATTAGTAGTTCCATTTTATAATTTGAGTCCTTACATTCATAAACATGTTATACATTTCCATTTAGTTCTTCAAGTCCTGGAGTAATTTTTACAATATAATATTCTACATGAAAGTTCTCGTGTATCTTTTGCTTGATGCCTTTTCAGATTTTTGTTGCTGTTGTAAATAGAATCTCTTTTTCTATACATGTTATAATTTGGTACACAAATGCTAATAATTTTTAAAAAGTTGATCTTCAATTTAGTAACCTTACTCTCTTACTAGTTTTAATGATTTCTCTGTATGTTCTCTTGGGTTTTCTGCACAGACAATCACATTGTCTGCACATACAGGCAGTATTCTTTTCTGATTCTTAAATGCTATTTATTTCTTCCTTTTATAGGGTGAATCATATAAGTTGCTGCTGTTGGGCAGCCTGTGACCTAAAAAAAATGGCAATTTCACATAATTTAAGCTACCACAAGAAGGTGTAGGACCTCCAATATAGTGCTGAATAGAAACTAGAAGACATCCTTGTGTAAGTCTTGACTTTGATGGAAATTGCTTTTAAAGTTTTACCATTAAGTCTGATCAGTGCCACATGTTTATTAGGTTAAGGAAGCTAGTTTGCTAATAGTTTGCATTGCATGAGTAATCTGTTAGGGCAGTTTATTATATTAGTGAGTTATCTAATGTTGACTCACTTGGGTTCTTAGAATAAACCCTACTTTGCCATGACGCAATATTTTTGTGTGTGTACACTGCTGTTTTCAACTTGGTATTATTTTATTTAGAATTTTTGAATCTACATTCATGAAAACTAATAGGAGCTAACATTTATTAGGTGCTTTCTATGTTCCAGGCACCATTAAGGCATTTTACATGAATTATTTCATTTCATCCTAGAAGGCCTATTGTTTTGAAGGTTATTTCCTCCTCTAGAATATGAGAGAACTGAGGCACAGAGAAGTTAAGTCACTTCCCCAAGTTCACAGAGAATATTAGTAGTGACACCAGAATATAAATCCAGACTGCTTGGCTCCAGAGGCCACGCACTAACCACTAACCCATGCCGTCTCCCTGTGAAAAATACCCATAAGTCACATTGGCCTATAATTCTCACAATTATACTATCCTCAACAAATAAGTTGGATAGCTTTTCTTCTTTTTCTTTTCTTCCTAAAAATTATTTGTCATATGTCTATAAAAATTCATTTTATCTGGAGTCAATTCACCAATATATTTTATTGGCTTTCTTAGCCTTTGATTGCTTAAGTTTTCAAATCTAAGTTTGTAAGCTCACTTAGCTTTTTTTTTTTTAATCTTGAATTTAGAGAAAAGTTCCAAGTATCATACAATGAACTTTTTCCCCTTGCATCATTTTGATTACATTTACAACGTAAGCTTCTGACACTTTTATGTGCATTATTTACAAAGATATCTTTGTAGATATAGCCAACATATAGTCATCAATATCAAGAAATTAACATTGATATAGCATTATTATCTCATCCCCAGACCCCATTCATATTTTGCCAGTTGTTCCCATAAAGTCTTGTATAGCAAAAGGATCCATTTCAGAATCACATGTTGCATTTAGCTGTGATGTCACTTGAGTCTCCTTCTATCTGAAAGTTTCTTAATCTCTCCTTGACTTTCATAACCTTGATACTTCTGATGATTACAGACCAGTTATTTTATAGAATATCCCTTAATCTGGGTTTGTCTGATGCATCCTCATAACTAGATTCAAGTCATATATCTTTGGCAGGAATATCAAAGAAGCAATCCTGTGTATTGGAACCTATCAGGTAATGTACAATTTTTATTTGCTCCATCATTCATGATGTTAATTTTGATCACTTGGTTGAGGTACTATATTGGTTTCCTAAATCTGGTCCCATCACTTCATGGGAAATAGATGGGAAAACAGTGGAAACAGTGTCAGACTTTATTTTGGGGGGCTCCAAAATCACTGCAGATGGTGACTGCAGCCATGAAATTAAAAGACACTTACTCCTTGGAAGGAAAGTTATGACCAACCTAGATGGCATATTCAAAAGCAGAGACATTACTTTGCCAACAAAGGTCCATCTAGTCAAGGCTACAGTTTTTCCAGTAGTCATGTACAGATGTGAGAGTTGGACTGTGAAGAGAGCTGAGCACTGAAGAATTGATGCTTTTGAACTGTGGTGTTGGAGAAGACTCTCGAGGGTCCCTTGTACTGCAAGGAGATCCAACCAGTCCATCCTAAAGGAGATCAGCCCTGGGTATTCTTTGGAAGGAATGATGCTGAAGCTGAAACTCCAATACTTTGGCCACCTCATGCGAAGAGTTGACTCATTGGAAAAGAGTCTGATGCTGGGAGGGATTGGGGGCAGGAGGAGAAGGGGACGACAGAGGATGAAATGGCTGGATGGCATCACCGACTCGATGGACGTGAGTTTGAGTGAACTTCGGGAGTTGGTGATGGACAGGGAGGCCTGGCGTGCTGCGATTCATGGGGTCGCAAAGAGTCGGACACAACTGAGGGACTGAACTGAACTGAACTGAAAGTTACTGTAACAAATTACCACAAATGTAGTGGCTTGAAACAACATAATTTTTTTTAATCTTACAGGTCTGAAGATCAGAAGTCCAATATCAGTCTTATGGGGCTAATATCAAGGTACTGGCAGAACTAATTCCTTGTGGTGTTTCCAAAGGAGAATCTGTGCCTTGCCTCTTCCAGTTCTGGAGGCAGCCTTGGCATTTGTTAGCTCATATCTACATCACTCCAATCTCTGCTTCCATTTTCACATACATTCTCTGATTCCCTGCTTCCCCTTATAAGGACCTCCGTGACTACATCAGTCCCACTAGGAGAATCTCCCCATCCCAAGACCTTTAATTTAATCACACAAGCCAAGTTTCTTCCACCATATAAAGTGATATCCACAGGTTCCAAAATAGGGATGTGGACATCTTTGGGGGTCATTATTCAATCTACCGCAGGTGGTATCTGCAAAATTTCTCCTCTGTCAACTCTTTTACCCCCTTATAATTAATAAAAGTTTTGTGGGGAGGTATTTTGAAACTATGTTAAGTTCCTCATTTATCATCAAACTTTCATCATTTATTTACTACAATATAGTCAAATTTTCTCATTTTACTCAATGAATATTCATCATTATCATTATTTATTTTAATGCTAAAATGTCTCAGATCTGGTCAATGGAACCCTTTCCGCATCATTCTCTGAGCACTTCACTTATGTTCCAGCACTTAGGCTAGTTTGAATGAATAATGTATCCTCTCCTTCTCTCTCTCCCTTCCCACCCTCCCACCATTGCTCACCTAACTTAAGGTTTTGCAGATACCTCCAAGTCCCATGGCATTTTCAAGCTCCTATGCTATGGTGTATGAGAGGTAATACACATACTATGAGCTAAGGCCTCAGACAACAGATCAGCAGCAGTATCCCTCTCCAGCATCTTTCAGGGACTGGGATACAACCAAGCCTGTAGCTTCCAGCCAAGAGTCTTTTAGGCCCCTTCTATCCCTAAGCACCTGCCACTGCCTTTGACTTCCAGAGCCCAGTCGGCTCCCAATTTCAGCCCCCTCATTACTTTGCTTTCTTTTCCCCCCAAAGTTGGTTCATAAAGATCTTATTTTCAGCCTGGTTATGTCTTTTTGTTTGCTTTATACATTGATTTGGCCAAAAAGTTTGCTCAGCTCTTCCCATAACATCTTACAGAAAAACCCAAACTTTTTGGCCAACCCAATATTTCATCTATTTATTGCTACAGTTTGGAGAAGAGAATGCACTCAATCCTACATTCTCCAAGCCATCTTAAAAGGAAAGGCAGCTCCATTTCAACAGTGTTCTTTTAAAAAGAATAGATGCCAACATGTCAAATTATAGCAAAAAAGACATTGGGGAAATCCATATGATAGCAAGCCTGAGAGTCCCGGAGAGAAAGTGGCAAAGTTACTATCTTTCGGTGACCACTCCCCCAGACCCTGCCCTGTCCCTCCAGTTGCTAGCTCTGCCTGGTGGGGCTCAGGGAGGGGAGGAGGTGGAAAGCTTGGAATGAGGGCTGCAGGAGTACTCCAAAGGCCCTGTAGGATCCTGGGTTGAGGCGCCACTTCTGGCCAGGTCCAAAAGTAAGGCTGCCCTGGTGTTGATGCTTGTCCTGTAAGGTCCCCCAGCTCCCAAAGGAATGATACTGATTCCAACTCTTAGCGAGGATCACTTGGCTGGAGGAGGGGGTGCTTGCTCCCTTGAAGCACCAGAGCTGTCTGCGGTCAGCACAGGTTGTAAGGCTCAAGTGAGAGGACACAGTCAGTCCACTGGCCCCATCCTGTCCTTTCCCCACTCAATCTATTAGTATGTAAGGGGACCCTGAACCATTTAACCCTCCCCAAATCCACACACTTGCCCTAGGCATCCTTTCCCCAATGTCTGCAGATAGCTGTGCCCCACACCACCAGGCTTATTCCCCACTTCTTGCAGCGCTCCTTGCTTTCAGCAGATCCCGTGGGCACAGACTGGAGATCTTTTTCTGTAAGACCTCCTGAGTCCTGACAGGGCAAATCCTAGAGAACTGCCGGCTAGAGTACAAGCACTTTTCGAAAAGGTAAGAGAGCAAGAGCCAGGGTCCGCCTCAGTCTCCCCAGTTGTACTAAGGGTGCAGGCGCTGTTCTGCCAGCCTCCCTTTAGGGAAAGTGGGAGGCCTGAGTAGGTCTGGAAGTACCAAGGTCAGCCCCGGGGTGACGACCCTAGGCGGTTGGCTCAGAAGAGCCACTGGCGCCCCATTGGTGCTGGCCCCGCCCATTCCCGAGTGGGCGTAGCTCACAGCTGCTGCCCCCAGCGGGGTTCAGCTGGGCTCTCCGCGGGGTCCTAGTGCCCTCCGCACTGCCACTTCATACCTCCGAGGCCGTGGGCACCCGCTCTCACTAGCCTGCTCGAGGCTGCCGGTGCCCGGGCGGTCTGACCGCTGAGCTCGCTTCCGCTACCTCTCCAACCCCTTCCCGTCATGAGAAGCGCTCTCCCTCTCTTCCTTTTCTCCCTGGTTGCCCTCTGCGGCCGAGGTGAGTTCTTTTTGGGGAAGGCGGGAGGGGCGTCTGAGTCTGGAAGAGCCGGGCTGAACTGGCTATAGGTGGGAGCGAAGGGGGGCTGCTTAGCACCCGGGGGAGTGGCGCGAGATTGTCCCCGACGACTGGGGGCGTGGGCGGGGCTAAGCCCACTCTCCAGCAGCAGGGGAGGGGCAGGATGAATGGGTCTGCGAGGTTTGGGGTGGGGACCGCGTGTCCTCTGCGTGGCCACCAGGGCCACCCTCCGAATCGAGCGCCTTTGGGCTGGGTAGCGGGGCTGAGTGGACAGGAAGGTGTGCTCAATCGCAGCGCTATTGTAGTGACAGCGAAATTTAGCTTGGGGGTGGGGAGGTGGAGGTGGGATTCAACTTGCCAGTCCAGGTGTGTTTGGGGGGGATCTCCTGGGAAACACACTTCGTTGGCACCTCTGCCTCTGGTCACCCACCCCCTAGGAGTTGGCCGTCAGGACAGCCAGCTTGGCTGAGCGCAGGGCTGGTGAAGTGGGGCCTGCCACTCAGGAACCTGCAGACGCTACCTCGAAGGGAAACCCAGTTAGCCGTTCCCAAGCAGAGTCAGGTATGGTGAGGATTGCCTGCTCTGGGCCTCAGTCTCCCCATCTGTATTCCAAGGACTCTCAGTTCCTACCCTCCAGCCCAAGCTTGTCCTTCGGCTCTAGTCAGCCCAGAGGACCAGGGCTGTATCTTTCTTGGGCAGAGACATACCAGGGGGTGTTGGAAGAGGATGGGGGGACATGCAAGTGTCCTTTTGGGAAGTGGAGCTCTCCCCAGGGATGATGTCTGCACTCCATGTGTGTGTCCTGGCTCTGTCGCCACTTGCTCACTGACCCTCTCTGGGCCTCCATTTCCCTGTCTGTTCTATGGGTATGATATGCCCGGACTCGTGCCTCAGTTGCAGTGTTTCTCAAATATGGTCCTGGGGCCACCTGCATCAGAAATACCCAGTACTCATCCCTGAGCCCCATCCTAGGCTCACAGGGTCAGAATTTCTGGAAGTGGAGCCCAGGAATCTGCATTTATACAAACAACCTGGTGATTCTTACACATGATTGGAGAAGCTGCTGGTAATATATCATGAGCTCTTTGTAAAAGCTAAAACCCTCAACTTTGGGGGGAAAAACATCCATAGCTTCCTTTTAATAAATGCAAATCTCTTGTTCCCTTCCTCTGTTAAGGACAAACATCCTCAACTGAAAATCATTCCGCCTTTCAGATGCCCACTTGCCAAGATTCCATAAAAGTGACCCTTCACTTTCTGTGGTTTGTGAAAAGAAGAAAGTGTTAGCGACCCATGGACTGTAGACTGCTAGGATCCTCTGTCCATGCATGGGGTTCTCCAGGCAAGAATACTGGATTGGGTAGCAATCTCCTTCTCCAGGGGATCTTCCTCACCCAGGGATGGAACCTGGGTCTCCTGCACTGCAGGCAGATTCTTTACCATCTGACCGTCTGAACCACCAGGGAAGCCCCAGTAGCTGTGGGGCTCTTATTACAAACCAGTAGCTATTGCCTTTCCGTTTTTCCAATACAGCTTTTATGATAAGCTCTGCTTTTTCAAACTGTACACACACTCACCCAGTTTAGAATGCTAGCCATGGCTTCCTCGCAGACTCTCTCCCCTCTCAGACTGTTAATGCCTGCAGAGAAGGCCTAGCAAGACAAGGCCCTGGACAGAGGCAGGTCGGGCCCACTCCTTCTCAGAATCACTGGGTCATGACTGACCCCTAGTGGTGGCCTCTTTGTGTATCTCTACAAGCCCCAGGGCTCCAAGGTGACCCCCGACTGTGTCTGTGAAGCTTTCACCTCTTCTGGGCCACCCCTGTCATCTGGGAGTGAGAGGCCTGTTCCTTGTCTTTTAAACCTGGAAGGCCTCACAGGCATAAAGCAGCAGATTGAAAAGCCTAAACATGTATTATGTGAACCCCTCCCACCTTCGCTGGCCCCACCCCACCTTGCGCCGTGCAAGCATGCAAGTACAAATGCAGGCACAGGCGTGAGTACACACTTGGCTCTGGACCCCTCCATGGCCTCTGCAGGGACAGGCTCCTTAAGGGTGTGATAGAGGACCCAGGGGGTGGGGACTGGGGTGGGAGGGGGGCTCTCCCTGAAAGAGCTTCCTAGACCTGGCTCTGCCTCTGACTTGCTGGGGCTCCTTGAGTAAGTTCCTCCCCATCTTTGGTCTCAGTTTCCCCAGATAAGAAATAGAGAGTGGGATAAGTGGTCTTTTTGGAACTGCTTTCTCTGGAGCCCACAGCTGGTCCTCAAAATGGGAAGGGGTCCCTGGGGGCCAAATGAATGCCTGAGAGGCAGGACAGCCCCAAAGGTGAGCAACCTGAACCTCCCAGGGGGCTCAGAGCTGGAACATGGGCTCCCACAGCCTGCAGAGCAGCCCTGGCCTCTTAGATACCCAGATAAACCAGCCTCCTGGGGCTGCAGAGATGTGGAATCCAGCCCTTCAGGGTTGCGGGCCAGGAACTACAGATTCTGACGTGAGCTGTCCCCGACATGCCAGATGGACTTGGGCAAGTCATATCCTGCTGAAATGGTGTGTCAACTCGGCGGGCTACAGACTGGCTTCCAGCAGCTGGCCTCTGGGAGGGGGTCCAGGGTATGGGAGGCAGAGCTCAGAATGTAGGCCAGGCATCCACAGGACCCTCTGGGCAGCCTGGGGCAGTTTGGGGGAGGGATAGTGGGCAGCAGGTGCGCTGGGAGCATCTTTCACAGGCACTGAATATTGCATCTGCTCCAGATAGGCAACGAGTTGGAAAGTGCGTGGAGCAGGCAGGGTGGTAGCTGCCCTCTGTGGCCTTGCATCCAGCCCAGCTCCTACCCAGGAGTCTACCTCAGACTTGTTCTGTCAGGCAGTTCACACTGGGGGTCCTCTGGCCACATCCAGAGATGTAATCCCAGTGCGGGGCCTGCTGAGCTAGCAGACCCACCCCCACCTCCCCAGCCTTCCTTATTCCCTCATCCTTTCCCCCTCTTTGTTGCTGCCCCACTATTTCCTCTGTACACCCTCATCTCTTCCCTTATCCCTGGATCTCCTGCTCAGGTGTCCTTGACCTTCCTTGGAGGCTCCTTCTTTCCAAGGCCCTTCCCCCACCTACCCTTAACTGAAGTCACCAGAGTGAACATGACGGAGTTCCTGAACCTCACCTTCACTCCCAGACGTGTGAGAGAGACGGGACAAAGGCCCAGATGCCACGTGGCAAGAGATCTGGGGTGTGAGAAAGGGCAGCTGTGGGGCTGTGAGCGCTCAGTGGGGCTCACGACCAGGTCAGACTCCTTGCAGGAGGCTGCCTTTGCTGGGTCTCAAATATGGTTCTGAGCCCAGAACCCTCCTTTAAGCTCCAGACCAGGAGCCAACTGCCAGTTGGACCCCTTCATTTGGTGTCTCAAAGGCACTTTGCTTTCTGTAGGGCAGAGTCTGAGCCTAGGAAACTGCCCCCTGGCCCAGGCCTTTTCTCTTTTAATGAAAGCATCACTATCTCCCCAGCTCTGAACACAAATTCACATTTGAGTAATGTCTCTCCTCCACTACACGGGAGGCTTTCTGAGGGCAGGAACCATTTCTGGGTCTTTGCTGGCTGTTATACCCAGCACATAACGCAGTGCCTGGCATAAGAAAGACACTCAGATATTTGATGGCTGGTGGCTATTCTGGCAGAAGAGTGCACTGGAAGACTTAGAAGTGAGACAGTGAAGGTCACATGGGGAAAGGAAAACAGTATATATGGCTGAAATATAGAGCACCCAGGCATAGAGGTGGAGAGGCAAGAAAAGATCAGGTTGAGGAAGTAATGCTGGTGCCAGGAGCAAAGGGCTCTGGATGCCAAGCTGAACCATGGAGATGTGAACTCTGCCTACAGCTCTGAGAGGTTATGGGCAGGGATGGGCTCTGATCCAGTAGCTGTAGGAAGACCACTCTGGCACTGATGGGACATGGCAGCAGGGGCAGTGTTAGGGTGGGAAGACCAGCAAAGAGGTCTCCCTGGAAGAGCCTGGGGGCAGGGTGGTGAGCCAGGATCAGGGCTGGAGGGATGGAGAGAGGAGGACGGACTGAGTGACTTGGAAAGTAGAGGAGACAGAACCGGGTGGCCACTTGGATGAACCAAGAGAGGGGTCAGAAATAGATGTCCCGGTGCCATTCACTGTCAGAGGGGGACAGAAAGAAGATGTAGGGCAAGGGGGGAGAGAGCTGAGCTCTGTCTCGGACAGATATAATTGGAAGACCCCAAGGAGAGGCAGGCCTGCCAGCATCTTAGCTGCTCTGACAGGCCCTGAGGGCAGCTGTGTTCCTTAGCCTTTGCAGCTTCCCCTTTCCTTGCCATCAGTTGGGTGTGGATCCTGCAGATCTGACTGTGTGCTTTCCCAGGGGACTGTCGTGTGGCCAATGCAGAGGAGAAGCTCATGGATGACCTTCTGAACAAAACCCGCTACAACAACTTGATCCGCCCAGCCACCAGCTCCTCCCAGCTCATCTCCATCCGGCTGCATCTCTCCCTGGCCCAGCTCATCAGCGTGGTAGGTACCGGGGACAGATGTGCCCCAAGGTTATTCATCTGATCTTTTTCCATATGTGAAAATTAAGGAATTTGCCTAAACTCTAAGACCCCTGACTCGGCCTCTAAGTTATTATTTTTCTTTCCCAAACTGCTGTCTGTGTCTTTGCACTTGCTCTTTTCTTTGCTGGAGAGGTCTTGCCCACTTTGTGCACTCTTGTTCCACACTTTGGAGCCACCTGTACATCCATGACCCCAGTACCAATTACAATGCTTTGGCTTCAAGCATAGCTGGATGATCAACAAAGCATCCGACTATGAGTGGCTAAAACAATAAGGACATCTGTTATATCACATAACAGGAGAGCAGGCCAGTCGCTTCAGTGTTGGTTAATGCAGTAATTCAGTGATGTCAGGATTCTAGGTTGTTGGCAGTGATGTCAGGACTTTGTCATTCTCTTGTTTCCTGCCCCCCCCAACCCCCACCATGGTCATAATATGGCGGCCATGGTTCCAAACATAAAATCTTCACGACAGTGTCTGTGGCAGGAAATGGCAAGTGTTTTTTTGGATACCTTTTTGAGTATGAGGAAGACTTTCCCAGAGACCTCCCCACCTCTGGGCGTCCCAGTGACCAGGGCTACAGCTCATGCCTAAGCTTTCACTGATTGTTGGCTGGAGGAATGGCATTACCACGGTTAGCTAAGACTTAAATAACATGTGGTGAGACTTGCCTGGTGGTCCAGTGGCTAAGACTCCATGCTCCCAGTGCAGGGGGCCTGAGTTCCATCCCAGGTCAGAGAACTAGATCCTGCATGCTACAACTAAAGATCTCGCATGTTGCAATGAAGACGAAGATCCTACGTGATACAGCTGAGACCTGGCACAGCTAAATATATAAATAAAGGGCGTGGCTAGGAGGCCGGAGAAGGGCCCATGAAGTTCATGAGTATGCGATATCTAACAAAGTCATAGTTTTATTAACAAAGAAGTTGTAAGGGTGGAATGACCACTGAGTAGGCGGCCAACAGACCTGCCACAGACAGATGGGCCTCCAACTGGCCATAAACATCTCCTTCTACCCTATCATCTCCCCGGTCTGTGGAACAGATGACCTCACATATCCCCTACCTATCGGGGGGAAATAGGAATCAGGGTACAGAAACTGATGGCTACAGAGACCCAGGTGTAGGGACAGGGCCAGAGTCAGCTGCTGCCTTGGTCTAGCCAACTGGGTGAGGGTCTGGATAAATGAAGGTAGTCACTGTGGGTATGGAAATGAAGAATGGATTATAGAGTCCACAAGTAGGGTGGTCATGTGTAGATGCGGGACCTGGGTAGGGGTGCTGAGGAAGGCTGAGGTCCAAGGAGCTCCCTCTCTCCCCTCTGCTGTCTCTGACTTGGGGGTGCCTGAGAAAACCGTGGCTCATTGTTAATGTTCCCTGTGGCCCTTTCCACATCCCCACGCACAGGTTTGGAACCCTGCCTCTGAAAGCGGCTCCGAGAGGAGCACTCACAGTGTGTGGGGTACTGTGTCCAGGCAAGGGGAAGGAGCCAGCCAAGATGGCTGAACCTCCTCTGGTCCAGTGACGGCCTTCTTATCCCTAGCCTCTCTCCCTAGCCCAGTCGGCCCCCACAAAGCCAGCCCCTCCAACCTATAGACCTGCGAAGGCTTTGGCCAAATTACTGGCTGGCTTCCTCCCCTGGGAGGAAGCACAGCTCCAGAATGGGGGAGGGGTGAAAAGCCTGTGCTCTCTGCCCCTCTTCTCTCCGCAGGCCAACTGGAAGGAATAAGCGCTTCCGGCCAGGCCGCTCCCAGGCTGGTGTCTGAGTGTTATTGTCCAGCCAAGGGCTTTTTGCTTAATGGGGTGAGCCCAGCTGCTGCCCTAGTGAGGAAGGACAGGCAGGCAGCTCTCGCCACCCTTCCAGGGTCAGGCTGCCCCTCCCAGATCTGCTCTGTGGGGTAACAGAAGTTACCAGAAAGAGGAGGGCACACAGCCTCCAGCCCCCACACCTGTGAGCTGTCATAATCCTGAAAGCTGTGTATGGAACAGATGTGAGGTTTGGGGGCTTACTTTCCCTACTCTATTTCAGGGTTTGGTTTTCCAGAAGGGAGGATTAGGGCATAACCAGTTTAAAGATGCAAGTTCCTAGGGCGCAAACAGGGAGTTTGTGCCATGCGAAGGCCAGCAGGCCTTCAGAGATTGCACTCTGGGAATGCTGGGGCTGTCTTTGGGAAGGCAGCTGCTGGGGAAGCAGAGAGGACTGAGACATGGGACTAAAGAACAAGAGGCCTTTCTGAGTGACAGCATTGTTCTATACCTTGAAAGGAGATGGGCTACCTGGATAATGCATTGTTAAAACTGATCAAACTGTACTTCTTAAGATCTATGCCTTTCACAGTATGTAAATTGTACCTCCACTTAAAAAAATTTTTTTTAAGGCAGATGAAGGTTTTTAGCTTCCATTAATGGCAGAGTTGCTTGTTTCAGATTAACTTTCTCACAAGAATATTTAGAAAAGCCAGACAAAAATGCCTCTCCACCCGACAGTTAGTTTGAAGGTCTTGGAGAGCTTCTAGGTCTAGGATTTGAGGGACCAGGACCCGGGAGGTGGCCCTGACAGTTTCTGGTGCTTTCCCCCTCATTTGATGATTGGTAAACATTGGGCCAAGGGGCTAGGGAGCTGAATCCAAAGTGGTGGCTAAGAGGTTGGGAAGCCTAGCTGAATCATTGCCACTCCTGCAGGGCTGAGATGACACAAATTGAAATTGGAGCCCCACCAGGGAGATGGGGCCTTGGTGAGAACATTGAAAAGACCATCCCTAAGAATCAAAATGAGTCAAGAACAGACCAGCCCTCACAAAAATTAAAACCTGCTTCGAGCCAGCTCAGTCACAGATGATAAAAATGGTTTGCCCTTCCTCTGACTGCCTGCCATAAAGCCAAAGTTGGTCCTCCCTGGAGGCAGATAAAGTCAGATGAAAACCTACCAAGAAAGCAATAAGACAAGATGAAAAAAAAAAAAAGAAAAAATAAGAGATAAAAGAAGGGAAATACACTCAGATGATTCAGATATTGAAGTCATCAGACATAGACTTTAAAATAACTTGCATTATGATGGTAAAATTTATGTTATATGTATTTTATCACTACTAAAAATAAACAAAATAAATTTTCTTAAAAAGAAAATACCATGCATTAATATGTGTAAGAAACTTAAAGTGATAGAGAATTTAAAATGTATTGGATGGGTTTAACAGCAGATTGGTCATAGCAGAAGAGAAAATAAACAGCAAGAAAGAGCAATTGAAAATATCTAGACAAATGATAGGAAAAAGGAAGGAAACCATGGAAATGAAGATAATATGGTATGTGATAAAAACGTCAGGTCTGACATGTGCGTCTAGGGTTCCTGAAAGAGTGCATATAAAAATAAGACAGAAGCAATATTTGAAGTGATTCTGACTGAGAATTTTCCAAAACTGACTAAAGATATTAAGATACAGGTGCAAGAGCCTCTATGAACCCTATGTGGGATAAATACAAAGAAAATCTTACCGAGGTACATCATAGACAAACTCCAGACCACCAAAGATGAAGAAAATCTTAAAAGCAGTCAGGAAGAAACAAGTCAGAAGAAACGATAAAACTAAAACAGCTGCAATGGAAGCCAAAAAATTAAATGACATTTTTTAATGCTGTAAGAAAACCCTGCAAACCTAGATGTATGCAACCAGTAAAAAAAAAAAAAATTAAAAATGAAGGTTAAATAAAGATGTTTTCAGACAAAAAGAGAGAGAGAATTTAATAAAAGAAGACCCAATACTAAAGGATGTTCTTTAACCATAAGGAAAAATGATCCCAGATGGAAGTACAGAAATGTAGGAAAGAATGAAGCATAACAGAAAGGGTAAGTATATGGGTGAATTTGAACTGATATTGACTGTATAAAACAAAAAATATATCATGCAAGATTTCTATTTTATGTAGAATTAAATACATAACAATAGCCCCAAAGTAAGGAGGGTGTAGATGAAATGTTCTGAAGTTCTTGCCTTGTTCTAGAAGTGATAAAGGTACTAATTTATATTAGGTGCTAAAAGGCTAAGTATATGCATCTTGCAGTCTCCAGAGTAACTACTAAAAGAAGAGTCACATTAATAAGGGGAGAAGTGGATAATAAAACAGTTAATCCAAAATAAGGCAAAAGAGAGAAAGGGAATAAACAGAAAACAGGTAGATGGTAGGTTTAACCCCAAATATATCAGTAACTACACTAAATGTAAATGGCCTAAATACTCTAATTAAGACATTTGGGGGGAAAAAGACAATTGACATGCATCTTCTCTCTCCTCTTTCCATCTACCCTTCAAGAGCCTAGAATGCGGGTATAATGGCTGCAGCTGCAGTAGTCATTGTGGGCCATGCAGATGAGGACCACATTCTAGGTGTGGTAGAGAAGACATCTGGAAGGTCCCTACTGACTTTGTAGAACATAACTGCCATATTACCTTGGAGATACTTCAGGTTTGGTTTCAGACCACCGCAATATAGTGAATATTAAGTCACATGATTTTTTTGGTTTCCCAGTACATATAAAAGGTATGTTTACACTATGCTGTATTAAGTGTGCAATAGCATTATGTCAAAAATGCAATGTACATAACTTAATTTTAAAGTGCTTTATTGCTAAAAAAAAAAAAGCTAACCATCATCTGAGTTGTAATTTTTTTGTAGTAGTAACATCAAAGATCACAGATCACCAGAACAAATAATGAAAAAGTTTTAAACGTTGCAAAAATTACCAAAATATGACATAGACACACAAAGTGAGCAACTGCTGTTGGAAAAACTGTCAATAAGATGCTCCACACAGAGTTGCCACAAACCTTGAATTCAGAAAAGATGCAGTGTCTATGAAGCAAGATGATAGTGGCAGAGGAGATGGGCGGAAGCAGGCAAATCTGAGACTTGTGTAGGGTCCCCAACTCCCCAGGCTGGCACTGTGGCCTGTTAGGAACTGGGGTGCACAGCAAGTGAATGGTGAGTGAGCGATCAAAGCTTCATCAGTATTCACTGCTGTTCCCCATCACTCCCATGACCACCTGAGCTGTGCCTCAGGT
Organism: Capricornis sumatraensis; assembly: GCF_032405125.1. Lineage (NCBI taxonomy): Eukaryota > Metazoa > Chordata > Mammalia > Artiodactyla > Bovidae > Capricornis > Capricornis sumatraensis. Next base: position 38,392,190 of record NC_091087.1, on the reverse strand, counting down.
CAGATCAGCAGGAGCATTAGATTCTCATAGGAGCACAAATCCTAACCCTGAAGGCAAGGTGGAATATCCTGAGATTGCCACAAAATAGAAATAAAGTGCACGATAAATGTAATGCACTTGAATCATCCTAAACCATCCCCACCCCCCACCTCAGTCCATGGAAAAATTGTCTTCCACAAAACTAGTCCCTGGTGCCAAAACGGTTGGCACTGACCTACAGAACTTACTGATGGATCAGAGAGCCAGCAATCAGGGACACCTGCCAGGATTACTGGCTTGTGGAATTGTATGACTGGGGTGCCATTCACTGAGATGGCAATGCCAGTGGAAGGCCAGGTCTGGGTGAAGATAAGGAGCTCTGTCTCAGGCACGCTGGTTATGAAATACCTCTGAGCCTTTTGCAGATGTTAGGTCAGTGGTTGGTCACATGGCCCCGAAGCTCACAGCCTTTTGCTTGATAAAGTGGGATCTGTTTACCTCCTACTTGGTGAACTGATAGCTGCATTTCCCTCCCCAGAATGAGCGAGAACAGATCATGACCACCAACATCTGGCTGAAACAGGTAAGTGCCCTGCAGGGTCCCCAGCCCGAGGAGACGTTTTCTCCAGGGCTGCCCCTTGGCAGCGAGGGACCTACAAGTGACGGGGCCTTGCCTGTCTGCTCAGGAATGGACAGACTACCGTCTGGCCTGGAACAGCTCCCGCTATGAGGGTGTGAACATCCTGAGGATCCCTGCAAATCGTGTCTGGCTGCCTGACATCGTGCTTTACAACAAGTAAGTGAAAGGGTTGGCCACGGTGGTGAGGGCCAAGCCTGGGGGTCCTCCAGTCCTGGGCTTCACCCAGACCTCCCGGCTGTCACGCATCAAGAGGAATTAGAGAGGTACAGAGCCAGCACCCTCAGTTACAGAGAGGAATCAGAGACCAAGAGATGGGAAGGATCTTAGGACTCAGGCACTGCTGGCACCAGGGCCAGCCTTCTGACCCCAAGTCCAGGGCTCTTTCTGTCCTCCATACCGTCTTTTTGACTGTCAGTTGCTTTGACTGTGTAGCACTGACTTGATATGCATACATATTTCAGGTAGGTTGAGGGGGCTAACAGACTTCCCAGGTTGTAGTTGTACCAGCAAAAGCATGAAATGATCATGAGTAGGTGGTGTAAAAACAGAAAGACCAGACTTCAAATCTTAGAGGTACTGCTAACTAGTTTTCTGACCTTGAAGGCTGCTGACTTCTCTCAACCTTGGTTTTCCCATCTGTAAAATGGGGACAATAATATTAATAATACCTACTTCGTTGGACCGTTATGAGGCTTAAATGAGCTCATCTACATAAAGCCTTTAGGCTGCTTCATGGCAGAGTCTCTCTCTGCTGTGCAGTTGCCAATTAAAGCAGGCCTTTCCACTGAGAGCATGGGGGGTTGGAAGAGTGACTAGTGAGAAATGATCCCACAGGGCCCTTTGGCCAGTTCTAAGAACAGCCAGACGCCATCTATGGGCTTCATGATGTTCTCCTCCATGCCTTGCCTCTGCCCCCAGCGCCGACGGGACCTACGAGGTGTCTCTCTATACCAACGTGGTGGTCCGCTCCAATGGCAGCGTCCTGTGGCTGCCCCCTGCCATCTGCAAGAGCGCCTGCAAGATCGAGGTGAAGCACTTCCCCTTCGACCAGCAGAACTGCTCCCTCAAGTTCCGCTCCTGGACGTACGACCACACGGAGATTGACATGGTCCTCAAGATGCCCTCGGCCAGCATGGATGACTTCACCCCCAGTGGCGAATGGGACATAGTCGCCCTCCCTGGGCGAAGGACAGTGAACCCGCAGGACCCCAGTTACGTGGATGTGACTTACGACTTCATCATCAAGCGCAAGCCGCTCTTCTACACCATCAACCTCATCATCCCCTGCGTGCTCATCACCTCCCTGGCCATCCTCGTCTTCTACCTGCCGTCCGACTGTGGCGAGAAGATGACGCTGTGCATCTCCGTGCTGCTGGCGCTCACCGTCTTCCTGCTGCTCATCTCCAAGATTGTGCCGCCCACCTCCCTCAACATACCGCTCATCGGCAAGTACCTCATGTTCACCATGGTGCTGGTCACCTTCTCCATCGTCACCAGCGTCTGCGTGCTCAACGTGCACCACCGCTCACCGAGCACGCACACCATGGCACCCTGGGTCAAGCGCTGCTTCCTACACAAGCTCCCCACCTTCCTCTTCATGAAGCGCCCCAACAGCAGCCCCTCTAGGGTCCCCCAGTCCAGCCAGGCTCGCCTGACCAAGTCTGAGGCCACCACCACCACCACCACCTTGGCCATGGGCCCCACCAGCTCGTCCAACCTCTATGGGAACTCCATGTACTTTGTGAACCCTGGCTTGGCAGCTCCCAAGTCTCCAGCGGCCTCAGACTCAGCGGGTATCCCCAGAGATTTCCGGCTGAGGTCTTCTGGAAGGTTCAGGCAGGATGTGCAGGAGGCTTTAGAGGGCGTCAGCTTCATTGCCCAGCACATGAAGAGTGACGATCTGGACCAGAGTGTAAGTTGCTAGCCCCGCCCCCAACACCCACCCAGTGGAAGAGGTTTGGACTCTACTGTTTCCCATTTCCTGAAGTTACTTCAGGAGACAAAGGCTCTCAGATTCTTTGCTTGAATAAGAAATCCAAGAGTTAAATGAGTTTTATTTTAGTTTTGTGCATCCAGGGAGAGGAAGGAAGTACCAGTGATCCTTTTTAGTCTGTTTTGGGTTCCCCCAAAGCAGAGCTCGGTATAAGGACCTAGGCAGAGGTAGATTTTTTTTCTGAAAAGTGATCCCATGAAGCACATTAAGGAAGTGGAGAAAGTGAGACCGGGAAAGGAGGAGAGCCAGTGTGGGTATCAGTGAGCAGGATACTGCTGTGGGCTCTGGGGCATCAGAGACCCCCTGCAGAAGCGTGGGAGCATGCCTCAGAATCAGCCCCTGGGAGGGAAAAGAGCATTTGCCCATCTCTCCCATCCCCCACTGCTCGAGTAGCCCTGGGGCATTAACTCCCCTGCACTTCCCGGTGACGCCAGCTGGCTGTGGAGCAAGCAGCTTTGGTGCGGGAGGAAGCCCAGGGGCAGAGCAGAGAGGAGAAGCAGGCAGGAAGTGGGAGGCTGACCATGGGCTGGAAAATGATTTTGCAGCCTTTAGGGACACAGGTGGGCCAGGGCACCCAGGATCTCCGCTCCCATGCTTGTCAGGCTTGTGAAGAAGCCACGCAAACATTTCTAGCTTTTAGGAGGGTAGAACTATCCATTCAAATATTATTGCTATGGTGACTACAATTACAGATTTCCGAAAAAGAGGTTAAGCTTACTTTCACAGGGCAGAGCAATGAGTTCTAGAGCTCAGGCATCTCAGTCGATTCCATTGAACAAGTAATGCTTCAGAGGACAATTTTATGACAGCTAAACACAGAACGTAATGGTAACAGCAATTTTCCAAACCTGGCAGGAGAACAAGTTTCAGAGTCTTGTGAATGTTCGCATCTTAACACCTTATCGGATAAGATTCTTTGAACAGATTTTTTTTATGAGACAACATGCGGCTTCCCCAGGGAGAAAGAGGGCATCTCCACGTTCTTACCTTCCTGCAATTCCTTTTCACCAGCCTTATTCTCAAGGGATGGTTCCGGGATTCCATTAGTTAGTGCCGAGAGAAAAGAACAGGGTGGAAAAGCTCCAAAATTACACTGTGAAAAAGCTTTGCTAACAAGCAGAATATAGGACACAAGCTCTTCTCCACCCTTGTCCTGGGAGTGTGGTCCTTGGACCAGCCGCACCAGCCTGGCCTGGGAGTTGGTTAGAGAGCCTGCGTCTCAACTGCCTGCCCCATCTTCCCACCGCCATCCCAGACCCGGTGGCTCAGCAGCTGCATTGTCACTGGATCCCCAGGGGATGCCTAGGCTCAGTGCAGTTTGAGAATCACACAGCTCTATAGAATGATCAGATTTCACTTTCTAAAAAGTAGATTGAATTACGCTTGCTTTGGTTCAGAACCATTCAGTAGCTCAGCATCACCTAATTCATTGACTCCCAAATGTTCATATGCAGCCTGGGGCCCTGCTGGCTAATTAGGAACCACTTGGGCAACTTTTCAAAATACAGGGCCACATTTTTAACCAGATCCTTGCCAGTTCCTGTGCAGACGCAGGGTGAGAAGCTAGTCTCCTGCACCCCTGGCTGAGCCGGGCCCCCACCCTGAGCTCTCTCTTCTAAAGGTCTCGCCACCCTCCAGCCTTTCCTCTAGACCTCCTCCTGTTTCTAACTCAATTAATTAAAAGCATCTTGTGGGAAGGAGCCAGGCATGACCCACAGTTACCATAACATAATGGCCTGTGTCCGTTGAGCTCCAACCACACATCAGGCGCTCTGCCAGGACCTCACGGACGTTACCGCTAACTCTCCCAGGAACCTGTGATGTGGCATTTACTTAGACTCCCATTTTACAATAGAGAAACTAGGTCCAGAAAGGCTCACTGACTTGCCCAAGGTCACACAGCTAGCACGGAGCAGAGCCTAGCTCCACACTCAGATCTTTCTGATGTCGTTAACATTTCTTGCCCTTCCCAGTGCCTTGCCCTGAACTGACACATGGTGGCCTTATTTGTTGATCGACTTTCTCATGCCTAGCTGGAGAAAAGAGGCTTTCTTCCCTTCCAGAGTGTGCTTGCTTGCCCCTAAGCCAGCCTGGGCTGCTTCTCATCTTCAGCACTTTCACCCTCCCTGGTGATTAACGGGTCTCTATAAATAGTGCAGAAATATAAAAGGGGAGAGGCACGCACACACACACAGAGTCGTTGGCAGTTAGGGCTGTCAAAAAGAAACCCAAGAGCCCCATGTGAAGAGTGTGAGGTTTCTGCAGCAGTTGTGTTTGGCTGGGGGTGTGGGACTGGTTGACCAGCGGTTGTCCTGGAGGGTAGATGCCCACCGCTGACCAGGGCTCTGACAAATTGGGTCACTGACACCAGCCTGCCCATTGCTGCCCCAATTTCCAGCTCCAGAGCCTCTGCTGAATTTTGCTGATCCAGCCACTCTACCAGAGCAAGTCTGCAAGCAGAAGGATCCAGACAGGCTGGGCTGGGGGAGGTGGGGGAGGAAGACCAGGAGGCTGGGTCTCTCTGGGGGCATCTACCGCAGGCCAGGGAGGCAGGCACATCTGCAGTGGCACCTCAGGAGGCCAGCCAGGTTCCTGCCGATCCTTTATCCCACAGCTGAGTCTGAGAAGAACCACACGGAGCATTGGGGTGGGGGCAGGAAGCCAGGGGAAGGGCAGGAGGGTGGAGGAGAGAAACCCAGAGAATGTAGAAGAGTGGGTCTTGGTTAGAGAACTAGCAGACAATCTGCTGTTAACGGAATTGAGCAAATTAAACAGGATTGCCAGCTGTCCTGCAGGCCCCACTGCCCAGCCCCCACTCAGCTCGGTGTACCCCAAGTCTTCCTTTGGGTGAAGCCAGCTCAGACAGGGGGCTTGGGGTGGAAAAGAGAGCAGGCGCCTTGTGATCCTCAGGTCCTGCCCCGCTTATGTGTAATCGTTTGGTTTTGAGTCGCATATGTAGCATCAATAACCCCTTCCTCCTAACCTTCGCGTCCAGCGCAGCTCCCAGTGGCTCCATGATGCCGTGGAGGAGGGGTGGATTGAGATAGGGGTGTGTAGGGGTGGACTGAGGACCCGAGAGGCACACAGGTTCCCAGCTGAAAGACCAGCCTCAGACTCAGAACTTGCCCTCCAAGTACTACGTGGCCTGCAGGGTCCCTGGCCAGAGAGTGGGGCCCCGACTCAGGGGGAAGAGGGACAACAGGACCCCCCTCACTCGGCCCCTGTAACCAGCCCCTCTGTCTGCCCACAGGTCATCGAGGACTGGAAGTACGTGGCCATGGTGGTGGACCGGCTGTTCCTGTGGGTGTTCGTGGTTGTGTGTGTGCTCGGCACTGTGGGGCTCTTCCTACCTCCCCTTTTCCAGACTCACACGCCTTCTGAAGGACCCTAGGCTGCCCCGTGTGTCTGAGGCCCCCAGGATGTGGGGTGAGATGCTGTGAGTGGCCAGGTGGACAGTGTGCCACTTCCTTCTGGGTCACGGCAGATGAGACCCTAAAGAAATGAGTCTGTCAGCCACCAGCTCCATCCAACAGTCATAGCCATGGAGGGAGGCGGGAGAGGGGGCACGGCAAGGATGAGGGGCCTGGACTGTCCTCTCTGAAGGCCTTGGTAGAACCCCAGGAAACCCCCAGCAGGAGGGTCTTTGGACACCTTACTTCTGGCCTATCTTCCTCCCCCAGCAGACAGTGCAGATAAAGATGAGCATAACATTGTCATCCAGGATGCCACCAGGCATCTTACCTGCATCCCGGCCTACCTCTCACTCCATCTCTGTCCACTCCACCTGTCCACGAGGTTCTCTGGCCTTCTCTTAGTCCCTCACGTGCTTCAGTATCTTCCCAGCTTAGCGCCCCTGCCTTTGCTGTACGTTCTACCAATTCTGCTTCTCTGGATGCCTCGAAAGCTCTCCAAACGGCTGCATCATTCAGGACTCCGCTCCACCCCATCATTTGTCCAAGGTCACCTCCCCCAGAGGCCTCCCTCAGCCCTTCATTCCAAAGCATTCTCCTCCACAGCCGTGTTACCCCACCACCTTCCTCCAGTGCCCCTTGGCACCCAAGGCTCTCATTAGAGCATTTATCATCCACCTCTCACCCACTAGAGTGTGAACTCCGTGAAAGCGGGGACCTAGACCTTTGTGTTCACTGCGATATCCCCACAGGACAGAGCTCAGCACACAGTAGGGGCTCAATAAATGTTTGTTGAATGAATACATGGCTCCTATTCCTCCTTCCTGCACCCTCCTCTGAGCATTTCCATGGTTCCCCACCTGAAAGGAATGGCAGTCTGCTCCACACTCCCCAGCCCTGGTCACGTTCTGTTTTTCATCCTGCTTGGGTCAAGTGTGTCTCCTTCACTGATGCTCTGATTGGCTTCCCCCACATATTATGTTTTGCACAGTGCCTGGCATGTAGTAAGCACTCAAAATATTTGTGGAATGGAGGAGGAGCTTTTTTTAAAAATCTATTTTAAAAATTATACAATAAAACTGACTTTTATGCACTGTTTTGTTAATTTTACACATGTATAGATTCACGTCTGGTGGTTCAGATGGTAAAGAATCCACCTGCAATGCAGGAGACCAGGGTTCAATCCCTGAGTCGGAAAGATCCCCTTGAGAAGGAAATGACTACCCCACCCCCCAGTATTCTTGCCTGGAGAATTCCATGGACAGAGGAGCCTGGCGAGCTACAGTCCACGGGGTCGCAAAGGATCAGACCTGACTGAGCGACTAGTGCACACATGTGCACGGCGAGTCACTTCAGTCGTGGATTCAGGAATCGGACCTGCATTTCCTGCGGCTCCTGAATGGCAGGCAGGTGGCTCTTTGCCCGACACACACACAGATTTATGTAATCAGGATACGGGAGACACTCATCACCCAAAACAGTTCCCACCTGCTACTCCTTATGCTCATGTGTCCCCACCCCTAACCCCCAGCAACCACTGAGCTTTTCTCCAGTACAGTTTAGTCTCTGAAAGAATCCCTTCATCTGGAGAGTGACTTCTTTCATTCAGCATAATGCCTTTGAGACTCATCTACGTTGGTGAGGGTACCAATAATTGGTTCTTTTGCATCCATCATATGTATGTTGAAGCACATTTTAGGTTGTTATCAGTTTGGGGCAACTATCAATAGCGTTACTAATCCCATGGACGGAGGAGCCTGGTGGGCTGCAGTCCATGGGGTCGCCGAGAGTTGGACACGACTCAGTGACTTCACTTTCACTTTTCACTTTCATGCACTGGAGAAGGAAATGGCAACCCACTCCAGTGTTCTTGCCTGGAGAATCCCTAGGACGGCGGAGCTTGGTGGGCTGCCGTCTATGGGGTCGCACAGAGTCGGACACGACTGAAGCGACTTAGCAGCAGCAGCAGCAGCAGCAAACATTTACTTATAGGATTTTGTGCAATCAAAAGTTTTCATTTCTCTAGATAAATACTCAGGAATGTGCTTTGTGGGTTACATGGGGTTGTTGTTGTTCAGTCACTAAGTTGTGTCCGACTCTTTGCGACCTCAAGGACTGTAGCACATCAGGCTCCTCTGTCCTCCACTATCTCCCAGAGTTTGGGCAAATTCATGTCCTTTGAGTCGGTGATGCTATCTAACCATTTCATCCTCTGCCACCCTCTTCTCCTTCTGCCTTCAATCTTTCCCAGCAGCAGGGTCTGTTCCCATGAGTCAGCTCTTTGAATTAGGTGGCCAGAATATTGGAGCTTCAGTTCAGCATCAGTCCTTCCAATGACTATTCATTGGAAGGGCTGATTTCCTTTAGGATTGAGTGGTTTGATCTCCTTGCAGTCCAAGAGACTCTCAAGAGTCTTCTCTAGCACCAGAGTTTGAAAGCATTAGTTCTTCAGTGCTCAGCCTTCTTTATAGTTCAACTTTCACATATGGGGAGAGTTATGTTTAACTTTAACTTTGCCAATGGCTAGCGATGTTTGACATCTTTTCATGAGTTTTTTGCCTTTTTTGGTCAAGTGTCTGTTTAACTTTTTTGCTCATTTTAACACTGCATTTTAGTTTTCTTACTGCTGAGATCTTACAACTATTTAGGTATAATTTATGTATTGGATATTCCTGGTGGCTCAGACAGTGAAGAATCTGCCTGCAGTGCAGGTGATCTGGGTTCAATCCCTGGGTCGGGAAGATCACAAGGAGGAGGAAATGGCAACCCACTCTAGTATTCTTGCCTGGAGAATCCCATGGACAGAAGAGCCTAGCGAGCTACAGTCTATGGGGTCTCTAAGAGTCGGAGATGACCGAGTGACTAACACTTTCACTTTATACTTTATGTATCACAAAATCCACCCATTTTAAGTGTACAATTCAATGAGTTTAATAAGTTTATCATTATAACTCAGTTTTAGAACATTGGCATCACTCTAATAAGATCCCTCATACCCATCCATTCCTGCTTTTGAGGTTTTTTTTTAAATAAGGAAGATTATCTTTTTTTTTTCAAGTATTTATTGGGCTACATCAAGTCTTAGTTGCAACACACTGGATCTTTCACTGCCGCGCACAGACTCTGATTGTGGTGCCCAGCTTAGTTGCTCCCTGATGTGGGATCTTAGTTCCCTGACCAGAGACTGAACGGCGTCGCCTGCATTGCGAGGTGGCTTTTTAACCACTGGGCCACCAGAGAAGTCCCTACTTTTGAGTTTTTAGGCTATTTTAGATGTTCTGGATACAAGTCCTTTGTTGGATATGTGATTGGCAATATAAAGGGCTTCTTGCCAGGACAAGGAGAATGCTCTAAATGGGGGCCTGACAGTAAGTCCCAATTCTTACAAACATTTTCGGAGTCTTGTAAAATGTTTCCTTTGGTTCGGTTTTAATGTGGGTAGGTGGACCATTGTGGAAATAATAAAGGTGACTCACCTGTCCTGTGCTAAAGGGACTGCTAGCAAGCCTGCAGCTACCCCACCGCACTCCCAGTGGGTAGACAGCCCAAGGGACCCAGGGCAGTCTCGATCACACAACCGTCCTGGAGCACTCAGGGGTGCAGATGGGCCGGTGGGCAGTGTGGATTTAGGAGGGTTCCCGAGCAGGAAGGCACACTGCTCTCTATGCTGGCTCCATCTCCACGCCTCATTTTTGTTATTTCTTTCTCTTGTTTTACTTTTTCATCACGGGACATTGTAAACATTTTTATTCAAGAGTAGAATAGCATAACAAACCCCCAGCTCAGGGCCAATACTGTTACAACGGACTCACACCCTCTCCCTCGTGGTAAACTATAAGGATTCTTAAAAAACACAATTAACCATTATCACTTCTAAAATATTGAACAATAACTTAATAGTGTCAAAATACAAAATTCTGAGCCCTCGTCTTGAAGGTATGTTAGAGTCTTCCAGGCAGACAGATGATTGTCCGTTTAGCCCGGTAGTCCCCAACCCCGGGGATGGGGGAAACCCACACTCACCCAGGAAGCCCGGGGACAGAGATGCGGCCCCTATTCTTCCCCGTGGTCGGTCAAGACCTGCTCCGATTGGCCCGGCGCGGAGCCGTCTGTCCGTGGGCGGCACCGACCACAGAGCGAGGGGAGAGAGCGCTCAGCACAGCGCACTGGCGCCCGCGGGTCCTCCTTCCAGGAGCGAGCGCACCTTTCTCGGGTTAGAGGCTCCGGAACCGCGCGGGGGCGAGCGGGGCCGCGCCGAGCCTGTGGGTGGGGCAGCCGGGGCTCAGCGCGCCGGGCCCGGGTCCGACGCCGCGCGGGGCGGCTGCGCTGCGCGCCTGGCCGCGGAGTCTGTCTTCGCCACCGCCCCGCCGGCTCCGGATTCTTCGGCTCCGCTCCGCCCAGCCCGCCCCCCGCCCCGTCCGCGCGGAGCCTCCGGCCCGCGGGTCGACCCGCTATGGGCGCCCACCCGCGCGGTGTTCGCCCCGCGAAGCTCTCGCCGCTCCCGGCTGCGCCGCTGCTGCTTCTGCTTCTGCTGCCAGGTACGGGCGCGGGGCAACGGAGACCCGGAGGACCGAGCCGGGACCCAGGGTCCGTAGGGGTTGCGGCCCCGAGCGCAGCGCGGAGAGGCAGGGACAAGGGCGTCGTGGCCGGGGCCCCGCACCCCGTGTGGTCTGGCTCCGACCCGGCGGCGAGGTGGGTGGGTGCGTGCGTGCGTGTTTCCCCCTCGAATGCCCCATTCCTGAGAGTCTTCCGGGCGCTGGCCCAAGGCGCGGGGAAGCCCGCACCGGGGGCCTGCCCTCCCCAGCCCGGGGCTACAGATTCGAGTCCCAGCCCTGCCTGTCGTCCTGCTTGGCGCACTGGCGCGCCCAGGCCGCGGGTTCCACTGTCCGCATCCCGCCCACCTCCTCCTTTTACGAATAGATGGGGAAGCTGAGGCTTGACCAAGGCCACCTGGGGCAGAGGGGAGTCGTTCGGGGCGCCAGCCTCTCCTCTTTGTCCTCGCCTCTCAGGCGCTGCTGGCGCCTCCCCGCCTTCCGCCCTGTCTCTTAGAGGAGCCTGTTAGGGAAAAGCCGGCCCAGACCCGACGACGCCAGAAAACTTTTTGAGTGTCCTGCGAGGGGTGGTAGATACGAGGGGGCGAGGGGTTTGGCAGGGCTGACGGCGGTCCCTGCAGCTGGGCTGGACGTCGGTTGGGAGACCGCGTTGTGAGCATGCACTCAGAACGCTGATCCTGCCTTCCTGGGCTGAGGCCCCCACTACACAGAGCGCCGGCCGCTCCACACGGAGCTCCTGACTGTGGCCCCGTCTTTATCTGCGAGGCGGACTGGGGAGGGCAGTCAAAATCCCTGGAGAAGTTGAATTGAACTTCAACAAGGATTCCCCTCATCCCCTCCCCAGATTTCTCCCAGATCTGTAAGGGAGAAGCAAAGGACAGCTGACTCAGAATGCCTGGGGTGTGGCCTATAAACAAAGGAGATCCTCAGGGGTTTCAGAGAGAGAAGGGTCTTTGATCAAGATGTGAAGACATCGTTAACAGGGACTATGGGTCACACTCTGAGATCATGGAGCCATGTAGGCACCTGGCTTCTAAGAGGTTTGGTGGCCAAACCCCTGCAAGGTCCTGGGTGGGAAGAAGGAGAGTCCCAGTCCTGGGCTGCAGTCTCCCTCTGACCCTGGGGTGCCCCTGCCTTGGGAGTGGACTGGTCATCTCTCCGTTGTGGCTGTGTCCTGGCAGACTGCACTTGTATCACCCCTGCCCTGTAGTAACAAAGATAGGCATGATGGTTCTTGAGCTCTCACCACATGCCAGCATGGACAGGTTAAGCCACTTCCCTAAGTTCACACCACTGCCAGGCAGTCTGTCAGGATTTGCACCAGATCTATCCAAATTCAGAGCCTGTGCTTGTAACCACTGTGCTTCTCATTGAATGTGTGTGATCTGATGGAATCCCTTCTGTCTTGGGCCTCAGTTTTCTAGTCTGTAAACTTGAAGGCTCAGGACTAGTCTGAAAGTCTGGAATTCCAGAGAGTACCCCCAGCAGGTGGAGGGGAGGCTGTGGGTATGTGATGTTCCTGGGGAGGGGGAAAGTGATGACTACCCCAGGGTCTGACAGGACTACTTCCCTCAGTGGCCAGCACCTCTGACGCCGAGCATCGCCTGTTTGAGCGACTGTTTGAAGATTACAACGAGATCATCCGGCCAGTGGCCAATGTGTCTGATCCGGTCATCATCCAGTTTGAAGTGTCCATGTCTCAGCTGGTGAAGGTGGTAGGTGTCAGAGCCACAAGCCGTGGCCGTGGGGGATGGAGCTTCTGGAAGAGCCTTTCCCAGAACCAGCCTTGTTTTTGTAATTCACCATCTACTTTAATCTCTCTTTCTAGGATGAAGTAAACCAGATCATGGAGACTAACCTGTGGCTCAAGCAAGTAAGTGACCAGACCCTGAGCACTGCTGCCCCCTGGTGGTGACTATTTTATTTGCTATCCCTGAACGAGAACAAAGGGCCTAGATGTGGGCCTAGATTGGGGTTCACTGACTAGCTGGTCTTTCTCTTCTGGGGCTTGGGGTCACATGTAGGGCCCTACACCCTCCTGGAAGGACTGCAGGGTCCAGCCCCTCAAGTCACAGACAATAGACTGAAGCCTGGAAAGAGAGAGAGACCCTGCCCCGCCCCACATGCTCACATAAAATGGTGCAGACCCAGGCCTGGAGCCCTGACCTCTGACTCTAGGGTGCTGCCTGAGACACCTCTTTCCCTTCCTCTTGCTAAAAACTCATGCTTAAGTCAGAATCATATACCATTGTAGTTGGGAGGGTGGGAGCTGGGGTTCTGGATTTTCTTGTTCAGATTGAGACCAAAGAAATCAACTCCCACATGTCTTCCCCAGGGAGCTCTGTGCAGACGTGGACAGATAACTCACTGACCTAAGGCTAACTGGCCACTCAGCTCAGCATCCTTCCCTCCCAGGAGGCTGGGCATGGTGCCCACGGAGCACTCTGTGGCATAGATGCCCCTTGACCACAGCCTAAGGTCCTTTCTCTCCTTAGGTGCTCAGGACTCAGCTCTCCCAGCCTCTGCACCCAGATACTTCTTGGGTCCTGGTGGAATTATGGTTCCCTCCCCAGAACCCTTCAGAGGCCAATGCTGCTCAACTTGGAGATAGAAAGGGGGTTTTGTGTGACCTTAGCACTCTGTTATTAGGGCTTCCTGGCATATCTGAGCCATTTCAGGAATGTAAACAGCAGGAGCATAAGGCAGGGACCTGGACCTAGCCCTGGAAGTGACTGGAGAAAGCCCTAATGGTCCTACTTGATTGTTGGGGGCTGGGCTTGCCCCAAGCATGGAGGCAGCGGCTCCCGGCAGCCAGCACCAGCCGAGTGCTATCCCCGTGACTAGCACCCACAGGAGGAACTGGGCCAGTGTGGTCTTCATCACGGACATGGCTCTGTGACGTGTGGCAGAGGTGGGAGGTCACCAAGATGGGTGGTGTCAAGAGAAGTAAAACCACGCTGGTCCTTCTCCGCCTCCTCCCCCCAGATCTGGAACGACTACAAGCTGAAGTGGAACCCGTCCGACTATGATGGGGCTGAGTTCATGCGCGTCCCTGCACAGAAGATCTGGAAGCCAGACATTGTACTGTACAACAAGTAAGGTGCCAGGTGGCCCCTCCTAGGGCTGTCAGCCTGGACCTGGGTCCTTGGCTTTCTGTGCTTTACAGCCTAGGCATCCTGAGACCTTTGCCAAGAGGGCTTCATTCATCTGATTCATTCCACAGGTGTTTATTGAGCATCTCCTATATGCCAGGTGTTATGTGGTGCCTGAGAGCCCTCTTCCCTTTCCTCATGCTAAAAACTCATCTTTAAGTCAGAATCATATGCCGTTGTTGTTGAGATAAGGTGGCACAAAACATTAATAACCACCACTCCCCTTGCCTCTAGGAGTTTGCCAGACATCAGGGAAGCCAGACATGAGTTACAATATCAAAACATACAATGAGAGAGAGGAAGGGCAAAGAAGGAAATACATGGGAGTGGGCGTTGGTCACCAAGGCAGGAGCTTTACCTTCCTGAAAGTCAGGTCCCATCAGGCCCTATGGTTAGGCCACAGGAAAGCTTCATTCTTCTACTCACCTAACAGATCCTCCCCTCCCAGCCTGATGCTGTACCTATGCCTTTGCCCACCAGCAGCAGGAAGCCCTGCTTCTTTCTCACTTTCAAAGGTTCTTTTCCTGCTGGTCTGAACCTGTGCATCCTGGCACCTCCAAAACCAGCCTCTGTACATGCAAACCTGACACTTGACGCATTTAACCTCTGTTGCTGCTGCTGCTAAGTCGCTTCAGTCGTGTCCGACTCTGTACGACCCCATAGACGGCAGCCCACCAGGCTCCGCCATCCCTGGGATTCTCCAGGCAAGAACACCGAAGTGGGTTGCCATTTCCTTCTCCAGTGCATGAAAGTGAAGTCTCTCAATCGTGTCCAACTGTTAGCGACCCCATGGACCGCAGCCTACCAGACTCCTCCATCCATGGGATTTTCCAGGCAAGAGTACTGGAGTGGGGTGCCATTGCCTTCTCCGTTAACCTCTGTTAGACACACATAATTTTAATGGATATTTTACAGTATGTACTAGTTTATTCTCTGGGTATTGCAAAACTTCATGTTTGGACCTGTGCTTGATCTCTGGAGTTAATAGTGTCTTGAAAAAACACAATGAGCATTTTTCAGCAAAACACTTGATATAAAATTAGTCGAATCTGATTTTAAAGTGTTCTGTGTTTAGGTTTGTCTGGCAAAGTAGTACAAATTAATATGTTTTACTATTAGTATTGGGACTAGAGGAGCTGCATCCCACTTTCCAGTCATGGGCTAAAAGAACTAAAAGGAGTCCTTTACCCATTCCAAAGATGGTCCATGTTTTATTTATTGCTGTCCCAAGAAAAGACAGCATTCATGTTTCTTTCATGCAACTTGTAAATTGGCCCTTAAAGAACTGTGACAGGGGATAAATTAACTGGTTTGCAGGATGTGAGCCATCCTACAAATCTCCTGGCCCAGAGGCTGTTAGGGAGCTGGACAGGGTGGTGAGAATTTTTCTTGAGATAGGATTAAAGTGGGCATAGCTTTTAATCTTATGATTTGAAAGTCATAGCTGTTTTCTTGCTGGCAATCTTGGGTGAACAGCTGGGGTGCTTTAGGGATGTATGCTTTGAACAATAATGATAGATATAGTGAAATGTTTCAAATCCGATGTGGAGAGAAGCAAATATCAAAAGAAATTTCCTTGGAATCTGAAGCTGAAAATAACATTTAGAGAAAATCATCCAGCTCCTTTCTCCTAACTAAAACTTCAGTTTCTCTAAACCTCAGGTGAAAGTTTCATCTCAACACACTAGAAACACCTTTTATCTTCTTACGCCAGTTTCTCCTATGGTTTTTTGTTTTCTGAAGTTCGTTCTCTAGTAGAATCCTCAAAGTGTTCATGGACACAATATACCCTAAGTTCTCACACGTTCATAACTCACAGTACCCTTTTTAGGTAATACTTTTGTCATTTTGCTGATATAAAATCCTTGGTTCACATTTTCCTTCCATGAAAATCTTAAAAATGCTGACTCGTGTTCTGGTATGAAGTATTGCTGTCAAAAACTATTGCCAATCGAATTTTCTTTTTCTTGTATAATCTGGTGACTCTGGGGAGAGAAAAGGGACTCTATTATTAAGTATGCCTGGGCAACAGAAATAAACCAGGGCTGTTCTTTTTCTTGGGTAACCCAAAGATATTTTTCATTTATCTTTAAAATCTAGTTGTTTTACTCTGTATCATATACATAATAAGACTTCTTTTATTCCAGTAAATTTTTTGTGAATTAGAGTTTTTAAGATTTGTTCTGTTCTATTGCTTTCTATTGCTGTTCTGTCTCTCCAGGAACTCCTTTTTCACATAAATTGCAACTTCTTTACCTATATTCTCTGTTATTTTCTCTCAAATTCTTTTTGTCTCTTTTTGATTTACATTTTTTCTCCTTTCTTTTTTTTATTTCAATCACTATACTTTCCATGGTGTCTGCTTGTTGTTATGTTTTAATCTTTATTTCTAAAATGATTAAAAAAATTTTTTTTCCTGTTCTTTCCTACGTTTTATCAGTTCTTTATTGAACTCCTGTCACTTAGCCAAATTCTTAACTTTTCTGTTTCTAATTTATGCTGCTCTTTCAAAGTCTCTAAAGCTTGCTCTTTTAGGTTTATTTATAATGTCAGATTATCAGTTTCATCTGTTCTGTGGCTATATTTTTCTGTTGCTTGCGTGTTGTTCAATTACTTTTCATATTTTTCTTACAGTATGTTAATATGGGGTCCAGTCTATCCTCCTTTGTTGTTTTTGTTTCAGCCTTTGTGGGTAAGAGCGCAACTCTGTGTTGCCCGCTTGGGAGTTCCCTCCTCCAGTCGTCCCCTCTGTGTAGCCCCCTCTGTGTAGCTCTGTGTAGGGACTTCCCTGGTGGTCCAGTGGCTAAGACTCTGCATTCTCAATGCAGGGGGCCCGACTTCAATCCCTGGTCAGGGAACTAGATCCCACATGCCACAATCATGAGTTCACATGCTGCAACTAAAGATCCTGTGTGCCACAGCTAAGACCTGGTGCAGCCAAATAAGTTAATAATTAAATAAATATTTAAAAAAAAATAACTCTCTTAAAAATGCCCCATGTAGCCACCTCCACAGCCTAAGAGCTGCCACTTCTAGATGGCTGCTTCTTTAGCTTCTGAACCATCTTCTCACCCCCAGTTTCCTGCCCTCTTCAATCTGAATCCTACCCGATGAAGCTTTTTTTCTGGGTGGGTCTCTGTCCTTCTGCAAGGCAGTTGGGGTGGGGCATGTTTTTCTGAGATCAAAAGGCCGTACTGGTCCGGACTCTTCTGCAGACCTCCATGGGCCCATCATTTTGTCTTCTCCCACAAACTGGAACCGGTGGCACCCTGCCTGACCCACTGTTCCCCTTGCTAAGGCTGCAGTACAGAGCGGGGTGCTCTCCTTTTTAATGAGACGAGCTAGCATTGATTAAAATGCATTTATTTATTCTTGGCTGCACTGTGTCTTCATTGCTGTGCCCGGGCTTCGTCTAGTTGCAGCGAGTGGCAGCCACTCTCCAGTGGCAGGACACAGGCTTCACGGTGTAGGGCTTCTTTTGTTGCGGGGCACAGGCTGTGGGGTGCTTGGGCTTTGGTAGTTGAGGGTCGTGGGCTCAGTAGCTGTGGTGCACAGGCCCAGTTGCCACCACCGCCATGTAGAATCCTCCTGGGCCAGGAATCGAACCTGTGCCCCCTGCACTGGCAGACAGACTCCCAGTCACTGGATCGCTAGGAAAGTCTGGATCCCCTCTTTTGAGGACCAGATACTTCTTGGTGATTTCTGTCTGGGGCCCTCAGGACAGGAGAACTCCACTTCCCTTGGCCACCTCCACAGCAGCTGACCCTACCCGCAGCCCGTGCAGGTCCCGTTGGTGGCGGTGTTTGACCCCACACTCTCACGTCTGAGCTTCATAGGGTTCCATGTAACCTAGTTCTGTTGATGATGTGGGCAGTGTGATGAGTCCTCAAGTGTTCAAGGCTCTGCCACAAACTCTCTGTGGGACCCTGAGCAAGCAGTCCTGCTCTCTGACCTTCAGTTTCCTCTTCAGTGAAATGAGGGACTTAGACTGGAGCAGGGATCATCAAGATTTTCTCTGAAAGACCAGGTAGTATTTTAGGCTTTGGAGGCCTTACAGCCTCTGCCACAGCGATACAGCCCTGTCCTTGTCCCTTAATATTTGCAGACAGTAGACCACAAATGGGTATGGGTGTGTGCACCAATAAAAATTTATTTACAGAAATAGGGGTGAAGCCAGTGGGCCGTAGCTTGCCAACTCCTGGACTAGTGCCTGGGCTCTGAAGGTCCATTGTGTTGATCCAGGATGCCTAAAGGAAAGTTGTTCCGGAGCCTTCTGCCTTCCCAGGGGTCCTCTCAGCCCTCCATGGAGTGTAGGCCAGCCTCCCAGAGCTCCTCCCTGCCCCACGTGGTCAAGTCCACTTGGGATTGCGTGGGTCCCTACCCCCCCCCACTTCTCATACCCCTCCTCCTTTCTTCCTGGGGTCAGGAATCATCTTCTTCTGGGGAATCGAGGGCCCAGTATGATAAAGTGGGGCTGAGAACATATAAACGCAGGGCACCTTTGGGACAGTCCAGCTGGAGTAAAGGGGTTAATGGATTTGACATCAAGTTCCACATGTAATGACTGTCCTGCTCAACAGAACATGTGAGGGTGGGAGGGCCAGAGACACCTCCCTTCTGTCTTCACACAATGATATCCAGTAACAACCAGACAGGATATCTCTAAATATTTAGGTTTTGGGGCAAATTGGTATGGTAGTTGTTGCCTTAGGACATGTATGCCTTCAAATGCAGAATCCTAAGGAACCAGTCAAAGGCTGGCTGACCCAGGAAAACATCAAGAGCCTTCACTGGGCAAAGCCACTGTTTTGAGGACTGGCTGGCTTCACTTTCAGATGTGAGACTGGATAGGGTATTGAGCTGGTCAACAGAAAATCTTCCATTGCACAAGCCAGCTGATAAATGCCAGCAAGCCAACTCTAAGAATAATATCTATCTCTGCCTAGAAAGAAGTCAGGGTGGATGTAGCTAAGGGAGAAGGAGCGTGGGGAGAACATGGGGAAGGATAGGGACACAGAAGGCAAAGGAACCTGCCGTGCTGGGTTTAAAAGACAAGGAATCAGAAAATGTGATTATTCTTTCTAGAACAGTGCAGGGAAGAATGGGGGAGTGTGGTGAACCGGAGAACCAGAATCCAGAGTCAGAGCCTGGTAATAGACCCATCTAACAGGGCTCAGTTTAATGGGACTGGGCTCCCACGGTGGTCTCCACAGCCCTTGGAGGTCCAGGGTGTGGCTCAACATGCATGGGTATACACATATTGGGCACCCAATTGAGGACAGAAGGAGGTGGCATTGCAAGGACCAAACTATAGGGACCTGAACACCTGCCTCCAAACAACCAGGTTCATTAATTTCTTTTATTTTTTTAATTAAAGGAGAAAACTCCCTGGCATTTGGGAATAGCTTCCCCGGTGGTTCAGAGGTTAAAGCGTCCACCTGCAATGCGGGAGACCTGGGTTCGATCTGTGGGTTAGGAAGATTCCCTGAAGAAGGAAATGGCAACCCACTCCAGTATTCCTGCCTGGAGAATCCCATGGACGGAGGAGCCTGGTGGACTATATAGTCCATGGGGTCGCAAAGAGTCAGACACGACTGAGCGACTTCACTTCATTGCAGTAAATATCAGGGCTTCCCAGGTGGCTCAGTGGGTAAAGAATCCACCTGTGATGCACAGGATGTGGGTTGGATCCCTGGGTTGGGAAGATCTCCTAGAGGAGGGAATGGCCACCCACTCCAGTATTCTTGCCTGGAGAATTCCACGGACAGAAGAGCCTGGCGGGCTACAGTGCATAGGGTGGCAGAGTGGAACACAACTGAAGCGACTGAGCATGCACACGCAGTAAGTTTCAAGTAGGGAGTCGTATGGTGTGGAATGAACCAGTGACATGGCCTGGGTCCGGGAGCATGACGATGAGTGTGTCAGACTGTCTGTAGGTGGGGGGTCCTGGGCGGCCTCAGTATCTCCATTGGTAAATGGAATGGTGACCTGGGAGACTTTTTATAGCACTTTGAACGCTTATATTCTGCAGTTTTACAAGTCGCCACTTGCTGTTTACCAGCTGGCAGTGTGAGAGGCTGGACTAGATGACGTGTGTGCCACACGCCTCCTGTTTGTTTTCACAGTGCTGTTGGAGATTTCCAAGTGGACGACAAAACCAAAGCTTTACTCAAGTACACGGGGGAAGTGACCTGGATCCCCCCAGCCATCTTTAAGAGCTCGTGCAAAATCGACGTGACCTACTTCCCGTTTGATTACCAGAACTGCACCATGAAGTTCGGTTCCTGGTCCTACGACAAGGCAAAAATCGACCTGGTCCTGATCGGCTCCTCCATGAACCTCAAGGACTACTGGGAGAGTGGCGAGTGGGCCATCATCAAAGCCCCTGGTTACAAGCACGACATCAAGTACAACTGCTGCGAGGAGATCTACCAGGACATCACCTACTCGCTCTACATCCGGCGCCTGCCGCTGTTCTACACCATCAACCTCATCATCCCCTGCCTGCTCATCTCCTTCCTGACTGTGCTCGTCTTCTACCTGCCGTCCGACTGCGGTGAGAAGGTGACCCTCTGCATCTCAGTGCTCCTCTCCTTGACCGTGTTTCTCCTGGTGATCACTGAGACCATCCCGTCCACCTCGCTGGTGATTCCCCTGATCGGCGAGTACCTGCTCTTCACCATGATCTTTGTAACCTTGTCCATTGTCATCACCGTCTTCGTGCTCAACGTGCACTACAGGACCCCGACCACCCACACGATGCCCACGTGGGTGAAGACCATATTCTTGAACTTGCTTCCCAGGGTCATGTTCATGACCAGGCCAGCAAGCAACGAGGGTAGCCCTCAGAGGCCAAGACCCTTCTATAACGCTGAGCTCTCAAACCTGAATTGCTTCAGCCACATAGAGTCCAAGGGCTGCAAGGAAGGCTACCCCTGCCAGGACGGGCTGTGCGGCTACTGCCACCATCGCAGGGCAAAAATCTCCAATTTCAGTGCCAACCTCACGAGAAGCTCCAGTTCTGAATCTGTTGACGCCACGCTGTCCCTCTCTGCTCTGTCACCGGAAATCAAAGAAGCTATCCAAAGTGTCAAGTATATTGCTGAAAATATGAAAGCACAAAATGAAGCCAAAGAGGTAAGGCTGTGTCTGTTATTACTAATGCAGTCATTTAGTAGTGAATTAGTCACTCATTCAACATTTATTGGTTCTTTGTGGACAAGGCTTAGGGTGGGGTTAAGGAATTAGACTGGCATCAGTGAGCTGTTTTCAGACCTGCTCTTCCATGTTCCAGTTACATATCCTTGGATATGTTGCCTCACCTGTGTGAGCCTGTCTTGTCTTCTGTAAAATGGGATGATAAAGGTGCCTTGCATTTAGCTCGTGGGCTGCCAGCCTTTTAGGCCCTAGGAACTCCTAATGCCAAGAGAGAATGGATTAGGAGGTAGGCTGGAAGAGGGAGTGGGACCAGATGATCTCCAATTAGTACTGATTAGCTGAGCTGACATTTTAAACTTTACTGATTGTGTCCCCCCCATCCCCCTGTAAGTGTAATTTACATAAGGTACACATGTCTTAAGTGTGCATCCAGTTCAGTGAATTATTACATGTATACTCATGGAACCATGATCTAGATAAAGACATAGAACATTTCCAGTGCCCCAGAAAGCTCCCTCGTGCCCCTCCCAGTCAGTACCCCACTCCCTCCCTCCTTAGTAACCACTGATCCTGGCCTCTTTTACGTTAATTTTACCTATTCTTTAAAAAGTTTTTAAACTTACTTGGCTGCACTAGCTCTTAGTTGTGGCATGCAGGATCTAGTTCCCTGACCAAGGACTGAACCTGGGCCCCCTGCATGGGGGATGTGGAGTCTTAGTCACTGGACTATCAGGGAAGTCCCTGATTTTACCTGTTCTTGAACTTCATATAAGTGGCATTGCGTAGCCTCTTTCATATTTGACTCCTTTCTTTCAACAAAATGTACAAAACGTCTGAGGTTTATCCTTTGGGTTTGTTACTGCTGTGTAATATTCTGCAATAAGACAACACCGCCTTCTGTTTATTCATTCCATCTACAATTGTTGGATGTTTGGTTGTTTCCAGGTTGGGGCTATTGTGAATAAGGCGGCTCTAAGTGTTCTTATACATATCTTTGGGTGAATACATACATTCGTTTCTCCTGGATACACACCTAAGGATGGAACTGCTGGATCACTGCAGAGATGTATTTTCCACTTCAGTGGATACTGTCGGGTTTCCAAAATGTTTAAGCCGATTGACACACCCGCTGGCAATGTTTGAGAGTCCCCAGCTGCCGCCTATCCTCGCCAGTGGGGTGAACTGGCATCACTTGATGTTTTAATTAGCATGTCCTGGTTGAGTAATGAATAGGTCTCCTTTTCATATGCTTATTGGCCATTTGGATATCTTCTTTTGTGAAATATCTATTCACACTCTTGCCCATGGTTTTTTCATTGGGTGGACTTCTATTTTCTCCAAAAATCTTATTTTAGAACTAGTGATAGGTATTAATGATGGGGAAGTTTTACACTCACGTGTTTGGCTGCTCCCACTCTGTTTACCCCCAAGATTATTATGCTCTGCCTTAAGTTGCTTATTAGAAGAGAGCTAATTACTAGAAAATTTCATCTCCTGATGCCCTGGAGGTAATTAATGTTGGTAGGGAATGTCTAGAGCCTCTTTTTCAGCTGTGAATGGCATATTAATGGGAGTGGATGAGACGGGAGGGAGACAGAGACAGCGGCCCCATCTCCTCACCCCACCCATCCGAGCAACTCTGTGCCCATCTTGTGACTGTTACAATGCACAGCCTCCCGATGATGTCAGAAATTTAGCCAAAAGGTCAGGCCGGCCTTCAGATTCTGTTGAAGCAATTGTTGGACATTGAGTACATGATTAGTGAAAATCTCTCGTTGGTCTAACACTAATCACTTTTGCAGATACTCTAAAACATTTATCTACTTTTAAAATCATCACGTCTTTTGAGTGATAGTTGGGCGGACCTCTATTTCCTCCAAAAATCTTATCTTAGAAATAGTGATAGGTATTAATGATGGGGAAGCTTTACACTGATGTGTCTGGCTGCTTCCAACTAGAGGCACATGGTTCGTCTCAAGAGGCAGCCACTGCTCACCTCTGGTCATCTGGCGATATGGTCCCATTGTTTTTCCAGAGAATGCAGAAATCTGGACCCCAGGGCAGTGGATTGCTACCTGTTTGTGAGCAGGTGTTAGAATAAAGATGCCTACTCAGTGCTCTGGGGAGTTGGGCTGTCCGAAAGATTCCTTTTTCTGTCTTACTGTGACTGACATGCTGCTGTGTACATAGTTTCCCAGAGATGTTTTAGTTTCCTAATTCCCCGGCTCCAACTTGGCTGGTTTTAACTGTCCTGACCGCCTAGGAATTCAGACCAAACAGGCCCAGTTCTCCCAGAGCCATCTCGTGAGGGTGCTGGGAGCCCGTGAATGACTGTCCCTGGACACACCAGGTCCCAAAGGGACAGGAGTGTCACCGTGTCCCCTGCCTTGGCTCTTCTCGAGCTGTGTTGGTGACCCTTACTTGCTCACACTTGTGAGGAGTTTAACACTCTAAATTCAGAGCTAAGGTAGTATTGGGTTACAAATTAGAAAACTAGTTAGGGAGCTTGTGGTCTCATGTTAATACTTCCGTTTGACGGTTTTGACAGCTGATCCTTCAAGACTGGTTCCACTGCATGAGTTGCTCTTGAGGTCTTGGAGGTGTGCACAGATCAGAGCCAAGATCTTCTGAGCCTGAGCCTGAGACAACTTGTTTGGTTGAGATACAGATACAGAGATATATCTATAGATGTATGTATATGCTATTTCATTCATTCCAACCAGAGTCTGACTTTTGATCAATGATTTATTTATATGTATTGTAATTAGTTTTCCGAGGGTTAAATTTCGGCCATCTTATTTCATGTTTCCCATTTACTTTTTTTTTTTTGCCTCAGTTCTTGTGCTTTAGAAACGTTAAATTTCTTGTGCTGATTGAAAGCCATGTGCTCTCTTTTTATTCTTCTGTTACCTTGTCCCCCAAGATCTCCTCCTCATCCCTTTCACTCCGCTGTAGTGGTTTCATCTTTGATGTGGGGAGTGAGGAGGGAAGTCTCAGGCCCCGCCAGTCAGTGGGCACCTTCTCTGCTCTCTTCCCGCCTCCACTTTGCTCACAGGCGGCCCCACCTGCCTCTCTGGGCCAGGAGTGGCAGGCTGGAAGGAGGCACAGGGTTGGGGGAGAGGAGCACCATCAGTCCCTCCCCAGTTCGTCCTTCTAACAAGACCCTCCTCCTCCAACCCCACACTCACCAAGCCACACCTGTCCGCGTTTCTGACCATCTTTACTGCAGTCTCCTTTCTGGGACATCTGCGGGGTTGGGCTGAGGGATGACACCAGGCGCTTGGGCCAGTTTACCATTCTGCCTAACACTCATCTACCTGTTCGTGCATCATTAGTGCCAGGGTTTCCAGAGAATAGCCAATATCACTGTGCCGAAATACCCAGAGCTAGACACACAGTTAATTTTCACCCAGAGCTCTTTGCAGCACTATTTGTATTATGTGTAAGACCCGAGTTCACTCTTTCTTCACCAGGCTAAAACATGTGAAATGCTGTCAGAGGGAGATTTATAATGCATCATTTTAAAAATCAGCATTAATATCAATAGGTATTATTCATTAAGGACCCTGTGCCAGGCACATATTTCATTTAATCTTCATAACAGTTCTCTGAAGTAGGTACTCTTCTTATCCCTGATTTACCAATGAGGAAACTGAGGCTAAGTGAGGTCACATATTTGAACCAGATTCTCACACCTAGAAAGGAGCAGAGCTGGGAATTGTAACAAGTCTTGCTTTTTCCACCCCACTGCTTCCTAGAGCCTTAGGAGGTTTAGCCAGTAGTGGGGTTAGTAGAAATTACAGGGTCTATTTTATACTTGAAGCTTTTGCAAACCAGTCTTAGGGATTTGAATAAAGTACCTTGTGGCAAATAGGGCATTATAGTTCTAATCCATTGACTTCTCAGTGTCATCGAGAGGACACATTGACTCAAGTTCATAATGATGAAATAAAATCTTGGTCTACCAGCCCCATCTCAGTCCACTTAATTAAATTACTAAATCGCATGCTGCCTCTTTATTATGTGATTATTTCTTAAAAAAATCAGTTGATTCATGGGTTCTCTTTTTCTCAATTCAATTATGGTTTCCTTCCTTTCTGAGTTGTCTAGGAGTGTAATTAATGTGCAATTCTCCTTCCTATTTCAAGCCAAAATTGAAGCTCTATTATATACAATTCGACTTGCTCTTTCTTCCATCTTTTACTTTATTGTCAGCAATTGTTTCTGACTTTGAACCTATCCTATAACTATACAGAATTCCATGATACTTTGGCCTTATAATTGAAGATGATAATTGGCTAGTTGGAGACAGGGGGGCTGTGTGAGAGAGAGTGATGAGGGGCTTGCTCTGGTGTGCTTGTTTATCTAAAACTGGATAAGAGCTAGTACTTTGAAATAATGGTAAATGATGTTGGATTGCATTAGCTATTCTAACAAGGGCCCAGAATCCTCCCACAGAAGTATAAGTCAAGTAACTGGTTTAACTAACTTTATAAATTAGAATTCAATGGGGGGGGTGGTGGGGGAAATGGGTTATGTATATATTAAGAAATTTCTTATTTATGGGAGTTCCCTGGTGGTCCAGTGGTTAAGGCTTTGCCTTCCAAGGCAGGGGGTGCAGGTTCGATCTCTGGTCAGGGACCTAAGACCCCACATGCCTCCCGGCCAGAAAACCAAAACATAAAACGGAAGCAATATTGTAACAAATGCAATAAAAACTTTAAAAATGGTTCCCATAAAAAAAATCTTAAAAAAAAAAGAAATTTCTGATTTTAAAGCATTTAATATGACAGATACTTTATTCCTGTTTCTCTAGTGCATAGAGAGGGTAGATTTCCTCAGACTACATTCATTAATTAGGAAAAAAAAGCTTTCTTGCATGTTGGCAGCAGAATGGTTTCTTCTCCTCCTCAAACCCATTTATTAAATATTTGGTATTGAAAATATGTTCAGTTTGCCTTTTCCTTCCTGCTTTATTTTTTCTTCTCGTGATTTTTGTTTTTGTCTTTCAGATTCAAGACGATTGGAAGTATGTTGCCATGGTGATTGATCGTATTTTTCTGTGGGTTTTCATCCTGGTGTGCATTTTAGGGACAGCAGGATTGTTCCTACAACCCTTGATGACCAGGGACGATGCGTAAGAACTAAACTATGTGTTATTTATGAGATTATTCATGGGCGTTGAGGGAGAGGGGGCTTTTTATTTTTTGCTGTGGAAAAGTACACTTAGCATAAAATGTATCATCTAAACCATGTTTAAGTACACAGTTCAGTGGTAAATATATTCACATTGTTATGTAACCATCACCACCATCCCACCCAACTCTAGACCATTTAAACAATCACTCCCCATCTTCCCCTCTCCCCAGCAACCACCATAATACTTTGTCTTTATGATTTTGACTAAGCTAAGTACTTCATGTAAGTGCAATCATACAGTATTTGTCTTTTTTGTGACTGGCCTGTTTCATGTTGCAGAATGTCCCTAAAGGTTCATCCATGGTGTAGCATATTGCAGAATTTCCTTACTTTTTAAGGCTAAATAATACTCAGTTGCAAGTATACACATTTCACTTGTCCATTTATCTGTTGATGGACACTTGGGTTGCTCCCAGATTTTACCTGTTGTGGATAATGCTGCTACAAATATGGGTGTACAAATCTCTTCTGTACCTTGCTTTCAGTTCTTTTAGGGATATACCAAGAAGTGGAATTGTTTGATCATTTGTTAATTCTATTTTTAATGTTTTGAGGAACTGCCATTCTGTTTTCCACCAGGGCTATGCCATTTTAGATTCCCATCAGCAACGCACGAGTTTCTCCACATCCTCATCGTACTTATCGTTTTTTTTTGACAGTAGCAAACCTACAGGTTGTGAAGCGGTATCCCATTGTGGTTTTGATTTGCATTTCTCTAATTGTTAGTAATTTTGAGAATTCTTCATGTGTTTAGTGGCCATTCTTATGTCTTCTTTGGAGGAATGTCTCTTCAAGATCTTTGCCCATTTTTGAATTGGGTTGTTTTTTAAGTTTTAGGAGTTCTCTTTATATTCTGGATATTAATCCTTTATCAGATATATGATTTGCAGATATTTTCTCCCATTCTGTGGGTTGTCTTCATTACTGTTGATAGTATCTTCTGATGCACAAATTTTTAAAATTGTCAAGAAGTCCAGTTTGTCTGCTTTTTCATTTATTACCTGTGCTTTTTTTGTAATATCCAAGAAACTACTGCCAAATCTAATGTCATAAAGCATTTGTCCTGTTTTCTTCTGAGTGTAAATTCTTTTTTTTTTTTTTTTTGAAATTTGATTCTTTATTAGAACTCTGCAGATTCTTATTTGCAAACCTTTAACAGGGAGTGGCGGGGACCAGGGAAACCAACAATCAAAAATGCACACCATTCTTTTCTCAGCTTCTGCAGCAGAACAGGACTTAGGAGAACAGGGTTCCAGGAGGGGCTTTCACCTGGACCTTGCCTGGCTCTCTTGCTTCTGAGCGCAGAACGCCTTCAGAAACTGGTATCTGGATCCTGCGTAACTTTGAGGAAGCTCTGGGTTCCGGCTTTCCGGGCTGTGCCGGGGAACCGCTGGGTCCCAGTCTCCTGGACTTTCTTGGGTGACAACTGGGTCGCTGCCTGCTGGATTGCGCTGGGGGATCGCTGGGTCTTACATATAAGCTTTTTCTTACTAGAGGTTCCTATCATCACACTACTGGCTTTGCTTTTGGCATTTCAAAGCTTACTTATTATCCAGTTGTCTTGACTTTTGTTAAAAAAAAAAAATTCACGCAAGAAAAATGTCAAGAGTATTATAGGTAAATGAACATTTAACCAGCCTTTGGATTAGGTAAAAAAATGTCAAAATATAATTCTTCTACAGTGATAAGTAGCATGCTGTGCTATGGACCATGTAAAAATGGACTAAATACAGAACTGTAGGGTTTTTTTAGTGGTGGAGACATAGCTGGATGAGAAGGAAAAAAACAACCTTGCTGTTCAGAAATGGGAAGAATTGTTTGGTTCAGTATCACAACAGATTTCCCAATGGTTTTCTTATTTAGCTCATGATCGCCTTGAAGTTTATATCATTTCAGCAAGACCTCACTACTATCATTTCTTACCATGCACTTCTTTTTTTTTTTTTATCTTTTACTGTTTTTCAAGAGTCCTAGGACCATGCCCCCATTTTGGATGGCCTTATTTATCTTGCATAATTCTAAATGATTAAGAGAGATTATATTCAACCATTCCATGCTAAAGGAGATCAGACCTGGGTGTTCATTGGAAGGGCTGATGCTGAGGCTGAAACTACAATACTTTGGCCACCTCATGCGAAGAGTCTCGACTCATTGGAAAAGACCCTGATGCTGGGAGGGATTGGGGGCAGGAGGAGAAGGGGACGACAGAGGGTGAGATGGCTGGATGGCATCACCGACTTGATGCACCTGAGTTTGGGTGAACTCCGGGAGTTGGTGATGGACAGGGAGGCCTGGCGTGCGGCGATTCATGGGGTCACAAAGAATCGGACACAATTGAGCTACTGAACTGAACTGAAGAGAGCTTATGCTTAGCCACACATTCGTTGTTAATGAGTCTCCAAATGTTACCCACTGGTAACATTTGGGGCTAGATTAATTCTGTGTTGAGGAGCAGATCTATCCTGTACACTGTAGGATCTTTACCAGCACTCTGGCCCCTGCCCACTAGATGCCAATAACATAACCCCATCCCTTGCCAGGTACAATGACCAAAAATGTCTCCAAGGATTTTTAAGTGTCCCCTTGAAGCAAAACTGCCCCTGGTTGAGAACCATTGCTTTAGATAAATTATTAAAGCGAGCGTATCCCATACTCTACTTCTGAATCTGAGTACTGGCAAAAGATGATGATTTACAGAAACTGTTTTAATCTTCTCACTAGTCATTATGATGTTTTTCCTATGCAAAAATAAAACTGACAAAATTGCAGCCCACCGTGACTCATGTTTCAATAAGCCAAAAGGAGATTTCTGTAACATGTATTTACATGTAAATTTTTAAAGTAAGGCTTCCATGGTGGCTCAGCTGGTAAAGAATCCACCTGCAATGCAGGAGACCCCGGTTTGATTCCTGGGTCAGGAATATCCACTGGAGAAGGGATAGGGTACCACTCCAGTATTCCTGGGCTTCCCTGGTGGCTCAGCTGGTAAAAAATCCACCTGCAGTGCAGGGGATCTGGGTTTGGGAAGATCCCCTGGAGAAGGGAAAGGCTACCCACTCCAGTATTCTGGAGTGGACAATCCCATGGACTGTATAGTCAGTCCATGGGGTCGCAAAGAGTCAGATACGACTGAATGACTTTCACTTTTTAAAGTAAGAGTAGTGGAGATAGAATAATAAGGATCGGGGATATTGACAAGCTGTGACAACCAACAGACTTATTTAAACTCATCAAATCAGGAGACTGTCACTCATTAAATAGCATTAAACACCTGCCTACAATAAAATGCAAATTAGATAGGATCCCCTCTGCCTTCCAAAGAGTGTTGACTTGAACACAGACCTGTTGCTTACTATAAATAAATAATTTATCTGTTGTCTCAAGAGCTAAGAACTCTAAATTGAATGCAAGATTTCTATCAGTATTTTCTTCCTGGTCATAAGCTGAATCAGGAAAATTTAGAGATGAAATTTTAACTTGTCCACCTGTGATACATGATACTATACTGAATAAGTAATAATAGGCTACGACTAGGCTAAGACTAGATTACGTCTGGGAGAAGGCAATGGCACCCCACTCCAATACTCTCACCTGGAAAATCCCATGGACGGAGGAGCCTGGTGGGCTGCAGTCCATGGGGTCGCGAAGAGTCAGACACGACTGAGTGACTTCACTTTGACTTTTCACTTTCATGCATTGGAGAAGGAAATGGCAACCCACTCCAGTGTTCTTGCATGGAGAATCCCAGGGACGGGGGAGCCTGATGGGCTGGCGTCTATGGGGTCACACAGAGTCGGACACGACTGAAGCGACTTAGCAGCAGCAGCAGCAGCAGCAGCAGATTACGTCTAAAGGCCCTCGCAACTCTAATATTCTACTACTGTACTGTTATTTTTGGAAGGAAAGAGGTAAAATTGAAATATCACAGGTATGTAACTATGTGCTTATACATAATTAGAGTATCACCTTTAATATTAGAAGATGGTTTTCTCACAGAACAATTCAGTAGTATACACAGACGTGTTCTTAAAATGGGATTCACTTAGTTGTAGTGAACACTTCTAAGGTTAAGGATCAAAAGATGCTACCAGAATTTATATAAAAGGTGGTCCTATTAATTGTGGAAAAAGTAGACAAGAGAACTGAAATAAT
This sequence comes from Capricornis sumatraensis, assembly GCF_032405125.1. Lineage (NCBI taxonomy): Eukaryota > Metazoa > Chordata > Mammalia > Artiodactyla > Bovidae > Capricornis > Capricornis sumatraensis. Next base: position 38,361,954 of record NC_091087.1, on the reverse strand, counting down.
GTTTGGGATATACTATACTGCACGTCCATAGGAACTGTCTATTGTATGACCTCATAATGGAAGGTAAGCTGTAAAAATAGTTAATAACAATAACTGTTTAAGCATCTACAAAATAAGCCTTAAAGGAATTCCCAATTCCCATTTTTTATTTTTTAAAAATGCTGGTTATAAAAAAGCTGCATCAAATTCAATCATTATCATACCAAGTAGCCAGCTTACTTAAAACAACAGTAGACTGTAGCTGTTATGCAGCAAATACAGGACAGAGCGAATTTTTAAATGTGTACCTTTACCAAATGAAATCAGTCTTCAAATACAACAGGATTTTCCAGCACAATCAAAGGATGAACTTCACTGCTGATTACAAAGAATTATTTGCCAGGATACAAACATTAGATTTTTATTAGTTCACTTTAGATAATATTTTGTGCTATTATTTTTAGAAGATCAAATATTATTCACTCAGTTATTACTTCAGTCATGCAGCTAAATATTTTAATGGGCAATCTATTGAGATAAACTGATGTTGGTTGCATCAAATTTTAAACACAATTTACATTTTTGTAATTCATAGGTGCCATAAGAACTATGTGCCTTTTAACTAAATTCCTACAACAACCCCTTGGAAAGTGTCACTTATTTTCATTTCCAATATGAATTGGTACTATTATATTTGCCCATTTATAGATAACAGGAACAAAAAGCCCAAGAGATCCAACAACTGAAACCAGGAGAAAAGTCCACAGAAACATCCGATCAAGAACCTGGGCTATGAATTTCCAATCTTCAACAACCTGTACCAAAAAAACCAAAAACAAAAACCAATGTTAAATAATTAAGACAAAATTCGTAAATTTACACGTCAGCTTATAATACAAGTGGCTTACTTTGATAGATTTTTAATAAAATATAGTATTTGCATATCTTACAATCAACTTTTAAAATATTTTTAATTCTTACTATATATAGTTACTTCTATTAATTATTCTGGCCCAGGAGTGTTTAATTTTTAAAGACAATCCAGCCTGAAGTTAATCTCATGACAAATGAAAAGTTGGTTCAGCATAATATACATTCAACAGCTGTTAATCTTCTTCCTCGCCTCACTTGCTTTATTTAGTTCTGGATTTCCTAGGGACCATTTTAACCTAAGCTCATGAGTTCAGATCAAACCAGTCAATCCTAAAGGAAATCAACCCTGAATATTCATTGGAAGGACTGATGCTGAAGCTGAAGCTCCAATACTTTGGCCACCTGATGGGAAGAGCCAACTCATTAGAAAAGACCCTGATGCTAGGAAAGACTAAAGGCAAAAGGAGAAGGGGATGGCAGAGGATGAGATGGTTGGATGGCATCACCACCTCAATGGACATGAATTTCAGCCAATTCGAGGAGATAGTGGAGGACAGAGGGGCCTGGCATTCTGCAGTCCATGGAGTCACCAAGAGTCGGACATGACTTAGCAATTGAACAACAATAACGTGAGTTCAGATCTGCCAGCTGAGAGCTCATTCCCTCCCCGTTTTTGCATCCCAAGCAGAGAGCTGGCTCAGCAGGTGTGAGTGACCTCAAGGAAAGGGCAGGCTGAGACCAGGCCCTGAGCACCAGAGGGTCCTACTCAACAGGCCACGTCCTTGACCACGGGCTTCCTTAGCCCCTGCTATGAAGCATGGAGTCTTCTATAGGAACTGTGCCCCCAAGTTTGAGGATAATGTAAAATTTAGAGGATTATAAAACCCTACAGCTTCTCTACTTATAGGTTTTTCCCTTGAAAATAAACCCCCTTTACTGGTCTCATGGAAGGAGCCCTGACCCTGCTGTACAGCACTTTGCAGACATTCATTAAATACAGTGGTTAAGACTCTGAACTTCCAATGCAGGGAGTGTGGGTTGGAGTCCTGGTCGGGGATTTAAGATCCCACGTGCTGCACTGATTGGCCAAATAAATAAATCCTCTCTCAATCCATACTATTATCTAATATCTGTATTTTTAAAGACTCCTTTGATGGCTTCACCTTATAAACTAATTTAACTAGATACTTACACCAAATAGAAACTTTATGTTTCACAAGTATTAAAAGTTTATAGATTAATACAACATTGTAAATCAACTATACTTGAGTAAAAATGTTTTTAAAGTTTATTAGAAACTTATGTCAATGTCCCTTTGGGGGAGAGGGCTGGTATTTTACCAGCTTCATTCCATCTGCTTACCACACCTGCTAGAAATTTTTCCATTTAACAAAGTTTTAGAGATTAGAATTCATATACATGTTTTATGTTAGGTACTATTTTATTTTCTTTTGATTTACAATATTATATTAGTTTCAGCTATACAATAGTCATTCAAAATTTTTATAGATTATACGCCACTTAAGTTATTGTAAAATATCGGCTAGGGACTTCTCTGGTGGCACAGTGGATAAGAATCCGCCTGCCAGTGCAGGAGACAGGGGTTCAATCCCCAGTCTGGGAAGATTCACTTTCTGAGGAGCTTATAAGCCCATGCTCCACAGCTACTGAGGCAGCATGCCCTAGAGCCTGTGCTCTACAACAAAGGGCACCCCTGCTCCCCAAAACTAGAGAAAGTAATGAAGACCCAGCACAGCCAAAGAGATACACATTTAAAAAAATATTTCCTGTGCTGTACAATATATCCTGATAGCGCTTTTATATACAGTAACCTGTACCTCTTAATCCCCTGGCCTGTCTTGCCCCCTTTTTCCCTTTCACCACTGGTAACCTCTAGTTTGTTTTCTGTTCCTATGAGAAAATTTATATAATTTTAATGGAACTATTGAAAGTAAATTCAATTATAAAAAATAGTATTATGCTGCTAAGTCGCTTCAGTCGTGTCCGACTTTGTGCGACCCCATAGACGGCAGCCCACCAGGCTCCCCCGTCCCTGGGATTCTCCAGGCAAGAACACTGGAGTGGGTTGCCATTTCCTCCTCCAATGCATGAAAGTGAAAAGTGAAAGTGAAGTTGCTCAGTCGTGCCCTACTCTTAACGACCCCATGGACTGCAGCCTCCCAGGCTCCTCTGTCCATGGATTTTCCAGGCAAGAGTACTGGAGTGGGGTGCCATTGCCTTCTCTGAAAAAATAGTATTATAGTCATACCTTTAAAAATATTACACAATAGAAATAAAGAATAGTGACAAGACTGAAATATTTTGAAAAGAATACCAGTTCAATATCATATTAATAAAATCTATTCATAGTTTAACTCTTGCATTTTAAAAATTAACTTTAAATAAGGACCCAGTGAGTTATTTTTCTATAACAAAGTTTGGAGCAAACTTTTGTTTTTAAGAAATTAAGCATATTATTAAACACTAGACATGTATCTGATGTCTAATGCATAACACCTGAGACATTATTGCTGTTAAATTCACTAACATTCTCTTGTGAGCGAACAACAAGAGGATTCTAGAAAAATATCTTGGCTGTATTTATAAAGCCTACATTAGAGTCATTCTTTAAAAAACTAAAATCACTTTGGATAAATTACAATGCAGTTGTGCCTGCAGATGACTGTAGACTTCAGAAACAGTTACTGAAGATCAAATTGAGACAGTTAATCATGTTAGCAGAGCTAACTATGCCTTAGAAAAACAGAACAGTCAGAATCACACAGCGTTACTAAGTCATTCCAGCGCAGACTTAGGGAACAGACTTGTGCACATGGTGTGGGCAGGGGAGGGTGGGGCGAATTGACAAGAGTAGCAGGGAAACACATACACACACCGTATGTAAAATAGAGAGCCAGGGGGAATGTGCTCTGTGACACCGGGAGCTCAGCCCCAGGCTCTATGACAACCTGGAGGGGTGGGATGGGGTGGGAGACGGGAGGGAAGTTCAAGAGGGAGGGGCCAGATGTGTACCTGTGGCTGACTCGTGTTGACATATGGCAGAAACCAGCACAATACTGTAAAGTAATTATCCTCCAATAAAAAAAGTCATCCAAGATGCTGATGGGGGAAAAGGAGATGTGAGATTTGTGTATAAGCCACATTTTGCAGATGTTTTTCACTGAAATGTTAGTAACAATCTTTTACAAAACAGTCTGTCACTATCTCTGGCCCTCAATCTATACTTAGTCTCAAGGGTCATGCCAGGGGCCTGACTTCGAATCGAAACAGACATGCATTTGTAAAGACATGTGGTCACAGACCTCACGGACATCATTCTCCTTCATGACGTGTCTTGTGATATAGCGAACGGAATCCAGTGCAGCTTCCAGTGTGTTTCTAGAAGATCTGGGTCCACGGCTGCTCTGAGTTTCCTCCTTCTGACTGAAGTACCTATCTACATGACTTCGCATGCAAAGCAGTTTCGGTAGCTTGTGAAGAAATATCTTGCGGACCCACGGAGCCATAGCGTTGTGTGTTGAGGAAGAACGGTGATGAATGTTGATAGCAAAGACAGTGACCATGATAGACAGTGTCACAAAAATCATCGTGAACACCAGGTACTCTCCAATCAGAGGTATGACTTTGGAAGATGAGGGTATGATCTCTTCAATAACGAGAAGGAAGACAGTCAGAGACACAAGTACTGACGTGCAGAGACAAATCTTTTCACCTTCATTTGAAGGAAGATAGAAGACAAGTACAGTTAAAAATGAGAGCCCAATACAGGGTATAATGAGGAACAAGGTATAAAAGAGAGGCAGACGCTTAATTACAAATGAGTAAGTGATGTAAGGATACCAGCAACAGCTGTCGGTTCTGTTTCCCTTGCTCCCTGTTGCGCTGACAATTTCCCATTCTCCATTATCAAAAAAATCTCTCTTGTCTACATCTTGGTCCTCCAAAATTATATCAACCTGTGATCCATCGTAAGTCCAAGAACCAAATTTCATGGAACAGTTTTGCAGATCAAATGGGAAAAATGTGACGTCGATGGTACATGAACTTTTGTAGTTTGCTGGTGGAGTCCAGGTCACCGTGCCATCGTACCTGACGACGGTTTTGGTACTGGCCCCTTCAAAACGTCCATCTGCACTGAAATACATAAATACACAGTAACAAGGCAGAGAGTAAACAACCCGGGCATATGTTTTACAAGCCTAATGTCTATAAAAAAGCCTACAATATAGCATGAAATATTCTTAAAATTATTACACTTGAGCTATACCTACAACATGGAGGGGACTCTAGAGTCCTTAAATATCTAACTCTGCTGAAGTCGAACCACGGTTTCCATGTCTACTCCAGGACCAACAGATATGTATTTACAGAATCTTGAGATTCATGTAGTGGTAATGATTTCACTTTGATTACACACAAAAGGTAACTGGTGCTAGTGGTAAAGAACCAATGCAGGAGATGCAAGAGACATGGGTTTGAGCTCCGGGTCAGGAAGATTCCCCTGGGGAAGCAAATGGTGACCCACTCCAGCATTCTTGCCTGGAGAATCTCATGGACAGGGGAGCCTGGTGGGCTACAGTCCATGGGGTCGCAAAGAGTCGGACACGACTGAAGCAACTTAGCATGGATACACACACAAAATATAACTAGGCTATTTATAACAATGGACATGCAGTCAATGTATGGCAAAACCAATACAGTATTGTAAAGTAAAATAAAGTAAAAATTAAAAAAAAAAAATGGACATGCATACAGCCAGAACCTAAATCCATATTCCTAGACCCACTCCCTCCAGTGACTGTCCCCCTCCATGACAGATACTGGACACTTCCTACAGTGATGGGGAAAAAAAGACAGTCCCAAGCTGGGCAGAGCGCTGGAAAACAGCTGTCCCTCTCGAAGTCTGTTACCACGTGCACTCAGGCACTGGAGAAGTCTAGCGGGAAACACCACCACCAACATGAGCTCTCTTTGGGATATTGTTCTCTATGTTAAAATTCATGTAGCTTTTGCACACTCCTCTGTAATATATCCATGTTAAATATAAAACTGTCTGCAGTGACTCCAAGTAAAATGATGCTCCAGGAAGCTGCATCATGCTACCTTGCAGCTTTGTTCACTCCTTCCATGTTGAGAAGCATGGAGGTAAAGGTTTGAAAAGTGAGAAACATTTTTTCTCAGCCTTTGCTCTGTCCTCATGCCAATGCCTTTTTGCAAATAAGATAAAGTACATTAGGATAAGCACAAATTCCCCAGTGTCCTGGAGTGGTTGGCGCTAGAAAAAAATGAAACTGGAATCCAGAAATACCCTCTCCCCTAAGTCAAAAACCATAATTGAAATACAGTTAGGTAGAATACTCATTAATATGAGCTAATAATAAACCCAACATTCCTCACTGTGGGAAAATTATGACAACATAATTTTCAAAATTATGGAAAATCACAAAAATTACAACATCTGAGCAAAATTAAAAGGATGCACCTTTAAACATAAAGTATGACCTTAACTATTAAAAAAAAATAATACCAAAAAATCTGGAAGGCAGTCAGCAAATACGTAGGCTTGAAAATAGGAGGTAAATGGGACTATCAGGCTGCTTTACTATGAACAACTCCACCCCCACCACTGCATGTGAGCTGTGATCTTAGACAAAACATAACTACCCTTGGCCTCCATTTTCTCATCTGGCACATAAATGTAGTCATCCCTAGTTCGTGAGGTTATCTTGAGACTCAGATGACTAAAGCACACACGGCACTGAGTGCGTTGCCAGGCAGAGTTAGCTCACTATGCATGTAAGCCAGCAGCTGTGGCTGGCTCCATGTGGTGGGCTAACAGGACTGATTACGTTTCCTCCCAACTTCTTCATACCTTTCTGGACTTTCCAAATGGATTACAAAGTTTTAAAATCCAAGAACACTTTTATGATCAGAAAATAATTCACAAGCAAAATGGAGAGAATCCACAGAATATATTCGTAGGTTCACAAAACAAAAGAACACAAGATTAAGTCATGGGACTTTATATAGGCAATCAATTTCCAAAGGATTTAAAAAAAAAATACTGGTGCCTAATGGTGATACAATTTCTTTCTTAAGAAAACATAAAATGGCATTTTGACTATAACTTACTTATCAAACAAAACGATATCTGGAGTCCAGAGAGAGTCTGAAGGGACACGTATAAGTTTTATTCCACCGTAGTCATCAGGGTTCCACCTTAATTTCACATCTATCCACTCCTTTAAAACAAAGAAACCTGAATCAATTTCAACAAAAGCAATAGCCAAAAACAGTGAAAACTCTACTCTTTTTGCCAAACTCAGATATTTTAGACACGAAGTCTCCTCTACTCCCAGTAGAGAAAACTCACCTCCACATCCTTCTTATGGGCTCTGGGGGACAGCCCTGTCCCCTTGTGTGGTGGCTGTAACCATGGCCCTCATGAGACACAGGTGAGGACCAGAGCTGGGTGCGTTCACGGCTCTGCTCAACACCTCTTCTACCAGCTAACCATACCCAGGAGCTACAGCCTGGTCCAGGCCAGGCTAAGGTCCAGGTTCAAGGAAAACGTTCTCTTTCCTAGCCGTTTTGTCATTGACTTGGCTGGACTAGGCCATGCAAAGAGCAGACAGATTTATGATGCATTCCACATAAACACACTGTCCCACCTCCACATCGTAATAATTCTGTGATCAGGTCAAGACTTGCACCCGAGGAAAGCACATATGCCTTTAAGGAGTTTGGGGTTAGGGAACTGGCAGTAAGTATTAAAAATCAGGGACAGGACTTCCCTGGTAATCCAGTGGTTAAGAGTCCACCTACCAATGCAGGGGACCTGGGTTCCATCTCTGGTCTGGGAAGATTCCATATTCTGCAGGGCAACTAAACCCATGCATCATAACCACTGAAGCCCCCGTGCCCCAGAGCCCATGCTCCACAACAAGAGATGCCTCCGCAATAAGTCTATGCACCGCAACAAAGAGTAGCCCCACCCCCCACTCTTGAACTAGAGAAAGCCTGTGTGCAGTAATGAAGACCCAGTGCAATCAAAAATAAATAAAATCAGGGGTAATAAAGAACAAACAAAGGGAAGCGCTCAACAGCAGTTGGGCACATATGACTGTCCAGAAACAAAAAGAAAGAAAAACTCCTTTATAGAAAAGGGACTATGAAAATAAAAATAAATCATTACATTCTTGCCTGCTCTCATCTCACTCAGAGTAAAAACCAAAATCCTACAGTGGCCTAGAAGCCACTACTCATAACCTATGCTAGGAGTACCCATCGGCCTCTGGTAGCTTCACTGACCTCATCTCCCACTCCCATCCCCACGGCCACTCACCCCTAGCCAACTGGCTTCTTTGCTACTCCCTAAACACACCAGGCACCCTCCAACCTCAGGGCCTTTGCACATTTGTGTCCCTCTGCCTGGACGTTCCTCCCCCAGATACTAGTGTGGCTTGCTTCTTCTTCAAGTCTTTGTTCAAATCTTACCTTCTCAGTGGCACTTCTCCTGCCATCCAATTTAAAAGTCCAGTCCCCCACACTTCCTGTCTGCCTTCTCAGTACTTTTCTCCAAGCTTATCAGCTTGAAAAGTACTACACAACTTCCTATTTATCCCACCACCCTCCATTGGAAAGATGTTCCTTGAGGGCTAGACTTTTGTCTGTTTTGTTCACTACCATTTCCCCAGTGCCCACCAAATGCCAGGCATTCAGTGTTAACTGCGTGAATACAAGACTCCATCTGCCTCACCTTTCTGCCTCCTGCCTGTCCACCGAGACCAAATATTCATGTCCCTTCTGTGCTACAAACTCTGTAATAACAATGGCACCAGTCAACAGTTACATGGCCCTTCAAATTCAAGACATACCTGTTTCAACCAGACATTGGTTGTCATTAACTGATTTTTCTCATCCTATAAAATAAAAAAAATTTAAGAGGCTGATTATTTCAATTACAGAAATGGTAATTCTTTAAGTAAGAATTTTATCAGTTTTTATATAAGCACTCCTCTCTGTAGAATACTACGTTCTGTTCATCAATCTGGTTCTCTAGAAAAGCAGGATCTTTTTTCCAGCCTAATCTCACATTATTCCTTCCAACATACTCTGTATTTCAGATAACCTGCCATAAAGACCACCATTGGCATTTTCCCATTTAATGTTAATAGTCTCAACAACTACATTTCTTCAAATCTAAGATGCAATCTAAGAAGCACAGCATTATTTTATGTACTTAGCACTAAGGAAGAAAGAAAAAGGCTGATAATGAATTGTAAGCTGCTGTTAATTACAAGACATCTTGATTTCAGAAGTACTAAAATGTGGGGAAATGTACATCCTACAATTGGTGAGATACAATGTATGCATTCTTGAGGGGCTATTACTTGTCATTTGCTTCTGCGAAGGCACAAATGTCAATCTCTCTATGGAGCTGTTATGTAGAAAAAAAAAGTGTGGAGGTCAGAGACTTGGATGTTAACTTCATAAAACTTTTACATCCGACTTTTCTAGAGAACCAGGGGTCCCTGCCACTTATACCTTCCTATTGTCTCATCTTTGCTTATGCCAGTCCTTCGCTGAATTTTCAAGGCCTAATTAAAGTGGCAGCTCTTCCATTAAATTTTACTGAAATATAAAGCCAACTGCACCACTAAAATATCATCATGGTCATCAACCACAAAGGGACCTTGTATGGGATACAAGGCTCAGAGCACAGAGACCCACAGAAGCCAAGGCAGTCGCTACAGCTGGGGAGACAGGATGGGGTATAAATAGCTTAGGTGACTGGCGGGTCCCCATTGCCTATCCCATCCCAACAACACATGAATGACCTAGGAAAAAGGAGCAGGACAGAAAAAAGCATGCCCCTACGGACAAAGGCAGCTGTTAGTCCCTACATGGAGAATGGGGCCTAGGAAACAGCATGGCCATCCTCCTTATGGTGTGTTTTCCAAAGAGCAATTTTCCTCGATTAAAATACTAGCGCTGGAAAGGAACGAGAGATTTTATCTATCATAATCCCTTCATTTTGCAAACATGGAAACTGGCCCGATGGAAACTTGCTTAAAATCACACCACCAGTTTGTGGGTAAAATCTACTCTAGAACTCAAAACTCCCAAATTTAAACCCTATACCACCAGCTTTACTGCCCACCCCGAAATCACACACCATCCAGAATAACTGCTGAGCCCTCTATTAGAATATGCCGTTCAGGCAGAAGTTCTAAACAGAGGCATTAAAAATTAGGGGAGTTTTGGTAAACACATAATGAGCATGCTGCAGGCTAGTAGGTCATCTGTGAGACTCTGATGAAAATTATAGACCATTTCCCCAGAAAATGTGAACACACATCAATTTTACACTGGGAGGTAGGACCTAGTCAGTACTTAGTATCTTCAACAGTAACATAGATAAAAGAACAATCCATAAATTCACAACTGGCTCCGAAGATGTGGAATTAGCCATTGGCTCAGGGGATATAGCTTATTTCGATCTCAAGTGTCTCTCGAGCATCTATTGTGTGTTAAACACAGTGGAGGATGCAAAGAAAAGATGAGTAAAGAAAAATGTAAGATGACAATCAGGGGGAAACCACAAATAAATGAAATGTTAATACTCATAAGCAAAGCAGAAAAGTTTTAAGGGTGGTAGGTTTATTTTAACCTGACCATAAAAATAAAATCAAAACAGACAAGCCAACACTGAGGTTTTAAAGAGAGAGCGCGAACACAATGGAATAGGGATCTGATGAACCTTCAAGAGCCACTAAACATGACCACAAGGTTGCAGGGCAAAGACTTCAGCGGTTACAAGAAGCATAAACCTGCTGAGAAGCAATTCAGTGAAACTTCTAGTCTCAATGTCCAGGACCCCTGGCCTTCATCTTCCTTGACTCCAGTCCCCCACCCTCCTATTGCCACTGACCGTACATTTTCTGGGCTCTTCTCTTCAGAAGCCACCCTTCCCCAACTTCTCTGCTTGGCTAACCCACCCAGTTTCTATGAATGTTCTTGAAGGATCAGGCTCCTGCTCTCTCTGCTTTAAAAACACACCAATTCAAAGTTTGTAGCAATCATCCCAAGGCCAGTAATTCCAAAATGACCTCCTCAGCCTTGTCTCTCACTTCAGAGCCAGACCTGACCTTCCAGGGGCCTCGCCAGCATTTTCTTTTGAACGCACCACAATGACCTCATAGCAAAGCAAACCCATCATCCTCTCTGTCCTGCCTCCATAACAACTAAGTTTTACTTTCCAACTGGTTACCCTTCTAACCACCCAGGCTTTAGAATTAGACGCCTCCCTCCATAATCAGTGGTCAAGTCCTGTTCCTTCTTCTAACTTGCCTCTCAAGATTCTAATCTTTCCCTCCTCAAAGCCACGTGTTTATATTGTATTAATCTTCCTAAAGTTCTGCTTTTACCATGTCTGTTATCCATCAGATCTCTCATCCACTCAGCATTTACTATGTGCCAGACACCATGTTAGAAGAGACACAAGGACTAAAGCTCATTCTGCTTTAGTGAGGAGGCCTTGCCAGCACATGAGTGCCAGTCAGTGTAACTGGAACAGAGGAAAGACTGTCTTCAGAAGTTTGGATTTCAGTCTGACAGATGAATTTGGCCTTGAGGGAAAAATGGCTTGTGCTGAGAAGGAAAGTCCCCCAAACAGAAGCAACGGCAGGACCAAAGGCACCATGGCACCCAGGTATCACTCGTCACCTCTTCTACCGTCCAGTTAGACCACTGATCTAAACCGCTGGACAAAAAGGCTTAGCATCACTTATGTAATCACTGTGATTATACCGTTCCTTGTTATTAAAGTTCTTTCTCCTCTGCGTGCCAGATCCTAAGCTTAGCACAAGGCCAGCTTAAGCACTCTGCCTTCTTTGATAGTCTCAGTCACCAAGATCTGGATAGCCAGATTTCTGTGACATCACGCTTTAGTAGTGCAGTGTTCTACCCTTACTCCATGTACACGCTAACGATCCCAACTGGAAAGAAAGGTTGAAAGCAAGTCCTATTAACTACACCCTGCTTCCCTATTTTTAATTCGTATTTAAAATCTCCCTGGATTGCCCAGCAAAGGATCAAGTACAGAATCCATAGTGATTGATCTTTCTGGAAGCAATGAGGTGACCTATATTAATCAACAGATTTCAAAAACTGTATATCTTTTGATTGACCACCTTCCTTGCTTATGTACAAATATATTCATCATTGTCATTTATAATAGGAAAAATTGGGAACAAGTTTACAAAAGTTTCTGCTATTATAGAAGAATGTTTACAATAAATTATAAATTAAATATAGCCATTAAAAATTACATTTAAAGATTATGTACTAACATAAATATGTTCATCATATAACAACAGGGGAAAAAGTAGTAATCAAAATTATATCTAAAATAATATCACAATTTTATAACGTACTCATAAGGAAAAAACTGGCAAGAAATACAACAAAACATTACCAGTGGTCACCGCTGGGTGGTAGAATTACAGTCAATTTTTGTTTTATTTGTATTTTTTTGAACTTTCAAAACTCCAAAAACCATGCACTACTTCTATAAACAGAAAATAAAGGCACACTTACGTTATACACACACACACACACACACACAAATACTTGTCAACTATTCTGGGAACACAACAGGGAAATAATTATTGATTAATATGATCAGAAGAAGAAGAAACTAGTTTGAAAATTAGTGTGAACCTTTTAGTTTAAAATAGAAAGAATCTCTTGACAACAAAAACAAGTTTATGAAGAGAATTTACTTCCTGGTAAATCTCACATGAAAAGATCTCAGAAACATTGTATGTGTGATACTGAAGCAATAATCCGTCGAGATCCTTTTTGGTTCTAAAAATCTGCAACTCTAACTCTTGGATTTTTTCTTTTAAAATTTTGATCTTTTGGTCATATTTTTAAAAACACATTTAAGGAGAAACCTCCATATAAAATATTTAATCACTTCAAATTTATTAAGAATAGGCCTATTTTAATCACCAAATGAGATAAAATGATTTCTAAACTCTACCAGATTACATAAACATACAGTATTCTTATGTCTGCGGTGTAATCATTGTTTTTCCCTGGTGAGTTCCTTGAGGAAAATGGCTATGTTCATTCACCCCTGTTATCTCTGTGGCCTGGCACCATGCTTGCGTGCACAAGACACTCTGCATAAACCTGTGTGAAATGAATATGTAATGACGCGCACACCTACCACATCCACTAATTGAGATATTGCAAGGCCAAACTTTATTTTTATTCTGTCATTCAGGTGTTCCACAGGACGAACCCATCTTTCGTAGTCTTGAAATAAATTCTTAAACAAACTATCTTCATGTTTGGCAACAACGGATGGTTCAGCTAATCCTGTACAACAAATTTTTAGAAGTTAGTGGATTGGCATCTCCCCCACGAAACACCTAGACTTTTAACAAGTTCAGCATTACAAATGAACCAAAGGGGGCGACAGAGGGAGGATGAGATGGTTGGATGGCATCATCGACTTAAAGGACATGAGTTTGAGCAAACTCTGGGAGATAATGAAGGACAAGGAAGCCTGCGTGCTGCAGTCCATGGGGTCACAAAGAGTGGGACACGACTGAGAGACTGAACAACAATAAAGTATTATTTAGGCTATGGATATAGGAGATTTTAATATAAAATGTTAATATAAATGTTTGTGATCCATGAGGGACACTCTGGTTCAGATATATTTCTTAGTTAAATCAGATTATTCACATGGAAATATGCTGAGTTCCATAAAAAGCACTCAGAACTTAACACAGAGTAATTTAAAATCTAAGTAACAAAGGTCCGTCTAGTCAAGGCTATGGTTTTTCCAGTAGTCATGTATGGATGTGAGAGTTGGACTGTGAAGAAAGCTGAGCACTGAAGAATTGATGCTTTTGAACTGTGGTGTTGGAGAAGACTCTTGAGAGTCCCTTGGACTGCAAGAAGATCCAACCAGTCCATCCTAAAGATCAGTCCTGGGTGTTCTTTGGAAGGACTGGTGCTAAAGCTGAAACTCCAGTACTTAGGCCACCTCATGCGAAGAGATGACTCATTGGAAAAGACTCTGATGCTGGGAGGGATTGGGGGCAGGAGGAGAAGGGGACGACAGAGGATGAGATGGCTGGATGGCATCACTGACTCGATGCATGTGAGTCTGAGTGAACTCTGGGAGTTGGTGATGGACAGGGAGGCCTGGCGTGCTGTGATTCATGGGGTCGCAAAGAGTCGGACACGACTGAGCGACTGAACTGAACTGAAGTAACAAAAACTTTTAAATTACCAGGGTTGGGGGGTTGCTTGTCATAAAATTCCAAACCTAGAAAACAGATGTATTAAAATTTATTGGTAAACTGGCGCTAGTGGTAAAGAACCCACCTGCCAACACAGAAGACATAAGAGACATGGTTCAATCCCTGAGTCTGGAAGATCCCCTGGAAAAGGAAATGGCGACCTACTCCTGTATTCTTGCCTGCAGAAACGCATGGACAGAGGAGCCTGGCGGGCTACAGTCCACTGGGTTGCAAAGAGTCAGATACGACTAAGCGACTTAGCATGTAGCATAAGTATAACATAAACATGCTTTAATTTGTTGTTGTTCAGTCACTATGTCGTATCCAACTCCTTGAGACCCCATGAACTGCATGCTTTAATTTACATGCATTTAATATATACGGACACAAAAATATTGAGTAAATTATTCAGCTTTGTCATATCTTTGCTACACATTTGTATACAATTACCTTAGGGTTCAAGACTTAAAAAAAAAAAAAGACAAAATTTTACAAGTTTGAGATGCCATAGCCAAAGAAAGATTAATTAGATTTATGGATCACAGTAATGTTTACACTTCTACTGAGTTTAAATAAGTCTCTTTAAAGAAATGGGTTTTTAGTGTTTTATGGACACTGGAGTCTCTGTTAGGAAATGTGGAATCCATGAAATTCAAGGATGACATTTACTCAAAACTCATGATTTTGCACAGAAAAAACACTTATTTAAAACAAAATGTCAATGGCTTATTTATCATAAAGTATATATTGCAGATTTCGAGTAGCTACTGTTGATCTTTCTCTAACCTGAAAGAATGATTTGACAGAAAATTAGCACTTTCACAAAATCTCTTTTTGTTATGAGAGACCATGTTTTCTATACAGAGCTATTAAAAAGTATCTAATTATTTTAGCTAGAGGAAATCCATCCTCTGATTTTCTCTCACTGCCTATTCCTTAATTAATAGAGCAGCTTAGTCTTCAGAGTTTATGTCTTGCTTCCCTAGGCTATTTAAGATATTTGATTTAACCTATAAATACCGTAAGAGTTTGTGCCATGCCTCTGTAAAAGTCTCCTTCTGCTGAAATGCACAGTACTGGAGCTATTGCAATTCAATTAGAATATTACACACTAAGGAGTCATTCTCTGTCATTTTAAAAGCTGTTAATTTCAGAGGTTCAAGTTAAAATAGCATTATTGACCAGTTTCTCCTATTCTAATTCTATTTTTAAACGTTATAGTCTCTGAAACACCAAAAGTTTAAGGTTGTTTAAAAGACAGAGATAACACTCTGATGGGATTGGGTAAATATTGGATGGCCGTGTACATCATGTGTATAGTGAAAACATCTATGCCAGGCACTGAGTTTCTGAGAGACTTTTCAGAACCATGAGGTTTGTGTCCAGAAATGCTGTTGAGGGAAGTTCCTTTTCCATTATAGGTTATTACAAGATATTGAGTATAGTTCCCTGTGCTATCCAGTAGGTCCTAAAAAAAAATGTTTTTTAATAGCATCTAAGGAAACTGTCTTAGGGGGAAAAAAATACTAACTCGAATTGCCACCTCAAATTTTGTTTGAAAGAAAGTAGATGATAGGGTATAAATAAATAAAATGATAATCGTTCTACCTAATGAGAACCCTTAAGATACTACCTTGTGAATACTTTCTTAGTATGTCCAATACTAGAAATAACATTTTCCTAGTACAATGTTACAGGAATGATAGGTGCAAAGGTCGACGGTATTTTAGCACAAAAACTTAATGGTGCACTCAAATTCTGCTTAGAGGCCATGTTTCTTTATCTGGTTCTAAATGTTTTCAGTTTATAGTGCTCATAAACCCCAAAATATTAAGAAGGAGATGATCTAACACATTCCCTTACTTAACAAATGAGGATATAGACCAGAAAGGCCAGTGCTACAGAGCTCATAAGTGGCAGAGCTCAGCTCCCCTCAGCCTCTTCCTCTTTCCACATTAATTTCTTCTGCCTCATGACAACTGGAAAGAGGTTTATGGTTATATCCCCTGAGAGCTCAAGCCCCACCAATGTTTGCTCATTCATTCAACAAACATTTAACAGAAATGCTGGAAATGCACTCGTACTCAACGACAGGTAAATCCACATTTACCATCTAGTAGTAAGGACTGATTCAGAAAACGTGATACTATATATAAGCTAAATTCTACAGAAACCGAATCAAACCAAAAAATTATTTTAAAAAAATTTTTGTGAATAATTAACATTTGCTCATCCTACTCAATATAAATACTTTAAAGCAATCACTTTCAACCTAGATTCCTAGGAATCCTGTGGCAATTACTATACAGAAAGTACCCTACACATGAATGAGTTCTGTTCTAAGAGTGTATTCATAAGTCAAATTTGTTCATAAGTCTAACAAAGTTAGCCTAGATATCCAACTAACACAGCTGAATAGTACTGTACTGAATAGATTTATAATACTTTGCACACAAATAATACATAAGAAACAAACACCTGAAGGTTCATATGTAAGGGACTTACTGTATTGCTCTGCAATATTTTTCAATTATGTCACATAAGTCGTGGGTCTCCAGGAAACAAACGTCCTGGATTGCAGGAATCATTTCTTTAGTTTGGCATTCCTACAGCATTATACTTAGTGCTGAACACAGCAGTAAGTTAAGAGTAGCTTTTCTTCCCTTACTACTTAAAGAGAGAAACAGGAGAAATAATTTGCAGATTATACATCTTGACAAGGGACTTGAATAATAAGACCAACAACCTAATCAATTTAAAAACAGATAGTTCAGTTCAGTTCAGTCGCTCAGTCGTGTCCAACTCTTTGCGACCCCGTGGACTGCAGCACGCCAGACCTCCCTGTCCAATACCAACTTCTGGAGCTTGCTCAAACTCGTCCATCGAGTCAGTGATGCTATCTAACCATCTCATCCTCTGTTGTCCCTTTCTCTTCCTGCCTTCAATCTTTCCCAGCATCAGGGTCTTTTCAAATGAGTCAGTTCTTCATATCAAGTGGCCAAAGTATTGGAGTTTCAGCTTCAGCATCAGTCCTTCCTTTTCCTGAATATTCAGGTCTGATTTGCTTTAGGATTGACTGGTTTGATCTCCTTGCAGTCCAAGAGACTCTCAAGAGTCAATTCTTCAGCACTCAGCTTTCTTTGTAGTTCAACTCTCACATCCATACATGACTACTGGAAAAACCATAGCTTTGACTAGACAGACCTTTGTTGGCAAAGTAATGTCTCTGCTTTTTAATATGCTGTCTAGGTTTGTCATTGCTTTTCCTCCAAGGAGCAAGTGACAGAAAGGCCAATAATTACACGAAAAGATGTTCAAACCTTTAGCCATGAGATACCATGTCATACCCCCTAAGATGGCTATAATAAGTAATACAGATAATAACATGTTTTTTGGTTAAAATGTGGAGAAATTGGGACCCTTAAAGCTATGGTTTTTCTAGTAGTTATTTACAAATGTGAGAGCTGGACAATAAAAAAGGCTGAGTACCAAAGAACTGATGCCTTTGAACTGTGGTGCTGGGAAAGACTCTTGAGAGTCTCCCGGACACCAAGGAGATCAAACCAGTCAATCCTAAAGCAAATCAGTCCTGAATATTCAGGAAAAGGAATGCTAAAGCTGAAGCTCCAATACTTTGGCCACCTGGTGCGAAGAGCCAATTGATTGGAAAAGACCCTAATGCTGGGAAAGATTGAAGGCAGGAGGAGAAGGGGCTGATAGAGGATCAGACGGTTGGATGGCATCACCAACTCAATGGACATGAGTTTGAGCAAACTCCGGGAAGTGGTGAAGGACAGGGAAGCCTGGTGCGATGCAGTTCATGGAGTTGCAAAGTCAGACACGACTGAGCGACTGAACAACAACCCCAGGTCCTAACAGGATACTGGCACAGAGCAGGTGGTCTGTGTGCTGAATGTATACATGAACAGATGAAAAAGTTAATACCATCTGACAATTTCCACTTATTTCTAGTAATTCAGAATTTCATCCTTGGTTGTGAAAGCAACTGTCACAAGAGCTACAGAAGTTTACTAATAAGGATTAAGAGTCCCACTAGACATCTTTTTAAAGATAGAGAGGCCTTGTGCTACTCAGATTTGAGTATGAAGAGAGGCAATATAACATGCTGGCTAAGAACTAGCAGATTTTAAGTCCACAAGTGGAGTCCTATCTAACTTCTAATACTTATTGTCTGACCTGGAGATATAACTTCTTTGCATATTAGTTTTTTCATCTGTAAAACTGGTCTAAAACAATACCAACCTAATAAAGTAAGTTATTGTGAGGATTAAGTAAAACTGTGCCTAGCAGTGCCAGCAGTCATTCTTATCAGCCTATAAATGATTGCTAAAGTAAGGATAACTGATAGACCTCAAAAGGCAAATACACAAAAGTACTATCACAAAGCAATTACTGCCTGTAGTGCTCTGATTTCTACATAAAACTTTCCTGATAGCCTAAAAGATCATCTCCCTATAGAATACCACAGACAGTGGAAACTTGCAAAAAAAAAAAAAAAAATGAAGGAATAACATATTTGTGGCATCAGGCACTCTCAACACTGCAATGACAGTTCAGTGAAAAGCTCTCCTCAAGTCTCTACCCTTTACAGCTAATAATAATTAGAATACCAACCTACTAACAGCACATGAATCACATATCTCAGAAAAACAAAGAGAACCTAGCAGTGAAACACACTAAAAACAGGACAAGAGTAACAACAACAACAAATTAATGGACAATTCTTCTGAAGTAGTTGAAAATATGACAGAAAAAACTAAATTGAATACATAAAAGGTACAATATGTATACTGTTATTAACTCTGTGAGATTTAAATTTGGGTTTCACAAATCCATCTGTAACTCCAAGTAGGATTACTCTGGTATCATCTCAAGTTTGAGGAATTAAAAGAATGACTTATCAAGAAAGTTTCACTTTTAAGTTACTTACTGAAACCACATATATTTTCAAAGAAATGTAAACTTGATCCTTAATTTTAGTATGGTGATTAAGAAAGGAAGCAAAACTGCAAAGCTGAAAACTGTGATTTGAATACTTGGCACCAGTAATTAGGTATTAAATTCATATGTCCCCACTTTCTAACTTACTTAAATAAAACAAGACTATCTGTTGGAAAAATGCTGAAAATGTTTGGTGATGTTTGGGACTGTCACATGGAGGGGGTGGTGTGAGTACTGGATAGAAGCCAGGGATGCTACCAAACATGTATCTGTTAGTCACTTAGTCATGTACGACTCTGCGATCCCATGGGTTATAGCCTGCCAGGCTCCTCTGTCCATAGAATTCTCTAGGCAAGAATACTGGAGTGGGTTGCCGTATCCATCTCCCGGGGATCTTCCTTATCCAGGAATTGAACCTGGGTCTCCCACGTTGCAGGCAGATTCTTTTCTATCTGAGCCACCAGTAGTGCACAGGACAGCCCCTATGACTAAGATTTATCCAGCCCAAACTCAATAGTGTTGAGTAATGCCGTGTCAGACTTCAGGGCTGCAGCCATATTCTCATTTGCAGGGAGTGCCCTTCACATTGTGGGGTGTTCTCTGCACAGCCATACTGTTTAACAGTATGATCTGATGAAAGTAAATAAATATGTAAATTTGTCTTAAATATGCCCGCCAGGAAGCCAGGCACCAGAGTTTTCTGCTCTACCTCTAGCACCGAGACTGACACAGGAAGCAGCCACTCAACATCTGTTGAATGAATGAATGAATAAATTAAACTGGGTATCACATGTTAGGCTCTAATACACCAGAGCTGTAGCAGATGCTAAAGATTTAAGAAGACTCTTTAAGAATCACTGGTCTAACAGTAGCTAGAAGGCAGCAGAGGCAGAACTAGGACCCAGATTTGTCTCTGTTCTTCTCAAAGTAATACTTCATTATAAAAGTTACGTATGATCATTGTCAAGATTCCAACCAAAAGCACATGAAAAGTAGGAACTGTCCATCTCCTCCTCTTTATCTCTCTTCCTCCAAGGCTAACCACTTTAAAGTTTATTGTGTGGCCATCTTAAAATGCACTCACACACAGAGGAAGAACAAATGTTTTCTTTTTCAAGTTTTGTGACTTGCTTTCTTTCATTCATTTCTCTATATCAATGTACACCCATCCATCTCCACGCTTTCTTCATAAGACACGAAGTGGTCTGGGTTATGGCCATATCATAATTATGTAAGCTCTCACCACTGGTAGGCATTTATACTGTTGTTGCTGCTACTGCTGCTGCTAAGTTGCTTCAGTTGTGTCCGACTCTGTGCGACCCCATAGATGGCAGCCCACCAGGCTCCGCCGTCCCTGGGATTCTCCAGGCAAGAACACTGGAGTGGGTTGCCATTTCCTTCTCCAATGCATGAAAGTGAAAAGTGAAAGTGAAGTCGCTCAGTCGTGTCTGACTCTTCGTGACCCCATGGACTGCAGCCTACCAGGCTCCTCCATCCATGGGATTTTCCAGGCAAGAGTACTGGAGTGGGGTGCCATTGCCTTCTCCGATACTGTTGTTAGCTTTTGGTTATTTCTAACAATGCTATAATGAAAAAATGCTGTAGTTAACATACAAGTTAAATCCTTGTATTAATACAAGGACTTCCACGACACCTACTCTCAGATGTAGAAGTGCTGAGTCAAGGGTACATGTTTTCAATTTTGCTGGTTACTGCCTATAGCCTTCCATTTCTTCTTTACACGTCACCATAGAATGAAATAATATATCTAAAAAGTTTGTAAGAGTGATATATATTATATACCCTCAATTCATAATTAAGGCATTCCTGGAGTAATCTTCCCCTACAAGTCTCCTTGTATTTTTTTAAGTTAACGAAAAGTGTCTTACATACTTTTTAAAAGATCCTCTCTGCCGCAGTCCAAAGAGGTCTATTTTAAGCAACAGCAAGGTAAAAAAGTGAGCATAATCAGTCATTTTGTAAATGAGAAGAAATGCCTACTATATCCAACATTTTCAATATAGCAAGTAGGCATGCTTACCGATCATTATTTTAAGTGTCATAAATGAAATGCAGAGGGTTTTTTTTTTTCACTCAAGGATTTTCATTATATTTTCTATTGATTTTTATCACAGAATTATCGAATAAAGTTTCTCTGTAACTGATATGCTTTAGTAAACCTAATTTAACATCTTGCCCTGACTCTCAGAACACTGGCAGTAAGAAAATGACCTTAGGCAGTGTTAAATTTAGGTCTAGTCAATAGTTTTCAAAAAGAGACAACTTGCACACTTTAAAAGTTTAAGCATCATCAGATTGAATAAATGCAGAATTCACTATCGTAATTTGACACCTCAAACCTCTCCACAGGCAATAAATGTGTATCATGAGCTCATATATTTACAGTGTCATGAACTAAAACACCCGCCAGAACATGAAGTTGCCTCAGCTCACTTCAGCCTGTGTGACCTTGATAAGACTCCTGCAAAATTCCTCCTTAGGACTGTCCAAAGATGAATGAGTAGTGGGGCCTAGGAGGACAAATGCAAACGGAAGATGGCTCTATTTGTTAGGCTGGTGGGATGGAGCTTACTTTCTATTGGTCTTCTCCTGTTTGGGCTACAGTTCGTTGTAAATCCTCTATTTCCATAATTACTATCATTGCATCCTCTTGAGAATCCATCCACTTTATATGAATGGGAAATTGTCTGCAACTTTGCTACTCAGTGTGTGGTACTCTGACCAGTAGCATTCACCACCCAGGCGCTTGTTAGAAATGCAGAAGCTCAGCCCATGTCTCTGAATCGGTGCTGCAATTCTAACATCCCCAGAGGATTCTTATGCGCATTAAAGTTTGAGAAGCCCTGGTCTACAAGACTAAGAGCAGTGATTCTCAAGGGTGGGGAAAAGGGAGACAATTTTGTCCCCAAAGAACCATTTGACAATATCTGGAGATATTTTTCAGCAGGTTCCACAGGCATCTTGTGGGTAGAAGTCAGGGTTCCTGCCAAACAACCTACAAGGCAAAGGACAATCTCCCATAAGAAACAAATATCTGGCCCCAAATGCCAGAGGTTGAGAAACACTGAAAGGAAAACCAGTTTTGCCTAATTATACACTGTAAATCACAAAATAAAAAGAAATATATCAAAAGTTCATATTGGACTTCCCTGGTGGTCCAGTGGTTAAGAATCTGCCTGCCAATGTAGGGGACATGGTTTGATCCCTGGTCTGGGAAGATTCCACATGGCCATGAGGCTCAGCCCATGTGCCATGAGTACTGAGCCTGAGCACTCTAGAGCCCACACCCCACAATGAGAAGCTACAGCAACGGGAAGCACTGCAACTGCAGAGAAGCCGCTGCTCGCCCCAACTAGGGACAGCCCACGACCAGCAGTGAAGACCCAGCAGACCCAAAAATAATTCAGTACCTTTTAAAAGTTTATATTGTATGTCAATGTATGGCAAAATCAATACAGTATTGTAAAGCAAAATAAAATAAAATAAAGTTTATATTGTCCTTTTTGTCAAAATTCAAATATTCGTATTTAATTCCTATTTTTATTGGCAAAAGACTATAATTCTCCTTTAGAAGAAAGGAGCATGTGGTCACTGAATCAAACACAGTTAGAAGAAATGATATCAGGCGTCCCCAAAGTGGAAACAAAACATTTAAATTAAAATTTTAGTCACCAAGCAGAAAAAGACAGTTAAAAATAATCTCTTCTGTCCTACTGTCATTATAAAACCATACCTTTGCCATTTTGGAGAGCAGTTTTACAGACGCAAATTGTAAACTTTTTTCCAAAAGGAATATTCACCAACTCTCATTGTCAAGACATGCTTATTTAATATTAAACTTAAAATTACAGCTGAAAGAATTCCAATTTTTTAGGGAAGAAATATAATGCTATTAGAAGAAAAATGTTCTGTAGTGAAATTACATATTAAAAAACTCATATCCTAATTATAAAAAATTACTAGATCTAATTTGTACATTATAGGTTGAAAAAAAGCCCTATTCTGACGAATGATTGAAAACCTTTTTAAGGTTCCATCAACAGGCTACATTTACAAACTCAGGTACATCTGAAACGTATCAGGAAATACACAAATAAAACCCTACGTTCCAGGTGCTCAGTCTAACTCAGAGCATATTTAGCATTTGCAAGAAAACAAAAATAATTTTTACTTTCAATTAAACTGTGTGAAAACTCTGTGTCCTTACATAAAGTATCTCAACATTCTTTTGGATGTAATCATAATAAAAGTAGAGGATGGTCACTATATGTGTATTTTATTAGCTTCTTAATATGTTAATGAAAATGACTAAAGGTGAGGAGAAAAAATCTTTCATAGCTCTCATTTTCCACAAAATAATTATTTTATTTCCCTTTGAATGAAACAGAACTCAGTCACTACAAATAAAATTTCAACCATTGAAAATGTTTCACAACTA
Organism: Capricornis sumatraensis; assembly: GCF_032405125.1. Lineage (NCBI taxonomy): Eukaryota > Metazoa > Chordata > Mammalia > Artiodactyla > Bovidae > Capricornis > Capricornis sumatraensis. The sequence continues at coordinate 38,338,335 of NC_091087.1, read as the reverse complement.
TACAGCTAAGAAATATAATTGACCAATGACTAATTTCCATAAATCACTCTCCTAATCAGGGTTGGGTCAGTTTAAAAGGTTTATATTATTTTAATGTACTAGGTTAATTATCTACTCTTTAATATAGACAAAATTGCCTCCTGAGAATCTTTCATAGCTCCGTGACCTTACACCAGTTAAATAAGTATGGCAGCTGGCAGACCAGACATTTTCTTTTCCTAGAGACTGGCTCCCAGGAAACCACAAGGAAGAGTTATGAAGATTCTAGGATGAATATGAAAACAATAAAATGTAAATGTAAAATTAATTATGATTGGAAGCACCTGAAATCCATCTATTATCACCTTCTAATTTTAAAGATGGAGAAATAACGGTTCAGTAAGGTCAAGCAATATGCCCAAGGAAACACAGCAAATTAATGGGGTACCTCTGGGGCTTCCGTGGTGGTTTAGCTGGTAAAGAATCCAGCTGCAATGTGGGAGACCTGGGTTTGATCCCTGGGTTGGGAAGATCCCCTGGGGAAGGAAATAATGGCTACTCACTCCAGTATTCTAGTTTTCTGGCCTGGAGAATTCCATGGACTGTGTGGGGTTGCAAAGAGTCGAGCATGACTGACTGACTTTCACTTTCTGCAGTTTTACACAAAAGCATATAAATTAGCCAGTGTGCAATTCCATTGTCTTTTCAACATTACTCTTCAAATGATCACTTGCTAAAAGCAACAGTTTTTTGGAATTTTAGAGCTAGAGAGGGAAGCTTTTAATGCTCGCTCATCTTACAGATGAGGAAACTGATATTCAGAGAGATCTTACTGTTCCATCATTCATTCACCAACATTTACTGGACTGCTACAATAAGCTAGGTCTTAAGAGATACAAAGATACACAGGATAAGATCACAGTTCTTAAGAAGCTCATGTGGGACCAAGAGAAAAATATATCTATAAATGTAATACAACATGAAAGTTATCCACTTTCACCAAAAGGCATAGAGACTACTATTTTCTATAATGTCAGGCACAGTGCTTGGCATTTCACATATATTATTTAATCCTGAAAACAACTGAGAGGTAAGCAGTATCATCCGTTTTTCAAAGGAGGAGGACAGCTGAGACAAGCTTGTCCAAGTCAAGATACACGTGTCATAATTTGAACCCAGGTTTGCCTGGCTCCAAAATCACACTCCTTTCTTACTGTTAAATTATGACACCTTCTGCACCAGATTTTATTTGTCTAAATCATCCTTCACCTTATTTCTCTACAGTCATTGTAAAGCAACACATCCTGCAAGAAATAATTCTAGTCTTCAAGATGATCACTTCCTAGAATCAGGAATCAGAGTTTAAAAACCTTGAGGAAGGAAAGACAAGAAAAGGTTCTGCTTATACCCAAATAAAGTTTCCTTACTCATAAAAACTGAAATACTGGCGTAGTGAACTTTAGCTTTTATTTCCTGCTTAACGGACCATGTGTGTGTTAGTCGCTCAGTCGTGTCTGACTCTGCCACCCCCTGGACTGTAGACTGCCAGGCTCCTGTCCATGGAATTCTCAAGGCAAGAATACTGAAGTGGGTAGCCATTCCCTTCTCCAGGCGATCACACCACAGGTGCTCCATAAGCGGTAGCATTTTTTCTTCAAGGTATTGAGAGGGCTGACAAACTTTCTAAAGCTTTCAATTTGAAAAAGTACTAAGCATTTTCTTTTGTTTCTATTCCTGTCCAAAACATTTTGAAATAGAGAAGGCTAGAAGGAAAACCTCTATTCCAAGATGCTAAGGAAGAACTTAGGATGCAAATAGCTCTGCAGCCAGGTTAGTCCGCTCCCCAGTCTTATACAACTCACACTTTTCATCATCGGCGAAAGGAAAGATTTGAAACGCCAAGGGGCAAGTTAGAGGACAGGGACAAGCGGTAAATCAAATCAGATCAAATCCTAATCCCTAGTATTAAACCCAAGGAGCATCGATGTGTGTGCGAGAGCAACGCTCAGTCGTGTTCGACTCTTTATTCACCCCACTTTATTCACAGTGGGGTGTTCGACCCCCCTTTATTCACAAGCAAGTATGAAGGAGCCTCCATACTCGTCTAAGAATAAAGTAACAACGTGGGAAACCCAGTTGAAACCAAGAAAGTAAAGCCCTGATGGATAAGGAGGGCATCTTTTATTGAAAAAGTTGTATCGAAGTATATATATACTAAGTCACCCAGAGAGATGAGAGTCACGGAACAAAAGTCAAAGTGGCCTTTTCTCTATATTTAAATAAACACATCTGAGCACTTAGGCTGAAACCTTACTCCAAGCCCCCAGGAGAAGAATATAACCGCCCTCGCTAACTGGCTTTTCCGTGACGGCTGCAACCTCGCGGCTCTCCGGGTACCGGCGTGGAGCTGCCCCGGCCGCCCGAGGTCCCAGCCAGGCGCACTCCGGCCGCCCTGAGCCCCTCCGCCCGCTCCGAGGGCGAACGCCCGAGACCGCCCTCCGTCGCCCAGGCTCACCTCCGTGCACGCCGCCCCCCGCGCCCTCCGGACCCCAGCGCTCTGCGACCAGCTGGAAAGGGAGGAAGAACTGGAGCAGGAGGGGCCCGAGGCCGAGGACCCAGCGCCCCAACGCCGGCGCAGCCATCGACCAGGACCCGTGCGTCAACGCAGGGGAGCCGCCACAAGACGGTCGCGCGGGGAAAGCGGACCCGAGGAACCGAACTGGGAGAGTGGGCTGGAGCCAAGTGCCAGTAGCTGCAGCAGACCGGGTGCTCCGCTCCTCCACTGGCGCCAGGGTAGCCTCCAGTCCCGGCCGGATTTGGGCGGGCTCAGGGAGCGTGAGGAAACTCGGGAGCCTGGCCCCACCCAAACCCGCCCCACTACCTCTTGTTCCGCCCAAGCCCCGCCTTGTCCCGTCTGGCCCCACCCCTCCAGCTCATAGCCCCCGCCTCCATCCTGCCCAGTTGATCCCCAGGCCCCGGGTTTGGGCCCCACCCGGCCTGTTCCTCTTCCAATAACACAAGAGAAGACTCCACACAGGGACATCACCAGACGGTGAATACTGAAGTCGGATTGATTATATTCTTTGCAACCAAAGATGGAGAAGCTCTATACAGTCAGCAAAAACAAGACCGGGAGCTGATTGTGGCTCAGATTATGAACTCCTTATTGTGAAGTTCAGACTTAAATGGAAGGAAGTAGGGAAAACCACTAGACCATTCAGGTATGACCTAAATCAAATCCCTTATGATTATACAGTGGAAGTGACAAATAGATTCAAGGGATTAGACCTGATAGACAGAGTACCGGAAGAACTATGGACTGAGGTTTGTGACATTGTACAGGAGGCAGTGGTCAAGACAGTCCCCAAGAAAAAGAAATGCAAAAAGGCAAAATGGTTGTCTGAGGAGGCCTTACAAATAGCTGAGAAAAGAAAAGACGCAAAAGGCAAGGGAGAAAAGGAAAGATACCCATTTGAATATACAGTACTGAAGAATAGCAAGCAGAGTAAGAAAGCCTTCCTCAGTGATCAATGCAAAGAAATAGAGGGAAATAATAGAATGGGAAAGACTAGAGATCTCCTCAAGAAAATTAGAGATACCAGGGGAACATTTCATGCAAAGATGGGCACAATAAAGGATAGAAATGGTATAGACCTAACAGAAGCAGAAGATATTAAGAGGTGGCAAGAACACACAGAAAAACTATACAAAAAAGATGTTCACGACCCAGATAACCATGATGGTGTGATCACTCACCTAGAGCCAGACATCCTGGAATTCGAAGTCAGGTGGACCTTATGAAGCATCACTATGAACAAAGCTAGTGGAGGAGATGGAACTCCAGTTGAGCTATTTCAAATCCTAAAAGATGATGCTGTGAAAGTGCTGCACTCAATATGCAGCAAATTTGGAAAACTCAGCAGTGGCTACAGGACTGGAAAATATCTGTTTTCATTCCAATCCCAAAGAAAGGCAATGCCAAAAAATTCTCAAACTACCACAAAATTGCACTCATCTCACACGCTAGCGAAGTAATGCTCAAAATTCTCCAAACCAGGCTTCAACAGTACGTAAACCTTGGACTTCCAGATGTTCAAGCGGGATTTACAAAAGACAGAGGAAGCAGAGATCAAATTGCCAACATCCGTTGGATCACAAAAAAGCAAAAGAGTTCCAGAAAAAAATCTACTTCTGCTTTATTGACTACACCAAAGCCTTTGACTGTGTGGATCACAACACAAACTGTGGAAAATTCTGAAAGAGATGGAAATACCAGACCACCTGACCTGCCTCTTGAGAAATCTGTAGGTCAAGAAGCGACAGTTAGAACTGGACATGGTTCCAAATCTTGAAAGGAGTACGTCAAGGCTGTATATTGTCACCCTGCTTATTTAACTTATATGCAGAGTACATCATGAGAAATGCCGGGCTGGATGAAGCATAAGCTGGAATCAAGATTGCTGGGAGAAGTATCAATAACCTCAGATATGCAGATAACATCACCCTTATGGCAGAAAGTGAAGAAGAGCTAAAGAGCCTCTTGATGAAAGTGAAAGAGGAGAGTGAAAAAATTGGCTTAAAACTCAATATTCAGAAAATTAAGTTCATGGCATCAGGTCCCATCACTTCATGGCAAATAGATAGGGAAACAATGGAAACAGTGGCAGAATTTATTTTGGGGGGCTCCCAGATCACTGCAGCCATGAAATTAAAAGACGCTTGCTCCTTGAAAGAAAAGCTATGACCAACCTCAGTTCAATTCAGTTCAGTTCAGTCGCTCAGTCGTGTCTGATTCTTTGTGACCCCATGAATCGCAGCACACCAGGCCTCCCTGTCCATCACCAACTCCCGGAGTTCACTCAGACTCACGTCCATCGAGTCGGTGATGCCATCCAGCCATCTCATCCTCTGTCGTCCCCTTCTCCTCCTGCCCCCAATCCCTCCCTGCATCAGAGTCTTTTCCAATGAGTCAACTCTTCGCATGAGGTGGCCAAAGTACTGGAGTTTCAGCTTCTGCATCATTCCTTCCAAAGAAATCTCAGGGTTGATCTCCTTCAGAATGGACTGGTTGGATCTCCTTGCAGTCCAAGGGACTCTCAAGAGTCTTCTCCAACACCACAGTTCAAAAGCAATTCTTTGGCGCTCAGCCTTCTTCACAGTCCAACTCTCACATCCATACATGACCACTGGAAAAACCATAGCCTTGACTAGACGGACCTTAGTTGGCAAAGTAATGTCTCTGCTTTTGAATATGCTATCTAGGTTGGTCATAACTTTTCTTCCAAGGAGTAAGCGTCTTTTAATTTCATGGCTACAGTCACCATCTGCAGTGATTTTGGAGCCCCAAAAAATAGTCTGACACTGTTTCCACTGTTTTCCCATCTATTTCCCATGAAGTGATGGGACCAGATGCCATGATCTTCGTTTTCTGAATGTTGAACTTTAGGCCAACTTTTTCACTCTCCTCTTTCACTTTCATCAAGAGGCTTTATAGCTCCTCTTCACTTTCTGCCATAACGGTGGTGTTATCTGCATATCTGAGGTTATTGATATTTCTCCCAGCAATCTTGATTCCAGTTTGTGTTTCTTCCAGTCCAGCGACCTAGACAGCATATTAAAAGCAGACACATTACTTTGCCAACAAAGGTCCGTCTAGTCAAGGCTCTGGTTTTTCCAGTAGTCATGTATGGATCTGAGAGCTGGGCTATAAAGAGAGCTGAGCACCAAAGAATTGATGCTTTTGAACTGTGGTGTTGGAGAAGACTCTTGAGAGTCCCTTGGACTGCAAGGAGATGCAACCAGTCAATCCTAAAGCAAATCAGTCCTGAATATCCATTGGAAGGACTGATGCTGAAGCTGAAACTCCAATACTTTGGCCACGTGATGCGAAGAACTGACTCATTGGGAAAGATTGAAGGCAGGAGGAGAAGGGGACAACAGAGGATGAGATGGTTGGATGGCATCACCAACTCTATGGACATGAGTTTGAGTAAGCTCCTGGAGTTGGTGATGAACAGTGAAGCCTGGCATGCTGCAGTCCATGGGGTCACAAGGAGTCAGACCTGACTGAGTGACTGAACTGAAATGCCTGTTCTAGGGTCTCCCTGGTGGCTCAGTGGTAAAGAATCTGCTTGTAATGCAGGAGATGCGGGTTTGATCCCTGGATCAGGAAAATCCCCTTGAGAAGGAAATAGCAACCCATGCCAGCCTGGAGAATCGCAAAGGGTCTGACAAGACTTAGACTTGGCAACTCAGCAGCAGTATCTTTTCTACCTCCCCCTTTTTCACACCTGGCCCGCCTCACAACCTGGGAGCTCAGAGTCCCAGGAAGCACAAGGCCAGAAGAGAGCATCACAGGCGGGTCCTCAATCTAACCACCGAGTGACCTTGGGCAAGCCACTGCATACCTATGATAACTACCATCAATTAACATCTGCTCTGGGCCCAGCACCAAGAAGGGAACCAGACAGACAGACAGCTCTCAGCAGACAGAAAACCATTAATCATAAATGAAGTTACTGAGTTGTGATGAGAGATGCAAAGGGAACACAAGGGAGCCTGAAACATAGCGGGAGGGGACTTTCTCCCTTGCTCCTGGCTAAAACTGTCTCTGCTCAGCCCTGCTACCCACTATATTCTTCCTTGTCAGGTAAATACCAGTGGCAGTTTACATGCCTCAAAAGTCTGTTATGGGAGCCAAGTGATCCCAATAGGAGCCAGCAGGCAACCCTTGGCAAATTACCCTCCTTCTCTGGGCCTCTTTCTTCATCCTTAAAAGTAGGGGGATCAAATAGAGGACTCAGAAGGTCCAGTTCTGACACTCTTTCAAGCCATCCACAGAAATGATATGCTGGCACCTCAGAGTGGGCATCAATTAACATTAGTGCTGCCATCAATTAACACTAGTAAATATTGGTGACTCTATCTGCCACAGATACTTAGCAGCTCAGGTGGTGACTGATGATGGCTGCTAGAATCCCATCTCAAATCCCACTAGACCCTACATTTCATCCCTTCTGTTCATAATTGATTAGAAAGCTTCATTTGGCTGAAGAGATTCAGGCAAATCATCTTTAAACTTCAGTGGCAGTGTGTTTTGCTGATTCTTCACAGAAATCTTTATGAAGTTGACGCCTCTAAGACTCCTTGTGAGCAGAAATATCACTCCAAGCTCCAGACTGTGAGTCTGTTTAAAAACTAAACCTGGCTGCAAAGAATCCAAACGGTGAAAATAGAGACTTTTTCCCTCCATCTAAGTACAATCAGGAAATTGGGGACAATACCCGTAGAAGCTAGTCTGCTTAAGCTGGACTTAAGGAAAGAAAGGAGCCACAGAAAATGATAACCAGGTTAGTCATTAATTACACTTCTCCATAAGAAGAAAAAACAGTATTTATTGTTCTTTATTTGTATTTTGCTCTGAAGAATTTATGGAACATGTAGACACTTATGCAATTCACTCTAACTGTATTTGGAAAAGTAAAGTGTTATTGCACTTCAACAGCTAGAGGATTTAAAACAGAATGGTTGAATAACTGTTGAAGGTCACAGCACCTGTCAGTGGCAAACTAGAATTATATGGTTGTTAACTTAGCCACGGCAAGCATGACTGGAACTCCTAGGTCTCCCCAGAGTCTTATATATCAATAACCATGAAAACAATAGTTATTTAAATAATCTGTGGGGGAAAAAACTAGATGTCATTACTGTTTTTAAGTGAAAGGTAAAGTGTGTAATTTGTTGGGCACTTTGAAATCCAAGCAAATAAATACAGACTATAATGTATGCATCTTGGATTGTTTTTTCTAGACGGATACACCGGTTACTCTCGGTTGTTGGCTGTGGGGGCAGCACCTGCCTCTGATTAGAGGCGTTTTCACACTGCTAGGAGACGCTGGCGGATCGAATGACAACGTACACTGCAGCTGTTGCTGTGGCCACCACTTACAAAGGTCCCCTGAAGCAGCATCTACCAACTTTCTGAGATTTGACCAAAGGGACTGTCATATAGTCTGCAGAGCACCTACATGCCAGACACCACATTTCCTCTGAAGACTGTGGAATTTTTATTATACGTCCTTACCTTCATGGATCCAACCTTCCCTGAATATCCAAACCTACCCCTTCTTTAAATGTCACTTGACTTTTGAAGCCTAGCCTGGCTCCCTGACCAGCCACAGCCATCTCCCTTCTCTGAACCTCCAGAACACTTTTACTTCTCTCACAGCACTTGCCACCTTCCATTTTCGGACCCATTTCTCTATAAACCTTACGTCCCCTACTAGATAATGAGCTCCTAGGATTAGAGTCTAGGTCTCATCCATCTTTGTAATACCCACTAGCCAGTCAAAGAGTTAGACACCATTGAGTGGCTAACACTTTCACTTTCTTGCCATAGAAAGTGGAGTTTAATAATTATTGTATTACCCTTGCTATGTAGTGGGAGAATGTAATAATCTAATCACTATTTAATGTACTAGCACATTTAAACTCCAGCAGTATTAGAAGGGTGGCACTTTTATTGTTGTTCAGTTCCTTAAGTTGTGTCTGACTCTCTTGCGACCCCATGGACTCTACCCTGCCAGGCTCCTCTGCCTGTGGGATTTCCCAGGCAAGAATACTGGAGTGGGTTGCCATTTCCTTCTCCAGGAGATCTACCCGACCCAGAATTTCAAAATGCATCTCCTTCACTGCAGGTGGATTCTTTCCCACTGAGCAACCAGGGAAGCACTTTTAATACCCTTATTTTATTTTGACCTCTCCCATGGACACAGAAGCCTGGTGGGCTACAGTCCATAGGGGCACATAGAGTCAGATCTGACTGAAGTGACTGAGCATGCGTGCACTCCTTCTCACGGTTCTTGGCAGGCTCCTCTTCTTCCACCCAGATGCTGCATGTTGGGAATTCCACAGGCTCAAATCTCAGAACTATTTCTTGTACACGGTGCCCCCACCTCCACCTGCCCCTCCCTCTGTGATCTTATTTATTTCCCTGGCTTTAAATATCTGCTGCACACTGGCAATGACCAGATTCACACTTGGGTGGTCATCTCAACTCTGTGTCTCTGTATATGTGACTTTGTTGGAATATCAGTTAATATGTCACAAAGCACTTTGTCCTTTTAGTTTTCCCATCTCAACTAATTACACAAGTGAAAAACCTGGAGGTCATCCTTTGTTCTTCCCTCTGCTTCACCCACCAAGTCTAATTCAGCCTTAAGTGCTATCTGTTGCTGTTCAATTGCGTCTGACTCTGCAGCCCCGTGGACTGCAGCATGCCAGGTCTCTCTGTCCCTCACCATCTTCCAAAGTTTGCTCAAGTTCATGTCCATTGCATCAGTGATGCCATCCAGCCTCTGAGGCCCTTTTCTCCTTCTGCCCTCAATCTTTTCCAGCATCAGGGACTTTTCCAGTCAGTCAGTTGTCAGTTGTTTGCATCAGATGACCAAAATACTGGAGTTTCAACTTCAGCGTCAGTCCTTTCAACAGAGTATTCAGGGCTGATTTCTCTTAAGATTGACTGGTTTGATCTCCCTGAAGTCCAAGGGACTCTCAGAAGTCTTCCCCATCACCACAGTTCAAAGGCATCAATTCGATTCAAACTGTACAATTTCAGTTTGTACAGAGATTCAAACTGAATCTCTCTCTGTACACCCCTTCCCCAATCTGTAAACTAGAGCCTTAAAACCTGCCTTGCAGGACATAAAGCTGGTAAAGCAAGTGTTCAGCTGCAGGGCCCACGTATTCGATAGGTGACAGCTATTATTATTTGTGCGGCAGTTATTCGCCAATGTGCTTCTGCACTTACAAAACCCTCAAGCAAAGGGCAGGTGGTGCTTTGGAGTTAAAGGAAGAGGGTATGAGAAGGGACTTAGGAGACCAAATAAATAGGAGGAATCAAAAATAGACATTGTCATTTGCAAGTGGTATGACCTAATGAATTGTCTTTTATATCAATGTTATTGTTGACTTTTCTTTTTTCTAATGGGGTCAACCGAGCTAAATTCAGAGCTAGGCAGATTCTCTGAATCTTCGATTCAGCATTTCCATTATGGCTTGGTGATAAATTCTGCTGTAAGTCTTGAAGATGAGAGCCAAACTGAAAAGTTAATTAAAGATAAAAATGGATGCTGTCAATTTGCTGTTGAAATTAAATGCATTTTTCACACATTAAAGGGAAAAAAAAGCAAGTATTGATAGAATATTAAAATCCTGTCCTTCAAAAGAAATGATATCAAAATAAAAGCTTCCTTTCAGGGGTATTTCAATGGCTGTAATCAAAATGTAAAAGTGCAGACATATTTTAATGCAGAGAGCTTTAAAAGAAAATCAATTGACCACAATTTTGTTATATTGTAATAATTAAATAGTAGCACATAAGTCACATATCACAAAAATATAAAACTGAACTATCACACTACATTTTTATAATAGTATATATATATACACCACAATGTCACAGACCCAATTACAATAGAAAAACACAAGAGAACAAGGAAATGAGCGTTTACTACAAAACAGAGTAAATTATAATGTGTTCTGAACAAACCCCAACTCTTTTTATAAATGAAGACATTGTTTTCCATCTTAAAAAAGAACACTGCAATATTCCATGTCCTCTGAATGTTGAAAACTTTTATATCTGGAAGTGATGAATCATATGATGAAAGAATTTTTTAAAGACAAATATAAACAATACTCTATTGTGCACTTGTAACTTGCAAAAGGATAGATCTTTTCCAAACAAAATGGTAACCATGTGGAGGTAGTGAATATGTTAATTAGCTTGATTGTGGTGATCATTCTGCAATTTATATGTATAATAAACATCAAGTTTGTACACATCAATGATAGCTCCATAAAGCTGCTAAAAATAAAAATAATTTCTATGGTTAAAAAAATGGCAAATATGGATTTCAATAAGTAAATTCCTTTAGCAAATTTGCAATCACTATACAAAAACTCAACATTTGTATACTAAATCAACACAATTTCTTAGAAATATAAAATATTTATTGTATTATGTGAAATGTTCTCCATAGATGACATACTATTATAAATTTTAGAAAGAAATTCATGCCCTTATTTAGTGACCACAAAACACAGCTGCAAATATGTGAACACAATTGTTTTCTGCAAAAGGTAGAATTTAAACATAAAATATACAGCCTATATCTTTCTCACTTTCTATTCTAGAAATGAAAGGTATTTATAGACACTCCCACATATACCAAAAATAAATCCAAAGGACAAATTATACTGCAGGTATACAGATGCTCCAGAAATTTGTAGTTATGCACCAGAACTGCCCTCTTAGAATTCATTCATTGATTGCCAATTTAATTGTTCCTAGACTATTCCCACTATTCCCACTTCAATCAAGGGATATTAAGAAATTATGAGCCTCAAAAGCAGTCAAAAATTCAAAATTAAATATATTTCACTTCCATGTGTAATTTGTAAACTGCCAAATAATGCTTTTAGGATGTGAGGATAAATTAAAACCAAAATGGAGCTATTTCCCTATTATGTTTGGGAATCTGCTCTAATGATCTGCTCCTCTTTTTAGCAGTAGAAAGCTTTCATCTAGCCAATGAAGGCTAATTGATGTCAAGTTTCCTTTATGGATAAGAAGCAAGACCAAATGAGCAACCTTTTGCTGCTCCTGCTGCTAAGTCACTTCAGTCGTGTCCGACCCTGTGCGACCCCATAGACGGCAGCCCACCAGGCTCCCTTGTCCCTGGGATTCTCCAGGCAAGAACACAGGAGTGGGTTGCCAAATCCTTCTCTAATGCATGAAAGTGAAAAGTCAAAGTGAAGTCGCTCAGTTGTGTCCAACTCTTAGCAATCCCATGGACTGCAGCCTACCAGGCTCCTCCGTCCATGGGATTTTCCAGGCAAGAGGACTGGAGTTGGGGGCCACTGCCTTCTCCGAGAAACCTTTTAGTAACACAGAAAACTCCCTCTGAAGGTTAATGTATGGCATTGATTGTTCCAGAGCATCGATTATCTTGGGCCTAATTCTAAGCCAGCTGATCCAAGTCTCTCAAAATTGGAAATCATTTGGTAATTTCCAGTTCCACAGCTGTCTCACACAAGGCCCAATCATTCTTTGCTCTTCAATAACACACCTGACTAATAATGTTTCTTTTCTGCCTTCATCCCCTAGGTAGGTAGTTCCATACAAGCAGAGACACTGTCTAGCTTGCTCACTGCATCAGCCTGAGAACTTGACAGGTATTGATTCTCAACTGTTGAACGAATGGCTAAGTAACAGAGCAAGGGTACACACCGGCGTTTATCTGACATCAAAGACCCAAGACTGCACTTCCCAATATGTCAAGAACTTTCTGGATTTCCCAATCTATCATTTTACAGAGTGTTGGAGAGATCAGATGGGCATCAAAAGCACAACGAGGAATTTCAACTCTGCTTTACTGGTGACTGAGAAGATCTGACGTAATCAAGGACCAGATAAAGCCTTTTCCTTACAGGTGATTTCAAGTATTTTGTAGTTTTCAACAAATTGAAAACATTCTAGCATAAAAGGGGAAAGGAGATGGAGAGGGACAAGTGTGGGAGGCTCCCACAGAACCCCAGGCATGGGATGATAGCAATGGCTTGCACTGCACTGGTGGTACTGGAGCTGTGTCTCTTGGTACAAGTGACTCACCTTTTCTGAGCTTTGTTTTTCTCAACTACATAATTGAAAGTTTGCCTTTAAATCATTTACACTAAATGTTTCACAAGGTTATGGTGAGAATTAGCACTAATAAATATAAAGTAACTGACTCATTTGTGTGTTCAACAAATGATAGCTTCTACTCTGTTGTATCGAGACACAGGGCTTTCTAAGGCTGCAAAATGCTTTAGAAAAGCAATGATAAGGGAAAAAACATTATCTTAAATTATCCTTTAAGATTATTTAATAATACTTTTTGTATAATTTTAGGGCTTCCCTGGCTCAGCTAGTAAAGAATCCGCCTGCAATGTGGAAGACTGGGGATCGATCCCTGGGTTGGGAAGACCCCCCAGAGAAGGGAAAGATTCCCCCACTCCAGTGTTCTGACCTGGAGAATTCCATGGACTGTATAGTCCATGGGGCCTCAAAGAGTCGGACAGGAGTGAGTGACTTTCACTTTTCACTTTGTATAATTTGCCAGAGTCTACCACATACACTAATTCAGCAACTAAACTGGGCCAGTGCAGTAAGTTAACAGTGGCTAACTCTGGGCAAGATAGTAAGGGCACTTTTTATTTAATTTGTTGTATATTTTCCAAAGTGAGCATGTACTGCTTTTGTAATCAAAAAGAGTAAGCTGTTAGATTGTTTTGGACTCAGAAGACAATTTACCCTGGATTCTCTCATTCCGTATGACTCTGATGTTATTATATAAGGTTCTTGGGTGCAGAATCAAAGACGTGGCCTTTCCTAGTGTTAGGCATAAAGGAACTTGGAGAAGAGATTCTTCCTGCCAGGATGAAAGGAAGCCAAAATCCTCTCCAACTGTGAGACCTACTTCAAGGATAACTAACATTCATATACGTGCATTTACTCAAAAAGTCAATCCAGTTCCCATTTTTATTGGGCTCTTAATAGGAAAGTAGGCTTCTTTTAAAATCTGTATTGCTAATATGAATGAAGAATATAAAGATGGATTAAAAATAAGCCAAGATGTGACCCATCAATTACACTACTACATATACAGAGAAAGAGAAATTAAAACATACATCCACACAAAAATGGGCTTCCTGGGTGGCACAGCAGTAAAGAATCTGCCTGCCATACAGGAGATGCAGGAAACGCTGTTTTAATACCTGGGTTGGGAAGATCCCCTGGAGTAGGAAATGGCAACCCACTCCAGCATCCTAGCCCAGAGAATTCCATGGATGTGGGCTCCAGTTCTTGGGGTCACAAAGAGCCAGAGATGATTGAACACACATACACACACACACACACACACACACACACAAAGGTATACATGAAGATACAAAGCAGCGATACTCATAATAATAAAAAAATGGAAGAAAACCTATGATCCCAAAACTGATAGATAAAATGTATAGTCACACAATGGGGTATTATTCAGTAATAAAAAGAAATGAATTCTTGCTATTTCTTTCACCTAGTAAACAAAGAAATGAATTACCAATACACTCAAAAATGTGGATGAACCTCAAACACATTGCAGTTAGTGAAAGAAGTCAGTCACAAAGGACCACAGAGTATATGATGCTATTTATATGAAATCTCCAGAATAGGCAACTGTGTATAGACAGGAAGTAGATTAGTGGTTGCGTAGGGCTGAGGAGGAACCTGGGGGTGAATGGTAAATTGGTATAGAGTTTCTTTCCGGGGTGATAAAAATGTTCTAAGATTGTGGTGATAGTTGTACAACCCTGTTAATATATTAAAAGTCATTAAAGTATAATCTTTAAATGAACTGTATGCTCTATGAATTATATCTCAATGAAGCTGTTACCAAAAAATAAATAAGTAAACCAAGAAAGGCAAATATACTATGTTGTTTCATGTAATTCTGAATTGATTCATTTTCTTTTCTCCCATTAATCAGTTCATTAGAAATAGTTTAGGACTCCTATGGTGGCGCAGTGGAGAATCTGTTTGCCAATACAGGAAACATGGGTTCGATCCTTGATCCGGGAAGATTCCATATGCTGCAAAGCAACTAAGCCTGTGGGCCACAACTACTGAGCCCTCGCTCTAGAGCCCAGGAACCACAACTACTGAAGCCCACACGCCTTGAGCCCATGCTCTGCAACAAGAAAAGCCACTGCAATGAGAAGCCCACGCGCTGCGATGAAACGGAGCCCCGCTCATTGCAACTCGAGAAAGCCCACAGGCAGCCACGAAGACCCAGGGCAGCCAAAAATAAATAAGATAAATAAACATTTTAAATTCAACTATTGTGAAGATACGATTATGGAAAGGAAAGGTAACATTGGAAGAATGATCAGAAACTACTTAAAGCAGCTATAAGATGGTCTCTTTCTCTGTGTCTTTTTCTCTCCAGTTGTCATAAACTTTTTGTTTGAAAGGTTAGGAAAAACTCATTATTTTTTTTTAAATACTGGGGAAAAAAATCAGGCTATCCATACCCCCAAATCACATGTTTAAAATTGAACAAATCACATGTTTAAAATTTGTTCTTGTATTTATTGGCTTTGTAAAACAAGGCAAAGATGTACTGTGTACATCTTACACAGTATTTGTAACGATTTGCAAATCATTTGTTTAAAAAAAACGGTAGTTTGCAAAAAAATGGTTTTAGTTGTTTATAATTCTCATTAAAACAATATCTGGCCAAAGGGAAAAAAAGAAAGACTGGACCATTCCCAATTAGCCTGAATAATGGAATTAAAGTTGGACGATTTAAATAGTGCCTTTTAAAAATAGATGCCAATCATATATTTTAAACTATGCACGATAAAAGTGACAAAACCACAAATTTACTCAGAAATGTTATATACTTGGTTATGGAATATCTTTACATGCATGATACTAATAGCAAGAACTAAAAATGAATGATAGATTTGCATGCATAAACACAAAAAGCATTCACTATACCTGCATCAGGGATTCCCAGGTGGCGCAGCGGAAAAGAATCTGCCTGCCAATACAGGAGACCCGAGAGACGGGGGTTTGATCCCTGGGGTCAGGAAGATTTCCTGGAGGAGGAAATGGCAGTCCACTCCAGCATTCTTGCCTGGAAAATCCCATGGACAAAGGAGCCTGGCAAATTACAGTCCACAGGGTCACAAAGAGTTGGACACGATTGAATACATACACACATCAAAACTGAGTCTTTTAGAAGTGCTCTGATAGAAAACTGAGCTAAGGAGATGAACAGTGCACAAAAGTATACAAAAGAACAATATTTGGAAGGAAAAGAAAAAGAAAGCCTATGACATGGTTTTGCTGTGTAATGTGTGATTGTGTTTACTGAACTCTTCCCTCCCAAGGATATTAGTCTCCACGTGGCTTCAGCCCAAAACAGCAGTAAGAAAAAAGAGGGTAGGATAATTTAAGAATAGGTCATCACATTCACTTAACGTCTTTTGAAATTAGATTGTAACCCTTATCTGAGTTAGAGACCCTACTCCTCCCCTACTGCCTCTCTTCCCTCACTGTATGGAGCCTCCTTCCTCTCTGCTCCCTTTACCACCGTCTGATAGACACTCATCCTTGCCTGACTATTTCAATAGCCTCCTGACTGGTCTCCCTGCTGTATGTTTCTTCCCACTTAATCCACCTTCTGGACTCCAAGAATTAAGAGTGTAATAGTTTCTCTCTTCATCTCAGCAGCTTCTGCATTG
This sequence comes from Capricornis sumatraensis, assembly GCF_032405125.1. NCBI lineage: Eukaryota > Metazoa > Chordata > Mammalia > Artiodactyla > Bovidae > Capricornis > Capricornis sumatraensis. The sequence goes on along the minus strand of NC_091087.1, from coordinate 38,322,018 downwards.
TATTGAGCACAGACTCCAAGATCTGTGAATCTGTCTTCTCTCCCCATCTCTTTTGGTTACTCTTCTTCCCCTGACAAGCTGTGCTCTAGCTCAGCTCAGAGGCTGACTTTCCATAAAAAAGTGAAGCTTTCCCACTGCCAGACCTTTACACAAGCAGTTCCTTCTGCCTTCACTCCCTAGAGTACAGCCACCTGGAGTCTAGCGTCTTCCCCACATTGTTAAGTAGTTGATGACAGCCCTGCTGTTCCTGCAAGACTGAACATTAAAAACCGAGGACAGGAGGAGGGGTAAGTTGTGAACTTGAGATTAACATATACACATGATTGTATATAAAACTGATGAACAAGCACCTAGTATATAGCACAAGGAATTAAGATTCAGTATTTTGTATTAATCTTATAATGGAAAATAATCTGACATAGAATATATGTGCATATATACATATATGTAACTGAATCACTTTGCTGTACACCTTAATCATTATACAAATCAACTATACTTCAACTTAAAAAAAAAGAGGACATGTCTTACTCACCGAGTCCCCATCACCTAAACTTACTAAGAACATGGTAAATATGAAGAAATAAAGACAGGAATCCCCTTTCTGACTATTTTTCAGGATGCAGAATATTTTTGCACTACTAACACAAATACTTTCATGAAACTTTCGCTAGACTGTAGCGGGATTTGAGTCTTATTTTTTGATTAAGACAAGCACCAGCGGTAAGATTATATGCAGGAACATGTGATTTTTTTCCCATGAGTTATTTTTAAAAATGATTTGTAAGTCACCAAAATGAAATCAACTCAAGATTTGATTTTAAACTGACTCGGGATTGAAAACTTTTAGCCTTTTGGTTCCATTTCCCTCTAAGGTGCTCCTGCACCAGCAATGCCCCCGTGAGAACCCATGAATTCTGCCCAGTTGAGAGGATGAAACGCCTGCTGTTGTGGAGCATCTGTTCAGATGAGGATCACTAGGCTTACATTTGGGATGCATCATCAGGAACCAGAGGACTCTGCAACCTAGGGCTAAAAATACACCACAGAACAAAGGGAAAAGAGGCTGGGAGAGAATCTAGGCTAGCAGTTGGCCTGAGAACAGGAAAAAAACTCAGTTATAGAATAGTCCCTGCTGCCCACCCCGCAATCAAAGTAGGAAATGATTTCATCAAAAGGGTGAATATGCTGGTTTCTCCATTGTTTGGATGACGTTCTGAACACTTGCTCCTAACAGTGATAAAATGTGCTAGGCTCTCTTACCCACTAGTCTTTGTAGTTGTCACGACTTTAAGCAACAGTGTTGAAGAGGTGGTCAGAATATGGAAAACACACCATTTCTATTGAGCTGGATGGAAAAGGGGGTGTATTTCAGGTTTCATTCTACTGTGTCAAGAGCCACTATTCACTTCCTTCATCATTTATTTGTTGCCTAATATGTGCCAGTTTCTGTTGAAGGTACTGGAACAGAGCTGTTGAATTAAAGTCCCACTCTGGAAGCTAATATTCCAGTGGGTAGATGGACAGTAAACAGGCCAGTGTTGAGTGCTATGGAGAAAACTCAGCAAGGAGAGGGAGAATGTGAGTGGGTAGGGGGTAGAGGCTCTTCTGTAGTGTGTGCTCACGCCAGTCGTGTCTGACTTTGCGGCCCCATGGACTGCAGCCCGCCAGGCTCCTCTGTCTGGGGATTGTCTAGGCAAGGCTACTGGGGTGGGTTGCCATGCCCTCCTCCAGGGGATCTTCCCGACCCAGGGACTAAATGCGCGTCTCTCACATCTCCTTCACTGGCAGGCAGGTTCTTTACCACTAACACCACTTGGCAAGCCCTGCTTGCTCTTCTGTAGCAAGTAGCCAAATAAGGCTATATTCAAAGAGAGACCTACACGAAGGAGTGGGCCATACTAATGCCCCCAGAGGAAGAGCAGTCCCAAGCCAGAGGGAATGGCAAGTAAAGAGGCCAGGGATGGAAGAGGGCTTGGTACTGCAAGGAACAAGGGGGCTCATTTATGAACACAGAGCGAGGGACTGCAAGGTGCAAGACAAGGTAGAGGAGGGGCCAGGGTATGCGGTGCCTGGGAAACCACAGAAGCTGGCTTTTACTGAGCAAGAAAAGCCATTGGAGAGTTTGAACAAAGCAGCAGCACAATCACATTTTCAAAGGATCACTCTGGCTGCTGCGCTGAGAACTGACTGAAGCAGCAGAGACTAGTGATAGTCCAAGCAGACAGAGAATGGTGGTGTGGACCAGAGTCCCTGCAGGGGTAAATGGTTAGATTCTGGATACATTCTGGAGATAAAGACATTTATCAGGTCACATCTCCATCTACCTCTACCTCTGTGCATAGCCAAGGCTGAAAGGTCACTTTATAACAGCCCACCCTCATTATTTATGGATTCCGCATTTATCTGCAAGTTTGTCCATAACCCCAAAACCAATACAGTGGTGCTCTCCTGGTCACTGTGGACACACAGAGTCACGGAAATATTTGTTGCCTGATATGCATCTTCCCAGCTGGCCAAACAAGGGGCCCACTCTCTGCCTTCTTGCTTCAGCTCACTGTAAAACTGGTCTCCTTGTGGTCTATTTTTTGCTATGCTTTCTGAATGCTTGTGCTTTTCATTCACTTTTTAAAATGCCCCCTCAGTGTATGCTGGCTAGTGTTCCTAAGCATAAGAAGGCTGTGATGTGCCTCATGAAGAAAGTGTGTTAGATAAGCTTCACTTAGATATGAATTGAACTACTGTCAGTCGTAAGTTCAATATTAATGAATTACCAATATATATGAAATGTCTTTAAACAGAAACACACATAAAACAAGGTTATGTACTGATGTGTTGACCAAAGTGTTGTGACCAGAGGCTCAAAGGAACCCAACCTGTTATTTCACTAGGAGCAATGGCTCAGAATTTGCTAAGTCAGTATTCTGTTGACTTCACAGAACATGGCTACCCTGAATAACAAGAACCAACTGTCTAAATTAAGAGTAAATAGAAAAAAACAAAAATTCTGTAAAGCAATTATCCTTCAGTTAAAAAGAAAAAAACTGAAGATTAAAAATACACTAGGTAAAAGGGGCTTGGAAATTAGCTTAGCTTGAACATCACCACAAACAAATTTTCAAGGCACTGCTACTCAAGGGCTTCCCAGGCAGTGCTAGTGGTAAAGAACCCACCTGCCAATGCAAAGAACAGCGGGTTCAATCCCTGGGTTGGGAAGATCCCCTGGAGGAGGGCATGGCAACCCACTCCAGTATTCTTGCCTGGAGAATCCCAGGGACAGAGAAACCTGGTAGGCTACTGTTCATAGGGTACCAAAGAGTAGGACATGACTGAAATGACTTTGCAAAAACCTGGGTACAAAGAAATTTAAAAGCCTTCCAGGTGATTCCAATATGCAGCAAAGCACTTCTCAAACTTCCGTATGCATTTGAAACACATGCAAGCTTGTCAAAAGATTGCTGGGCTCTATGCCAAGATTTTGAATCAGGCTTGGGATAGGACGCCAGAATCTGCATTTCTAGCCAACTCCCAGGCGATGCTTGTTGATCCACAGACCACTTTAAGTAGCACTGCCTTTCAGCACTTCCATCAGAGAACTCTAAGTGACAGCTTCCTCAGTGAACCTGAATTGAGCAAATCTCAGCAATGGAGCACCCCTTGGATAAAACCAAACTCCTCTCATCTCATGGTCACGCTTTTCCTCCGTAGCCTTAGTTTCTGCTCCAACCTTCCACGTGGCTTGTGCTGCCATCTGTGGGCAGCTGGTCTACTGCACAACCCTCAGCATCGTTTCCTCATACCCACATCACATCTGGCCTGGCTCAGTCCACGTGTGCATTCTCAAACCCATTCCTGCAGACTGAGTTATGTGCTCACCTTTGTGACAGGAGTGGGGTTCTCTGACTGACAGACCCACCAGGACCACCTGGAGTAGAGGGGTGGAAAATCAGAGTGGAAGACCCATAGCTTACAGGAACGATGAGCTCACGGTAGTGGTCACCTCTTGGGCAAGAGGAGAGAAGAATGAGACCTGAAATGAATACACAGGGGCTTCAAATGTACTGATTAATTTGCTTCTGGAGCTGGGTAGTGGGTACACAGGGCTTTCATTTTAATTATGCCTTTCATGTTTTACTATGTTTGCAGGTACATATGCGTGTACACACACACACACAATTTTTAAGTCCAGTAAGAATATCCATCAGTATCAAAGGCTGGCAAACCTAAAAGAGGAATGTGACTTATTTCACTGGACAAGCCTCTGATAGGGTAATATCAGATGAGGCCTAGAAGGACAGCTCTCTGTTTTACTCAGATTGGGCTACAGGTTCTCCAAGTTGGTAGGGGAACAAAATAGGAAATCTCCACTGCACAGTTCCCGTCTTTCTCCATTTATGCTGTTTACATTTCTGTCCATTTTTTAAAGGTTACTGCAAAGGTGGCCACACTACATACAAAGCATGAAAAAAACCACAGCCCTATTAATCCTGGTATCTTCAACAGTTATTGCTAGAGAATTTTTCCCTTCACCATTTCCATTCTTTCCAAATTTTATTCAAAAAAAAAAGAGGGAGAGGGTGATTAAGATGTCCATAAAGAGTAATCATTATTACAATATTCACCTGGACAGAAATAACAAGGACCCAATTCAGTTGGTACCATCCTATTTTCCCACTAGACAAGTTAAAAAAGTCAACGCTTTCTCAAAGTGGAAGAGTAGGACAGCCTTTACACTGAAATGATGCCCCAAATGAGTTATAAAATCCCTGATTTTGTCTTCTATTTATCCTTTTCTTTCTGTTCTTTTTCTTTCTTCTCACGCTCAGCTTTAGCTTCTTCTTCCTCGTGTTTTTTGATCAACTGTTCCACTTCTTTTTGTTTGAGAACTCTGATGACGGTCTTTCCATTCTCTCTTGTTAGTGTGGCAATTTCCACTAGAGGCAAATACACACACATGTATTACAGGCAGCCATACTTAGCCAACACACTTAATGGGCAACTACAATTTAATCTCTTCATACCCTCTGAGCTTTAGTACACCACTTTTCCAAGTTTTCTGCCTAATACAATTAATTCATAGATAGTTTTAAGGAAACAAATTTCTTTCAATCTGGTAATGCTTTTATGATTATTTTTATTTTAATATCTTCCTTACCTTCACCCATACTAACCTCTGAGCTGCTGTTCTGTTAATTTTAGGAAAAAGTTTTCAATATAGCCAGCCAATTGCTCTAGCTAGCCTGACCAGAAGGAATCATAATTTCCTTGTTGAAATCTGAAGGCTCAGCCAGAATCTTTAACCACTACTTACACTTATTTTTCACAAACTTCTCAAAAGAAAAGTAGCCCCTATGACTACAGATGAGAACAAGGAGACTAATACCAAAAAGAGAAGAGCTTCTGAGTAGGGGAAACTGAGTACTGCCTCCTGAAATTAAGCAGAAGTAGGCAAGAGACAACAATCTGCAAGTAAATGGCATTTTTAAAGGAACACCAGAAGCTAAGTCATCCCCAATTAAATCAATATGTTAATTTACCATAAGTTTTCAAACACATTATTTAGAAGTATTGTTTTATGTGGTCATATAACTTTAGCTAAATATACCATTTACAACTGCAAACATGGGCTTAACATAAAAGATCAGTAGATGCAGAACTTGTTTAAATGTTATACCTCTGATAAAGTACACCAAACACACACACATATATATATACACACACACACATATAAATATGTAACTACTTTCTTTCATATTCTTTATTTTGTATATACATGAGCATAGATATTAAGAAGTCGATGAGATAAAATAGGGTGGCTTAATTACAGATTGAGAACATTCAGGCTCAAATCCTTAAGCTTGGAATGTAATGTGGAATTGTAGCTCCAGAACTTGTCAATGTTGACCCTGGTCAAGTCTAGGAAATGGCTATAAGGCCACCTAACTTAAAAAGGCTGCTGTTTCAATGAACTACATAACATGTTAAAGGCCTAACACAAGAGCCACTCAATTACTTCTCTCACTAAACAAACACATTACAGGAGCGCACATAAATTACCTTTTTCAGCAGAGAGCTTACTAACATCCATGGTCTTATTTAGGACTTTGATAGCTAAAGCAAGTGCTGACTTCAAAGTCATTTCTCCTTCTTTGTAGTCTTGTTTTAACATTGATACAGCTGCCTATAAAACATAAAGAAGAATCAACATAGAGAATTTCCGTTAAAACTGTACATTTTTAGGAACATGAATAATGCCAAATTATTATTGGCATTATAACCAATATAAACAATTTCAATGGTAGGGAGGGTAGACATGGGATAGGGGTGTAAAGGAGGGAGGTTGATGATCTTTGAATGGACCCCAGGGATCTGTGACAGAATTCAGAGAGTCTGTGACTATTCTGTGGGAAAAACACCAAAAAACTAGATCTTATTTTCACAACTTCTAACTGGAAACTGGTACTTCCTTTCATTATTATTTTAGGTTATAAATCCTAGCAGTATTAGTACTACCTGTCACTTTATCACCAATAGAAATCACAGAGATTTTCATATCATGTTAAGTTTGTTGCAGCTACCTTAAAATGTTGTTTACACTCATCACTACTTTGTAATTATGGCAGTTATTAGACCTTTTGCTAGATTTTTACAGCAACACAAAAATACTCACAGCACTATTATTTCCAATGCATGTGGCTTTCCAACCTCCATAATTTCCACTAGGATCACTCTGATAGAGCTGGAAGCCATAGTGCTTATCCCAGCCAATGTAAAGCAATGAAACACCGAAAGGACGTTTTCCTTTAACAGAGAAAACAAAGTCACACGTATCAACACTCTAAATTTAGCATCACTATGGTTACTTGAGCTCAGTGAATGTGGCTAACCCCTCTCCTGTGAAGTTAAGCATTCATAAACTGCTCATGTTCTGGCCACCACAGATAAGCTCCATCAGAAATTCCACTTTTGTTTCTAGGATTTGGACGCAGTGAGGAGAGGGAATACACAGACGACCGGTGCTGAATACCATTAATATTACGTAAAAAGTCATTTGTTTTCTGATTTTAGAGTGTTATTTCGGCCTTTCAGTAGTCTATTAATAAAATGTTTGATAGTCTACATAGTGGAAGCCAGTTAGTTCATGAAGCTGGAATGTATGAAGTGTCTACTTATTTCATTTTCAATTTCTTTTTACTGTTTCAAAAAGGTTATTACTCATAAAACGTTTTAACTTTTGGGAATGAAATTTCCAAAGGTTTCAGTACCTCCAAACTGTGTATAAGCTTGTTTGATATCACACAGGGCTGTGACCAACTGCTCACAAGGAATCGGCTCCTGATACTGTAATAAATACCTAGGATAAAGAAACTGGCATATTAATAGTTTTCTCTAAAACACTCTACACGCTCTAAGCAAAATACCCTTTAAAAAAAAATCTCTGCCATGGGGACAACATAATAGTTGTGATCTGAAGGGGGAGGGTAGAGGGTATGGCAACGCTTAATAACCTTACTGTAAACAATACTGGGTTGGCCAAAAAGTTCGTTCAGGTTTCCCATAAGATGAATGATCTTTTTGGCCAACCAAATATTTTACAAGTTTGGTTAAAGAAATAAACAAACTGTAATTTTCAGTTAATAGGTTTCTAATGACTTTAATCTTTAAAAAAAATGCATTCTTCATAGAAACATCAAAACTAACTTTACATATCAATTATTTATGACCATACCTTTGCGCAATGAGCCTCAGTTCATTGGTGAGAACATTAGCATCAGAAGTTATGCCTGCCACACTACAGGCCATATCCCTTGCAGAAGAGAAACACATTTATCTGTAATTAGGGAGGATGTTTGCCAGAGGTATTTTACAAGTTTTAAAATACAATAAATTCTATTAGAAATTCACCATGCTTACTCACAGTTGCTACACCCTTCAGGCAAAAACTACGTGAGTTTTATCTTTGTAGGAAACTTTCAATTTGACGTCATTCAACACATAAGATAAACAAATGCACCCTTGATCTTCACAACAGATGTATTTACCATCACCACCCTGTGAACTGGGCAAGAGAATAAACACTAGGAAGCTAGGGTAAATCCCAAGAAGATTCAACCACAAGGAAGAAAAATGTTTTGCCAGATAGGAAGACAGACTACTTCACACTCTTGGGTGTAAGTACTCTTTCAAAGGCCTCACTTGATGGGGGTGAAGGTGAAGGGACCCAAAGGGCAGGATATTTCTGAGCCTGACAAGGAAGCTCAGGGCCAGGCTCGCTGGGAGGGGTGCATTTTCTTTATCTACCCTCCGTTTCCTGAAGGCTGCCCTGGACCTCCTACAGCCTTGACTCCTCTGGCACTGTGCCCAATCAAGCCTGCAGGCTGCTTGAGAGGGCCCAACAGTGACTCTGTGGAGGGATGACACTTTCTGGGGTACATGTATCAAAAAGGCCCTATAGCCAACATTCACATGGTGTACCACAGAAGGGAGGGTCTCGAATCAGCAAATCCAGCTCTCTGTTAGCTGCAGTCCTGAACACCCAAGTATATCAGAAATATCACTAGTGTACAGGCCCTGTCTAACCTTTTCCAAGACTTCCAGGAGGCGTGGTCTTTGGTAAGATTCAGTATAATTAAAACTAATTCCTCGTAACCATTCTAAACAATACCTCGAGGTCCTCCTATATTCCTAACACTGTGCTAGCTTATTTCACTCATTCATTTTATGTCACTGAATTGCCACGATCACTCCAGTAGGCTCTACTGGAGGCCCAGAGAAGTTAAACAACAGGTATGAAGTCACAGCTTGTATTGGTGGAACCTAGATTTAACCCAAGGCTGAGTGACCACCATGCCTGTACTCTCATCGCTATACAACATTTCTCCACTGAGTACCTGGCCCTGCATTTATGGTCGTGGGCCTCAAGGAGGTTTCAAGCAAGTAAGTTAAAACCAGGAATTTTCGGAAGTAAAAACACAACCAACTGTTCAATTGTACCGTGTCATGGTGCACAGCCCTCCCAAAATATGATGAGATGTTTTCAACTCTCTTCCCTAAGATTGCACTTACTCATTTAGTTTATAAATTTTTTCGGAAAAAAAGACTTCATCAAGAAGCTTGTGGATGTTGCGTCTCTCTGCTGCAAGCAGAACACCATCGTTTGCTAAAATTCCCAAACAGGTGCCTGCGTGTCCAATAGCTTCCATGGCATATTCAACTTGGTACAAGCGACCTACAAAACACAAGCAGCAAGAAACCAAGACTCTCCTCCTTGTTCTTGCACCACTGGTTCAAGAGCAATCAGCAACAACACTAGAGAGCTACAGACAACTGTCCCACTTTTACTAATAGTCCTAAGAAGCACACAATTAACCTAGTGACCATAACGACCTCAAAGTACAAAAAGGATGAACAACTTAACAGTTAAAAATATTTAGTTTTATTTGAGACAGATCAAACAATTTATATTTTACCTTCTGGAGAAAATATAGTGGTCCTGGAGTCATATCTTCGAGACTGCAAAGGAAAAACATACAAGTGATTTCTACCCACTAAAAATAAGTCAACCCCTGCAAACCCACAAATTATTTTATAGAACACATCCTGGCATGCAAAATTCAGAGTGTGGGAGGAAACTGATAAGAAGATATCATTCCATTTCAATTTTCTCATGCAAGTTGGTAAGATGAGTACAAGCAATTCTATTTATCAGGCAACCGTTTATTGGCATGTGTATTAACTCACCATGTTTTCTTAGGTTTATGATAATTCCTGTAAAAAGAAAATAAGGTAATTATTAAAATGAAACTTACAATTTAAAAAGCATTTCTTGACTTGAAAAAAATCTGTTTTGTCCACTCTCTTCATTCAGCCAACATTGTGGTGCACCCAGGCACTATGCTAAATGCTGAAATACCAAGATAGGTAAGACCAACCTCTTTCCTAAAGAGTTTACAGTGAGGGAAGCAGATACAGAAGGACAGTTATAAAGCAGTGTGGAAACAGAGGCACTAAGGGTAGAGTGGGAACAGGTTGGAGAAAATCCAGAAAGTAGTTTTTGTGAAACAAATACAGAATATGAGCCCATATTAGAGGCAGAAAGGCAGAAATAAGGCTGAGAACACTCCGGTCTAAGAGGAAGACTAGGGGAAGAAAGGAGGAAAAGGCATTCCAGGCAGAGGAGAAAGCACGGACAAAGGGCACTGAGGCAGGATCGCTCAAACGGGTAAGACAAGTGGCTGAAGTTAAAAAAATATATATGACATGGAAGCAAACTAGATGTCCATCTATAGATGAATGAGTAAAGAAGCTGTATTCATAGGCACAATGAAATATTAGTGGGTCATAGTAAGGAACTAACTGAAGTCAGTTGAACCCAGGTGGATGAATCTAGATAGAGCCTGTCATACAGAGTGAAGTGAGTCACAAAGTGAAAAACAAATACTGTATATTAACACATATGCAGGAATCTAGGAAAATGGTACAGATGAACCTATCTGCAGAGTAGGGATAGAGATGTAGAGAAAGGACTTGTGGGCACAGTGTGGGGCAGGAGGAAGAGGCTGGGACGAATTGAGAGTAGCAGTGGAATACACACACCATCATGTGTAAAACAGGGAACTAGTGGGAAGCTGCTGTATGGCACAGGGGGCTCAGCCTAGTGCGCTGCGTCAGCCTAGAAAGGTGGGATGGGAGCGGCTGGGAGGAAGGGCTCAGAGCAAGGGGACATATGTATACTTATGGCTGATTCACAACTTGTTCAGCAGAAACCAACACAACATTGTTAAGCAATTATCCTCCAATTAAAAATTTTTAAAAATATATAGATAGATGAAAAAAACTAAAGAACTAAACAAGTATCTAGATCATGCAGAGCTTTGAATGCCAAGCTAAGAGGCTCAGGCTTTCTCCAGAGGATGATACCGGGGTCCTGAACCATGAAATGGAGAAGCGTGACAGTAATCTTGGGCATTATTACTATTTCTGCAGAAGACAACATTGGGGCTCAGCGTGACTTGGTGGAAAAGCCAAACTTCGGCTTCCAGAGCCAATTTTCCCAAATCCTGGAATACTGAGAATTAAGAACGGGAAGATAAGCAGGGATCAGGCCCCGAAGGCCCGCATGCCCAGGTTAAAAACTGTGAATTTTATCTCTTAAGCAATGGGGCTCCAAGGAATGATGCTGGGCCAGAGAGCCACAGAAGCTGACTGGCATTTTCGAAAGATCGCTCTGGCTGGTGAAGACTGGGGAAGAATAATCAGTTATGAGGGTACTGCAACAGGCAGCTGAAAGGTAAGTGTGGCCCTGAGCAGAGAGCCAGGAGGGCACAGAGAGGAGACCCGCCGAGCTTGATTCGCGCGAGAACACAACTTTCTCATCTCCACGCCGGTCAACCGCCCGAGGCGAGTCACCCGCACCTCCTCTCCCGCAGGTTCACTTTCCCGTACCAACTCTTCCTGGGACCGAGGCAGCCCTACCACTCTGTCCTGCCCACCCGGCCCGCGCCCGCCCCGCCGCCCGAGCGTCCCCGGCCCCGCGATGCCCGCTCAGCGCAGGGAAGCCCGATGGAGGCCGGCCGGAGCCAATTCCCCGGCGAGTCCGTCACTGACGAGCCGGTGCAGAGTCATCGTGCCCACGGTTCCTCGGCGGCCGCTGCAGGCCGGGACCCGGTCTGCCGCGACTCTCACGGCTCCGGCCTGCAGGGAGAGCGGCCAAGCTTCCGAGGGTGCGCAGTGGGTAAAGGCTCACCGGAGGGAAGACGCTGAAGAGTGGAGACTAACACCGAGCACCTTTCTCCGCGGGAGAGACACCACAGTGCCCGAGAATCCGCTGCTAATATGGCTCCCGCGCGTGCGCAGAACCGCCGGGGGTGGGGCAGCCGAGGACGCGGAAGTTCTTCTGGGGGGGGCGGAGCGAGAGTCTGTTGCCCTCATGGGCTATGGGGAATTGGGGTAGGAAGGCACTGGCAGGGATCTCAGCCCAACGAAGGGGAACTAGAACAAGAGGAGGGCGGGAAGACCCTGGCCAAGGAGAAGTGGAATTTTGGCTCATGACCCTTTCCCACGCTTTGCGTTCTATTTTCACTTTCTGTTCGGCCCTAAGTCATACCTCAGGAGAGCAATGATGTTCAGTTCGGTCAGATCAGTCGCTCAGTCGTGTCCGACTCTGCGCCCCCATGGACTGCAGCCCGCCAGGCTTCCCTGTCCACCACCAACTCCAAGAGCTTACTCAAACTCATGTCCCTTGAATCGGTGATGCCATCCAACCATCTCATCCTCTGTCATCGCCTTTTCCTCCCGCCTTCAGTCTTTCCCAGCGTCAGGTCTTTTCCAACGAGTCAGTTCTTCGCATCAGGTAGCCAAAGTATTGGAGTTTCAGCTTCAGCATCAGTCCTTCCAATGGATATTCAGAACTGATTTCCTTTAGGATGGTCTGGTTGGATCTCCTTGCTGTCCAAGGGACTCTCAAGAGTCTTCTCCAACACCACAGTTCAAAATTATCAATTCTTCGGTGCTCAACTTTATAGTCCAACTCTCACATCCATAAATGACTACTGGAAAAACCATGGCTTTGACTAGACAGACCTTTGTTGGCAAAGTAATGTCTCTGTTTTTTTTAATATGCCATCTACGTGGGTCATAACTTTTCTTCTCAGATGGTAAAGAATCTTCCTGCAATGCAATGCGGGAGACCTGGGTTCAATCCCTGGGTTGGGAAGATCCCCTGGAGAAGGGAATATGAACCCACCCCAGTATTCTTGCCTGGAGAGTTCCCTGGACAGAGGAACCTGGTGGCTATAGCCTGTGGGGTCGCAGAGAGTCAGACAAAATGACTGAGCAACTTAACACTTTCACTTTGCCTTCCCTGGTGGCAATGGTGTGGGACCGCCTATTAATTGGTTGCTTTTCCTGCCCTGTTCGCAAAACAGGCCCAAGCACCTCAGATTTTACCCTTCACCCTCCCTCTTATTATCTCCCTTTTTGAATATACCTTCCACTTTCATTGCTAATACATGTGTTTTTATACATATAAAGCAAATTTTCATGAGGTTTACATCTTTGGGAGAACTTTCACCTTAGTATCCTCCTCTGCCTTTGATGTCATTAGAAAGGATTCCTCTGACCAATCTAGTTAAAGCAATACCCTACCATCACCATACACACCTGTTATCTTCTATACAGAAACTATGTTTATTTGCATCCTCATTATCCATCTATTCCACCACTTTAAAATATGGCTTCAGTCCCTATGTAAACTACTATTCATGTTTTAAGTTTCTTCAAGGGAGATGATTGACTAGGTCTGAATTAACTTGTAGTCATTTGCTCACAGTCTCCTCCAAGAAAAGGTACTCAGGGTAGGGACTTTGTCCTCTTCATGTTGGTCAAAAATTTATTATGCAGAGTTCTGGGCTTTGAAAAGGAGGTATCTTGGGAATGAGCTGTGGTTTGAGGTCTCTCCATTCATTTCTGCTTCCCAGGCACGTAGGAAGGAGAGCCAAGGCAAGATGGCAAGAGCCACATCCAGACAGATGGTATTCTGAAAGCATCCTTAGGTGGCAGTGTAACCTTTGGGATCTCTGAGGATCCCTGCCACCATAGTTCGTCCTGCAGAATTAAGCATTAAGAGTTTTAAGTGAGAAGTAGAATTTATTAGGTCAAAAGAAGAGGGAGCCATTGAGATAAAAGAGCAGAAGTAAAAATGAGTTTAACAAGTGGCTGACAGAGTAGTTCTGTCTGGCCAGAGTGAAGAAGTCAATAAACACAGGAAAAGAGGAAAGGTATTTTAGGCCAAATTTAGAACATTTTCAGTGACAGAATTTTTTCTCTGTAGGTAGTGGGAAAGAGGATTAAATTGATGTTTTAGGATGATGAAGCCTCATGATCTCCTGTCCCACATGTTCCTCCTACAATGTGGCATGGATGCTTCCCACTGAGAGGCTGTGTGTCCCCTTGCCCTGAATCTGGGTGGGTTTGTGACTTCAATGGAAGTAATATCATATGACTTTCAAAGGCAGGTCATAAAAAATATATTCCTGTCTTGTTCTCTTGGGCAGGTGTTTCTTGGAACCCCAGCACCATGCTGTAAGGGAGCAGAGACGAAACGGAGAGATGTTCCACCAACAGCCCAGATGAGGCTCCAGCGTGTCCCGCACGCTGGATTTGTGAGTGAGGATTCCTCCAGATGATTTTAGTCCTGTCACTGAATCTCCCTTAGCCATGAAACCTCCCCTAGCATTCAGGTTTTCCCAGTGAAGGCCTCAGACATCGTGGAGCAGAGACAAGCTGTTCTGGTGCCTGTCTGAATTCATGACCTGAAGATACAATAAGATAAAAAAAATTATTGAGCTTTTAAGCCACTAAGTTTTTGGTTAAATTGCCACACAGCAATATATGTAACTAGAGTTTTTATTTGCCCTAATATGAAGGATGTAGCCCTCTAGGCTCTTCTGTCCACGGAATTCTCCAGGCAAGAAGACTGGAGTGGGCAGACATTCCCTTCTCCAGGGGATCTTCCCGACCCAAGAATCGAACCCAGGTCTCTTGCATTGCAGGCAGATTCTTTGCTGTCTGAGCCAACCAGGAAACCTTAATATGAAGGATGTAGGTTGGATAACAAGACCAGAAACTAAAGCTCTGTTGCAGTCGAGAGGGGCTAAAAGCCTGGACAGGAAAAGATATTTGCAAGAGTAGAGTCTTTGCTGGACAAATGGTATTAATTCCCAAACCTAGAACTGGATTTTCTCCTCATTGGTGGAAAGAACCAAAGACTGGCACCTGTAGATGTGCGTCCATTCTAACAGTTCATCAGACAGACCTTTATTAAGGGTGTGCTAGGGGCTGGGCAGGGAACTTGGTTCTGAAGATAATGAAATAAATATTATTGCGTTTATGCCACCAAAGAGTTTATAAGCCACATTGAACTGATTGACTGGAGATAAGCTGCAGCAAACACCAAATAGTAAAATTGCAATGCAAGGCAGCACGTATTTTATTGAAAGGGTGGTCAGCATTATTTGTATTCATAATTCAGGGAAAGAGAACCCATGTTAACAGGAGGACCAAACAAGTAGGAAATCTTGAACTCAGAAACCTAAGAGTTTCACAGTGTAAGAAAATGAATAGTGGTCTGGGACTGAAATACAAGTTTTAGTTCATTTTTCTAGTCCCCAGTTTCCTGAATGGTCAAGCCAGATAAAAATCACAACCCCTTAAATTTGAGAGGTGTAAGTATTTTTCTGTGAACCATCTCATTTGATTGTCCTAACACAGGGTGTGTGTTAGGTGAGCCCCAGGGAGGAGAGGCAGGGAGAGAGAGGAAGTGGTATGGGTACCTGGTTCTCTTGGAGCAAACTCCTTCAACTTTTTAAGCATCTATTTCCTCATCTGAAAATGGGAATTAATCATAAGAGTACTTCTCTCATGGGTTTATAGTGGAGATTAAGTGAGATAATGTATGTAAAGTACTGTGATATAACATAAAATATGTTTGGTCTTTGTCCCCTGTTTGAAAGCCTTTAAAACTCTTGTAATTTTCTGAGTGGTAGGGGAGAGAGGAGTGTCTTTTTTATTCATAAAAATGTAGCTGCTTTCAGCTACATCTGAATTTATGATAACGAGGTGAGTCAAGAAGGATGGGGGCTGGTTATGAACGGAACGAACCAAGTGACTAGAGGACTGGAACTTTCAGCCTCACTCCTGCCTTCTGGGGAGGGGGAGGGGGGGAGATTGATTTAACCACCAGTGGTCAATGATCTGATCAACCATACCTACATAATGAAGTCACTATAAAAGCCCTAACCAAAGAGGTTCAGGGGCTTCTGGGTTGGTGAGCAGATCCACATGCCAGGAGCATGGTGCTCTGCAACTCGAGACAGACAGAGCTTCGGTGCTTAGGCCCCTTCTGGACCTCACCTTATACGCTTCTTCCTCTGTTCATCTTTTATTATCATACCCTTTATAATAAATTAATAAACATAAGTAAGCATTTCCCTGAGTTCTGTGAGCTGTCTTAGCAAATTATAGAACCCGAGGAGGGGCTCATGAGAACTCCCAACTTACAGCCAGTTGGTCAAAAGCACAACCTGGGACTTGAGGCTAGCATCTGCAGTGGAGGCAGTTTTGAGGGACTGGGCCCTTAACCTGGGGGGTCTGCTCTAGCTCCAAATAGTTAGTGTCAAATTGTTTAATGTGAGGGGAAAACCCTACATGTTTAGTGTCAGAATTATCGTGAGAGTAGAAAGAGTTTTCTTTTAAATACTTAATACTCAATAAATATTGGTTTTCATTATATATCGCTAAACAGTACAGCAGGAAGGATATGGATTTGATCATCATTTGCTGATCTAAAATTCTGATTCCTAAGAATCAGATCACTGACTGAATCTGAGAAGCAAAAGGAAAAGTACTCCAGTTTGGGTAACCTGGTTCATTCATTTAGCAGACATTTATTAAGTCTTTTATATGTGCCAAGCCCTGTGCTCAGAACTTTGCATTAATCTCTAAGAAATCCTCACAACTAGCTCCTTGAGGTAAGTGTTACAGGAACTGTAAGACAGGTGCTACTTCACCTTCACAGACAAGGAAACTGAGGCACAGAGAAGTTAAAGGTGAACATAAGAATGATACAAATGGGTGATACAAGAAAATTCGGAGACCTAGTTTGGAGAGAACAGATAGCTCTATAGGTAGGTCGTTAGATGGATATATATATATTCTCATATATATCAAAAGAGATAACTACTAAAAAGGTGTTTGAATGGCCAGGATTCTACAGTCGTCCACAGAGAATGGAGAGCTACACTGACAAGACTAAGTAAATGACTATTTACTGTTTATCATACTAAGGGAGACAGGACCAGAAATCAGTGAGGGAAATACAGTGGTGTGAATAAAGTCAAGGATACATAAGCTATGTTCTCCAATATTATATATTCATATGAAAAGAAACATAAATGGTAGAGGATTTAAAAATATCTGCCTAGGGTCTTTTTCAGTATCAGTGTGAAAACTGTTTAGATATCTCACAAGTTAGTGGCTTGTCTGGGTGTCTTATTTGCTTACTTGCAGTTCCAGTGAGTTCGGGCATCTGCCTCTGGAGTTTCAGTTTCAACTGCCCTCTCAAACAAGTTAAAGCTTTCTCTTATGAGTACTGCATCTGTTTTCTCCTGAGGCATCTTAGTGTGTGCCTTATTTTCTCCAGCCTTTCTTTTAGGATACATTAATTTTGAAAATATTTTTAAAGACCATTGGAAAGGTACTATACCAGTGTAAGAATGGATGAAAGAAAAAAAAATTTACATGGTTTCTGCCCTCAAATAGCTCTTAGACTAGATGACTACATGGCTATCACCCATGATACCAAGTGATGTGCCATATAAAAGGCAGGGTACAAAGAGATTATGAACAATGAAGAGATGGGAGAAGGCTTCATAGAACTGGTGATACGTTAACTAGGTCTGTATGTTGCACTCACTTATCTAAAATATGTGAACATGTCTATACATATAGACATGTCCTTTTAAAGTTAAAAAAAAATCATTGATCTTGAGAGACTATTTGATTCAAAATATCACTGCATGTTTGATACACAAGGCAAATGAAACCCTTAGAAAGACATGCTTGCTCATGCAGTACTTTCTTAGGTTAAAAAATGGTCATGAAATTACTAGAAGACCTTAGTGGTTACATGTGGATTGAAATGTTTCATCAATTCATCTTTAACGGTGCAGGAAAACCCTTTATGGAATTAGATTAGGTCCTATTGGTTCTTCATTATCCAAGTTAATGTGAATTTTTATCTAGTCACATGGAGATCCCAGATTCGTAGGACTTGGCAGTTTCAAACCAG
Organism: Capricornis sumatraensis; assembly: GCF_032405125.1. Lineage (NCBI taxonomy): Eukaryota > Metazoa > Chordata > Mammalia > Artiodactyla > Bovidae > Capricornis > Capricornis sumatraensis. The sequence continues at coordinate 38,304,170 of NC_091087.1, read as the reverse complement.
ATTTCTTCTACAGCTTTCTGGCCCATGTCAAACATTTGCTGTAAGTGCTTCCACCCAGTTTTTGCAGTAATCATGAGATATTCTTCGTTCTCTGGGTATAGCTGGCAAGAATATGCAGCTAGGACAAGTGACTGACAAAACCGGCTGCATACAAGTAGAAACAAAGCACCCCTCTCCACAGGAGTCAGGGGGACCACACTTTCAAACCCAGCAAGGACATGGCCTCCTACTTGTATAGGAGTCTTGCTTTCAATCATCATGTACATGATGGTGATCGCTGCTTCAAACACATAGTAACCATAGCTCATGTCATCAAAATCCAAAATCCCAGACACCTGATATACAGCATCTCCAAAGGCTGACTCTCTGGACTCTATTAAGATGTTGTGGTCGTTAAGATCTCCGTGATTGATACCTGAAAGGAGAAAAATCAAGCCAAGTAAAAACAGTTGTTTAATACCCTAGTTCATTCTCTTTCCATTCCTTCTTTTCAGATGGTGATGGTGGTTTAGTTGTTAAGTCATGTCCAACTCTGCGACTGCATGGCCTGTAGCCTGCCAGGCTCCTCTGTCCATGGGATTTCCCTGGCAAGAATATTGGAGTGGTTTGCCATTTCCTTCTCCACTTTCTCAGGTATGAGCATTCAAATAATTTGATGAGCAATCAGAGATAAAGAGCTAAACCCTCTTTTTCTTGAGAAATAAAACAATTTCCTCTGAAAAGGATAAAAGCAGTTAATTTTGGTGGTTGCTTTTGCTTTTCATCAGTACAAGGACAGAAGAGAGAGACTGGAGTCATTGCAAACACCTGATTTTTGGCTCTGAGCCAATGAAAATGGAAACGTTTCATCAATTCATCTTTAAGTTCTTTACCCTTTACTTGTCTAATATACATAGATATATACATATATACATTCATGTTATTATAGTGCTAGAATGGACCAGATGTGCCTTTATTTTAACCTAGAAAAGAAATTTCTGATGACAAAGTAATTCTGAATTTCTCTAGTCTTCTGATTACTGGAATAGATGTTATTTTAAGTCAGTACCACTCAAAGTGGGGGGCCTGTGGCTAGTGCTGGCTCACAAACTGTTATTAGTGTGCATGAGAATAAAAACAGACATTGAGACTGTTTGACTTTTCATCAAGAGTATGACAGGGGCCTTATCTCATTAACAGTATAGCCCAGTTTTGGTGTTGTCAAATGCTTGTGGTAAATCATGTGTGGTGTGAGCCATGAATTAATCTTGCACAGTAGGGCCAAATGTATCAGGCTTCAGGGAGTTGGAAGAAAAACGCAAACTTGTCTTTTACCATGGAGAGTTTGAGAAGCACTGATTTAAACCACTCAGGATTAGGAGGAGATGGGGATGTCTGTGTATACTGAAGCGGTGAGTCACGTACTTTATAATAAGTGCATGATATAAAGTCCATACTATTAGCTTTTAAATATAATTCTGATTTCTTCTATATGACTTACGGTTGTGTAAATCATGCTTAAGTGATGTAGCACAGTGGGTGGCCTGATAGAAGCAATGAATATTACTGTAAACTACATGTTTCTGATATGGGGATTTACCCTATGATTGATACCATGTCATAGTTTCACTGACAATATTTTTTCTTCCTTAGAGGTTCATAAAGCAATTTGATATCTTATACAGTGGATTGGTATTTTAGAATAAATGAAATATATTACTTCATGAATGCAATCTGTATATGTGGAAACCTCTCTCATTTCGTTGCTTCTTTTCACGTGTCCAGTGGCCTATTAAAAAAGTGATCCAGCTATTTAGTGCTTGGAATAAAATAACAGAAGTAGTTGAATTTGAGAATTAACAAAAGAAAAGAAAGAGTTCTGACCAAGATAGGAGAGTGAATTCATACTTTGATAACCCCAATGTACATAGCAATGATAAAAATAAAAAGAGAAAACAAAAGATACACAACCAGCCTCAAAACCAAGATAGATTCATACAAACTGAATAGAAATGCCAAGCACAAGTGAGCAGGGAGAAAGAATAAAGCCACAGGCTTGCCTACTGTGTTCCAGATCAGCAATATGCTTTCCCCCTTTGCGAGAAGGAACTTAAAGTGCTACCTGTGCGTTGGGAAACACGCTCACCACATGAAGCTGGAGGCAGTGAAGAGGGCCTCCTAACTCATAAAAACAGGACCAAATCTGCTACTAACCCACTGCTTAGATGACTTCTGTTCCAAGGAGGGAGAAGGACGCAAATATAGCCTTGAAACCAAATGCTAAACCTGGATGCTGTGTGAATATATCCTATGCCCAGTTACTGAAGTCTTTGGTTCAATGTCTATGGTCAGTTTCTTGTTCTTGCTCTTGGTAACCGATTTCCCTGTGTGCTGATATAGAGTATGGCCCAAGGCAGTTACTATAGAAAAGTAATCAAGAAGAACTTCTAAAACTGAAAAATACAATGAATAAATTAAGAATGCAATGGGTGGGTTTAAGAGATTAGACATAGCTAAGAAGATTCAATAAACTACAGAATAGGATAGAACATTTTCCAAAATGCAGCATGGGGAGAAAAAAAGAGAAGGTAATATACACAGAGGATTCAATGGGAAGGCATAATATGAGCTTAATTGGAGTCTCAAAAGGAGAAGAAGGGGATTAGGTGCAGAGGCAAGAATTTTCTATAAATGATGAAAGACAATGTTCACACATAGGTTTGGAAAACCCGAGTAAAGTTAAAAAAAAAAAATCTGAAAAGCAACCCAAAGGAGAAAAAGACAAATTATCTTCAAAGAAACAACAGACTGACAGCTGGCTTCTCAGCAGCAATGGAAGCTAAAAGACAGCAGAATTCTAAAATTCTAAACCCATGAGATCTAAAATTCTATAGGCTGTGAAAATATCCTTCAAGAATGAAGACAAAATAAACACATTTTCAGACAAAAGCAGAGAAAGTTCACCATTAAAGAACTGCATTAAAGGAAATTTGGAAACATGTATTTTGGGCAGGAAGAAAATGACTCCAGAGAGAAGGTTGGGGGTGCTGGAAGATAAAAAGTGAATAATATAAGTAAATCTAAATAAACTTGACTCTATAACAAAAATAATAATGTTTTTTGTGGTAAAAAAAAATATAGAATTAAAGTTTACTAAAACAGCAGGAAGGAGATAAATGGAATTAAATTATTTTAAGGTCCCTGTATCAGACTTTGATAAGTCGAAGTAGCATGTTAGACTTTATAAGGTTATCATTCAAAGTACATAATTTTCTGGAGACAGAGAAAAAAAGACAAAATAATTAGCACAAAAACAATTCACTCAAAAGAAGGGAGAAAGAAAGGTAAAAATGGAAAAGACAGAAAAAAATCAAGAGAACAAAAAATTAGATGGGATAGCTGTATAATGTCAGATGGAGTAGATATTAAGGCAAAAAGCAAGATAAAGAAGGATACTTTATATTGATAAAAGATTCAGTTTTCTAGTAAGATAATAAATCTAATTTTATGTGCACACTGCCTTGAAATATATAAAGCAAAATTTGACAGAAATACAAATAAAAATAGGCAATTCACAGTTAGAGTGGGAGATTTTAAACACATTTTTCTTGATCATTGTTAGAGCAAGTGGACAAAAAGGTGAGCCAACAGTGGTGGTTTGGTTTCGTCGCTAAGTAGTGTCTGATACTTGTGACCCCGTGTAGCCTGCCAGGCTCCTCTGTCCATGAAATTTTCCAGGCAAGAATACTGGAGTGGGTTGCCATTTCCTTCTCCAACAGTATAGAAAATTTAAACAAGATTAATAGATTTGACCTACTGGACATATTTGTACACAACACCTACTGAACACTTTGTACCCAACACCTACTGAATAAATTCTGTTTAGCATACAGGGAACATTTTTTAAAAATTACCAAATGCTTCATTATGAAGTAAATGTTAAGAAATTTCAAAGTGCTGAAATCATATAGAGCTGTTCTGCCCCATATGATAGCCACTGGTCATAAGTTGCCATTTAAATTCATTAAGATTAAATAAACCGAAAGTTCAGTTCCTTAGTTGCACTAGCCACATTTCAAGTGCTCAATAGCCACACAGGAGCTATTATATTATATACACAGATACAAAACATTTCCATCATTGAAGAAAATTCTACTGGACAGCACTGATACAAAGTATATTCTCTGACCATAATGCAACAGTAGAAATCAACAGTAAAAAGATAACTAAACATATCATCATATAGACCTTTTATTGGTCTATATAAATGGAGAGATGGACCAGTGTTCATGGATTAGATTACTCAATCTTATACACATTTTCTCAAAATATAATGTATTCAGTCCACATCTAGCCAAAATCTCAACAAAATTTTTCTTTAAACATGACAAGCTGATTCCAAAATTGATATGGAAACGTAGAAAGAACAAAAAAAGTCAAGACCCTCTTAAAGAGGAACAAGAAAATGAGAGGACATGTTCTATCAGATATGAAGACTTTAAAAGTTAAAGAAATTAAGATAGTATAGTAATCACATGCTAGTAAAGTAATGCTCAATATTCTCCAAGCCAGGCTTCAGCAATAAGTGAACTGTGAACTTCCTGATGTTCAAGCTGGTTTTAGAAAAGGCAGAGAAACCAGAGATCAAATTGCCAACATCCGATGGATCATGGAAAAAGCAAGAGAGTTCCAGAAAAACGTCTATTTCTGCTTTATTCACTATGCCAAAGCCTTTGACTGTGTGGATCACAATAAACTCTGGAAAATTCTGAGAGAGATGGGAATACCAGACCACCTGACCTGCCTCGTGAGAAACTTATATGTAGGTCAGGAAGCAACAGTTAGAACTGGACATGGAACAACAGACTGGTTCCAAATAGGAAAAGGAGTACATCAAGGCTGTATATTGTCACCCTGCTTATTTAACTTATATGCAGAGTACATCATGAGAAACGCTGGACTGGAAGAAACACAAGCTGGAATCAAGATTGCCGGGAGAAATATCAATAACCTCAGATATGCAGATGACACCACCCTTATGGCAGAAATTGAAGAGGAACTCAAAAGCCTCTTGATGAAAGTGAAAGAAGAGAGTGAAAAAGTTGGCTTAAAGCACAACACTCAGAAAACGAAGATCATGGCATCCAGTCCCATCACTTCATAGCAAATAGTTGGGGAAACAGTGGAAACAGTGTCAGACTTTATTTTTTGGGGGGGGCTCCAAAATCACTGCAGATGCGATTGCAGCCATGAAATTAAAAAAACGCTTGCTCCTTGGAAGAAAAGTTATGACCAACCTAGATAGCATATTCAAAAGCAGAGACATTACTTTGCCAGCAAAGGTCCGTCTAGTCAAGGCTATGGTTTTTCCAGTGGTCATGTATGGATGTGAGAGTTGGACTGTGAAGAAGGCTGAGTGCTGAAGAATTGATGCTTTTGAACTGTGGTGTTGGAGAAGACTCTTGAGAGTCCCTTGGACTGCAAGGAGATCCAACCAGTCCATTCTGAAGGAGATCAGCCCTGGGATTTCTTTGGAAGGAATGATGCAGAAGCTGAAACTCCAGTACTTTGGCCACCTCATGCGAAGAGTTGACTCATTGGAAAAGACTCTGATGATGGGAGGGATTGGGGGCAGGAGGAGAAGGGGACGACAGAGGATGAGATGGCTGGATGGCATCACTGACTCGATGAACATGAGTCTGAGTGAACTCCAGGAGTTGGTGATGGACAGGGAGGCCTGGCGTGCTGCGATTCATGGGGTCGCAGAGTCAGACATACTGAGTGACTGAACTGAAGTGAACTGAACTGAACTGAAGTAATCTTTAGGGATGCTCAAATATTCCAGGTATCTTCCTTCCAGGAACACTCTGGGTTGTCAGCTCCCTGCTTTTCCAAAAGATGTTAGCAGCAGTGTGGTTTTTTTGGCCACTACATGTAACAGAAGTGACATCACTTCAGGGCAGATGCTTTAAGATTCAGCATACAATTTACTACATCTCTTTCTCCATACCAATATCCCAGGTGGTGAAAGTTTTATCAGTATAAATCCCCAAATAAGAATACACATCGCTCCAGTCAATCCATGACAGACCTGCAGCTTGTGTGGGAACTAAACCTTTGTTATTTATAAGTCCACAAGAATTTGGGGGTTATTTGTTACTACAGCATGACCTAGCCTAGCTGATACACAGTTGCTATGGGTGCAGAGATAGACAAATAGACCAATAGAGCAAAATACAGTCCAAAATCATATTTGATTTACAGTAGATGTGGTACTGGAAAATAAAGTGGAAACATGGCTTTTTAACACATCTGTGAGAAAATTTATCAGCTGTAAGAAAAATCACACTGTATATACAAATAAATTCCAGATGTATTATAGTCATATTATGAAGGAAAAAAACATTTTTTTTAATTTTTCTGGGCTCCAGAATCACTGCAGATGGTGACTGCAGCCATGAAATTAAAAGATGCTTGCTTCTTGGAAGAAAAGCTATGAACAACCTAGACAGCGTGTTAAAAAGCAGAGATATCACTTTGCTGGCAAAAGATTTGAAAAGGCACTTCACAAAAGAATCTATCCAAATGGCTAGTAAATTGGGAAATACACATTAAAACCACTATAAGAAAACATTACACACACATCATATTGGCAAAAATTGAAGTCTGATGGTACCAAGATTGTAGAGGAATAAAAATTTTATACTCTTCTAGTAGTAGTACAAAGTCATAAAACTGTTCGGCATATCTCTGAAGTTGAATATGGACATGAACTATGGACCTAGCAATTCTATCCCCGAGCTCATGAAGTCATATACCCAAAGAACTCATAAACACATATACCAAGAGACACAAGAAGATTCATAGAGCACTGTTCTTAACAGACTAGAATATTCAAGAACAGAACCACTTGAATATCTTTGAAGAGAGGAATAGCTAATGTGTGGTACATTTATGAATTGCATACTCTACAGTAATAAAAATTAAAGTCAATGGCCACATGCAACAACATGGATAATCCTAGAGAAGTAATTTTAAGCAAAAAAAAACAAAAAAAAACCAAAAAAACCCAGGAAGACAGTTCCCTACAGAATATAGTCTCCCTACAGACTACATACTGTAGGGAGACAGACAGGAGCAGGGAGACCAGTTACGAGGCTACAGCAATAATCCTTAGTCTTTGGGGTTTTTTAACGGCAGCCTGAGCCAAGTAATACAGAAAGCATAGGACGAAAAGGATATGCACTGCCTATCCTCGGCTTTGCAAGAAACGCCCCCTCAGTTCCTTGCCCTTTGACCAGTGCTTCATGTTGGGTCAGAAGGCTCATTACACCCCAAAGAAATTGTTGCCCAGGTACTTTAGGAGATACGCCTCGGCATGCTCATTGCAGCATCGTATATATGTGTGTGTGTGTGTGTGTGTGTGTGTGTGTGTGTGTGTGTGTTCACTACTGTGTCTCTACATTAAGAATAGTGCCTAGCATATAGAATGCACTGGTCAAGCAATATCTGCTGAATAGATGAATGCTCTTAACATAGAAAATTCTAGAATTGGAAAGGCCTTTAGGCATTGACCACTCTATCTAAAGTTCTAAATGACTTGACCATCAATGAACAAATGGGGAAGAGTTTAGAGAAAGATGACAAGTTGCTACTACGGGGCTGAGAGAGAACCCAGGTCTTCTGACTCCAGTAGAGACCTCTTTCACACAGTAAGTGTCTGAAAGTGACTTGATGGCCACCCAGAGGCATAGCTCTCAATTTTTTTTTCTTATATATATATATATATATATATATATATATATATAAACTTAAAATTCCATTAACAAGAGAATAGACTCAAAAATTACATTGAAATAAATTATAGTATACACACACACAATGGAATATTATTCAGCAGTTAAAACTAATCACTAAATGAACTAGAACTACATCTATTAAATGGATCAATCTGAAAAACAGAGTTGAATAAAAAATCAGTTTGCAGGATGATAATATACAGTGTGATGCCATTTATCTAAAGTCTGAAAGTATGTAAAATACTATATAGGTAATTTATAAATACATATGTAGTAATATTAAAGGGCTTCCCTTGTGGCTCAGCTGGTAAAGAATCCACCTGTAATGTGGGAGACCTGACCTCTGGGTTCGGAAGATCCCCTGGAAAAGGGAAAGGCTACCCCACTCCAGTATTCTGGCCTGGAGAATTCCATGGACTGTATAGTCCATGGGGTCACAAAGAGTTGGACACAACTGAGTAATATTAAAAGATGTATGCAAACTTAGTAGGGAGGGGAGAGGCAGAATCATGTAAATTTAAAGGGGCTTCAAATTCAATTTTAAGGGAGATGAAAGTATTATTCTTTAAAAGCAACAGGACCAAATATGATAAAGTATTAAGATTGTTAAAGCTAAGTTGTACCTCCATACTTTTCTGCTGGTTTGAAATTTGACAATTTAAAAATTAAGAAATACACTTACTTGATGCCCCGTGCCCAGCCATCTCAGAGAGAATGAGCCACTTGTGAGTCCCACAGGACAGCCCTGCCTGCCTGGGGTGGCCCATTGGCATCTCCAAGAGCCTGACCTCCTCTGCCCTGGGCTTGGCTACCTCATGCCAAAGCTGGCCTGACTCCCTCCCCAGCTCCCGGGTGGCTGCTGCCCAGCAAAGGCCACAGCACCTCCTGCTCTGGTCAGAGGACTGAGTTTTCTTGGCAGCCTTTAAAGACAATTTTCAAAAACCTTATTTGACTTCTGATGGGGGGGTACTCACATTCTTGAAAATGACTTAGACTGGTCATCACTTCATCCTTGAACAGCTGAATGACCTGTTCAACAATCTCTCGATTCCGATTCTGGCCCAAGGCAAAGAGGTATTTCTCCAGAAGAGGAACACTTTTGAGATTCCAGATGAAGTTCTCCCGATGAAGACTACTTAGCTTTGGGTGATAGAATTTCTAAATCAAAAGCAAAGAAACTCTTAGACTCTTGATAGCACAGGCACTGCTGAGAGGTCTGCTGTGGGCTAGAAGACTGCACCCTCTGAAGGGTGGGCCAGGTGGGCCTTGGGGAAAGGGCTGGCGTTCTCTGATGGTCACTGACTTGCTTCATTTACCTTAATTCACAAAGTGGTCAAATGCCATATTTGCCCAGGATCTCATAGTTTTGAGAGCACATTCCCCTCTCCTCACTGCCCATCCTCATAAGTGGGAGAAGGTAGGATTACCATCTGCAGACTACCAAAGGAATGGAAGCAGCTGTAAAGAGCTCTGCCCTGGGCCCCCGGTTCCCTGTCTGACTTCATCTTTGACAATGTTTTTCCACTCTCTTCCAATCACACTGACACTGGCCTCCCTGCTTTTCAAGGAACACTCCAGGCACTTTCCCACCCCTTTTGTATTTGCTGTTTCCTCCACCTGGGGATCCTAGGAAGCCATATGGCTAGTGGTCACCAAGTCTTTACTCAAAAGTCACCTTCTAGGGGAGGACTCACTGACCACTCCATCTATCCCCTCCAATATTTCATATCCCTCTTCTCTGCTTATCTTTTCTTCCTTAAGCACTTAGCACAAATTGCTAACATTCACCATGATTCACTCATTTACCTTACTGTCTGTTCTTGTTAGAATGTAAGCTCCACAAGGAGCAGGAGCTTATTTTCGGTCTGTTTTGTTCACTACTGTATCCCCACACTTAGAAAGTGCCTGGCATATAGAATGCACTGCTCAAGCAATATCTGCTGAATTAACATAGAAAATTCTAGAACTGGAAAGGCCTTTAGGCATTCTATCTAAAGTTCTAAATGACTTTGACTGTTAATGAACAAATGGGGAAGAGCTCAGAGAAAGATGACTAGTTGCCACTATGGGGCTGTGAGAGGACCTAAGTCTTCTGACTCCAGTCAAGATCTCTTTCACACAGTAAGTGTCTGAAAGTACCTTGATGGCCACCCAGAGGAGTATCTCTCAAAATTTTTTGACCATGGCCTGCAGTATGAAATATGCTTTACGTTACAACCTTGCATACAGGCAACATATACCTAAGGAAAAAAAGTTTCTATAACAATACTTACAACCTTTAATGTGATGTATTCTGAGATTTTTTTTTTTTACTTTATTCCATTTATTTTAAAATGTTCCTCTAAATTGACTTTAACACCCATTCTCATGACCTGGAGTCTGATAACCTCCCCCTTATGTTCCTGTTACCATTAAGATGTCTTTGCTAAGTGGTCATGTAGCCTTTGTTTGAATTCTTCCTGCAGGAGGTACATTTTTACCCTTATTGAAATGGCTCTGTGTTCTTCCTTTTGCTGAGCTAAAATCTGCCTCTTATAGTATCCATACTGTGGGTTCCGACTGTGACCTCTGGGGCTACGGGGAACAGGACTCTCCTGCATGACTGTCCTCCAGACATCTGAAGACAGCACCTCTGCCTCTCAGTCTCTTCTGCAGAGTAAATCTTTCTAGTTCCTTCAGTTCTTTCTCACATGACATGGTTTTGAATCTCCTGACCATCTGATGCATTAAATGTCACTGTGGACCACAAAAACATTCTGCAGAGTAGCACTGAAAACACTGTTGGGAGTTGTGACTTCTGGAAAGTAGGTTTGGAAAGGAAACAATAATGGAGATGATGGAAGAGAGAAAAGAGTTTTGTCTTACACTTTTCATTACTGCTTGATATTTTTACCATGTGCATAAGTTACTTTTATTTTTATTTTCTGTTTTGTTTTCTATTAAAATTTTTTAACTTATTTATTTGGCTGCAGTGGGTCTCTGCTTCTGTGTATGGACTTTCTCTAGTTGCAGTCAGCAGGGGCTGCTTTCCAGCTGAGATGCTCGGGCTTCTCATTGCACTGGCTTCTCTTGTGGAGCGCAGGCTCTAGGTGCTCAGGCTCCGTAGTTGCAGCTCACAGGCTCTGTAGTTGTGGTGCACGGGCTTTGTTGCCCCACAGCATGTGGAATCTTCCCAGAGCAGGAATTGAATCCACGTCCACTACATTGGGAGGCAGATTCTTAACCATTGGACCACCAGGGAAATACTACTTTTATTTTTAAAGAAACCAAATTTAAACACTCTTGTTGGGTTTCCAGCAACAGTCCACTCAGGGAAGACTGAGTCAGCTTCTAAAATGCTAGCACTGTTACCTTGTACATCCTGCTTAGATATGGAGTAGTAGGAAGAACACTTGGGAGTTGTACTTGGAATCAGACAGATCTGGGTTTCAACTGGCTTTATCACTTAATATCTCAGATCTTAGTTTCCTTAACAGTAAGATCAGAGTATCAATACCAACCTCACAGGGAATGTAAATTGCTACAACCATTATGGAAAACAATATGGAGGTTCCTCCCAAAACTAAAGAGTTGGCATATGATCCAGCAAGCCCCCTCCTGGACATATACCCAGACAAAACTATAATTAGAAAAGATACATGCACCCGTGTTCATAGCGGCACTATTTACAATAGCCAAGATATAGAAGCAACCTAAATGTCCATCAACAGAGGGATGGATAAAGATGTGGTGTATATATATACAGTGGAATACTACTCAGCCATAGAAAGAATGAAATAATGCCATTTGCAGCAACATAAATGGACCTAGATATTATCATACTAAATGAAGTAAGTCAGAAAGAGAAAGACAAATAGCCTATCTATCACTTATATGTGGAATCTAAAATATGACACAAGGGAACTTCTCTATGAAACAGAAACAGACTCACAGACATAGATAACAGACTTGTGGTTGCTAAGGGGAAAGGGAGACAGGAGAGGGATGGATTGGGAATCTTGGGTTAGCAGATCCCAACTGTTATACAGGATGGATAAACAATAAAGTCCTACTATATAGTATAGGAAATTATATTCAATATCCTGTTAAGAAACCATAGTGAAAAAGAATATGGAAAAGAACGTGTGTGTGTGTGTGTGTGTGTGTGTATAAATAACTCAATCACTTTGCTGTACAGCAGAAATCAACTATACTTCAGTTATAGTTAACTATAACATGATGAATCAACTATACTTCAGTTCAGTTCAGTCACTCAGTCATGTCCGACTCTTTGCAACCCCATGAACCGCAGTACGCCAGGCCTCCCTCTCCATCACCAACTCCTGGAGTTCACCCAAACCTATGTCCATCGAGTCGGTGATGCCATCCAACCATCTCATCCTCTGTTGTCCCCTTCTCCTCCTGCCCTCAATCGTTCACAGCATCAGGGTCTTCTCAGATGAGTCAGCTCTTCGCATCAGGTGGCCAAAGTATTGGAGTTTTAGCTTCAACATCAGTCCTTCCAATGAACATCCAGGACTGATCTCCTTTAGGATGGACTGGTTGGATCTCCTTGCAGTCCAAGGGACTCTCAAGAGTCTTCTCCAACACCACAGTTCAAAAGCATCAGTTCTTCGGTGCTCAGCTTTCTTTATAGTCCAACTCTCACATCCATACATGACTACTGGAAAAACCATAGCCTTGACTAGACGGACCTTTGTTGGCAAAGTAATGTCTCTGCTTTTTAATATACTGTCTAGGTTGGTCATAACTTTCCTTCCAAGGAGTAAGCGTCTTTTAATTTCATGGCTACAATCACCATCTGCAGTGATTTTGGAGCCCAGAAAAATAGTCAGCCACTGTTTCCACTGTTTCCCCATCTATTTGCCATGAAGTGATGGGACCAGATGCCATGATCTTCGTTTTCTGAAGGTTGAGGTTTAAGCCAACTTTTTCACTCTTCTCTTTCACTTTTATCAAGAGGCTCTTTAGTTCTTCTTTACTTTGTGCCATAAGGGTGGTGTCATCTGCATATCTGAGGTTGTTGATATTTCTCCCGGCAATCTTGATTCCAGCTTGTGCTTCTTCCAGCCCAGTGTTTCTCCCAGCCCAGTGTTTCTCATGATGTACTCTGCATAGAAGTTAAATAAGCAGGGTAACAATATACATCCTTGACGTACTCCTTTTCCTATTTGGAACCAGTCTGTTGTTCCATGTTCGGTTCTAACTGTTGCTTCCTGAACTGCATATAGGTTTATCAAGAGGCAGGTCAGGTGGTCTGGTATTCCCATCTCTCTCAGAATTTTCCACAGTTTACTGTGATCCACACAGTCAAAGGCTTTGGCATAGTCAATAAAGCAGAAATAGATGTTTTTCTGGAACTCTCTTGCTTTTCTTTTTATATGAAAAGTATATATGAAGTATAATATGAATTATACTTCAGTAAAATTAAAAAATATCAACCTCATATTTATCTGTTAATAAACTAAGACATGAGGGGCTTCCCTGATGGCTCAGTGGTCAAGAATCCACCCACCAATGCAGGAAGCTCAAGTTGATCCGTGATCCAGGAAGATCCCACATGCTGTGCAGCAACTCAGCCCGTTGGCCATAACAATTGTGCCTGTGCTCTAGAAGCTGGGAACTGCAACTACTGAGCCCACGTGGCGCAGCTACTTAAGTTTGGTGCCCTGGAGCCTGTGCTCTGCAACAAAAGAAGCCACTGCAAGAAGCCTGCACAATGCAATGAAGAGGAGTAACCCCTGCTCGCTGAGAGAAAAGCCAGTGCAGCAACAAAGAGCCAGCACAATCAAAACTAAATAAATGTTTTTAATTATTAAAAAAAACAAAGACATGAAATAAAGATTTCATACATAATAGGTCCTCAGTAAATGTTTGTTGAATGTGAACTTTGCAGCTGATGTGCTTGACTTCTCTGGTCTTTCCATGTTTTGGCTCCATGACACACCAACCTGAATTTCTGGTAGTTTAATCACTACCCTTTATTAGTCTGTCTACGTCTACCTCTTGTCACCTTCCTCACTCTACCTCTCATCCCAATTCCTATTTCTCAAACACCTTGTTTCCTCTACCATAAATCTGTGACTATACTTATAAGCCTGCCCAGTATTTTCTTCTCTCTTATACTTAAATGAATCTCCTGAGACTAACCTCCAGCTCATCTGTGAACAAAGCTGCAACCAAATTCCAGTACAGGTCAGTTGGTGCCTTTACTTGTGAATGCCCTGATTTTGGCAATGACCACCCACAGCGCTCCTTGTACTCTGGGCCCCCTAAGCCTGCCCACCTGCTGGAAGCTTCAATGCCCCAGCCACCTCCCCAGCAGAACAGAACATTCACAGTCTCTGCCATTTCTATGGGATTAAAATTCTTCACCTAAATGATATCTTGGGCAGACTCCATGGTTCTAGTGTTTGTACAGAAAGTAAGAACTTAGCACCTGCAAAGGCCTGGGGTGAGGTTAGGTAAGGGCATGAACAATGGGAATAAAGCATGATAAAATGCGTTATAACACCTAGTGAGGAATGTTTCTCTTGGTTTCCTCTAGAACTCTCCTGTACTATGTGAGACAACTTAAGTTGCACAGCAGAACAGCACGTGGTTAACTACACAGCAGAACTCACCATCAGCAATGGTGTGGTGCTATCTCCCTCTTAGAACTGTAATTGTCATTTCAGAATTTAGAGGTAAAAGTTGAAACCTCAACTGCAACAGGCACAACAATGCAGTCCACAGGGAGCGTAGAAAGAGAGGTCAATGATAAAGAACTCTTATGGAACAGATGCTCATTTCAACAGCTCATTTTATAGATTTGACTATGGGGGTGGTTGAGAGACTTTCCTGAGCATTCCAATCAGTTCAAAGGTTTCTCTAAATAAAAGTAATATCTGAAAACAATTCCTAAATATACACTGAGTTGAGGGGGCAGAGCAAGTTGCCTCAGGTTGCTACAGAGACAGAGACAACTCTAGAGATCTGTAGATGAACACCTTGAAACTTAGCAGACATGTATGATCAGTACAGAGGATGAGGAAAGCTACTCAAAGCTGGGGAAAGAACCATCTGAAAGATTATAGGGAATAGTACTTGGACAACACAGGGTCAGGAATAGTGCCTGTTCCCACCAATCAGGTTCACAGTTCATGGGACATTAGGTAGAGACTCAGAAGGGTCTTGCATTAATAGTGGGGAATAACCGTCCTACACTAAACCCATTCCTGGTCCCACCCATAAAGTATGAAGTTCAGGTCAGTTCAGTGGCTCAGCCGTGTCCGACTCCTTGTGACCCCATGGACTGCAGCACGCCAGGTTTCCCTGTCCATCACCTGCTCCTGGAGCTTACTCAATCTCATGTCCATAGAGTCAGTGATGCCATCCAACCATCTCATCCTCTGTTGTCCTCTGCTCATCCCGCCTTCACTCTTTGCAGCATCAGGGTCTTTTCCAATGAGTCAGTTCTTCACGTCAGGTGGCCAAAATATTGGAGTTTCAGCTTCAGCATCAGTCCTTCCAATGAATATTCAGGACTGATCTCCTTTAGGATGGACTGGTTGGATCTCCTTGCAGTCCAAGGGACTCTCAAGAGTCTTCTCCAACACCACAGTTCAAAAGCATCAGTTCTTCGGTGCTCAGCTTTCTTTATAGTCCAACTTTCACATCTATACATGACCACTGGAAAAACCTTGCTTTGACTAGATGGACTTTTGTTTGCCAAGTAATGTCTCTGCTTTTTACTGTGCTGTCTAGGTTGGTCATAACTTTCCTTCCAAGGAGTAAGCGTCTTTTAATTTCATGGCTGCAATCACCATCTGCAGTGATTTTCAAGCCCCCCAAAATAACGTCTGCCACTGTTTCCATTGTTTCCCCATCTATCTGCCATGAAGTGATGGGACCAGATGCCATGATCTTCGTTTTCTGAATGTTGAGCTTTAAGCCAACTTTTTCACTCTCCTCTTTCACTTTCATCAGGAGGCTCTTTAGTTCTTCTTTACTTTCTGCCTTAAGGGTGGTGTCATCTGCATATCTGAGGTTATTGATATTTCTCCCAGCAATCTTGATTCCAGCTTGTGCTTCATCCAGCCCGCCATTTCTCATGATGTACTCTGCATATAAGTTAAATAAGCAGGGTGACAATATGCAGCCTTGACGTACTCCTTTCAAGACTTGGAACCAGTCTGTTGTTTCTTGTCCAGTTCTAACTGTTGCTTCTTGACCTGCATACAGATTTCTCAGGAGGCAGGTCAGGTGATCTGGTATTCCCATCTCTTGAAGAATTTTCCACAGTTTGTTGTGATCCACACAAAGGCTTTGGTATAGTCAATAAAGCAGAAATAGATGTTTTTCTGGAACTCTCTTGCTTTTTTGATAATCCAGCAGATGTTGGCAGTTTGATCTCTGGTTCCTCTGCCTTTTATAAATCCAGCTTGAACATCTGGAAGTTCACAGTCTATGTATTGTTGAAGCCTGGCTTGGAGAATTTTGAGCATTACTTTGCTAGCATTACTTTGAGATGAGTGCAACTGTGTGGTAGTTTGAGCAATCTTTGGCATTGCCTTTCTTTGGGATTGGAATGAAACAGATATTTTCCAGTCCTGTGGCCACTGCTGAGTTTTCCAAATTTGCTGGCATATTGAGTGCAGCACTTTCACAGCATCATTTTTTAGGACTTGAAATAGCTCAACTGAAATTCCACCACCTCCACTAGCTTTGTTCATAGTGATGTTTCCTAAGGCCCACTTGACTTCGCATTCCAGGATGTCTGCCTCTAGGTGAGTGATCACACCATCGTGATTATCTGGGTCATGAAGATCTTTTTTGTATAGTTCTTTTGTGTATTCTTGCCACCTCTTCTTAATATCTTCTGCTTCTGTTAGGTCCATACCATTTCTGTCCTCTATTGTGCCCATCTTTGCATAAAATGTTCCCTTGGTATCGCATTTTCTTAAAGAGATCTCTAGTCTTTCCCATTCTATTATTTTCCTCTACTTCTTTGCACTGATCACTGAGGAAGGCTCTCTTATCTTTCCTTGCTATTTTTTTGGAACTCTGCATTCAAATGGGTATTTCTTCCCTTTTCTTCTTTGCCTTTAGTGTCTCTTCTTTTCTCAGCTATTTGTAAGGCCTCCTCAGACAACCATTTTGCCTTTTTTCATTTCTTTTTCTTGGGGATGATGTTAATCATAGCCTCTTGTACAATGTCACGAACCTCCATCCATAGTTGTTCAGGCACTCTATCTATCAGATCCAGTCCCTTGAATCTATTTGTCACTTCCACTGTATAATCATAAGGGGGATTTGACTTCGGTCATACCTGAATGGCCTAGTGGTTTTCCCTAATTTCTTCCATTTAAGTCTGAATTTGGCAATAAGAAGTTCATGATCTAAGCCACAGTCAGCTCAGATGTATTAAGACACAAACTACAAGTATTAAGACAGAAAATCACCAATCTGCTTCCAAGTGACTTAACCAAACAACTCAAGGAAGCTCAGTGAACACCAAGCACAGGAAACATCACGATCAAATTGCTCAGAAACAGAGATAGAGACAATCTTAAGACAAACACACACACAGATGACATACATATTAAATTCAGAGGAACAATCTGACAGCGGATTTCTTGTCAGAAATAATGCAAAAGAAGAAAGTAGTGGCATGTGTTTGAAGCACATTGGAAAAGACAGTCAACCTGAAAGTTTATGTCCAATGAAAATATCTTTCAAAAATGAATGTGAAACAAAGACATACAAAAGCTGAAAAAATTCATTATCAGCAGCCCCACACTATAGGAAATGTTAAATGAAGTCTTTTAGGTAGATGGGAATAATAAGGATCGACAAAAAGTATGAAGAGCACTGAAAAAGGGAACCACATAGGCAAATATATAATTTTTTCCTAATTAAATCTCTTAGAAGATAATCAAAAGTTTAAACAAAAATAACAATGTATAAGTAAAAAGTCTGACAACAATAGGTATAGGTCTTCCTGGGTGGTGCTAGTGGTAAAGAGTCCACCTGCCAATGCAAGAGACACAGGGAGGTGGGTTTGATCGCTGGGTCAGGAAGATCCCCCTGGGATAGGAAATGGCACCCCACTCCAGTATTCTTGCCCGGAAGATTCCATGGACAGAGGAGCCTGGTAGGCTATAGTCCATGAGGCCACAAAGGGTCAGACATGACTGAGTAACTGAGCATGACAACAATAGAATAAGGACAGGAGGGAAGAAGCAGAAGTATACTGTGTCAGGTATGTGTACCATACACGAAGTGACATAACGTGAAGGCAGAGCGTGATCAGGTAAAGATGCACTCTATAAACCCTAGAGCTACCACTAGAATCAACAGTTACAGCTAATAAGCCAACAAAGGAGGTTAAATGAAATCATAAAAAATACACAAGCCAAAAGAAGGCAGGAAAAAAAAAAAAGCAAATTAGAGAAGAAAGAACTGATGTGACAGAAAGAAAGTAGATATCAAGATGACAGGCTTAAACCGAACCAAACAAAAATCACATTAGATGTAAATGCTCTAAACATCCCAACTAGAGAGCACAGATTATCAGACTGGATTACAGAAAAAACCAAGATTCATATATATGCTGCCTATAAGAAATATACTTTTACTATAAAGCAGAATTTTTTTCCCTCATTCCCAGAAAACAATAAATAACAAGTCTTTTAGGGTAGAGAGAATTAAAAATAACCCTCCTAAAGCTTCTTGTTAAAGTGTTCTCAGCCCTGTCTCACCTCTCACTTAACCCTTCTAAAGGCTCTGTCTTACTCTTTTCTCTAAAGCGCCAACCAGACGGAAAAAAGAAAGACAGAATCAAGGAAGGGGAGCAGGCAAGCTGATCCCAGCAGACACTAATGGAGCACGTGTGGCATGCATAGGGGCTGATCTGCTTTTCTGTATGGCAGGAAGCCTTAAAAAACTTCCACAGATCTCAGCACCTTCCAGACCCATATCTGATACTCCTCCCCTTCCCATCCCTCCAGTCCTTTGTTCCAGGCTGTGAAGGTGACTCCAGGATTGCTTCAAGGGGAGAATCCTGCCTATTTCAGAATGGAGTTTTGTCCCAGTAGATCCAGTTTAGAATCCATGTCCTGCTCAGCACTTTCCTCTCCTCCATCCTTAACATTAAATCAATCACCAAATTCAGTTGGCTCTGTCTCCTAAATATATTTTGAACCTTTTCTTGGTTCCTGTCCTCAATCAGCTTTTGCTTGATCACTGCATTAGCTCCCTAGATGCATTCCCTGCCTCCATTCTGGTTTTCGGCCAATCTAGCCATTATATTGGACCTAAGCAGGCTATAAATTAGAACGTTTTTCCTGTTTAAAAAGCCTCCAAGTCTCCCTACTGTCCAAGAAAATAAGACAAAGTCCAAGCTTCTTACGATAACACATTTTATAATCTGACTCCACCCTATGTTTCCAACTTCAGCTCCTGTCTCTCTCAGGTGTAAACCCTATGCTCCAGCCACAGTAAATTATTCAGAGGTTCTGGAACATGGTCATTGTTCTGCCATGGTTTCCTGCATGCTCTTTCCTTTCACTGAATACCCTTCCTCCTTTTCTCTGACTGACTGATGAGTTCAAGACTTTTAAAACCAGCTCATAAGCTTTTTTAAATTAAAAAACTTTTTAGGAAGCCCTCCTTGACTATCTAATATGTATTTGACACTGCTAGACACCAAGGATAAAAAACGAATAATTAAGATGTAGACCAATTTCTTAAGAAGATTATTGTTTCTTATATAGCATATGTAACAGGAAGTACAAGCAACTGAATTACACTACCATCATGGTAGACTGTTACCCCAATGGCCTCCTATGAACCATGCCTCCTGGTGTACATGCCCTTGTGCAGCTTCTCCTACTTGGGATTAGACATGTCACTTGCTTTGGCTAATGAAATGTGAGCTAACATGATTCAAGTAGAGTCTTGATAAGCAGTCGTCCACTCGGGGCTTGTCTTTTTGAATCTGTCTCGGAAGCCAGCAGTCATGTTGCAAGGATGCTCAAGACCATCCTGGAGGATGAGACACCACATGAAGAAAAAAGGACACATGGAAAGGATCTGAAGCACTGCAGCTAAATAGAGCTGCATGAGTGACCCCAATTAATACCAAGAAGAGCAGAGGGACCCAGTCAGTCAACCCATAGAATCATGTGAGTTGATGGATGCACAAGATCCAATGGAGCAAAGAGCAGGAAGTGATCCTCTTTGTACAGCCTGGGAAGAGAAAGAAGGGACCAGAGAAGATTTCACAGGGGAAGTGATTCCTGACCTGTGTGTTGAAGGATAATCAGGAATTTTGCAGAGCAGGGGAAAAGGTATTAACGGTTGAGAAGATAACAAAGGCAGAGATGCATGAAACAGAAAGGCACATTGGGGGGACGATGAGAAGTTCTACTAAGGTGGTGAGAGAAGCATGAAAGGGAACACACGGACAGTGAGACTGAGGGGGAAGAGGCAGGGACGAGGCCAACGGGGCCTTGTTTGAAAGAGACGCCGAGGACCTTGGCCTTTACTTTGAAGCAGTGAGAGTCCACTGAAAGATTTTAATTATGGAACTGACATGGTCAGATCTGTAATTTTAAAAAGTAACTCTGATTGGTATAAAAAATAAATTGAAGGTGAAAAAGATCTGAATGCAGGGAGGGATAGTCAAGGCAGGAATGGAAAGGAGATGGACTGTAGACATCTGAGAGGTAGACTGGCCAGGATTCAGTGAGTAATTGCAAGTGTTTTCCTCATACAAACTGGGGTTACTTTTCCAAGTGTCTGTTTGTCCCTTGGAACACACTCCTCTAGGACAGGGGAATCCCTATTTTTCCCCCAGTTCCTGGCATTGAATGGGTTCTCAGTGAACATTTGTTCATTAAATGAAGATGTTTTGTGGGTACGTTTGGAAAAATATTTGTCAAACAAGGTCATCTTTTCTGTACGACAAAAACATTTTTAATACAAGTCATTTCAATCCATTTGTAACATAGCTATTGCTTCATACAGAGCCCTGGCTGATTATGTCTTGTGAAAACTTCGGATTTTAATTTGTGAATGCAGACTGTTTTCAGTGAGCAGCACAGAGGATATCATGAATTTCTAAAGATGTAGGTAATCTTGCCACGAAGCTAATAAAGTACAGACCTGGGCAAAAAGAAATCTGTCAATATTCATGCATCTAGTACCTTATTTTCTTCTTAATATCAGGTTGCATTGGCCAAAAAAATTCATTCAGTTTTAGGTATACATAAAAGACACATTTTTCATATTCACCAGGAACTATATTGAACAAGATATTCACTGACCAAAACTTTCTGGCCAACCCCAATACATGTTAAGAGGCACCAAATAAAAAGAGTGTGACCCTGGGTGTATTTAAAATAAATCAAAACTAACAAAGAACAATTCTTATAAACAAAATAAAATCCCAAATCTTACCTCCAGGGTTTTATCCAACTTAGCAGCTAGCCTTCCAATTTCATATAAGAGCTGAGGGCCAATGGGAATCTCAGCTATGGGTCTTCCTGGGAGGTAAGTCAGCAGCCTCACCAAGTAGCTTTTGACTTCAGAGCCGCTATCTAGATGGATGGAAGGATATATTCTGTCAATTATTCTTTGGAAAAAAAAAAAGATTAGAGGCTATTCTACCTTTGCAATTATTATAGCAAGGAATAATACAGAACAAGAGAAAAAAACAAAAAGGTGCTAATACAGGACAAGTCAGCAGGATTCTATGAGGCAGGACTGAATGGATCAAGCCAGCAAGGAGAACAGATAGATTTCAGAACACTGGGGCCAGCCATTTACATCCTAACATGACTGTAGCCCCAAGTCTGCTGGCCTTAACTCTAAACATAAATTATCTACTCTAGTAAATGAATGCTTAAAATACATTTTTAATGCATTTACAGTGGGGGAAGTTGTGATAAAGAAATGACTTTCAGAATCACAGACTTCTTTAGGGACAAACTGCTGCTTGGAGAATTCCATTAGATACGTCTTAGCACTTAGAATTGAAAGGGACTAAGTTTCACGACAGCTCATAGCCTTAAGAATTTAAGTCACGTATACCATAATTACAGAGCTGGGATCTAAACTTCCTGATTCTGTGTGCTTTCTACTATATCACAGCACCAAAATACACAGCTGATCTGATAAATAAAACTATTTAATTATTTTTCTAATTAAAAATAAAAGTTCCCCTAGTTTTCACATATCCCCTTAGTTACTTATCCATCAGATCCTTTGCAGGCAGATAAGAGTTATGCCAGATCCCAGCCCTAATCACAGCCCCAGTTTCCACTTTGGTGATGGTAGCTTCTCCCAACTGCTGAGAAAAATAACCATCTCAACCCTTGGAATGACGTACCTGTTCCTGATATTTCTACTTGTAGCCAAAATGCAGTAATGTACATGGACGGGCGATGACCGGTGGTGGTCTCTTACCTACAGACACGAGAGAGGTTATGTTGTCTCCTTTAGTACGACACACAGAGGCTGTTGGAAATCCAGCCGCTCTCAGAAACATGATGATATGAGTCTGCACTTCAATCAGGTCTGGAGTTTTGCTAGATTCAGTGTTGCTTATTTTGAGGACATATTCATTTGGGCCATCTGTAGTGACTTTGGTTCTTGCAATGCATACATGGAAGTTTTGGTCATCATAGCTAGGAAGTGGCTGGATCTTGGAAACTTTTAACCCAAACACTGATTCCACTAATGCAGAGGCTTGTACCTCACTGAAAGAGGGCTTGGTGAGAGCCTGTGATTGCTGATCACCTCCACTTGACATTATTTCTAAGGAAACAAACAAACAAACAGACAAACTGGAAAGGGGACTTATACTGAATATAGTTACTTAAAAGAGTTTTCTTAAGACAGACCAATAATGTTTCCCAATACTGATTCGGTACTTCTCTTGATTGTGAATTTTCACTCATAAAGTTAAAAAAATCAAATGAGTAAGTGAGATTTAAAAAGTAGATTAAAAGCATAGTCCCTGCATACTTATGTAATAACTTTGTTCTTTAATTTCCAAGAGGCATGGTAGGCCAGCTGGTCCTGATGTCATCTACTTTATGTCTATTTCTCTAAGATTCCAGGCTTTCTATTAAAGGTAAAGAGGGTCTTTTTAATTTGTTGTTTTAGTTATTTATTATCTAGTGTTTGAGGATTCATATTTTAACATACCATAGATTGGTAAATGATATTTATTTTGATTACAAATAGCCCTAACTTACAAATAGCTTAAATCACTGTGACTGTCAGATAGTCTGGAAGGAAAACTCAATTCTAAAACAAGTTTTCACAAGCTTAAAACCATAATGTAAAAATATATATATATCCTTTAAATGTAAAATTAGGTAGTCAAGGGTGACATTTGGTAAGGGCAGGCAACAGGTCAAGGACAAGAAACTTGAACTGGTTAGGACTTTATCAGACATCTAATCTCATTACCATAAATCAATGAAATCAATTAACAGAATATTTATATTAATAAGCTACTACATGTTACAATAAACATGCAGAATTGTATCATTCTATATTCGGTATCCCACTTAATTTTCAGTACAAACTGGGAAGTAAATTTTCTCATACCTATTTACAGATTAGAAACCCAAAACTTGGGAAAATTGAGTAACTTGCCCCAGCTTGCACAGGTAGTAAACTGTAAAGCTCAAATTCAAATCAGATTTGTCTGACTCCACTGTTCATGCCTTTTCTCTTATAGTGACTGTGGTTTATTTAAATAATTTATTCTTCATATTTCTTTGTATAAACATGAAATTTTCCATTTTTGAATTTAAAAACCTAAAAAAAACACACAAATAGATTTTTTTAAAAAGTAGTAACTAAACGTCCTTGTACCATAAATTATGTCTAAACTCACTTCACAAGCCAAATGTATGATTCTGGGCACAGAATGCACACCGGGGAAGCACCTTGGTATCACCGGTTTCTCCACCCCTCCCAGCAATATCAACTTTATTTAAAGGAGGAATGTAGGTCCTAGGAGGACGTGTCTGGCCCAAAGTTTTCTTAAGTATGTCCTTTGGGTTTGACCCTTTATTACCATCACTTTGGGTTTAAAATGTAAATTCAAATACGGTGATCTTACTTTTCTGTGTTACAAGTATCATCATCTAGCTTATTGCACATACTTCAAAGGGTGGGCTGATGTGCGAAGCATTCCCGAGAAGCCCTGTGGGAGATAGGAAATGCAATTAGAGGGCTCTGAAGTTAGCTCACTGTCGCAGATATCCTAAACAATGAAAAACTTAAAAGGTGCTCAAAACAAGTTACAAGGCAGTAACTGATAAACTAATAAAATGCCAAAGAAAACACTGAATTAAGTATAAACTTGATGAAGTGACTGAGTTTGCCTTGAATTGTGAAGAATAAATTTTCTGGGACTTCCCTAGTGGTCCAGAGGTTAAGAATCTGTCTTGCAATGCAAGGGACGTGGGTTCTATCCCTGGTAGGGAATCTATGAATAAGATCCTACGTGTTATGGAACAACAAAGCCCACGCACCATAACTAGTGAGCCTGCACATGTCAGAGCCCATGCCCTGCAACTGACTAAGACCCCTGGCAGCCAAATAAATAAATACTGAATTCATTTTTCTACTGCTAAGCAGAACAGGGGCTTAAAGATTAAGATTGCTTACAGAAAGTAAAGGCGCATCTGAGTTTATGACCTATGAAATTAATATCTGCCAAAACTATGACAGAAATTCAGAGGAGAGAGAAACTACTACAGCCTAATGATATTCTTGAGAAGATGGATTTGAATTGAGCTATAAATATGAATTGGATAAACAGGATGGGGGAGACTGTTTTCTTCCTCTTGATAATGCCACTCTCTGCTACACGTATTTTGCATATTTCCTGACTCTGTGTGTGTGTGTGTATATATATATATATATATATACATATATTGTATATATGTATATATACACACATATATATGTATATATACACATATATGGTGAGTATATATATATATATATATATACACACACATACCCACCATATATATGGTGGCGGTGGTTTAGTCACTATGTCATGTCCAATTCTTCAACCCCATGGACTGTAGCCCACCACACTCCTCTGTCCATGGAATTTTTCAGGCAAGAATACTGGAGTGAGTTGCCATTTCCTTCTCCAGGGAATCTTTCCAACCCAGGAATCAAACCTGGGTCTCCTGCATTGTAGGCAGATTCTTTACCCACTGAGCTACCAGGAAAGCCCATATGTATAGGGAAGGCAATGTTAGGCTTCTAAATATCCTTTAGGAACCAAATATTTAAGATCCTTGCAATTTCACTTTCCCCTTTGTCAAAACAGTTTTATTCCAATCCTTCCTTCATACTAAATTGTAAATAATTAACAACATCTTGGGGATGGGTTGCATTTGGGGCTACATGTGATTTCTGTTCAAAGGATGTAGTGTTATATAAAAACAATCTCATGAACAGTTAGTGCTTGTTGATAGAAATCAGCCCAGCTGTTGCTTCTGGCAAGAAGGTGGCATGAGGGAACTTTCTGGGAGGAAAACGTTCTATATCTTAACTAGGCTTTGGTTACATGGGTGTAAACATTTGTCAAAACTTAGCTTAAAACTTAAGTCAGCATAAGATCTGTGAATTTCACTGAATGTAAATTTTACTTTAAAAAAAAAAAAGAAAAGCTTTGTGAGAGACTGGCTAGGACAGGTGGTATGGGTGGGGTCTTAGGACTTCCTTTCATGCGTTGCTGCTGCTGCTGCTGCTAAGTCACTTCAGTCGTGTCCGACCCTGTGCGACCCCATAGACGCCAGCCCATCAGGCTCCCCCGTCCCTGGGATTCTCCAGGCAAGAATACTGGAGTGGGTTGCCGTTTCCTTCTCCAATGCATGAAAGTGAAAAGTGAAAGTGAAGTCGCTCAGTCGTGTCCGACTCTTAGCGACCCCATGGACTGCAGCCTACCAGGCTCCTCCGTCCATGGGATTTTCCAGGCAAGAGTACTGGAGTGGGATGCCATTGCCTTCTCCCGCGTTAGAGCTCCCCACATCAGACCGTATGCCTGTTAATGTCTAATCACTTCAGATCTATGATAGCCAAAGTCCAACTTAGTCCAGTGAGAGAAAGGGGATAAAATTCAGGGAGGTGCACTAGGACTGTCCTATACGACCCCCTCTCTGAATCAGCTCCAAGGCAATAGCCTGATGACTTGTGATAAGATTATAACCCCCAAACACCAGTCTCCTTCCCATCCCTCCTTCCCTGACCCTCTTAACCTAAGTGATTTCTCCTGCCTTTAAACTTGCATAGCCCCTGTGCTGCTGGTAGATTTCCACCACCTGTTATAGTTATTGCATTCTTGCCAGTCACTCCCCATATCTACTTTCTGACTAGGGCATACACTTTCAGAAGCAAATTAAGTCATTCGGATTTTGTTTACTAAAGACACTGTGACAAAGCCTGAATGGAGTTTAAAACAATCTCTGCACCTGAAACTTCTGGGAACCAGTATGTCCTGTCACACTGCATATGGGTTTAAGGCTTTACATGGGATTTTAACATTCTTTCTGCAGATTTATAAACAGGTGTCAGGCCCATATTCAGAATGTAATATGAACTAAAGCTTTACATTCAAGACAAAATCCCAGAGTAATTTTTCAACACCTAAAGCTTTAAAGATATCAGAATAATTTTGAATTCAATATGAATTAGAAATCCTTACAGTTGGAAGGACACTTAGAAGCAATTAGTGAAGGCCAGTCTGCTTTCCAGTCTAGAAAATGTCCCTATAACATTCTCAAATGGGGTTTGTTAACCCTCTACTTAAAGCACTGTTTTCTACAGCAATGTTGGCAGCTCTAGTCATCAAAGAGAGCCTGTGTAACAAAAGGTTGTGCTGGCTAAGTGTATTTTATCAAGTTAAAAAAATAGAATAAAATAGTTTCTATGCTGGGAGAGATAAGACATTTTATATGTAACCTCTGAAACTTTGCACTATTCACATCTCCTCTAACAGGGAGTTGGACTAGATTATCCCTACAAATTCCTTCTAGTGCTAACATTGTTTCTAAAGCTCTTTCCTTTTGAGCTTAAATTTAGTTTTTTTTTCCTTTGTATACAAATACTCCAAATATGGAACTAATGGCACAGATCAAGTCAGCACTTGTGCACCACCTGGGAAGCCCAAGTAAGTAAATACGGAGAAAGAAATGTGTTGATCAGAGATGGCTGTCTTAACCAAATGTCTTTTGTATGGGTGGAGGGGGTGAGGAAGGGAACTCAAATCCTATAGGTAGTTGCACTGTATTTCCTGCCAACAGTGTTTTACTTGGCTTCTGACAAATTGCTCAGGAAGCAAATGTTTTCCAACTCCAGGGCTTATGCCAGAATCTCAAAACCTTTGTCCTACAACCTGGGGGACTGGACCTTAAACTCTGCACTTTGTGTAAGGTATAACCGGACAAGAAACAGAAATCATTCTTGATTCTTTCTTCTCCCTCACTCTCAAAGTTTTACAAAGTCTAGTAAATTCTACCTTAGCATGTCTTCCAAAGCTGCCCTTCTTGCCCTGTAATTCCTTCTGCTGCGTCCTTCCAAGGTTGGAGAGCAAGGATTATATCCAGTAAATCTCCGTATCCCCAGCCCAGATTCGAGCGTAGATTCTTATTAACTATCAAGAGGAATTAATGACAGAAGGGTTACTTTCATCCCACAGGCTCATGAGGGCAGTTTACCCTCAAAGAGTTTCAGAAAACAGAAAGGTATGGAACTAGAGTCTGTAGTTTTTCAAAGACAACAACAGTGGGTGCCCTGAGTGTTTTCCTTCTGGATGAGAAGGAACAGGTGGTAGGAGAGCGGCTGCAAAGGGGTTGCTGATCCAAGTGACAGGAAAATAAGGGAGGAAGAGGGCACATTAGTCGGGTTCAGAGTGTTATTATGCTAGTGAGGTCCAGTGGAGCCCAAGAAATGAGGAACATCCGCTAGACACCTGTCCGGGAGTGCCAGGCCCGGCACAGGTTGGACCAGATGGCTTCTCAGGTGCCACACCCCAATTCTGGGATCTCAGCCCAGCCTTCTGGGTTGTAGGTGCGATCCAGCGAGGAAGGTGACTTGCGCATCACCTGAGCAGAGAGTCTGAGGTGGATTAAGGGCTGGAGGCGCTGGAGGGGCCGGAGGCTCACGACTCCTGGCCCCACACTCTCAGCGAACCTCCGTGCTCTCCCGGCCGCCCCCTCCAGAGGGTTCTGGGGTTTGTCTCTGCTTTCCCCACCCAGCTCACCCGGAACGACCCGAGGTCCTGACGTGGATCCCGCTCTGGAGCAGCCGGGGTCCTGCGCTCCCGCTGGGAAGTCGCGCCCAACTTGTCTGGATCCGCCCCTCCTCCGAGGGCGTGAGTCCTGACTTCTGATTGGCTCCTCGAGACTACCCCCCCCCCCACGCCAATAAGCGAAGACTCTTGGAAGGCGAGGCTCCG
The DNA here is from genome assembly GCF_032405125.1 of Capricornis sumatraensis. NCBI lineage: Eukaryota > Metazoa > Chordata > Mammalia > Artiodactyla > Bovidae > Capricornis > Capricornis sumatraensis. Next base: position 38,275,910 of record NC_091087.1, on the reverse strand, counting down.
CCAGGCCGATCGGGGCTATTCCAGCCCAGTCCCCGGGCTGCAGAAGAGGCTGCGAATAGAGAAATTCAAAGATCAGGTTTTGGATGGATCTGCAATCCCGTCCCGCCTTCTCTCAGCGGTCACTCCAGTCAGAGCGCGGTTATCTCCCTACAAAACTGGACTTCTTCTTTCTGATTGGCTCTTAGAGATTCCGCCCCGCCCCTTAGTGGTAACCATTTAGGAGGCTTTCAGCTCTTGAGTGGCATCTTGCAGTTCCTCCCAGTCCCTGAAGCTGTGGAGGCGTAGTGGCCTGCTTCCCTCGGGATTCTCTTTTCTGGGTAGAATTCGCGTCCTCGATTTTCTTCCTTCTCTCCCTTCTGTTGGAAACACGTATGCCAGAGGCTTCGCAAGCGTGGCCGAGGTGGCCTCGAGCCCCTCCCAGTCCCCTAGAACTGCAAGAGGACTGAGGACCTGGGAGTTTGGCCTGGCAGCGTTCTGCACAGGACCTAGCTCTCCCGGGATGCAGTCAATAAATGTTAGAACGTAAAATTGTCTAAGTTATAGGATAGATCCACACGTTCCTTGTACTGATGGGGAAACTTAAGAGGGCACAGAGCCTCAGCCAGACCCGGTCACCCAACTTCGAGTTTAAGCTTTTGTACGGTGCTGAGTTTTCTACTCTCGAGCCATTAAATTCAATATAATAGATGTAAAGGAAGTGTGAAGGCCCCTCTAACAGGTCCCCTCAGGGGGCTGCGATGACCACAGTTCAGGTCTGGTGTGATAAGTGATTCATTTACACTGAGAAAATGAACTGGTAATTGGGTCAGAATCCTGAATTGGGAGTCGATTCTCTCTCTGCAGGGAAGCGCGGAAACCACATGACCATCAGAATGCTGCCTGCGAATGAAAGTGTAGTCACTCAATTGTGTAGGATTCTTCGCGACCCCACGGACTGTAGCCCACCAGGCTCCTCTGTCCATAGAATTCTCCAGGCAAGAATACTGGAGTGGGTTGCCATTCCCTTCTCCAAGGATCTTCCCAAACCTGGGATTGAAGCCAGGTCTCCGCATTGCAGGCAGATTCTTTTCCGTTTAAAGCCACCAGAGCAGCCCACCTTGGGAATCCTGGCATTAACAGCCAGGTTAGTTGCCTGATTACTTAATTGTCAAGGGCATCAGGCTCAGGTAGCCAGTTTCATATACGTCTGCAGCCAGGGAGAACCTCTCTGATAGGACAGAGCAGTCTCCATTGGAGGAGAATTCTAGACATCACTCATGACTGCAACTCGGTCTGTTTTAATCCGTGCGCATCTCGCTCTCTCACAATGCCCAGCCCCCAACCCCCTCAGGATATAGCGTAGTCGGCATGTTTAGTCACCTTGATTGATTGATGTTTCCCAAACTTCCATCAACCACATATTGAGAGCTTTCCTCTTTTCCGCCTTCAGATATGATTCTTACCTGCTTCAGTGCTAATTTCCAAGTACCGGGGCTTTTTTAAGCCCCAGGGTGGAATTCTTCCTAAGTCGCTTTCCTTTAGGGTGTTAAAAGGTTTGATTTCGATTATCTGCAGCCAGAATTTGACTCCATTGGTTCTCAAGGCATCTCTGTATGCTCTTTCCTCAGGCAGATTCTGAATTCTCTCCACCCTCTCACTATTCCACCTCTTAGTCCAGGTTGTTTTTTTTTTTTTTTTTTTACTTTTAATTGAAGGATAATTGCTTTACATATTGGCTTGATTTCTGCCTTACATTGGTATGAATTAGCCATAGGTGTACCTATTGTCCCCTCCCTCTTGAACCTTCTTTCACTCTTTCCCACCCCTCTAGGTTGTTACAGAGCCTCTCTCCATTCATCTCACCCTCTCCTTCCTCCCCACCACCCTTGTCCATAAGTTTGTTCTCTATGTCTGCATCTGCACTGCTGCCCTGCGAATAGGTTCATCAGTACCATCTTTCTAGATTCCATATGAGTTAATAGACAATATTTTTCTCTTTCTGACTTACTTCAGTCTGTATCATAGGCTGTAGGTTCATCCACCTCATTATAATGGACTCAAATGCATTTCTTTTTATGGCTGAGTAGTATCCCAGTGTGTATATATGTACCACAGCTTCTTTATCCATTCACCTGTCAACTGACATCTAGGTTGCTTCCACATCCTATTGTAAATAGTGCTGCAATGCTTGTTGTTTCTACTTTTCTTGGGATTTAGAGATGGGAATGAAGATCAAATCTGGAAGGTATGGTGAGAATTGAAGAGACAGGACTCTAGACCCACAATTACTTTCTCTGGCATCTTTCCACTCACCTTTTTTAGAAATACATTTTGTCACTTGCCTTTTTCACTTTAAACAAGATTTCCTTGTCTTTAATAATAATATTCTTACACATGAATCTTTTGTCCTTTATGAGTCTTTAAGATACACTGCTCAGTCATACACTGGGATAAGAGAATGAGAATTTCTAAGGCTGTTAATACGTTTTTCAATAATGCCAAAATTGGATACCATGATAATGATTAAAGCTCCAATATGATAGACAAGAACTGTGATTATCACTGTTGTATTAACAATTTTTTTCCTGTTCCACCTGGCCACTAGGCCACTTAGGTAGTGGCTCTCAAATTCAGTGAAAAAAACTGGAGTGAAACAAAATTAACAATGTACAGGGTGAGATTATAGATATGATTTTACATTACAAGATATCCTATAAAACATAATAGCCCACCAGTTTTATGACACAACTATATACCAACATTGTCTAAAATGTTTTAAAACCTAATGCCATCATGTGAACACAAAATTCACAAACACAATTGTTAGCATACAAGCAAGTTTTGTGGGAATTAGATACACATCTGCTTCTGCAATAAATGTTCCATTTTTGAAGTATATAAAACAAGCTTTATAATCTGATATTTTGGAAAACTTATGAGCTAAACTCACATCAAATCAAAACAAAACAAGCTGAAGCTAAATTATTTTATAATTAAAAAAACTGGCATCAAGTGGAAACCATAAATTAACAAAGCACAACACTGGTGTTGCACTAGGCTTCCTTGAACACTGGGTATTCAAACTATACCATGTGCCTGTCTTGGTACTGAGCAAACAAATTTCTTAGGATACTGGAGTCCTTAGAAAACTCCCAATAATGTACCAATTTTAATTTATGAATATCAAGTTTTAACAAACTTTACTCATTTAGACTGCTGTTGAGGAAAAGGGCAATATTTTTAGATCAATGGGCAGCTGACCATATTCATAAAATGTTAACCACAGAGACTCATGGTCCTGGTTCCCTGCTCCAGATGACTCACTTCATGGGTGCTTCATCAGTGCTGATGAATAGCCAGGGGAAGGAGGAAGTGACACCATCAGCTAGTTCTAAAGCATGGAGGCTCATACAAACATAGCACTTCCATCCTGCATCTATCAAGAAAAGGCCCTTTCCTCCAGTAATACACAACTTTGTAGCATGAGATGAATTCAGTCCTAAATGTTCACTTTAACATAAATTAACATTAAAAAAAGATCTATAGTATTAAGGTTATGTTCAGAGCAATTTGTGGTGGGTCTAACTTATTAAGTCTGTATTTTATATGTAGTTGTACTAAAGCACTTTAAGAGGCATAGAAAAATTAGGGAGAACTAGAATCAGTAGGTATAAGCTACAAGGAGATGAGTTCAGCTTGAAATAAAATTTAACCATCAAGACTCAGTCAGTGGGCTACCAAGTGCAGCAGACAGTCTCTCATCTCTTGAATGCTCAAGAAAGGACTGCCCAGTCACATGATGTTATTTGTACAAAGGATCCTGCTTTGGGTGAGAGATGTCTTTTCAACTCTAAAATGTGATTTTATGAATTGAAGTACTTATTAGAATGACCTCTTAACTTCAACTTAACTGTTTCCTCAAGGCGATCCCTACTGCAAGCTTTATCTTGGCTTTCCTTCTCATTTACCAGTCATACTGGGAATAAGTCATGTCTGAACAGCTAGATAACATGTTTGAAGAGAAATTTCTGGATGGCATCCTATTTCTTAAGTTACAGTATTTTATTTTCAATTACCACAAAGCATTTTATAACAAGAGTCAAATATGTGATAATACAATTTTCTTTATTAAAAATAATTTACAGCATCAGTAACATATACACAATTGTCATCAACTGAACTTTGCCTCCAATATATTTCTATACAATACTTAACATTACTGAACTTAAAACTGTTATACTGTTTTGTTGGCTTTAAATAATAGACAATGATTTATAGTTACTTAAGTGAGATATATGGTTTCATAATGACATACTATGTGTAAAACTGATAAACATCGGTACTATCACACTTCAGGAAAAGTGTCACTAAAGAAGACTAAGTCCACCTCCTTCCCCTCTCTTTTAGTATTCCAAATCAAACTAAGATAGGGTCGACATCCGGTATCTTAGCACTTTCTCCTAAACCTAAAGGCAAAAGAACGATGTCTTTTAATTTAACTATAGAAAAATGTTAGTCAAATAATTTCTCCTCATCCTGTCACTTAACACTGAGCAGGTGAATGAACACAACACTGCTTCCCTCGTTGTAAACAACTAGAACTTGGATTCAGGTCTCAGCTGTGCTTTTTGTCCTTTAGTACCAATGAAGTTTGATTCCCAGTGAAAAACTGAGCACTTTGCTAAAGGGATTCTAATACTTCTCATTCAAATGTCCGCTTGGAGATACAATAGGAAATAACAACTATTACCTCAGAAACTTTTTAGGTATATTAATGGCAGTTCAGTGACTGGATAACACTTTCACCAATTAGCAAAACCAAAGGCATGAAATATTGCAATGGTATGTAGCATAATGTTTCTTAAAATATGACAAAAATGCTGCTGTTGATAATGACCTTTGAAATTTTACTTTTAAGTTCATAGCACTAATTTGCTTCTTTCATGGACCTGTTATATTTCTTCCCACAATATTTGTGTATTTTTTAAAAAAAACAAAATTATCCAGATATAGTCAATAAAGGAGATATGAAAAACAATAAAAACCAACAGGCGCCACATTTCTGCAAACACAATTTGGCTGGAGGAAGAATCACAGGTGCATTCAGGGTCACACATCCACAACTCTCTTCCCCAGTTGACAGCCACTGCTTATCAAGTTTTTTGGTTCACTGTATATCAACAAGAGATTTTAAGAGAACCTTGATATTTTTTCCTGAAATACAAGATCTGGTTGTACTTTTACTGGACTAGGTAGACTGGAAATGTAAATGCTTAATTCATAGCTGGCTACCTTTATTACCTCTTCATTTCCTGGATCTGCTGTTTATGGTGATGCCCAGGGCTCTGACCACAGGCTACACATTGTATTTCAGAATGGCTTAGAAATAATACAGACGTTTTCCCCACACACAATCTTGGATTATCATCTTCTCAAAAGCCTATAACTGATATTTTAACTTTCAACTTGTAAATTCTCCAACCTTAATTCATGTTTTCATGTAAATTAAAAACACATGCACTGACAAATACACAGCATAACAAAATATCAAGAACACAATATGACTTGAAAGTACCAAAGAAAATAGTTATAAAAATTTTAAATAAAAGGGAAATCGTTTTACCAAACTCTAGTCCATCTAATTGTCTAAACACAGAATATTTTCAAAAGATTGTATGACTGATTATGTGCAAAGTTCTCAGTGGTCTTTACCCACTGGTTTGGTAGTTTCAGCATTTTAGCTTAAAACAATTTATTTTGTGCAATGTAAGCTAATTCTGAATTGCAGTAACTTCATATGATGATCTCCATGTGGGGGGGCAGGAATCACTACGATTAACCTTCTGCCTGCTAACTTTAACTTCTTAACTTTTTTAAAAAGGTATAGGACTTTCGGAATTAATCATCCAACCTTTTCTTAAAAGTCACCAAACTTGTTAACAGAACATTTGATGTGGTAAACAAACATGCATATAGAGAAAATATGGTATTCAGACAGCAATAATTTAAGTGTTTTATCCTAACGGTCAGCAAAAGCATATATAATTAATAGTATCATGCATCCCAGGTGAAATAATGATTCAAAATGACAGGAAATTGATTTATATAATTAAGAAGAAACCAACATTTAAAAAATGTTTAGGGTTGAGCAACCATATAATTTAGGGTGGAAAATTTAAAAGTCTAGACGAAATCATGTTAGTGTTTAATGATTAAATAAAGTTCTCCTTAGCAACTGTAGATGAGTGCAGAATTTTGGTTAATGATACCTAAAATATTAGGTTATAGAAGTATCACATAAAGTGAGCAAAGTAATCTAATCCAATTAATATAATGCCATCTGAGACCTGCCAGGGTCACAGGAGCAAATTACTGAAAAAATAAGGGCTGCATATGTGGTACATATTTTCACTGCTAATACATGGTGCTACACAATCAACTGTATTCTGTAACAGTCCATCTTCAGATGTGGAGGAAACCTCGGCTGGATTGGACAGAATGATTGTGTCTGGGGCAAGTTCTATCCTTTGACTGAGACTTAGGATAACCCTGGCTTATTTTACAAACTAAGAATGCCACTATGTCCAGCTCAGTTCTGGAAAGGAATGAACATATCTGAAAGTCCATTTATAAATCAGATTTCACCTTCCACAATTTTAGAATTATCTGGCTTCTTAAATTTCAATCCCCTACTCTTAAACCAACAAACAGTAGTATACAGTTTTATAGGTGCAAAACTAAACAAGAAACTTCAGGAAGGTTATTCATATAAGAATCTTCAACACAAATTCAAATTCTGCCTTTATTTACAAAATGGTCTGATAAAATATTCCCCCTTACTTATAGGCCTCTTCCACAACACACTTCACACATTGATTTTAGCAATGTTATTAGCACCATTCGTATATTATTTAAAATCAAGATTTCATTTCAGTCACTACGTTGATTCATCATCATTTACATCCATGGATGAGATAAGTGGGCATACTGGGACTATCTGCAGCTCCATGGTAAGGATTCCTGGGTCCAGCACAAAAGGCTTTATTTGCAGTCACCAGTTATGAAAGGTATTCATGGTGAGTAGATACTATGAGAATTTTCGTGCCACAAAGTTTAATAATCCTCCATGTTTGTACAATGTTATCTCCACATCATTTTCAAACGAAGCAATCACGCTGAATACTTTTCCAGTGCTTGTCTTTAAACAAACAAAAACATCTCACATGAGTGGTAAAATCTTGTAATGTTACTTGGTGGTTAAGACTATTTGTCTTCATATTCAATGACTATACTTATCACATGTTCTGTCTGAGACACATTTCTTTTCCTTGAGAAAACAACTAAGATACCTAATTAGAGGCCTCATAGCTAAGTAGGAAAACAAATATTTCATCCCTAATTCTAAAGAACAAGTACTGTTATCATTTAAAGTATTAAATCATTCAGATTTTGACTTACTAGTTAGGGATGTTATACTAATTACTCATGTTCATTTTGTTAAAAATCAAATATTCACTGCATATAATATCTGCTACTCGTTTTCCTTTTTTCTTAGCTGTAAAGTCGGTGTTACTCTAACCATGAACACTCAGCTCTGGCTTCTACTCAGCTCTGGCTTCTAATGAAGCGGTGTGCATGCCTGGACTGAACATTACATTCCCACAGAGAGCTGCCAGCAGGAAGAGGAAGCTGGGACATGTAACTGCAAGGTCCTGTTTTCTTTTTTCTGGACTAAGTATATACATTTTCTACTTTTCCTCAGAGACCAACTGCATTAACACAGGTTCAAGTACAAACAAAATAAAGCCTTCTTAAACTACAATTTATTTACTAGCTGACATTAATATGTAATTTACAGACATTGTTTATTACTGAGTTTACAACCATCTAGTTAAACATATAGTACTGTACATGATCATATATTTGAGAAATTTAGGTATACCTTTATATTTAATGTAACTCCAGGAGACAGTTCTTCAGGAAATGTTAAAGAAAATGTTTCTCTGCCAGAGAGGCCCAAGGAATCTGCACTTTCTCCTGGAAGGAACTGAAGTGGAGCTATGCCAATTCCAATCAAATGATCTTTGTGAATTTTTTCATAACTTTCAGCCAAAACAGCTTTCACACCCTGTAACAAACATGCATTTTATTTCCTCCATTCTACTACGCAATTTTAAAGGGGAAAAAACTCTACTTTTGGCTTTTCTGTAAAAGCTTCAAACCCACTACCCCATATGAAGGTCAATGTTATATCAAAGTATTTAAAGAAAGCTTTTACTTATTTAAAGAAACCTTTTACAGATTATTTTCCTGTATCTCTAAGTAGCTCCTTAACTCTAACTGCTCCTCTGCCACTCCAGGATTAAGTACCACCAGTGCCTACCACATACTAAGTGTTCTCTATAACTGGGGGCAGTTGCTTGAAACTCAAAAAGGGCTCAAGAGGATTTCTGTTTAATTATGGTAGATCTAACCTATGTGTTTATCAACACTCCCTCTTAAACTGTCATTAAAATAAGGGAATAAAGAAGTATAAGCCCACAGCAACAAAGAGAACAGGATGTGCAAATTCTGTAAATATTTAGAAAATAGAGGCAGGTGACTGACTTAGCAGAGAATGTTGAAACTACAGACTGACAAACTGAAATTAGAGTGATACCCAATCTAAGATTTGAGTCACTCTGCAACAAAGAACCTAGAAATGGCTTGAGACTCAGAGGCATAAGGTTCTCAGAATACTGGGATACCAGTGAGAAGTCTATAAAAAGAAATAAGATCTCCAGCTCAGTCCCCACTCAGAAAGAGTGGAGGTTATTCTCTGGAGAAAATAAGCTGAAGGCTTGTGCATCTCTACTTTTTTCCATTATTATCCTCCTAAGGAGCCTTTTTTTTTTTTAAAGATATTTCCCTTCTCAATACATCTTTCTCCTAATTGCCTACCTCCCAAAATTTAATGTCACAAAGATACTGTGTATCTGTTTATGTATATAAATGTGTGTGTACTTTACACATACAAAGAGTAAGATTTTGTTTCACCCCTTGGGAGTGCATCACCCTGTAGAGCAGGGATGCTCTCGACTGAGGAGGAACACTAGGCTCACAGAAAGGCCAGGTGAGAATATTATCAGACATGGGGCAGGAATTAGTCTGTTTCTTCAGTGGGTCTCCTTCCATGAAGAAACTGCATGGCCTCAAGAGAAAATATTTACAGATACTGATATACAGGGCTCTCTCAATGAAAAAAGTAGCTTATAATTAGTAAGGCCCACTAACAAAACCCAGCCCACAATCCCAGCTTGTAATCATTTTTTTAACATCTAACTGAATAGACAGCCAAGGATCAACAACTATATGAGGAAAGCCTGAAATATTTAAAAAAAAAAAGGGGGGGCAGGGGCTAAAAAACTTCAGAAAAAGATAACTTATAATTAATATTCATGATACAGGAGATACCATCTTTTTACTGAGTTTTGCCAATAGTGGTTTTTTGTTGTTCTTTTTCTTTTTTTTTACAAATTGAAGTTTTGTGGCAACTCTATGTCAATCAAGTCTACAGGTTCCATTTTTCCCAGAGCATCTGCTCACATTTTTATAATTCTTATAATACTACAAATATTTTCATTATTATTTTATTTGTTGTAGTGATCTGTGATAAGTGATCTTTGATGTTACCATACGACTTGCTGAAGGCTCAGATGCTGGTCAGCGTTTATCATTAAAGTCATTTTTTAATTAAAGAATGTACAATTTTTTTGATTCAATGCTGTTACACACTTAATAGACCACAGTATAGTGTAAATATAATTTTTATATGCACTGGGAAACAGAAAAACTTGTGCAACTTGCTTTATTGTGATAACTGCTTTACTGCAATGGTTAAGAACCAAAACTGGACTATCTCTGAATTATGCTGGTACTTAAAATTATTATTTTACAAAGATGAAAAAATTAGGCTTATTCCTGCAACTCCTTAAGAGTACCTACATTTTAAGGAGGGAGAGATTAAAGATTAAAAACAAATGACATCTGTATGATTACAACAGCTATGAAGGCGGTATCCTGACCAGCCTTTTTCACAAATACAACTGTAAAGAGAAACACAGATAAGGAATAGCAGAAAGCACATATCACACGACTATTCTCCCCAGCAGACCCCCTATTTGCTCAACAAAGAAGTGGTCTCAAGAGAGAGGTCTTTTAGCTGATTCAGGGACCATCATCTTCTATTTGAAAACAAAAGTAAATCTTGGCTCACTATCTCTAAGTCTGTTAAACCTCCATGGAGCAAATCAGAGAAAATTAAATGAAAAAGGGGCAAGTAAAACTACCAATGAGTATAAATAATAATTATTATAAAGCAGTAATCTGAGACAGAATCTCCTTTCCCTCTATTGTATTTATTTTCACAAATAAGACAGATGTAGGTTTAATCAAATTCAGAGTACTAAAATGCAACCAGGGACTTCCCTGGTGGTTCAGTGCTTAAGAATCCACCTGCTAATGCAGGGGACACGGTTCAATCCTCGGTCTGGGAAGATTCCACATGCCAGGGGGCAATAAAGCCTGTGCACCACCAGTGCTGAGCCTGCACTCTCGAGTCCTCATGCTGCAACTACTTTAGCCCTAGAGTCTGTGCTCTGCAAAAAGAAAAGCCACCGCAATGAGAAGCCCACACACAGCAACTAGAGTACCCCTCAATTGCCACAACTAGAGAAAACCCACGCCCAACAACTAAGATCCAGTGCAGCTAAAAATAAATAATAATAAAATACATAAATAAAATCTAAAAAATTTTAAAGCAACTAGTACAATGTATATAAGATCACCTAAAAAAAAACAACCTATAAATAAGATCCAAGTAGACATAAAAAGTCTAAATAAACAAAATAAACTTTGATAGAATGTTACTGACAAAAAGGAATATTTAAAACTCTTTGAACTTTAAGATAAAATTTAAGAAGCAATACCAGCAAGTATGGTCCTTTGGCAGCCCAATCTCTTGAATTTCCTGAACCATATTTCTTCCCTGCTAAAATAATCAGTGGGATACCTTCTTTCTGGTATAGCTCTGCAGCCTCAAATACATCCAGCTGTAGATTAAAACAAACATAAAAATTTTAATACAAATTTTAATCTAGTTAGCAACTGCTTAAACACTCTGTATATATCCTTACCGTCTGTCCTGATGGAAAATGAACTGTTTTGGGAGCTGGTTTTCCAATAAACTTATTAAAAAGCTTGATATTTGCAAAAGTGCCTCTTGTCATTACAGCATCGTTACCTCTTCGGGCCCCGTAAGAGTTGAATTCACGAGGGGTAAGGCTGCAAGAGTGTTAGTTTTTATTTCAGATGGAAAACAATCACATTATTTAACTGTAAAACATTTTTTAAAACCACTTTTTTAATCAAGATATCACATTTTAACTGGACATGTTTCAGTTTGTTTCTCTAAAAGATATGGACTTAAAAATACTACCTTGATACAAATAAACAAAACCTTTAAACTTCTTAGTATCAGCTAGCCAGTAAATATTCAAATCTCCCTGGTTTTCCTCTTTAGCTGTTGGTTTGCTCAAATCAGATCCAGGTATGTTTTATAAATTCATTCTGTTTTCTCAAGTCTTTTTTATAATCTGTATGTTCCTTCTCCCTCTTTGCCCCCTTATATACTTTACGTAAAGAAATTAGGTCATTTGTAGTACAGTTTCCTATATCTAGACTGTACTGACTACATCGCCACACTATCATTTCATGTTTTCTCTCCTGTATTTCTTGTTAACCAGATGTCAAATCTAGTGACCTGCTAAGAGTCAGGGTTTTTATTTTTGCAATGATGCTTTACAGATCTTACTTCCATTACTTCCATGATACCCACTTTTCTTTCTGAAATGCTACCAATGACTGACCATCATCATCTAGACTGCATTAGGGACTACAAAATAATGATGCTGTATTTCTATTATTCCTTCATTTTTAAAGCTGGAAAACCTCTATAAAGACAAACTTTCCTTCATCAATGATTTGGTTATATTGAAATACATTCCATACAGAAAAGCCTTTATTGTTAAATAATGAGATGGTTCCTCATCATCTTCCAAAGGTAACTTGGTGTTTTTAATTTTTTTCTTCTAGTATCATTATGAACTCATGGATTTAAACATATTCATTATGTTTCAATCCACTCCAGTTATTCTTTATTTATGCTTAACATGTCCCATCTTTGAGCAGTGACAGATTTCAAGTTGGGTCCTGAGACCTTTTGACAGAAAGCCTCGTAGTTTTTGATAGCTCTTGCTCTTTCTTGGTTTAAGACACAGAATCATCTTGTACATTTTCCAGTGCCAAATCTGGAATCAACCATTTCTCCAAGAAGAACTGGTTGCTTGTACTAAGAATTGGTATTTAGACAGCATAATCTGTGTGCTGTGGGTGTTCTTTGCTACTGGATTGGTCACTACATAAATGAACTTTTAAGGACAAGAGAAAACTAGGCACAAGCATCTCAGCAGGCAACAAGCAACTTCCATCTATCTTTAATTTGCTCTTTTATGTTAAGACAACAACTGTTCTTCTAATTTAAATATCTTACCTCAGGATGTGCATTTAAACATTGGTGGTGGAGGGTTTGAGTGTCTTTTAAAAATAAAAATTCAAACTGACGACTACTGTATTAACTATGCTAAGAAATCCGTATCAGAAATTACACAAAATATAAAAATTGTGTATTTGAGAGACTTTTTTTGGGGGGTGGGGGGAGATGGAATCTATATCACATTATGACCAAGATGGAAATTACAACCTATTAAAAAATATTTGGGAGAAAGAAAACTTTCATTTCTCACCATGTAAAAAGCCATATGTAAAACAATCTGATTTGTTTTCACTAAATCACACCAAACAGAGTTGCTATTAGCAATCTCTACCAAAAAGTGTTTTAATTCACACCAAACTACAATTAACTAGAAATTCAAACACAGATTTCACAATAGAACTAATGAGATTATACTAAAAGCTATGCAGTATTACATGTCAAACCGAGCTGTCAAATGTAGCACTGATTTTTATTAAGATATTTTCAGTGAAAATTGTCATTTGCATAGCTTAAAGCATCAAAAAGCTAATCAGGGAGTGGTACCGCAAGTTCTACCTTTACCAAAATTTTATCTCTGGTGTCAAAATAATTCTTTGAAGAGGGAGCAACTCTTATGTTATTAACCATGTAGAAATGAAACAAAATCTTTCTAGTTTGGGATTTATATATCCTATGTAAATGATTTTTACATTCACATTTATTATTCTTGTGAAGTTTTTCGGCTCAAGAAGATCAAGTCTAGCCTATGCATGTATATTTTTATAATCCCCAATACACATTTAAACTGTGCAGTCCAACAATGGAAGATGGTTAGAACCATCAGGCTTTATTTGGTAGGTGAAACCAATTAGACTTTTTAACAAAGTAGCACTGAAAAAGAAAAATCCTGTTTCCAATCATTTGTTTACTTGAGGACAAGGGCTCAATTTAAGATAGGAACTTCAATTTCTCAAGTTATAAGCAAACGCAAGCACAACAGGTATCCCAGTTATTGCTTAGGTCAAATACACTGATACCCATGATAGCATGTAATTTTCTGGATAAAGGAACATGACCCAGTAAAAGTCTCATAATTAATAAGGAAGATAAAACAAAAACAGTCTATAACCATATACACATACCCTCTGTTTGTCAAATATTTAGCAGCAGCACTACTCCTAGCGATGCTTCCAGCAGGTGATATATGATCTGTTGTGACAGAGTCTCCCAGGTATAATAAGACATGGGCATTTTCAATAGGCTGGAGTGCAACTGGCTCTTTGGTCTAAAAGGTAAAAAAATGTTGAAGGCGATTAACTCTTCATGAGGTTTTTCAACTTCCTAACAATTTTTAAAAGATTAAATAGTAAAGCAGTACTTACAAGCTTATCAAAAAATGAAGGACATCTGATATAAGTAGATTTTAAATCCCATGGAAACAAAACTGAATCTGGTGCTTCTAAAGAATTCCACCGCTTATTTCCCATCTGTGAATACGGTTTTCATTGATAAACCAAAAGAAAAATAAAATGGAGTCAGAAAATGAGGGTTATGGTAATGATCAAGAAAATTAAAACAGTACTTAAGCTAGAACGAAAAAAAGAAAACAGGCCTCATCCACTTGCAAAGAAAGCCAAGATGGTGCATTCTATGAAATTATGACAGCTTTGGACAGAATGGCTAAAATCTGCTCATCAAATGCCAGCAAATCAGATTTTGAGGAATACCCAAAGAAATAAATTTCAATACAAAGTGAATGTGAAAGACTTCACAGAACTCCAGAAAATCCAAAGAATTCAGAAAGATCTAAACATTGCTAAAGAGATTAAGTGTGTTTTGGGGGTATACTTCCAATCTTTAAGAATATTATCATGAAAAACTTGCATTTTTAAAAATGTGTCCTATATCACTGTATTATTAGTCCTGCCTTCAAACTATATTCACAACTTCATCATTCACCACCTCCATTTGGTACCCGAAATGTTCCATGCTATTACTATTTTTTATTTTGGACTACTATATACAACAGGTTCTCCTGATTCTATCCTTCTCATCACCCAACCCTCCTGCCCCAAGATATTTTCAATTTCAAGACAGCAGTCTTTTTTGATTATGACACACCTGTTTCACACTTTCCAATACTCCCCATCTCTCTTCAATCAGAGTAAAAGACTAAATTTTAATACTGGCCTATAATTCCCTATGTAACCTGGACATCATCGCCTATCACCATCCTTCCTGCTTCCTATGTTCTAGTCACACTGCCTTCACTACGGTTCCCTCCCTAAGGCCTTTTACACTGGTCCCTCTCTCTACCTGCTTAGTCTCGTTCTTTGTTTAGATATATGACTAACTGTTTACCTCTTAAAAACTTTGCTCCAATAACCTGTTTTCAACTATCCTATATAAAACTGCAATCTACTTTCTGAATTCTACACAACTGGTTCTCTTTACCCTGCTCTTTAATGTTCTACAGCACTGATTACTTTCTAACATACTGTATAATTTACCTAATTATTCTGTCTACAGTTTACTACTTGCCTCTCCCCTTCAGAACTTTGTGTTTTCTTCACTGATATACTGCAAACAGCTAGAAAAGTGCCTGGTACATAGTAGGGGTTCAATAAATATTTGTTAACTGACTAAATATCATTTTTGCTCTCATATTTATATTCTAAGTTCTTTTTAAAAAGTATGAACATATGTATTTGCTTGTAGATACACAAAACATCCCTGAAACAATGCTTAAGAAACTGACATAAACTTGTTGCCTTTGAGAAGGTAAACCAGATGGCTAAGGAATGGGTGGGAGGGAGATTTCAACTGTCTGCTCTTATTTCTTTTGAATTTTGAATCACGTGAATGGGAACAATAAACAAGGGCAGTTTCTATGAAGTGTGTCCATGTTCAGGATGCCAAATATAAATGCTTGCTATACATTTCTAATAAGTAAATAAAATCAATTCTGATACTCTAAGTCTCTTAGATATTAGAGATCTCAGATACAAAATGACCATCATTCATTAACTGTGTATTCAAAATAATATAATTTTAATTTTGATCCTATTCAGAAAGATGTGTAAAATAAACATACACTGCCACTTCACTATGGAGAAGGCAATGGCAACCTGCTCCAGTACTCTTGCCTGGAGAATCCCATGGACGGAGAAGCCTGGAAGGCTACAGTCCATGGGGTCACTAAGAGTCAGACACAACTGAGCGACTTCACTTTCACTTTTCATTTTCATGCACTGGAGAAGGAAATGGCAACCCACTCCAGTATTCTTGCCTGGAGAACCCCAGGGACAGAGGAGCCTGTTGGGCTGCCATCTATGGGGTCGCACAGAGTCAGACACGACTGTCATGACTTAGGAGCAGCAGCAGCCACTTCACTAAACTGTTTAAGAAACAAGTGAGTCTTACCTCTATCTTCTCTTTTAATGCTTTAAACATGGATAATACAACATGTTCTTCCTCTATCTGATGAACTTCTTCTCGACTAGGCCAAATATCATGCAGGTAAATGTTCTTTCCAGTGGGGTCAGTACCTGGTTAAAATTTTTCAAATTCAGTATAAAAAGTAACTACATCAAAATGTTCACATCTTTTCAGACATATAGAAACCAAGTATATTATTCAACAGAGTGATTCAGGCAATAAGCAGCTAAAAAAACTGATTACTTGTACATTTTATATTCTTCATATGAATCAAAAATTAATAATGCATGCATTGTGATAAGATTTCTTAAAATAGTTCAAAGAATGAATGGTCTAGAAAACATTTCAAAAATATAACTTTTGGGGAAAAAAGTATGTGCAGGGTATATATGCATACATACAAAGGAAAACATACCTAAAGGCTCTGTCTGGAAATCTATATTCACTGTGCCTGCTATGGCATAAGCTACCACTAAGGGTGGAGAGGCAAGATAATTGGCACGAACACAATCACAAAGACGACCTTCAAAATTTTTATTTCCAGATAAAACCCCACAAGTAACCAAATCACCCTAAAAAAAAAACACACACATAAATATATTCAAGAGATGGTACAAATTTGGATACTCACATACAAGCAATCTCAAAATATTATATTTCTGAGGAAAAGATAACCAAAAGTATACTTCTAATTATTAGGCACAGAACTATCAATCCTGTAAATAAACTAGGAAGGAATTATTTCAAGGATCTAAAAATGATTTCAAAGAATCATTTTATGATTGACAGGTTACTTTTCTCAAGAGATGTAAAGACTATAGAAATATAAATACATCAATATGTACACGTGATAATTTAATAGTGAAATATAATGAAGGAAAACCATTTGGATGTCCTAGTGATCCACAAAGTTTACCTGTTTCACTGCATTTAAAACTGCTTCTGATAAGGGTGCTGTATTTCCCACACATGTTGAACATCCATAGCCAATGATTTCAAATCTGCATTTCAAAAAATAAAATGTGATTGGATAGAAAAATCACAACAGTTTCTGCTAAAGGACGGACCAGTCTTATCTTTCATTTCCATCACTGTAATAAGACTGTTGAAGACAATATTAACAAAACATGAACCTTCATCAAAATGTTCATTTCAGAGCTCCTGAATAATCAAATCAGACTCTCAGGCATGCTGTCTGTACTGAATGCAAACTTCTGAAGAGATGATACTTAGGACTTGCCCTAGTTAGATTTGGTTAACTAAATCTGACACAGTACTTATCACACTACACAAGAAAACTCCTCAAATATTACCTGCTAGGAATATAACATGACCATTCAAAAAATGGATATTATACTTCCCTACAAAGAGGTTTAACTGTCAAATATCAAGAGAACCTGGCTGCAAAAATTTGACCAAAGGACCTAAAGAGGCACTGTAATTGGGTACTCTGATAGGAGTAATCTTCTAATTCTCAACCAACTAAACCCAAGAAAAGTCCCTGACAAGAATTCCACGATGATATTAGGTTGGCGCAAAAGTAACTGCAGTTTCAGACTGCGAATTTTAAATCATTACAACTAGGCTTAAACACATCTTTATTAAAATCAAAATAGGAACAATTATACCAACACATTTTTGCCTATGAGAAATAAGTTGGCTTATTCCTGCAGCGTAAAAATCCATGTTTCAGGATTTGACAAACTAGAAGCATTCTCCCTGTAATAAGTTGTCAAGATGTTTAAGAAGCGGCAGTCAGTTGTCAAGAGGTCAGGTGAATATGGCTGATGAGGCAAAACTTCATAGCCCTATTGGCTGAACTTTTGAAGCATGTGGCAGATGTTGTTGTGGAGAACTGGGCCTCTTCTGTTGACCAAGGCCAGCTGCAGACGCTGCAGTTTTCAGTACATCTTATTGATTTGCTGAGCATACTTCTCTGATGTAATGGTTTCACCAAGATTCAGCAAGCTGTAGTGGATCAGATGGGCAGCAGACCACTAGTGACCATGATCTTTTTTTTCAGTGCAAGTTTGGCTTTGGAAAGTGCTTTGGAGCTGCTTCTTGGTCCAACCACTGAGTTGGGTGTCACCGGCTATCGTATAAAACCTACTTTTCATTACACGTTGTAATCCAATCGAGAAATGGTTCGCTGTTGTGTAGAATAAGAGCAGATGAACTTCAAAATGACAACATTTTTGATTTGCAGTCAGCTCAGGAGGTACCCACTTAGCCTAGCTTTTTCACCTTTCCAACTTGCTTAAAATGCTCAATGACTGTACAATGGTCGACGTTGATTTTTTTGGCAACTTCTCGTGTAGTTTTAAGAGGATCAGCTCCGAAGACTTGCACTCAGTTGGTCACTGTCAACTTTTGTTCTTCATCTTCAAGGCTCTCGTCTGCTTTACAAAACTTCTTGAACCATCACTGCACTGTATGTTTATTAGCAGTTACTGGGCCAAACGCATTGTTGATATTGCGAGTTGTCTCCACTGCTCTATAATCCATTTTGAATTTGAATAAGAAAGTCGTTTGAATTTGCTTTTTGTCTAACATCATTTCCACAGTCCAAAATAAATACAAACAGCAAGTATAAGTCATTAGAAAAAAAATGAAGCAAGAAATGGGCATTAAATGATGTATAACATAACCATATTTATTTAAGAATGTATTCCAATACTGAATGGCAAATTTCAACAATGCAAAAACTGCAATTACATTTGCACCAATAACTGAAAAACTGTAGGTATAATTCTCAAAATTACTTCCAGCTACTCTTCTAAACAAAGAAAAAAAACCTAAAACCTATCAGTTTTGCAAAAGAATTGATTTACGTAAGACAATATGTTTCTTGATACACAGTGAAAACACTGCTAGCATCAATTATTTTTTTGAAGTGCTTAAGAAATATAAGAAAAGTTATTTTCTCCAATGTTCAGGGACAACTTAACCTATGCTTAATGGATCAAAAAATCTCACAAAACCACACGTAAGACAATTTACTCATTAATAATGCAACCTATCAGATTTCACTCAGTTCTGAAAACTGATCTATATGACTCATAGAAATCATGCAGTACTGTTACCATCCCTTATACTGTCATTGTTACTTGGCTTTACTTGTGTGTCTTGTGTTTACATCTTTAAACTAGAGATCACATCTACTTCTTTGTAGCCAACACACTGCCTTGTTGACTAAATACACCCAGTAAATGACTGCTGCATGATACAGCCTCAAGGATTTTCAGGCAATGGCAAGGCAACAAGTAGAACACTAAGTGTTTTTTCTGATCTTCTTTTTGCATATAAAAAGCCCTAACAAGTAGCTTCAATCACTGCTGAATACTAATATTAAAAAGTGGTAACCATCACTCACCCAAGCTTACTAAGATACGGTAATACTCCACTTGAACTGAGGTAATGTGTAACCATCCCACTGCCTGGAGATAAACTTGTTCTTATATAAGGTTTAACCTGTAGACCAGCTTCAACAGCTTTTTTAGCCAAAAGACCTGCAACAGTAAATAAACAATAATTTATTAGGGCAAGGTTTCTCTCCCTGTTTCCCTCATATTAAAGTACGAAGTAAGAAAGGGTTCATTTTACAGGTAACCTGCAATATAGGTTAGGGTGAAAGTCTGAAATTCACAAAATTACTGTCATTATCCTGTCCACTTTATTCTACTGATTTATTTCATTGAAACAAAAGTTGTCGTAGATATACTAATGCCTTTATGTTATACATTGTTAAGATACGGCTGGATATCAAGGCATCATACACACAAATGGAATAATATATAATAATATCATGTACACATGATATTAATCTGTACTATGACTTAATGGTTCATACCATTAAAAGAATGATTTTAAATGCTATAATCATAATGAAATGGCAATTTAACATTTATTATACTTGATTTTATAAAATTTGTGAGCTGTTATTTATATTCCTTGACAATGATATTTTCCTTCCTTTATATCTCAGTGGAATCTAGCACACTGCTATGGTAAATGTCTAATAGATTATCAAGAGATTTGCTAATTAAATATACTTTTGATAGAAAAAGCAGATATAACCTAAAACTCAGATACATAAGTTACAATTTTGAAATTTTAGCTTCATTGTAATAAAAATAAAATAAATAACATAAATCAATCTTAGGCTCTTTTAGACCTAATTAAAACCTCAGAAAGGCTCTCAAAATCAAACATGGAGAATTTCCCTGGTGGTCCAGTGGTTAAGAATCCAGCTGCCAATGCAGAAGACATGGGGTTGACCCCTGGTCCTGGAAGATTCCACATGCTGCAGGGCAACTAAGCCTGTGGACCACAACTACTCTGCCTGGGCTCTAGAGACCATGCTCCACAAGAGAAGCCACCGCAATGAGAAACCTGAGCATTGCAACTACAGTAGTCCCTGCTCACTACAACTAGATAAAGTCTACATGCAGCAATGAAGACCCAGCACAGCCAAAAGAATAAATAAAAATTGTTAAAAAAGAAAAGCATCTTCAGGAAAACAAAATCAAGACACCTATACTTATGCATAATCTAAGACACAGAATATGAACATAACAGAAAACTGTATGGATATAAACCACAACCTACCTGCAGCAAGCATGACAGATGGATTGCAATTATTGGTACAACTGATAACGGCAGCAATGACCACAGATCCGTGAGCCAGCTTGTATTCACTTCCTTCATAATGAATAGAGACGATATCATTTTGCTTTTCAGCTGCAATTTGGAAGCCTTTAAATCCAACCTACACAAATTTGCACATAAATATAAACTAAATATTCTTGATATGTATAGAAAAAAAAGATGGGTAGAAAATACAGCAGATCCTTGACATCTGATAAGTTCTGACTATTTGGGAGTGATGCTGAAAGTCCATGACTTTCAGTAGTTATTATTCAGTTGAAGCATGAATTTGAATAATCGTGATAGGAGTCTGGTGGTATTCCTAAGCTTTCATCTACTGAGTGAGTCGAGCCAGCTTACTCAGGACCCAGATTTTATTTCGCTTTGCTGTTCTTTATTCATTCTAATTAACAGGAATTCTCAAAAGATGGTAAACATTTTTTCTTTGTTTGAAAATGGCCTTGAAGATTTGCTTCAAAAGATCCTTATGTCTACAGGTGTGTAGAACAGATGAGGCAAGATGGTAATTGTTTAAGGGAGGTACATGGGAATTCATTACACTATTTTATTCCTGTAAAGTTAAACATTTTCCACCAAAAAAAAAAGGAAAGAAAATAAAGAAATTACAAAAGGCTCTGAAAATAAAGCCAGCTATTAGTTCTCAAAATGGAGAAAGTGACAAGATTAAAGCCATGATTCTTAAGACGGAAAGTACAAACCCCAAAAGTCAAGAGGTCACCTGGTATTCAGTTACTTTACCAGATTTAAAGACAGTCATTACAACAATATGGTAGTTTTTTCCTAGTCTGGGAAATCACAGAAAGTCTAGACCACTGCTGCCCAACAGAACTTTCTGTGATGATATAAACAAATATTTAATTGTTATGCTGTCCAATACCAGAGCCATGGCTACACGAAGCTATTCAACTTAAAATGAGGCTATAGTGACTAAGAAACTCAGGTTTTAATTAACTGAAACTTTTATTTAAATATACCCAATCAACCTCTGGTCCTCACAGTGAATCTGCGAACAACCTCATAGGATGTCTGACTGACTTATACTTTCGACAGAAGAAGAGTGAGCGGCTGGTTTGTGCCGTATATGAAAATATAGCAGCAGATTGAGTTCATAGACCATCCGGCTAGTTCCTGACTACTTACTTAGCACAAAGTGTACTGGCAAATAAGGCAATCTACCTTTTCATTTAAGCAAGCTTGGAAATCACTTTTCATATCTGTCAAAGCAACTCTATCTTGAGGTCTTTTTGGACCACTGACAGATGGAACTATTGAATTCAGATTAATCTGGATCACCTAGGAAATGAGAGAGAAGAGGGAGAAAAGGAATTAGAATTCATAAGTACAGATTCCAACCTGAGTACTACTTTCTGATACAGAATGAGTATATTCATATTTTTTTTAATGTAATCTGTTTTGATGACATACACTCCCAAGAAATAAATACATTAAAACCTAATTTATGAAACGTATGAAAATTTGCTGAAAGACTAGTAGACCAGTATGCAAACTACAATGCCAACTGTACAGTCTACATAAAATTTTTTGTTTCTCAAATGTTCCCCACCCCCCAACAAAGATAACACTGTCTTCACAGATGCCTGATGACAAAGTAGATGCTTGTGCCAGCTGTCATTTTATTGCTTCTAATCTTCAAATTCATCCTTTATCTACTCTGTGATAACACGGGTAGCCTTGGTAAACATTTTTCTGTTCTCAGCTTGCATGATGTTAAGTCTGGTCTACACAGGGTTCTGGGGGGCACATAGCAGAAAAAGGGGTTTGCTAATCCTGGTTCTAGTGTGTCTAGCTAGCCAGGCCTCTGCATACTATGTTTTTATTCCTTGTTTTTCTTTTTTAAGTCATATTTTATAAAGATCCCACCTCCCAGCTAGGTTTCCATTTAATTTCTTCTGGTATTTCTACCATTTTCCACTATACATTTCATTTGGTATAATAGATTCAAATTAAATTTCTCTTCACTATGGCTTTTATCATTATTTAACAGCCCTGTTTATTCTGGTTCATCACAACTGAAACATCTGCTTTTTTTACACCTTTGTTTCACCAACCCAGGTGATCCTAGTCTCTGTCTTTAGTATGTGAATTTCTCTTGAAATGAACATTCTGATGAATTTAAATTCTATTTCTTATAATATGCTCCAGTTTTTTAATAGACAAATTTATCCCATTTCACTATACCACCAAAAATTTTCCTTTAATTACATCTCTAAAAAAAATGTGGACAAAGCACTAGATTCAATAAACAGAGCAAAGGGACCAGAAAATAACCAAAGAAGTTCAAAGATTTACCCAAATGTCCCACAAATTCAATTCCGATGGGTTCTATCCAGCATTCAATATAACTATATATATTCACTAATTCACCTAACATGTTACTGAACATCCGCTATGTGCCAGGCATTTTTTTAGGAGCTAGGGATAGAGTGCCAAACAAAACAGGTGAAGTTCCTGTCTTCATGGAGCCTATTTGTATTCTGGCAAGGGAAAGACAGGCAAATAATTATACAATTTAATAGATACAAGCTATGAAGCAGGGATACAAGCTATGAAGAAATTAAAGCTAAGAGAGAAAATGGATTTCCCAACAAAAGAGAGCTTAAAATAGTTAACCATACCAATGATAACACCAACCTGATTTAGATCCCTGACACATTTTTAGAAAGTGAATTTTATTAAAACTTTCCCGCAAGTAAATTCTACCTACCTCAATAGAAATTTCCAACAGAGAAACATTTGCTTAGACTATAAAGGTATCTTTAACATTAAAGGTCACATAACTATCTTCTTGATAAATAATAATAGTT
Organism: Capricornis sumatraensis; assembly: GCF_032405125.1. NCBI lineage: Eukaryota > Metazoa > Chordata > Mammalia > Artiodactyla > Bovidae > Capricornis > Capricornis sumatraensis. The sequence goes on along the minus strand of NC_091087.1, from coordinate 38,252,429 downwards.
ATCATTTATTGAGTACTTACTGTGTTCTTAAAACTGTTATAATGAATTTGCATTTAACCTCTTAAAAATCCTATGAGGTAGATACTATCTTCATATTTCAGAGATGAGGAAACTGAGGCAAAGAAGCTAAAACAAGTACCCAGGGTTGCATAGCTGGTAAGTCTTAGAGCTGGGATTCAAACCCAGGAGGGCAGGCTCTAGAATTTACAGTCTTAACTACTATTTGGTGGGTTATTTTGTAGATACCTGGGAATATTCAGGTTCTCCTGAATTATCTTGCTCATTTCGAAACAATTTCACAGCTTTAAGGTATGCTTCCATTGACTCGAGTTTGGCTTTGTCAAAACCTAAAAAGACGATTAAAACAACAAAAATCCTGTCAGGAATTTCTGAATCTTTGGTAATAAGGATGCTGAATTTCAATGATGAGTAAGAAACAAATGTTACTTATAACTAAGCACTCAGAATAGATTTCTTTACAAATTGATAATATTATAATATTGATACTATAAATTGATAATAACAATAGCAAAAATTTCACTCTTCATGAAAACTCTACTTTATAAAACACATACCGGAACCCCCTTTTAAAAGTTACTCAATCACTTAGGTGGTCCAGTAGCTCAAACTCCATGCTCCCAATGCAGGGGGCCCAGGTTTGATCCCTGGTCAGGGAACTAGATCCCACACACTGCAACTTAAGATCCTGAATGCTGTAACCAAGATCCAGCACAGCCACACAAATAAATTATTTTTTAAAAAGAGCTACTCATCACAGACAAGATAAAAAATACTGAGCCAGTTATAGAATACTCACAAAAATAGTTTCCAAGAGAAAAACCAGTGATGAAATTGAACCTAATAAATTACTACCCACCATGAAAGATGAAATTCATTACTTTCCCTAAACAACAAAAAACATTAGTGTACCAGTCAAAATGAAATAAAGTAAATGAGAGAATAGTTTTAGAGAGCAGAGAGATTTAACAAGATCTTCCAAAAATTAAAATATTTAGATGTTAAGAAATTACTGCCACAACAATTTATATCCCAAGATGTATGTTCTCTTACAATATGACAGAGGCAGAAAATATGTTCATTCCCCAAATACAGGCAATGTGATTTCTAGCTGGCCTCTTTCTCTCTCCCAACCCTCCTCTCTCGGGTTACTAACCCTTGAAAAGCTACCATGAGAGAAAGCCCAGATTACGTGCAGAAACCACATATGGGTCTTCTGGCTGACAGTCCCGGCCAAGTTCCCAGCTGACAGCTAGCATTCACTGCCAGACATGCAAGTGAACAAGCCTTCAGGATTCCTGGCCCTGGCTTTTTAAGTCTTACAGCTGAGGCTCCAGACATCATGAAGCAGAGACAAGCCATCCTGGCTGTGTGCCCTGTCTGAATTACTGATCCACTAAAACTGTGTAGCAATAAATGATTATTGCTGTTTTAAGCCACTAGTTTTAGGACAATTTGTTACTCAGTGATAGTCATTACTACATTAACTCATATTAATGTGAAGAATGAGGCATTTCTTTCTTGAACTACTCTACAACCCAAAGAACAGTTTAGAGAAAACTCTGCATTCTATGAGGACCATTCCCTCCAAGGTTTCAAATAACCAACCATCCATTTTGCCATTTGATTCAAAACTTAAAATAATCCGCCCCCAAACTGAATACTAGAACATATCTCCCCAACATACTATGATTAGAGATTACTATCAATAGTTTAGTAACGACCTCTTCAAAAATACAGAGACTGACTTTTAAAGACCAGGGGTCTATAAAACCAACACATTCTCGTTTTGTACGTATTTTCTGTATTAAATGGTCAATAGAAGAGTGGTCAAAGTTCTCAGTCAATCAGGCTACAAAAAGAATTTGGAACCTGTAACCCTATGCTGTTTTTCACAAAATTAAGTGCTGCTTATTCTTTAGAGAGAGCACTGGTTCTCAAATAATCTTGTGACTCCTCTCTTCCTGGATGTAGAAGACAACAACGGTGAATGTGGGAAAACATAACTTCCATTAAACTGCAAAGTCTGATCACTAACAGGGTGAAGGTATCCATTATTATGGGGAAAAAGTGAAGCAAAGAGCAGCAGTTAGAATAATTTCTCTAAATTGTTGTAATGCGTCACAGTGGACTAGAGTTTGAGGACACAACACTCTTTAAGCACATCTGATGCAGTTTATTTCAAACTTGCTATTTCAAAATAAGAACATATCATGAATATTAAATAACATGTACAAGGTAGTAATTTATTGTAAATATTTCCTAGTGATCTTACATCTTACCTGTATGTTCTAAATGTTTTAATGTCACATTGTCAACAGGGAAAAAGCTGAGGATAGCACCATATTCTGGACACATGTTTGCTATTGTAGTTCGATCTACTATAGATAATTGTGAAACTCCACTTCCAAAAAACTCAACAAACTTTCCAGCCACTCCTACTTGCCTGAGATGCTATATAAAGAGAAAGATAGAAACACATACAAAATTAGCATGGATTCTCTGAAAACCATAAAATCTAATTTTTAACCCATTGCTAGTGACAGTGAAGGATAGAGGTCCTCTGTTATTTTTATGAAACATCAACTCACTCTGGTTTTCCAGCTAAAAGCAAATAGTCAATAGAAGAGTAGTCCAGTCACTAGTAGGATAAAAAAGCACTTGAAAATTCAAAATGTCTCTGATATCAGGGTACACCATAGACTACTATATATCTGCTAACTGGCAGTCTTCTTTTTTTCTTAGCTTCTAGCCAATGAAGGCGTCTTAGATTTAGTGAAATACTAATATATTGATGAAACTGTGTATCTGAATTTAAAAAATTATATATTGCTATAAAGATTCTTCAAATTCCAAATACTGGTCCAAATATTGACAGCATCATTAATTAAAGGTAAATTTCATTTTGATAGAATTTAACATGTGGCTTCAAACTTAATTCCTTCTAAAATTATTTTTATTACCGCAACCAAAACAGCTACCCACCTTTTCTGAATTGTAAAATGGTTGCAGAATGGCAGAGGGAGTGTGCCCAGGACAATGACTAAGTATGAAACAACATTCAATCTATGAATAATATTAAGTTCTAACATTTTAGAAGTGCTAAGGATCATTTAACCCTAACTTTTTTATAGATGCAGAAACTCAACCCTAAAAGAAAGATGTTTATTTTCACTGTTTTATTTTTGATGATAAGAGCAATATAGATTAGAAATACCAAGTCAAATGCTGCTTTCACCAAATTAATGAGGTACCACAATATACATTTTGAAAAATAATGACTAATTCTATAAAGATATGACTAGAACAGGACCTCAAAAAAGGGACAAAATATTCAAAAAGGTACGCACACATATAGATTTAACTTTCATTATCATTAAGCAAAAATGTCTAAAGTAGATGTATAACACTGTTAAGAAAAAATATAGCCAGAGGAATCTAAAAAGCACCATTAGGTTTCAGGATATGCGAAGGAAAAGAACTGGTTTTTCTAAAAACATAATGGGCTATTCCTTTCCTCTAGGAATAATCCTTCAATTCTCAATTTAACTTCTTGATCTTTTGTTACCATACACTGAATCAATCATTTCTGCAAGATGTCAATTTTTTTTCTAATTAGGGAAGCAGGATCAATATTAAATGGTAAGAAGGAGGCAATACCGTTTTCTTTCCCTGCAGAGTATTCTAAAAGCCTTCAGCCCAGAAATCTAACCCAAAATCTGAAACTCCGGGATCCAAATATGAATTCTATTTGGAACATTTGCCAGGTTCCTTCATTTAATGAAATGGGACTTAATCATAACAATAAAGTTAGTGAAAATGAAATTTAGGGTGGAGAGTTACAAATTATTGTCTTTAGGAAAACCTAGATTACATGTATTAAATGCATGCAGCCAGCATTTTAAAAATTCAGAAAAAAAGTTTCTATAGTTTCTTTTTATATTGAAATACAGTTGATTTATGTGTTAGTTTCAGGTGTACGGCAAAGTAACTATAAAAATGTTAAAACAGTCAAAAGAAAAATTTGACACTACCACACAGTTTTTAGTACTATCTAATACAGTAATAGTTTCCAGAAGACAAATGATTCAATTAAATATTAAAGGAGATGCAATTAGACATTTCCTAAGTGTGATTTTTTTGAATTCAAGTAGGCAACAAGTATTTACTGACGCAATAAGGCATAATGGTTAAGAGCATGGACTTAAGAACATGACTGCCTGGATTAGAATTCTTGTTCTATACTTAATATTCAACCCTATGACCCTCTGGTTAAGTCACTAAACCTTACAGTGTCTCAGAATTAAAATGAGGATATTAACAGTACCAATCTCATAGGCTTGTATGAAGAATAAACGAGTTAACACTTCAAGGGAACAATGACACAACAAACTGCTTTGTACTTACCAGTATAAAGTATTACTATGATGACAACCACAATGACAAAGCTAATACCACCACCAGAGTGCTGAGCATAAGGTGATAAACTGAAATACCTGCTCTCATGGGGCTCTTCTACTTACAAAACAAAATCATGTCTACCGAGTTATACAGCTAGTAAGATTTTAGCTTACCTTCGTGATGCCAAGAACAACATCTATGGATGTAACAAAAGGATTCGATGAACCAGTTAATTCACATCCAACCACCTCTGGTAAAGTAAGAGAAACTGGCAGGCCAAGCATAACTGCTTCTGTTTCAATGCCTCCAACCCCTAATGTAATAAACACAGGTATATGAGTATGGTGCATTTAAAAATTTTTCCAACATCTAAATCTCTAGTCTCACGAGTTTGTCTTAACACAGTACCTTACACAGAATTGCTATAATGCTATCATTGTAGATATGAAACTCAAGTCTTCTCAAAAGAATGACTTCACTCACAAGGTTGAAAAAATTTTACTTTTACCATTATTTTAAATTCAGAAAACACTTAGTATCTCCAATGCTAGGTACTGTACTATGCTCAAGATACAGATATGAATAGAACCCAGCCCCTGTCAACCTCAAGAAGTTAAAAGCCAACAATTAAAAAACCCGTAAAAGCGTAAACACACTCTGAAAGAGGGAACAGCTGGCACAAAGCCATGAGGTGTAAGAGCACAGCCTACTCAGAGAAATAAACAAGCCTTTAAGATGTGTTTGGGTAAATGGCTAGGGGCACGATGTTGCCAAGGACCCTATTAAAAATGTGAAGAAATTTGGATTTATAAAGAAGGCCAGGAAAAGCCACTTGAAGGACTTTAAACAAAGGAGTAGCCACATCGCCTTCACAGACATCATCATCATTAGAAAAGTGAAAGTGTGTATCGCTCAGTCCTGTCCAGCTCTTTGCAACCCCTTGCACTGTAGCCCACGAGGCTCCTCTGGCCATGGGATTCTCTAGGCAAGGATATTGGAGTGGCTTGCCATTCCTCTCTCCAGGGGATCTTCCCGACCACCATCACTCATCACGCCACAAACAGCAGTGCTGTGCTGGTCACCGTGCACTTTTCTTCTCATAAATTCTCTCTTACGCCACACTGTCCACAAACACTTGAATTTAGATTTAATTTTTGTTGTTAACTGTTATAGGTGAAAAAACAGCCTCAAATAGGCTATAAAGACCCTGCTATTTACTTTCTTTTATAATGTTCCTGACATCCTCTCTCAAAAGAATTAAATGTATTTAGTCATTTACTTACCCCACCCCAGAATCCCCAAACCATTCACCATGGTTATATGAGAATCTGTGCCAACCACACTGTCTGGGAAGAGGAGGTCCTTCTCTTCAAAAACCACTCTTGACAAATACTCTAAGTTTACTTGATGAGCCATTCCGGTTCCAGGAGGGATTACAGCCACATTCTTAAAAACTCTTGAACTCCACTATATTTTATTCAAATTTAAGAAATCAACTGTTAACATATATCTGAATTTGGTTCACAATTAACATATAAATAAATATTGAAATGGAAAATATTTTACCAATGTTCACTATGGTCAAAGTTTACAATACATAAAAACAAATATGCAGATACTAAATCTACATGTATTCATTTTGCAGATTATTCAAACAAAATAAAGTCAAAGAATAATGTTCTAACAGTCCAGATAAACAGTAGCTTTCAACTATGTTCCAAGGATTCTCAGGGACAGAAAAAGGGGAAGGCTCAAGTAGAAGACTCTGCAGGCGCACCTGAACTAGAGCCACTGTTTTCAATATTTTATTATATACTAGGGTTTCTGATTAAGATTTTATTTGAAGGAAAAAAGTAAAAAAGGGTTCTGCTGCTAATATTTAAAATTTTCTGGTCTACAGATATAAAAAAATTGTACCTTTCAATATTTTATAAACTTTATTAAAACAATTTCCCCCAAATCATTTATACCTTGAAAAATTGAAGCCTCTCTCGATTTCTGCCAAATTCTACTTCTTGATTTTTTAATACTGTTTCAGGTCTAAAAAGAAAAAAAGCTGGCGTTAAATCTATGTATTATAGAAAAGAGCTGTCATGTTTCTAAGTCTTCATTCTTATGCACTTACATACAAACACATTTCTAAAATTCTGGAACAGTAATTTACTAGACTTTTCAGAATCAGTTATTTTCTTTTCAACAATGAAGTTCTGTTTTAAATAGGACCAGAAAGCTATTGCAAGGGCTTAATATTTAAGCCACGTCCACACCAGTGTCCCAAACTGTACTTAACATGCATCACTGTGAGATTTGGCTAAAATATTACAAGTAGCATGGTAAGCTTTGTTGGATTTTCTAGTGCAAGGAAAAGGGAGAGTAGTTACCTTAATGAATATACAATAAGTGTGTATGTTTCCACCCACTTGACGCTTACACCACTTTAACTAGGAGATGATTGTTGATTATCACTATGCGGCAGTGACAAACAACATGATTTTATAAGTTTAAAAAGAGTTTTGGGTAAAAATCTTGTATTCATCCCACCACAAATGGAAGGTTCTACTGTATGTAAAGTTGTAGTTTAGTTTACATGGATTATATTTTCTATAAATTATTTAAATTAAGAGATAAAAACAATCCACTGTCAAGCAGTAAACATACTGCCATTTTTAGGAAGCTATTTTTATCTAATGGATATTAAAAAAAAATTATTTCTAACAGCTTTAAGTTGTTTATTTCATCTGCCAGCTGGTGATTTAAGTGTTGACTAGAATATCAATATAACCTAAATTATACATGTCCTCCAGGGTCCAAATAATTACAGTTGTTTAATTGTCAACTTTTTTTCAAACAAAGATTAATAATTCATTGCTGAGTGATCATCTGAAGCCATAGCAGATCTTAATGAGATTTTCTTAGGACCTCAGGGAACAAAGCTTTCTAGAGCCATTCCAATTATTTTACCTTTCCATAGTACATGAAAGCTACAAAGTATTATACAAACATTTACTAGCTCATAATCTGACTCCAAATTAAGCAGTGATTTCAAGTGCCAGATGTATGCTCTGAACTGTCTACCCCTCCATTTTTTGTCTATAATACTTCATTGATGCATTAAAGCACGTGAAAAGAGTTACTATTTTCATACAGCAAGAGATAATATCTAGTCTTAATATTTCACAATTTAGAGTTGAAATTAAACAGAAATGTTACACCATATTGGATTTTTAGAAATAAAAACATACCACCTTAGGGCTTCATACCATTTATAAAAAGATAACCAAGAAAAATCAATGGTTTTTTGAATCAATAAATTTTCCTTTTCAGAAAATTAATTTCTAAACAAGAGACATCAATCTCAAAAGTTCAACAAGTCCCTAAAAACCAGGAAAATTAGGTAAGAGGAATAGAATACTTATATAGAACTGACATAGCAAAGGACCCACAGATTATACTCAATTCTTAGGAAAAGCATATGAGGTCACTTATAACCCAAGGTTTATAACAATACCGAGCACAAAACTGAGAACCACCTAGAACTTGAAAGATCCAGTTAAGGGACAAATGACTTAAATGTTACTATCTGGCAATTATGATGAAATATGCGTTCATAATATCCTTAACCTATACCTTAAATTACCCACTCCGGTATTCTTGCCTAGAGAATCCCAGGGATAGGGCAGTCTGGTGGGCTGCCGTCTATGGGGTCGCACAGAGTCGGACACGACTGAAGCGACTTAGCAGCAGCAGCAGCATACCTTATATTTGATAAATTTTTTAAACCTGAAAAAGTCTAAGTTATTTTTAACTAACCTTTAAAAGATTTGACAGTGTAATAACAATGGGACAAACAACGTAACTCTTGAAGACTTTGGAAACTTTACAGTATATGAAAACATATCACTTTTATTACTTTGAAAAAATTACATAGTAGGAAATTTAACCAACTCTTAAGAATAGGATTCTTTTCCAGGCTGCTTTACTACTTTCCATGGTACCATTTAGGAAACTGCTTATCTAAAATAGCTCAGTAAGTCTGTGACATGTGATAATGAGAATATTCTTAACACAGAGGTCCCAATGCAATAAGAAAGAATAAGAAATCTCCTAGAAGGAAAATAAAGCTAAAAATATAAGTAGGGATTTCTACAAAAGAAATGTGAATGAATAATAAGCATGTGAGTGATGGTATAAATTCACTAAAATAAAAAACTAGTTTAAGATATATCTCTGCCTACATTAGTTATAAAAATTAAATATATTTATAGAAAATTCTTAAAGTTTTCTTCTGAAGAAACAGAAATAGATTATGGTATTTGGAGACTACCATTTTAGTTATCTTTGCTTCTTTCAGTACAACAGGAAGCACAATAAATATGAAGGCAATGTAACTGGGATCAGGAGGAGGAGGAGAACTGAAAAATAACTTGGCACTAACAAATATTTTAAAAAACATGTCATACTCAGGCACTGGTTGCAAATGAAAAGGACAAAGGATGGGTGTGTTTTCAATCTGTGAAGAAAATTTTCCTGAGTTTCGGCCTAGTTCTCCAGAATCACACGATCCTCGGCAGGTAGTCTGGCCTCTGCAGGGAAGTTTCTTAGGCTGCACTCTAAGTGGAGAGAGCTTTCCTGCTTTCTGTAGGTCACCACCTCCAGGATTTGGAGCATTCTGTATTGCACTATCATTCCAAAAAAGAAAGACAAAATAAAACCATTTAAAAGTGACAGAAATTTAGCTCTTCAAAAAGCACACACCAGCAATGCTATCTGGAAGTAACAACTGAATGTTATTCAAAGGTTGAAGTATCATTTAAATCAGGTTTCAAAAGCAAATCTCAGATTACAAAAAGAAGGAGGGGAGTTAATTTAAGACAACTAAAAAAATAATTCTAAATGCCCATTAATATCATTTTCCTACAATAACTTTTGGCAAGTAGCAAAACTGATCTTTTCCCCCATCTAACAACTTAAAAGAATCTGGGATCCAGAGTTTAACCTACAGCAAAAACTTTAATAAATTGTCTTATTCCATTACTCCAGGGAAGCTAAATAAGCTGGTGCATGAAAACATAATCATGTCTTCTCTAGTTTGATTTTGATCAAAAGGATCATTTAAATGTAAGAAAATTTATTTCAGTGGAAAATACAACTGTAGTAAGCTCAGTGTTTCCAATCACCAATTTAATATAATTAAAGACATCCATGGCTCATATCTTTAGAGTCTCTCTGGAAGGGAAATTAAAAAACAAAAAGGAAATGAAGGCTTTATTCAGATACTCACTCTTTGGAAAACAGGTTCTAGGCTTGTATACTTCTATAAAAATGGCAGCAAAATACACAAATAGGAAAATCACTTTAAACTCAGACTTTAATATAAATTTCACCAATCCATCAATTTTCACCAGTTTTTCTTTTTGTATATTAGTCAGTACTAAATGCTGCAAACTTTACTCTGGCACAAATTATCTCTATTCCCTTTCCTCTATACCATATACTCCTAGCGGACTGGCTGGCAATCAACTTGCATGTCTGTTTTTATAAATATCCGTATTAAAGTACCATTTGTTGAAGTCAATTTGCAAGGAATGGTCAACCGTGAGATCTGTCGGACAGGCAGGATGGACTTTCTTAGGGTCACCTCCAAGAGTTTTCACTGCCTCCCTCATAGCAGCAAAATCCACCATTGCCGGTATTCCACTAGAAAATAAGAAACAATTAACTTCTAAGTCTTTTTTTATATATGCTCAAGTGACTAAATGCATTTATTTATTTTTAAATTTAAAAAGTATCCCTTTTTAGTTTGCATTCATGTTTGATAATGTATCCAAAGTTATATGTAGCTTACTTTAATGAGAATATTAAATATTGTCTGAAAACTTGAGTGCTAAAAGGTAATGTGCCAAAGATAATACAACAGATGATTCTTAGAGGCAAAGATAACTTCAAAGAAACTGCTGATGGAGTCCTTATCCTTGTCTTAAATTTTAAGATATCCCCTCCCTTCTCCCCAGCTCCAGCCCCTTCACTCCCAGTGCCTTGTCTCCAAAGTTATTCACTAACCATAGGAACCTACAGATAGATCTGTATCTGCATACGTACCTCCAGCCAACTATATAACAAGCATTTGCCAAATGACTTTGAGGTGCTAGACACAATGGTACAAGGCTAAATAAGGGAGAGTAACTGTTCTCAAGGAATTTGTAGGGAAGATACAGTAGCAATTACAGAAGAGTATTTTAAGTACTACAGTAGCAGCATACACAGGGCACACAGAGAAGTAACATATTAACCAGATAGAGGTGAGTGGGTAAAGAAAATGTTATTTGTCTAGCTAACTCTTACGCCTTCTTCAAAACTCAGCTAATGGTTAAGTCTTCCAATAAATAATTCTTAAGACACCCAAATTAGGCAAAGTCTTTCAAGCTATGGTAAAGACCAGATTTTATTCTAAGTGTGATGGAAGCCTACTGGAGAATGGAGGAATGATATGAACTTTATCAACATTTTTTAACCAAGTCACTTCATCTACTGTGAAAAGAGAAAACTATCCATTTCAAGTGTGGAAGCAGGGACACTTGTTCAGAGACTATTATAGTCACAGTCCAGGTAAGTGAGAATGGGGTTAGAATCAGAACAATGGAGTTGTAGATGGTAAAAAGAATTTGGATTCAGGACATGTGTACTTCAAAGGTAAAGCTCACAGAACCTGCTAATAGACTGGATTACGTATGAAGGAAAGAGCGGAAGGAAGGTTAACGTCTAGATTTTTGCTCTAAAAAGCATCATTCATTATGATAGAAAAAACCTGAAAAGGAATACGTGAGGGGACTGGGCAATGATGTTTAGGATATATTAAGTCTGAGAAGCCTATTGGCTAGGACAAGTAGCCTACTGGCTAGGACAAGTAGCCTACTGCAGTGACAAGTGGGCAGTTAGGTAGAAGCAGGTTTTTTTTTTTTTTTTAGTTTTTTATTTTTTTAATTTTAAAATCTTTAATTCTTACATGTGTTCCCAAACATGAACCCCCCTCCCACCTCCCTTCCCATAACATCTCTGTGGGTCATCCCCATGCACCAGCCCCAAGCATGCTGTATTCTGCGTCAGAATAGACTGGCGATTCAATTCTTACATGATAGTATACATGATAGAATGCCATTCTCCCAAATCATCCCACCCTCTCCCTCTCCCTCTGAGTCCAAAAGTCCGTTATACACAGCTGTTGTCTTTTTTCCTGTCTTGCATACAGGGTCGTCACTGCCATCTTTCTAAATTCCATATATATGTGTTAGTATACTGTATTGGTGTTTTTCTTTCTGGCTTACTTCACTCTGTATAATCGGCTCCAGTTTCATCCATCTCATCAGAACTGATTCAAATGAATTCTTTTTAACGGCTGAGTAATACTCCATTGTGTATATGTACCACAGCTTTCTTATCCATTCATCTGCTGATGGACATCTAGGTTGTTTCCATGTCCTGGCTATTATAAACAGTGCTGCGATGAAAAAATAAATGGCTACAGGAAAATAAGCATCTAATTTTTTGAAAAAACTTTTAATTTAGCACTGGAATATAGCCGAGAGAACAGTGGAGGGATATATATCAGTGAAGGGATATATCCAGATATATAACAGTGATATATATATATATCCAGATATATAACAGTGAAGGGATATATATGCATGTGTGTGTGTGTATATATATCCATTCCCCCAAACTTCCCTCATCCAGGTTACACATAACATTGGACAGAGTTCCATGTGCTATACAGTAGGTCCTTACTGATTATCCATTTCAAACACACAGTGTGCATATGTCTATCCCAAACTCACTATCTCTTCCCCTCAGCAACAGTAAGTTTGTTCTCTAAGTTTCTTGAGTCTGCTTCTAAGTTCATTTGTATCATTTCTTCTTAGATTCCACTTATAAGGGATGTCATACAATATTTCTCCTGCTCTGACTTCACAAGTGAGACACAATTGCTTTAGTTTCAGTTCAGTTCAGTGTCTCAGTCGTCTCCAACTCTTTGTGACCCCGTGAATCGCAACACGCCAGGCCTCCCTGTCCATCACCAACTCCCGGAGTTCACTCAAACTCATGTCCATTGAGTCGGTGATGCCATCCAGCCATCTCATCCTCTGTTGTCCCCTTCTCCTCCTGCCACCAATCCCTCCCAGCATCAGGGTCTTTTCCAATGAGTCAACTCTTAGCATGAGGTGGCCAAAGTACTGGAGTTTCAGTTTTAGCATCAGTCCTTCCAATGAACACCCAGGGCTAATCTCCTTTAGGATGGACTGGTTGGATCTCCTTGCAGTCCAAGGGACTCTCAAGAGTCTTCTCCAACACCACAGTTCAAAAGCATCAATTCTTCGGCGCTCAGCTTTCTTCACAGTCCAACTCTCACATCCATACATGACCACTGGAAAAACCATAGCCTTGACTAGACAGACCTTTGTTGGCAAAGTAATGTCTCTGCTTTTTAATATGCTATCTAGGTTGATCATAACTTTCCTTCCAAGGAGTAAGTGTCTTTTAATTTCATGGCTGCAATCACCATCTGCAGTGATTTTGGAGCCCCCAAAAATAAAGTCTAACACTGTTTCCCCATCTATTTCCCACGAAGTGATGGGACCAGATGCTCTGATCTTAAGTTTTCTGAATGTTGAGCTTTAAGCCAACTTTTCCACTCTCCTCTTTCACTTTCATCAGGTTTTTTAGTTCCTCTTCACTTTCTGCCATAAGGGTGGTGTCATCTGCATATCTGAGGTTATTGACATTTCTCCCAGAAATCTTGATTCCAGCTTGTGCTTCTTCCAGCCCAGCATTTCTCATGATGTACTCTGTATAGAAGTTAAATAAGCAGGGTGACAATATACAGCCTTGATGTACTCCTTTTCCTATTTGGAACCAGTCTGTTGTTCCATGTCCAGTTCTAACTGTTGCTTCCTGACCTGCATATAGGTTTCTCAAGAGGCAGGTCAGGTGGTCTGGTATTCCCATCTCTTTCAGAATTTTCCATAGTGTATTGTGATCCACACAGTCAAAGGCTTTGGCATAGTCAATAAAGCAGAAATAGACGTTTTTCTGGAACTCTCTTGCTTTTTCCATGATCTAGCAGATGGTGGCAATTTGATTCCTCTGCCTTTTTTAAGACCAGCTTGAACATCTGGAAGTTCATGGTTCACATATTGCTGAAGCTTTAGTTTAGAGAAGGGAAATTTTAAAATTTATAAATGAATCTTCACAATTAAGAGACATCTGGGAGTATGATTCTAGAAAGAAAGCGCTCTGAAAATTCATCATGAAAAATAAACCTACTACTCACGTAAAATCTTGAAGAAGAACACGGGCAGGGAAAAAGGGCACTTCAACATTGCTCTGTTTGGTTTTCCAGTCTAAAATGTTCATAACATCTTCCTTTTTCATTAAAAAGCCATCACAATTTCGCACAGCAGCTTCCAAGAGGACCCGTATTGAGTAAGGCAGAACATCTGATTCAAGAGAAAATATTACTATTAATAAGGGAATAATCTTTACTACATACTGTAAAAATTATAATAGCAATACATCTGTGTCAGGTAAAGACACAGAGGTATTGTTTCTCAATTTAAAAAATTTTAGTCAATAAGAAATAAGGATTTGTTGTAGAGTACAGGGAATTATATTCAATATCATATAATAAACTACAATGGAATATAATCTGAAACATATATATAACTGAATCACTCTGTGTATACCTGAAACCAACAAAATACTGGAAATCAACTATATTTCAATATTAAAAAAGGTTTTAATCCAGTAAACAGGAAGTGAAACACCATTCTTGTTAATATGAGGCTTTCTATAAATTTGACTTTCCTATATGTAAGCTGAGGCCCTGAAAATGCAGAGATAAAGCCTTCACCTATACTTTAATAAAATAACTGAAAAATTAATTATTTAAAGAAAACCTTTATACAAGAGCTGCACTAACTTGGGCATATAAGATTGACAAATACTTAATTCAGGAAAGACACAGAAAAACTGAAAAGCACAGATAATTAGAATAAATACAATAATGAAAACATTTATATTATGTTAATAAATGGTTAAATAGTTTGTAATAAATTTAAAAGAATCTTTATCAAAAATAGTTAAGGTTTAAAAATAAATCAGGGTGCTTAGGTGAGCAAAGTTAATTTCATGAAAATTGTCATTTAACTCTTATTACTAGTTTAAGAATACTTGAGAGAATTAAATTCTCACAACAGATTTTGCCACTTGAAAGTATTTCCTTAGTACTGAAAGACTGAATCAGTACGAAATTAAGGAATTATGCTAAGCCACGGTAACCCACACAATAGATTACTATGCAGCTATTTAAAGGAATGATAATCTCTAAATGCTAAGAAGTGATCTCCAGACTATATCATTAAGCGAAAATTAATGCAAAACCATGTTATAACATATATCTTTACAGTAAGAGTAAAAAAGCAAGTGTAAGAATATGATTGTGTTAAATATAAAATTAAAAACTATATAATTTAAGTGTATTATATATAACTTAAAATATTATATATTAAAAATGTAATAATGTACACCCCTCCCAGAAAGAACAATGAAAAGATAAACTAAAAAAACTCAGTATGTATTCCACACAGTATTTTGGTTGCATCTACCTAGCGGGACATATATTAGGGGCAGAAAGATCCACAAATAAAAAATTATATTCAGTCATTAGTATTGATATCTGCAATTTTGAAATTCTCATATATATGAGAAGAAAGTAAAAAGTTACTTTCTTTTTACCATTGTTACTATGGTTGGGAACCAAGATCTGAGAGTAATGACACAAGTGTAAAATCAGAGTAGCTAAGTTTAAAAAAAAAAGAAAAAACCTTACATTTTAATTGTATTATCAGTACAAATTCATGATTTTTTCTTTAAAAAGAACATGTATTGCTTACCTCTGATCAATGAAAATGCCTAAACGATGACAATCCAATAGTAATGAACCGCTAGCAACTCAGCCTGCTGTTTCTAAATATTATTTCCCATTAAAAAAAAAAACAAAAAAAAACAAGAGTTCCTTGCAGAAATGATTGGTTCCATATTTGGGAAAGGACATGCACAAAATGAGCCTGGAACATTTGGTATCAGAAACCAAAGAAGTTATCAAAAACTAATAGGGACACTAATGGGTCAATCTGAGCAATAAAATGAGTAATGACTGTAATACATTAAAATATATCAAATATATAAATAGCCCTTAGTTCATAATGACTCTTTTGCTACAGAGCATACTCTGAAAACTGACAAAGAGGGGAAAATAAACTGTCATTCCCATTTTTCCTGATTTCAAGTAACAAAATAGTTAAGAAGAGAAAGTTTCTTGTAATAGAAGAATTACAGCTAATAAATGTAGAAGGGCAGTGATATAATTAGAAAAATCACCAATGTGAAGCATCTAACGAAATAATAGATCTATACAAGGATCATAAGTGGATGATAAGATCATCAAGTAATATATGAATGGGGAACTTATAATGGATAGATCAAGCTGAGAACAACTATGCCCAACTCAGCATCACCAAAAGTAGGACATTATAGATGTTAAATGCCTCTTGATTTAACAAGAAATACAAGCCCCCAACTATGAAATATTCTTTGCAAAAATAACACAAACATAAATAAACCTGAATCTAATCAAACATCCAGTTACCAAGAAACATGGGAGATAATAGTACAACAACAAAATGAAACCAGAAGAAGCAATCAAATCTACAATGTAGTACATTCTACAGAACAAAGAACCTGGTTTTTTTCAACATAAAAATGGCATGGAAAAAGGAGAGAGGATGAATATTTTGATTAAAAGAGATTTAAGAAACACAAAGACCAAGTGCTATGTGTGGACCCTATTTGGATACTCTGTGAATAAACCAACATTTATATATTTCTTATATAAATATATAAGAATATATTTATACATTTATATAAGAATATATCTAAACCAGGGAATTCACATTAAACCAGAGAAATGTGAATACGGACTGGGTTTTAGAGCATAATAAAGAATTACTGTTAATTTTGTTGGTTACAAGTCGTTTTGTACATCAGAGATATATACTGAAGTACATTTACAGATTTTTAAAAAGGTGGAATATTTGAAACAAAAGATTGACAAATGTTGACAACTGACTGACAAACACATGCTGAGTTATTATGCTATTTTCTCCCTACTTTTATGCTTGAAAATTTTAACACAAATACATTAAAGCATAATAAAGTTGTAAGTAAAGAGGATAAAGGACTACATAATCAGAAATACTAAATTCAAAACCACTCTTTGCCATCTGCAATAGGTATGACTTTTGGAAAGTGACTCAAATTGATGCATTTTCTCATTTAAAATGGGGATGCCAGCTACATAGCAGATGTGAAGAATACCTTACTTCATCATCTATCTAGTACAGGTAAAATCCTCAAACAAACATATGACAAATAGTAAGTACTTAACAAATATTCATTTCCATTTTTCCTCAATCAAAAATAACGAAGCCCCCCCCAAACCAAGAGGAATTACAGAGGGGACATTTTACGACAGAACATTTGGAAATAACAAGGAGTAAAATATTATCACAGAAGCCAATACATAAAATTAACTTTGGTTAATTATTCTGGAAAAATAATCTCCTCAGGAATATTTTTTGTTTCAAGTATCTTCATAAAAAGCATTTTGTCAGATTACTAGCAAAATAACGGTAAAATAAACACCAGTAATTATCTCCACTCTCTCCTGAAATCCACTAGGGTTAACAGTAAAGAAAGTTATAAACCCACAAGGACAAAGAAACAGAAGCAAAGCTAACAAAATTTTGGAAGATAGTCCTTAATTGACTGGTAACAGACTGAGCAAAACAGAGAAAGCCGGAACTAAATGCCCACAAAAGGAAAAGGCGATCAGAAACAAAAGACGAGGAATCAGGGCAGCCTACAATGAAAGAGGCATGTGGAAAACCAGAAGGCAAAATCCCTTCAAAGTTCCAGATGAAAATAACTTTCCACCTAGAAATCTGTAAATAGGTGAACTATCAATTAATTAGCCAAGGTCTCTGTACAGCACAGAAAACTCTGCTCAATGTTATGTGGCAGCCTGGATGGGAGGGGAATTTGGGGGAGAATGGATACATGTCCATGTATAGCTGAGTCCCTTTGCTGTCCACCTGAAACTATCACAACATTGTTAATCAGCTATACATACTCCAATACAAAATAAAAAGTTTTAAAAAAGAAAAAAGCCAAGCAGTGAGAAATGAAAAAAAAAAAAAAAATTTAGTCAAGGTCTCAAAAACATACTTCTCAGGCACCCTTCTGTAGGAAGCTATCAGGATATGGTCTATAAAATAAGGAAGTGGAGAATAAAAAATCATGAAATTTAGGAAACAGTCTAACATAGGAAAGAGCAGAGACTCTTCTAGGGCAGCACTGTAAGTAAGCCACAGTGTGGTCAGCCTCAAATGCAGCAGAAAATGAAGTCCAGATGGTATGCTGCCAAGAGATAGGGAAAAAAATTCACTGATAGATTACTTGGTTATACCAGGAGTTTAGTTCTTCTGGAAAGCATGGAGATGAATTATTGATAAGGACACAGAAAACTAAGCAAACAAAAAAGGACAATCATTAATTACAGAAAAAAATATACAATGTTGTAGGAGAAATGAGATGCAATCATAATTTACTACATGGACTGGTTGAGAATACTTATAGTTATAAGTACCAAAGTCACTGCAGATGGTGACTGCAGCCATGAAATTAAAAGACGCTTACTCCTTGGAAGGAAAGTTATGATCAACCTAGATAGCATATTCAAAAGCAGAGACATTACTTTGCCAACAAAGGTCTGTCTAGTCAAGGCTATGGTTTTTCCCGTGGTCATGTATGGATGTGAGAGCTGGACTGTGAAGAAGGCTGAGCGCTGAAGAATTGATGCTTTTGAACTGTGGTGTTGGAGAAGACTCTTGAGAGTCCCTTGGACTGCAGGGGATCCAACCAGTCCATCCTAAAGGAGATCAGCCCTGGGTGTTCATTGGAAGGACTGATGCTGAAGCTGAAACTCCAATACTTTGGCCATCTCTTGCAAAGAGTTGACTCATTGGAAAAGACTCTGATGCTGGGAGGGACTGGGGTCAGGAGGAGAAGGGGACGACAGAGGATGAGATGGCTAGATGGCATCACTGACTCAATGGACGTGAGTCTGAGTGAACTCCAGGAGTTGGTGATGGACAGGGAGACCTGGCATGCTGCGATTCATGGGGTCGCAAACAGTCGGACACGACTGAGCGATTGAACTGAACTGACTGAATATTGTTTTAACCAAAATTATATCTATAATAGGAAGAAGTACATGGTATATATGCAGAAGAAAAGAGCCAAATTCTCATTTTCCACAGTAAAAAGTCAGCAAAGTCTAAAACTGAAAGATCAAGAAACAGCTGTATAAGCAAGGATATTTAATAATATGGAGGAAATTATTAAAAGAAATGACCAAAAGAATTAAATAGTATTCTCTACAGAATAAAAATTTGGGGCAGAGCTACTCTTTTGGTTATAGTTTCAGTGGTCTTATTGTTTAATGCTACCATTTGAAAACTAGTATTAAATTAAAAAGCAATTATCAAATAAAGAGTGTGCTAAGAGTGGACATTTTGTCATTAAGGAGTACTAACTTGCAGATCTGTCATGATCTGCCCACAGCAAGGAAAGACGCAAACAAACACCTTCTCCTACAAACAAAACAATTTATTTCTTATCTCTCTCTGCGGTCACCAGACTCCAAGATGACACCAGTAATTTTCACCTCTCAGCATTCATGCTCTCATAGAACCTACACTGAAAATCAGCTGTTTGTGTTACCAAGAGTACGGCAGAGATGACAGTGGGTTTTTCTTTTTTTGTTGAATTGAAGAACAGTTGATTTACAATGTTGAGTTAGTTTCTGGTACACAGCAAAATGACTCAGATACATACACACATCATTATGGTTTATTGTAAAATACTGAATCTAGTTACCTATGCTATACAGTAGGTCCCTGTTGTTTATCTAATTTACAAATAGCAGTATATATCTGCTAATACTAACCTCCTAATTTATCCCTCCCCCGTCCCCCTCCCCACTGGTAACCATAAGTTTGTTTTCTATGTCCGTGAGTCTATTTTTGTTTTGTAAATAAGTTCATTTGTATCATTCTTTTAGATTTCATATATAAGCCATAACATACTGTATTTGTCTTTCTCTGTCTGACTCACCTCCCTTAGTATATATGATAACCGCTAGGTTCATGACAGCGCATGACCTCTAATGCTAGGTTACAAGTATTTCAGCATCAGCCTTCTTCTCTCAGAGGGCTCACTCTGTGAGAAACTGACAGTCTGTTAAAAGGACAATCAAGCAGCACTGAGGAGAGGTTCATGTGGAATAAAACAGGCCTCTGTGCCAAGAGCAAGCCTGACTTGCCAGTCATGTGAATGGGCCGCATTAAAAGCAGATCCTCTAGCCCATCAGGCCTTTAGATAACTACTGCCCCAACTAACACCTAGCTGTAACCTCATGAGAGATGCTGAGCCAGGACTATTCAACTAAGCCATTTTTGAATTCCTGACCCACAGAAACTGTGGGATGTTTACTTAATGTTTTAACCACAAAGCCTTTTGGTTTACAATGTATTATGCAGTAACAGAAAACCAATACAATTTTTTCTTCTTCAACTTTTTAGACAGTAACATCTATAGTTATTCATTTAAAATCTACTATGGAGTATGTATCAAGATGTTTTATATACATTACCTCATTTAATCCTTAAAGTATATCTATAGGTGGGTACTCCAGAGCCCTAACAGCAGAGAGTAGCTACCTCGGCTTTTTCCTACTTTACACATAAGCCTAGATACCTCTGGATTTATCCCTTTCCCAATTAAGAAGGCAGCTATGGACCTCCTCCTACTAAATGCCAACTTTCTACAGGAGCTCTGTATGCAATTCCCAGTTACACGTTAGGACTCATTTGAGATGAGTCTAACAATTTTCTCACCTTTCTTCTCCTTTTCTATCCTTCAACTGGATTTTTCCCATCAGCATTTAAAGTTCCTAGCTCCAGTTTCATACAAACTTGTGTACACAAGTACACATACACAGTTTCCAAGTACTTCTTTCTTCACTCTTAACCAAGTTTTTTGAGTCCCTCATATTCCCAATGTCCACTTTCCTACACATTTCATCTTATACTTCTATACTTCAGCCCAGACCAATCTGATTTCTCAAAATATCAATGAAAGAGTTCTAACTAGAATTCCAATATCCTCTCTATAATATTCAACGAAGCTAACAATTTCCTCCTCCTTGAAACATTCTTTTTCTACTGACTTTCACAATACCATTCTCCATGTCTCCTAGCTCACATTTCTGCACCACTTGCAAGCAGAAGCAATGATTGGCTTTGTTCCAGACTGTTTTTAAAAAGATGTTAATATAATGACTAGCCTTGGGAGATAAAGATAGTGTCACTTACTGGAGCAAACGGCAGGCATGCTACCGTCCACTGTAAAAGATCTGGGTTCCCTAAGTCAGATTTCTTCTTCTTTAACACAACCTCGTGTGCAGGTTTTACCTGACCCTCTTCAACAAATGCTGGTACCAAGCACACTGCTTTGCTATGGGTGATAAACTATCCCGTTGTCTCTGATCCAACAGTTTTGTCTTCTGCCAGCATTTATGAGACTGTCAGTTTAACTTGCAAGGAGAGCAAACTGTTCGCTCCCTTACAGTTCTTAACATTTTCTGGCAGCCCTGTTTTGGTTTCCTGGCCGACCTCTACTCCTTTGTTGTTGTTAAGTCACTAAGTCATGTCCAGCTCTTTGCGACCCCATGGACCCCATGCCAAGGCTCCTCTGTCTACTATCTCTCGGAATATGCTCAAATTCATGTCCACTGAGTCAGTGATGCTACCTAACCGGCTCATCCTCTGACGCCCCCTTCTCCTTTTGCCTTCAATCTTTCCTTTACCTGATCTTCAAATGTAGTTCTTCAGAGTTCATATCTAGGCTTACTTTTTTTCTCACTCCATACTGTCTTCTCTTAGGAGCTTCAATTGATCCTGTGGCTTCAACATACTATCTCCACAGTAATAATAAAATATTCTCCTGCAGTCCAGGTCTGTCTCCTGAGCTCCAGAACCATGCAGCTAGCTGCCTCACAAACATCTTTACTTGAATACTGCTATGTGCCCAAGCTCACTAGTACCTAAACTGAACTCAGTGATCTTCCCTCTGCCCTGTCCCATATCACTATCATCTCCTGTGTTCCACAGCTCAGTAAACAGCACCACCATCCACCCACATGCTTATGCCAAAGCATCTAGGCATCATCCCTAAATTATCTGCTTTTTCCACAATTTTGACAAATGTACTGAAGGTTCAAAAACAATGGTGGATAAAACTACTGGTGCCTTAGCAGGACTCAGAGCAATGGCACCCAACTGTACTTGTACTCACTGTACTGTTCACTTTCATACAAAATACCAGGTTTGCTTAAGAATGTCTTTGATGAAGCAGAAAAAGTATTAATTGTATTAAATCTCAATCACTGAGGTCAAGTCTCAATGTTCTGTGTGACAACAATGAAGTATATAAAAGCATTTCTGCTCAAAACCGAAGTACAATAGTTGCTTGAGGGAAAAACACTTGTGTGACTGAATTACAAGCTAAATTAGCCAGTTTTCCCAAAGAATACTATTTTTACTTGAAACAACAACTGACAAACTCTGGTTATTCAAACATGGATATCTGGCCGACATTTTTTCAAAAATGAATAAAGTAAGCCTATCTGTTTCTGATCTAGTCCCATCAATGTCTACTCACTGTGTGCAATGAAGATCTTTGAGAAATAAAGTTTCACTGAGTTATATAGATCTTTCAAATGCAGACACATTTTATTATACAGTTTATAAAAAATGCAGACATGCACCTTTATTAGTATCACCACAGCCCCCCTTTAACATGGGCACTGAGAGCCCCCAGGCAGCTATGCACTCTGAAAGACTCCTGCCTGTGCCAGTACCTGGATTAAGAAACTCCACACAGAACAGCCTTTGCCCTGCCACTGCCTGCACTTTCCCTGAAAGCTCCCTGGAGGGTCACACAATGAGCAGCTGCTGCTTCTGCAAGCCCCCATATGTCCCATGACCCTGAAGGACTCTTGCCCTCTCCAGTACCTGTTGTCTCCGTACACAACCACACCACCAGATGCGGTTTGCCCAGTCCCCTGCCTGAACTCGAGGATGGCCTACTGCTTGTACAGCAACTCCAGACCAGCTCCAGCCTGACCAAACCAGCAAACATCTCTGCTATCTAATGAGTTAAACCACAACTTCTCCAGTGATCTGACTCCCTTCCAATCCGTTGTTCCTTGGGTATTCTGTCAGCCTTACAGTAACATATAATACAGCATTTCCTTACATCTTACAGTTACTCTTGTATCACAGTTAATAATTATTTATATTAAATTTCCCTTTCCATTACTAAACTGTGTGCTTTCTTAAGCACAAAGATACCATCTTATCCATCTTTCACTCTCCAGGAACATGTTAGTACTCCATGTTAATGGAATGAATTAAACAGGGTTGTTGAGAGATACATGCACCAAGCAGAAAACTGGGCTTGATTAATGCCACCTCTTCTAACCAGGAATTTCTAGAATCCTATCAATCTGGAAAGCTAATCCTTTAAGGACAGGTAATCAAAAAGACACTGGGGAACCAGAACAAGCTTGTGACTTAAACTGAAAAAGTACAATAATGTGGGTTATCATACTTCTGAAATGAACTGATAACAATAGATATCCTTTTGATCAATTACTCAGTAGAAGATCTAAGAGGTGGTTCAGCCTTTAAAAAAAGATGCTGAGGCCTGCTGTTTTACATGGAAGGCAGCTGACGAAAAGCGTCTCCAGGACTGCAGATCTTACCACTCAAGGTTAAGTGGCTGCTACCAAGATTAGGCAATGTAATGCATTTCTCAGTGCCGGGCTCAGAAACTGGCTTACAGATACGTTTTGTTTTACAGAGTTTTAACATTTTAAAGTTTAACTGCCAACACTGAAATATTAGAGATTTTTTTTTACAGGAAAACCATAACTTCAGGCTCCTTAAGATAAAGAGAAAATTTTATAACTCCAATCTCACATTTTTGCTGGAACTGAGTAGCAGTTACTCCTTTATATAGGGCATCTGCTCTCCAGTTTAACACAATTACAGCCAGAGCCACTTGGCTTCTATATGGTGCCTCTACAGTCCTATAAGCACAAGCATGTGAGCATACAACCCCCAGGACAGCAGTTTTACACAAACAGGCTTTGGATTCACAGGTCTCTGTTCAAATTTTTTCTCCACCACTTATTACGTAATACTTAGCAGTGATACCTTGGCCAAATGGATAATAACAGAACTTATCTCAGAGTGAATATAGTAAATAATAAACACTAACTAGCACTTTATTAATGCCATTAAATTGGGAAACAGAATGGTATTAAGGCGGGTGGACACTGGTCTGAAATCAGAAGATACAAGTCTAAGACTAAATCTTCTCACTTAGAATATATGTGATCTTAGGTAATTTATTCAGATTTTTAGTCTAATTTTCTTTATCTGCATAAAACTATCTTCCCTGCCAACCACAAAGCAATGTGGTGAAGACAGATAATGTAAAAGGGTTTTGTTATTTCTCAAAAGTGATCATTCCAGGTTTAAACAGGAGATGGAGAAATTACCCATAGAAGATACCAGTATTAACAATAGGCTTTAGGTAAACTAAATATTAAAGAGTAATATACTGAAGACTGAAGCAAGGGGAAATTACTCAAACACTCTGCTGCTCCTGCTGCTGCTGCTAAGTCGCTTCGTGTCCAACTCTGTGCGACCCCATAGACGGCAGCCCACCAGGCTCCCCCGTCCCTGGGATTCTCCAGGCAAGAACACTGGAGTGGGTTGCCATTTCCTTCTCCAATGCATGAAAGTGAAAAGTCAAAGTGAAGTTGCTCAGTTGTGTCCAACTCTTCGTAACCCCATGGACTGCAGCCTACCAGGCTCCTCAGTTCATGGGATTTTCCAGGCAAGAGTACTGGAGTTGGGTGCCATTGCCTTCTCCAACTCAAACACTCTAGGCCTGCCTAAAGCCTCATGGAGGGTATCTTTGGAGTCCAGACTAAGAGAGCAAGGGGACTGGTTAAGAACCTGCTTGAGTAGCTTTAGGGTAAACCTAAAATCCCTGTTCAAGGTCAGGAGTCTGGAGAAACGATTAAGAAACTGTTTTAGAAGCCCCTGTAACCCCAAGTCTAAGAGGTGATTCAACAACAGTGATTTTGCAACAAGATTAACTCACCCCCATGTCTCAATAGTCAAGGTATTGTTTCTCTCTCTCTAACCAGTACCAGGCTGGATGGGATTGATTTCCAATAAACAACTCTGACCTTTGCGGTTGTTTTAATTTTGCTATGGAGCACCTAAGAAGGCGGAAAGAGAAAACAGATTCCTGCTTCTTGAAGATTTTTTCTTGGCACTCACTGACAAAGGTAGAGAAAACCAGACAAACAGTAGCTATTATTGACAAAGGTACAAGCGAACTCACTCTTCTCATCTGCTCCTGGCAAGCACGTGATCTTGCACCATCTGCTAACAGCGAAGGCGGACTTCATGGTGCCTGTCCAAACTGCCAGCCATGGAATGGAGAGTGCTCAGTGTCCCATTACCTCCCTGGCTATAGCACTGAAGCAAGAGCCAACCCCTTGGCAGGTCAGTGACCAATGGCCTAGTGGAAAAAACACACTAGGACAATTAGATTCCTCTCTCAGGAATTTGCAGTCAGGACAGACTGAACCAGAAAGTTGTTAAGCACTAAGCTAGACAGAGGTGCCATCTGTGGCCGTGTATAAATGTAGCAAGCAGAGGCAGCTTGTCTGCAGTGAAGTAGAGCGAGCAGAGGAGTGGAGAGGGGTCAGGAACCTGAAGCACCAAGAGGAAAATTAAAGAGCTCTCTTAATTCCAGGCCCACTGCCCATTTTCTTGAGATACAGCCACCTTTCATTGCCTGGGAGCTCTGTAATATCAGAATAAATCTTTCTTCACTTGAGCTAGTGGGTGTCTGTTCTCTGCTACCAAAAGGACCCAATCTAGAACAGAAACTATCTACAAAAGCACAGTTAAAACCAACAGACCCCTGGACAAAATGTGGAAGGTTGGTGAATGCATGGTTAGAGATGGAACAGAATCACATTAGGTAAAGGTAATCCTTAGAAAGTTACGCCTTGTGTATAAACATTATAAGCAAACTATTTCATTGCTTACCCAACTTATTGCCCTTTCCAGAGTCCATGGAAGAGACAAGATTAGAAAACAAGGACTTGTGCTTCTGTCAGTAAGATAACTGACCAGCAACAGATGTCTGATTTGCCCAGTCACGCTATAGGTTAACTGTTAGGTTAAAACAATAGGTGAAAGAGTCATCTAGAGATATAGTCGTAGCGGGCTGGTAAGCCCAGCATAACACAGAGAGGGCTGGCAGCGGCAATACTGGCTATTACACAATACCAGTAAGCAAAGTGGGCTACAGAGAGAGAAGACTGGGGAGCAGACACTCACAAAGCAACAAGCGTAGAGAGAACAGGCAGTCTCCACCGGACAGAAGGAGCAGCCTCGAGCTGAGAAATTCTAGTTCCCGGGAGGCCTGACTGAGCTTCCTCCCTTTGCCACTGGATGTCTGGAAACTGCTTACAGCATCCTCTTTCTTGAATGCTTTCACATCTTGTCCAGTGGTCTGTTGGTTTTAACTGTGCTTTTGTAGATAGTTTCTGTTCTATATTGGGTGCTTTTGGTAGCAGAGAACAGACATCCACTAGCTCAAGTGAAGAAAGATTTATTCTGAGTTAAGTGAGTTTTTGTTCCTTATACTGACTGAAAGGCAAAGACTGGAAGAGACAGTACATTTACAGTAAAAGTGAAAAAGAAAGTACTTGATGGGGATGGAGGAAACAATAATGTCAATCCAATAACGCTATATAATGAGCTGGCATCAAAACTTAACTACCTCACACATAGCTTTGTTTATAAATAGAGAAAAGATGGCAACAACTTCAATATTCAAAGATCTGGTAACTAAACCATGAGGCTTTCATATAGGCAATACTGTGCAGCCCTGAGAAGCTGTAGAAAAGTGTATATAACCCTTTCTACTCACAACTCACACTCCCTGGTTCATAAACCACACAGATTCAGAGCAAGGGATACTTGTATTCAATGACAGAGAAAGATGTTCATGATATATTAAATTTAAAAAGGTTACAAAACAATATACACTGTATTTTTGTTAAAGTAGCACATTTGTATATGCACATAAAAATGAAACTGTCTCTACACTGCTTATGTTTCAGTCTGTGATTTGCAATCCCAACCTAACTTCTTACAATCAATAAAAACTCCTAAAAAATTAAATACAGATTTTCTTTTGGAGATTGTAAGGTAGGATTTGGAAAACCAAGTCCTAGTTCCACTACAGGATTGAGCAGTACTACGGTTAAAAAGGAAGCAATTAGGAAGGAAAAAAGAAAGATGAATGAGATATGAGATAAAGAAGGCAGCCTGAGGCTTTATACCAGCCTGAAAGCCCTCTTGCCCAGTAACAGCCACTTGCTAAAATATGTTTCACTAGAGCCAGGCCAGTGTCTTCACTGCCCTCCTCCTTACTCAGTTTCATTTATGTCTTCCATTATACTTGCCAGTCATTCTAAATCCCCCAAGTGTTAACTGGCCTCTGTAATCCCTCTGCCATTCCAAGCAACAGTGATTTCTCTCTTCCTGGGAACAGGTATATTTTCAAATTCAGACATCTACTTAAGAAAATCACTCAAAATTTCTAAGGTTGTAGTCAGTGCACTTGAGTGCCAGGTAAACAGCTCCAGATGGTTAAAACAGCATTTTGCCACTAGTGAGATTAAGTTTAAAATGTGATCAATATGCATGACGTGTCCACTAATGTAAGGATTGTTGTTTAGTCGCCAAGTTGTGTCCAACTCGTTTGCAACCCCGTTTGCTAGTCCTGGCAGGACTAGCCTGCCAGGCTTCTCTGACAATGGGATTTTCCACTCAAGCATACTGCAATGGGTTGCCATTTCCTTCTAATGGGGATCCTCCTGACCCAGGGATCCAACCTGAATCTCCTGCACTGGCAGGCAGATTCTTTACTACTGAGCCACCCAGGGAAGCCCTTCCATAAGGATCCATTGAGTATAAACTAGAGAAGCAAAAAAGGTAAAATGGCAATAAAAAGCAAAAATCAAATAATTTGTGTTGTATTCCATCTAAGAACAGACTTAATAAAGGAAAGCATTGTTAGTGAGTCAGATAGCCTAGGCTAGTTCACTCACCACTCGATCCCAACCACTTTTCCCTTCAGAAAACGAAATCTTTCAGGCTTTAAAGTTGAGAGAGATGAGAAAATTTTAGCCAAGGAGACAAGCTCCTGGGGAGGGTTTTTCTTCCTGTTTTGCCCTTCCAGCTGCTTATAATATGTACATAATGCCTGAAGGTACAACAACTATTTGCAACCCCAAAAATGAAAGCAAACAGAAAAAAAGGGAAAAGCCTAAGTCCCTGCTGATGTTGGTGCTATACTGTCCCAGGATGTCCACACCCAGACTTCTTGTTAGGTGAGAAAAATAAACCCTATTTGTTAGAGTAACTGTACAGGAGGATTTTGGTTCTTGCAGCTGCAGGCATTCCTGATACAGTTAGCAGGGAGCTTAGAAGAGTGTTCTAGACTATCTTTTCTCCCCAACACATAAGAGAGCCAGAACGTTTTCCCTTCATTAAGTTACTCATTACAACCATGATTCTCAGCCTGGTAGGTATCCGAACGTGGGAAGCAGAGAAGACAGTGGTCGGGAACCATGGTGATCACCAAAGTGAAAGTGGACTCACTCAGTCACGTCCAACTCTTCGCGACCCCATGGACTGCAGCCTACCAGGCTCCTCCATCCATGGGATTTTCCAGGCAAGAGTACCGGAGTGCATTGCCATTGCCTTTTCTGGGTGATCACCAAAGCAATGTCTCTTAGGCACAGGTCTGGGAGGCCATTCAATTTGGTCCCTCCACAAAAATCCAACAAGGATTTTTCTGTTTTTCTACTCAAGTTTCTCCTTTCTTTCAAAATCAATTCTTCCAAATTTTATTCCCTATTAAACACTCATTAAGAAATTATTTCAGTAACTATACAATAAACCTCTCATAGTAACCATTCTATTAAAAAAAATAATAATATCTTAACCCCAGAGAAATAAAACCCAAATTTCTGTTTTAAAGGCATTTATATATACAGGCATTCTATTATTATATTTATCATGGTTATAAAAACCCTGGAATTCAATTATGTACAGATGCTCACAACAGCTTACTTTCCAGAGATAATATAGCTCTTACACTATTGATCACTCTCTCAACGCATTTTATAGTTGTTTTGATTTCCTGCATTTGGGAAATACAGGCTATCTTCAAGTAGGCACATTTCCACAAATTATCCATAGAAAGAACTTAGACTCAAAACTAAAAAACATCCCCACATATGTTCTTTTACTTTACTAAGCTATAAAATGTGGGTTAAGAGATTTCCAGGCCAGAATCACTAGATATTTGAGGTAAGTGAAAGTCACTCAGTCATGTCCGACTCTTTTAGTCCATGGAATTCTCCAGGCCAGAATACTGGAGTGGGTAGCGTTTCCCTTCTCCAGGGGATCTTCCCAACCCAGGGATCAAACCCAGGTCTCCCACATTGCAGGTGAATTCTTTACCAGCTGAACCACAAGGGAAGACCAGATATTTGAGGTAAGTACAGTGGAAAAAAACAAAGATCTTTCTTGTATACAATCAACTTAGCTGTTCTCTTTTCAAAATTAATACAAACTCATCAGTGAAGAGATAAAATAAGATAAAATAAATGTGAATGAACAACACATGGCACTAAGAAAAGATCAACCTCTCAAATCACAGCAACTAAACATGCAAAGTAAAAGATTTTGGTGAAATGTTTATTTTTAAATGGCAACCTAGTTCTCAGACAGGCATCTTCTCCAAAATACACTTTAAAATGTCTAAATCTTCTCACAATACACAAGAAAATACTGCCAGTCTAGAGCACTTACCCCACTAAAACCTACAGAAAAATCAAAAGCGATCTTCTTAACCAACACAAGAAGGGAAAAAACAAACGCAAAAAATCCCAAGGTAAAGAAAACTTTCCAAAACTACAACAGATTTGGCATTTAATTTCTCTTTTCACTGAAAAGTCAGAAAAGAATAATCTAAATTACTCTTTCAAACAGGTCTTCCCTTTAGTGGCCTGGTTGAGAAAGTTATTCAGTTGTTAATAAAGACAAGGCTTCATCCAATACTATGGGGTTCCGACAAATTTACTCTTCCAAGGCTTCAGTGAAAGGTTTGATCCTGATCAGGAGCCTGCAAAGGTCTGCCAAGAGGGCTGGTGCACAAGGCCTGGGCAAACCATGCCCTGGTTAACAACTCAAATCAGTGGGCCCTATTGATGATTCCTAATAAAAGGACAGTAGATAAAGAACTGTTGGAACTGTTCACTTGAAAAATTAAAATATACATTTAATAGCTCTAGAATATCATCAGTCAGGTTTTTATTGTTTTTAAAAATGTATTAGTAGTTTCTTTAGGGAAAAAAACACATCATTACGAAACTAACTTAAGATCTGAAAATAAGAAGCTATGGTTTGGGCTTGCATCCTCCTCTCATGAAAGTTGTCCCAATGTTAGAGATACGTGTAGGTGTGCCTACTATGACATGGTGGGAATAAACTTAAAATTTCTTCAACTCAGCTTGACAAATGCATTTTTATTATTAGAAACTAAATAAACCCAAGAAAATGTAAGCAGCATTACCATACTTGGTGCCTCCAAGTCTAGGAACATTGAAGAACTTCTTATGTGAACTGTCATTTAATGTTTCAATAAGGTACTCAAAGGCATATCCTGGGAAGAAAAAAAAAGAAAAAACCTTTCATTATGCACTGCTACAAAGTGCTTTATTTAAAGTGAAAACACCTAGAAACCAGATTTGTCCAACAGAATTTTCTCCAATGGCACAAATGTTCTGCATCTGAGCTGTTCAATAAGATAGTCATTAGATACATGGAGCCACTGACCACTTAAAATGTGGTTACAGTGACGGAGGAATCCTTTCAAATTTTATTTAATTAAATAGTCACACGTGCGTAGTGTCCACTTTACTGGACAGTACAACTCTAAACCATGACTGTCAAATAAAAACTGGTAAAATAATTAACTCCTGAAATGCGATAATAAAGAATACCTGGAAAGGGACAATAAGAATGATTTAAATGATGTATTGACACGTTTGTGAAGACATGTCCTGAAAATTGCGTAAATACAAACAGGGCAATTTGAGAACACCACAAATATGTTAGAACTGATTTTTAAAAAATAATCAGAAGATAGACGTTTACACAGCATTCAACAACATGAACAAAATCAAAACCAAACCAAACAACTTATCATCAGATAAGGCTTTAATAGGCCTTAAGCCTATAGGTAAAAGTGAACAACAAAACATCTGGGTAAAATAGCAGATTTTCCCTAAAAGACCCGTCTTTCTGGTTATGCACGAATTGAAGCTTAACTACGAGGACCCACGGGTCTCATTTGAATGTGCCCCTGCTTCTAAGGTTCTTGGGGGAAGTGGCAGAGAGGCATCCTTGAGGTTACAGAACCTTGAGATCTTTTGTGCAGACTCACTGCGGTGGGTGGGCAGGACCCCCAACACTGTTAGGACCTTGGTCTGAAATGAGATGCGATAAGCACAGCCCACTTTCTGAGAGTACATAACGTTTTTCTTGTTCTGCTGAAGGGGAAGCGAGGAAGGTGGATGGTGGGGGAGGAGACCCAACTCTGCAATAAATGGTCAGAGAACCGGCTGACCAGTGCTCGGCCTTGACCACCCCCAGCCCCGCTACTAGAGGCAGAGAGAGAGGGAGGGGCTCGAGTCTGGACAGCGGAATGAACAACTAGCTGCGTGAGACCCAAGCGATGAGACACTGGCCCCCATCCTCATCTCTTACAAATGGGGGCGGGGGGGGGGGCGGGGAGAAGAAGATGGTGGGCCTTTCCTCGACCCTAGTGCCACTAAGGAATATCGGGAAGCTCTGGCAGCCAACAGCGGCGCCAACAAGCTGAGGCCGCCAAGGGTCAAAGCCAGCGGCGGAGCAAACGTCCCCGGCGGGGTCACGCTGAGGGGCGAGGGCTGAGAGGCCGGGCTCTCGCGGCCTAGGCGCAGAGAGTGCGGCCCAGCAGGCAGGCCCCTGGGGAGCAGGACCTAAGCCCGGAGGGCCCCGCGCCGGCCAAGCGACTCCAGGCGACAGAAGCAAAGAACTCGGAGCCCGGGTAGCGCGCGTCTCCACTGCCAGATCCAGTTGGCGGACCGAAACTAACCTGCACTTGGGGCGTCCATCGCCGGAGACCATATTATCCCTGCGGGGAGGGGGCCCGCGGGGGAAGGAGGGGGAGGCCGGGCGGGGAAGAGAGGGAGGAAGGCAGGCGGACCGGCAAGGGAGGAAGGAAAAGAGCAGTCTCGCGCAAACACCGCGAGAGCCGCAGAGCCGGCCCCAGCTCTCAGCTCGCGGGATTTGCCTCCCAACTCTCGCGAGATCCTCGGACGTGGAAACAAAGAAAGAGCGGGGGCGGAGCAAGGTGGGAGGCTATTCTTTGCGCAGTAGCTTCTGTTCGCGTGATTTGGGGCAAAAGGCTGGGGAGGCGGTGGTTTAGGCGTCACTGGCTCTGCCCTCTTAAAGATCTGTTACATAGTTGTAACCTCAAGTGTCCAGTTGTTGTGAGGTCCAGCTGTGTATGGGCTCCTACAGGGTATCGGGTGTGGAGGAGGAGGAAGGTCGGAATTGGAACTCTTAGGAAAATCAACAAGGAGAACCGCTTTCTCCTGAAGATAAAGCTTTAGGTTAAACCTGTCACATGTGTAGCTTGTAGGTCTCTGGAGAGGGTGGTAGGACTGATAGGCACGTAAGAAGCGCTCAACTAATTGTTGAGTGAGTTTTCCTTACTTTCTTGTAGCTTCGATCTCTCCCATTCTACTGACTTCCTCCTAGCGGCACTTACATGCTTAAGTCTCCATCCCTCCTCTGCCTCAGCTCCTCAAGTCCCTACGTTCTTGTCTTGTCTTATCTCCCGTTGGCAGCCAACTTTACAGAAAGAGCTGTTTGTGCTTGCCGTTCTCCTCCCACTCCTTATCCCTCTCCAATCTGCCTTTCACCCCCTAGAAACACCTCTGGTCGAAGTTACCCACAACTCCGTTTGCTAATCTCACGTTTCTCAATCTTTACTTAACCTCTCCCCTTGTTGAGAAATATTCTTCCGTCAGCTTTTGTGATCTCAGACGCCTATTCTTACTGTTATTTTTTTCTTCCTATCCTTTAAGGGTGTTCCAGCTCAGTCTCCTCTGCAGGCCCCTCCTTCTCTTCCCTAGCATATCCCATCTTCTTTGACTTCAGTGATTGTATACTGTTGCTTCCCTATCTACCTGCTACTTAAACACAGCGCCTGAGCCCAGAGGTGTATATTTTAGTACCTACTAAATGCCTCCACCTGCCACAGGCACCCAGACTCAAAATCTCCAAAATGGAACTCATCATTTCCTCCTTAAACTCCACTGCTCCTTTTGTATTGCCTGTATCAGTGAATGGCACATCAACCACTATGGTTACCTATGCCAGATACACATCATTCTTGATACTGTACCCTCTACGTTTAATCACTGATGCAACAAGCACTGTGGGAGTAGACCCCTTTATGCTTCCTCTATTTATGTGGGGGCTTCCCAGGTGGAACTAGTGGTAAAGAAACTGCCTGCCAATGCAGGAGATATAAGAGATGTGGATTCCATTCCTGGGTTTGGAAGAGCCCCTGGAAGAGGACCTGGCAACCCACTCCAGTATTCTTGCCTGGAGAACCCCAGGGACAGAGGAGCCTGGAAGGCTACAGTCCATAGGTCGCAAATGATTGAAGCTACTTAGCACAAACGCACAGCTTAAAAGCTGACTTTGGGCTTTCTGTACCCAGCCATTTTAGATTAACATGTTATTATGGGCTTCCCTGGAGGAGGGAATGGCAACCCACTCCAGTATTCTTGCCTGGAGAATTCCATGGACAGAGGAGCATGGTGGGCTACAGTCCATTGAGTTGCGAAGAGTCGGACAGGACTGAAGCGACTTGGCACACATTTATGTACCTTTCTAACCATTTCTCCTGCCATCACCCAAGCCTAGATTTGAACATTTCCTGTATAGGTGACTATGACAGTTATCCTCTCAAAAAGAGCCTAGGACATCAGTACTACCATAATCATCATTTTCATGATGATGAAACCAAAAACTTAGAAATGTTTAGTGGTTAGTTACCAAGTGACTGAGTTGGGATTTGACCTTGTATCTCATACCTACCGTTAATACCCTTCTTGGAAAACTTTCTTTAGGCAGAATCACTGCTCTGTGACTCTCTAGTATCTCACTTGCCGTTCCCTCTTTATGAAACACCCTACTATGCCCTATCCTGCTAACCCCATACTCATTCTTCAGGTCTTGGTACAAATATTTCCTACAGGAAATAGTCACAGCCCTGCAACCCCCAGTTTGGGTTCGGAATGTGATGAAATGCTACCCTATCTTCCCATAGTTCAGTTAGATCTCTTTATTACACTTCGTTGTAATTGTCCATTTACTGTATTCTCATATCTTGGTTAGATATATACTTTAAGTTGCATGCAAGAGAATACCCAACTAACAGTGGCTTGAACAATACAGACCTACAACTGTCCACGGGTGGCAGTCCGAGGATTAGTGCAACAGATCAGTGACACCATCAAAAACACAGGCTCTTTCCTTGTTTTGGTCCCATGCTCCTCAGCAATTTGTTTTGTTTACCAGCATTTTAATTTTTATTTCTCAGACTTGTTGCCACCTGGTTGCAAGATGAGTGCCTCATGCAAAAGCGTCATGTTGTCCTAGAACTTCCAAAAGAGTGAGGGAAAGTCGTGCAGAGTCCCTCTCTTTTTTAAGCAAAGAAAGTATTTTCCTAAGGATTCTCCACAGACCTCTCACTGAACAGAAATTAGACCAGTAGTTCTCCTCTCTGTCCCAACACCCCCTTTTCAAGACAGATAATTTGTAATTCTCCTTTACTATCCTGGCATGAAATTCATAGATAATATCATCTACAAAAACAAAAAATAATCTCCATAATAATCTATGTATGCCCTAATGGCAATATAGAGGAAAAATAAAATGAATTTACTAGAAAATAATATGTATTACAATAGGCAGGCACACAGGCATATCTATACTATACAAAAAGATGTAGTTAGATGCTTGCACCTATTTATAATGGTTTCACAGAACATAATATTTAACCAAATGTAGTCAATGTTTTTTCTTTTATTTTGACATTTCAAAATATATCATGCAAAAATATATATCATGAATGCATATGTATAATAAATGCATTTATATATGCATATATATTGCAAATGGCTATATTAAGTGGAGGCTAATGGAATGTATTGGTGACTCAAATATTAATGGAAGCATTGTCACTGCTGATTTTCTGGAATGATGAACAATTCTTGGCAAAGTTCCAAATAAAACAATAATCTCTCCTCTTTTAATAGGATATTTGCATTCCTAGAAAATTCAGAGTATATTAAAACCATACAGAAATTACTTTTGCAGTTATTTGTAAATGGGATTAAGGTCTAGGTTCAGATAAGTATAAACATACATGTTACTGTTTTTATGTTTGTGTGTGTTATTTACATGTTGTTACTGTTTTTATGTTTTTAAAAACATAAAGCTCTTTAAAGAAAGCTGAGCACTGAAGAATTGACGCTTTTGAACTGTGGTGTTGGAGAAGACTCTTGAGAGTCCTTTGGACTGGAAGGAGATCCAACCAGTCAATTCTAAAGGAAATCAGTCCTGAATATTCATTGGAAGGACTGATGCTGAAGCTGAAACTCCAATACTTTGGCCGCCTGATGCAAAGAACTGACTCATTCTGACTGATGCTGGGAAAGATTGAAGGTGGGAGGAGAAGGGGAAAACAGAGGATGAGATGGTTGGATGACATCACCGACTCAGTGGATATGAATTTGAGCAAGCTCTGGGAGTTGGTGATGGACAGGGAAGCCTGACCGGCTGCAGTCCATGGGGTCACAAACAGTCGGACAACTGTGTGTTATTTCCCTGAATATCTGGCAGCATGTTCAGTGGGGGAGGCTGTCTGATTCTTCGTTGTGAAATTATTTTCTATGCAATATCGGAATCTCATCCATTAGTTGCTAAAAGTGCTTCCCTCCTATGGTGACAATCAAAACACCTTCCCATTTTCTGTTGTGCATTTTTTAACAGCTTTACTGAGATTTAATTCACCCATTGAAAAACCTTTTTATTTTGTGACAATTGTAGGTATACATGCAGTTATAACAAGTAAAGGAACTAAAGAGCCTCTTGATAAAAGTGAAAGAGGAGAGTGAAAAAGTTGACTTAAAACTCAACATTCAAAAAAAGATCATGGCATCCAGTCCCATCCCTTCATGGTAGATACAAGGGGAAAAAGTAGAAGCAGTGACAGATTTTCTTGGGCTTCAGTATCACTGCCGATGGTGAGTGCAGCCATAAGATTAGAAAGATGATTGCTTCTTGGAAGGAAAACTATTACAATCCTAGACAGCATATTAAAAAGCAGAGTCATCACTTTGCCGACAAAGGTCTGCATAATCAAACCTACAGTTTTTACAGTAGTCATGTATGGATGTGAGAGTTGAACCATAAAAAAATCTGAGCCCTGAAGAATTAATGCCTTCAAATTGTGTTGGTGGAGAAGACTCTTGAAAGTCCCTTGGACTGCAAGGAGATCCAACCAGTCCATCCTAAAGGAAATCAGTCCTGAATATTCATTGAAAGGACTGATGCTGAAGCTGAAGCTCAGATACTTTGACCACCTGTTGGGAAAATCCAACTCATTGGAAAAACCCTTGATGCTGGGAAAGATTGAAGGCAAAAGGGGAAGGGGGAGATAGAAGATGAAATAGTTAGGTAGCATTGCTGACTCAGTGGACATAAACTTGAGCAAACTCTGGGAAATAGTGGAGGACAGAGAAGCCTGATGTGCTACAATCCATGGGGTGGCAAAGAGTCGGACACAACTTAGTGACAGAACAACAACAAATAGCCAAAGAAATCTTGAGAAAGAAGAATGGAACTGGAGGAATCAACCTGCCTGACTTCAGGCTGTACTACAAAGCCACAGTCATCAGGACAGTATGGTACTGGCACAAAGACAGAAATATAGATCAATGGAACAAAATAGAAAGCCCAGAGATAAATCCACACACCTATGGACACCTTATCTTCGACAAAGGAGGCAAGAATATACAATGGAGAAAAGACAATCTCTTTAACAAGTGGTGCTGGGAAAACTGGTCAACCACTTGTAAAAGAATGAAACTAGAACACTTTCTAACACCATACACAAAAATAAACTCAAAATGGATTAAAGATCTAAACATAAGACCAGAAACTATAAAACTCCTAGAGGAGAACATAGGCAAAACACTCTCCGACATAAATCACAGCAGGATCCTCTATGACCCACCTCCCAGAATACTGGAAATAAAAGCAAAAATAAACAAATGGGATCTAATTAAAATTAAACGCTTCTGCACAACAAAGGAAACTATAAGCAAGGTGAAAAGACAGCCTTCAGAATGGGAGAAAATAATAGCAAATGAAACAACTGACAAACAACTAACCTCAAAAATATACAAGCAACTCCTGCAGCTCAACTCCAGAAAAATAAACGACCCAATCAAAAAACGGGCCAAAGAACTAAACAGACATTTCTCCAAAGAAGACATACAGATGGCTAACAAACACATGAAAAGATGCTCAACATCACTCATTATCAGAGAAATGCAAATCAAGACCACAACGAGGTACCACTTCACACCAGTCAGAATGGCTGCGATCCAAAAGTCTAAAAGCAATAAATGCTGGAGAGGGTGCGGAGAAAAAGGAACCCTCTTACACTGTTGGTGGGAATGCAAACTAGTACAGCCACTATGGAGAACAGTGTGGAGATTCCTTAAAAAGCTGGAAATAGAACTGCCCTATGACCCAGCAATCCCACTGCTGGACATACACACTGAGGAAACCAGAATTGAAAGAGACACGTGTACCCCAATGTTCATTGCAGCACTGTTTATAATAGCCAGGACATGGAAGCACCCTAGATGTCCATCAGCAGATGAATGGATAAGAAAGCTGTGGTACATATACACAATGGAGCATTACTCAGCCATTAAAAAGAATACATTTGAATCAGTTCTAATGAGGTGAATGAAACTGGAGCCGATTATACAGAGTGAAGTAAGCCAGAAAGAAAAACACCAGTACAGTATACTAACACATATATATGGAATTTAGAAAGATGGTAATGATAACCCTGTATGTGAGACAGCTAAAGAGACACAGATGTATAGAACGGACTTTTGGAATCTGTGGGAGAGGGAGAGGGTGGGATGATTTGGGAGAATGGCATTGAAACATGTATAATATCATGTAAGAAACAAATCGCCAGTCTAGGTTTGATGCAGGATACAGGATGCTTGGGACTGGTGCACTGGGATGACCCAGAGAGATGGTATGGGGAGGGAGGTGGGAGGGGGGGGTTCAGGATTGGGAACTCATGTACACCCATGGCGGATTCATGTTGACGTATGGCAAAACCAATACAGTATTGTAAGTTAAAATAAAGTAAAGTTTTTTAAAAAAAGAAGAAGAAGTAATGGAGATTTCATACAACTCTTTGCCCAGTCTTCCCCAGTGCTTACACAGATTTCAGAAGTTTTACAAGTGCTCTTTTGTTGGGAACATATATATATATTTAATTTCATGTGATTATATCACATGTGTAGAGTTGTGTGACCACCACCATAGTGAAGATACAGAATATTTCCAAGGATCCCTCCTGTTGCCGTTTTATAACCATATCCACATTCCTTCTAGGCTTCACTTCATCATCCCCTAACCCTGATACTGGAATGCGATGTCAAGTGGGCCTTAAGAAGCATCACTATGAACAAAGCTAGTGGAGGTGATGGAATTCCAGCTGAGCTATATCAGATTCTGAAAGATGATGCTGTGAAAGTGCTGCACTCAATATGCCAGCACTTTTGGAAAACTCAGCAGTGGCCATAGGATTGGAAAAGGTCAGTTATCACTCCAATCCCAAAGAAAGGCAATGCCAAAGAATGCTCAAACTACCACACAATTGCACTCATCTCACACACTAGCAAAGTAATGCTCAAAATTCTCCAAGCCAGGCTTCAACAGTGTGTGAACCGAGAACTTCCAGATGTTCAAGCTGGATTTAGAAAAGACAGAGGAACCAGAGATCAAATTGCCAACATTTGTTGGATCATCAAAAAAGCAAGAGAATGCCAGAAAAACATATACTTCTTTATTGAT
The DNA here is from genome assembly GCF_032405125.1 of Capricornis sumatraensis. Lineage (NCBI taxonomy): Eukaryota > Metazoa > Chordata > Mammalia > Artiodactyla > Bovidae > Capricornis > Capricornis sumatraensis. The sequence goes on along the minus strand of NC_091087.1, from coordinate 38,213,364 downwards.
TATGCCAAAGCCTTTGTCTGTGTGGATCACAACAAACTGGAAAGTTCTTTAAGATATGGGAATACCAGACCACCTTACTTGCCTCCTGAGAAATCTGTATGCAGGTCAAGAAGCAAGAGTTAGAACCGGATATGGAACAACAGACTAGTTCCAAATCTTGAAAGGAGTACATCAAGGCTGTATATTGTCACCCTGTTTATTTAACTTATATGTAGAGTACATCATGTGAAATGCCAGGCTGGATGAGGCACAAGCTGGAATCAAGATTGCAGGGAGAACTATCAATAACCTCAGATATGCAGATGACACCACATTTACGGCAGAAAGCGAAGAGGAACTAAAGAGCCTCTTGATGAAAGTGAAAGAGGAGAGTGAAAAAGCTGACTTAAAACTCACCATTCCAAAAACTAAGATCATGGCATCTGGTCCCATCACTTCATGGCAAATAGATGGGGAAACAATGGAAACAGTGACAGACTTTATTTTCTTGGGCTCCAAAATCACTGCAGATGGTGATTGTAGCCATGAAATTAAAAGATGCTTGCTCCTTGGAAGAAAAGCTATGATCAACCTAGACAGCATATTAAAAAGTAGAGACATTACTTTGCCAACAAAGGTCCATCTAGTCAAAACTATGGTTTTCCCAGTAGTCATGTATGGATGTGAGAGCTGGACCATGAAGAAAGCTGATCACCAAAGAATTGATGCTTTTGAACTGTGGCATTGGAGAAGACACTTCAGAATCCCTTGGACTGCAAGGAGATCCAACCAGTTAATCCTAAAAAAAATCAGTCCTGAATATTCATAGGAAGGACTGATGCTGAAGCTGAAACTCCAATACTTTGGCCACCTGATGCAAAGAACTGACTCACTGGAAAATACCCTGATGTTGGGAAAAATTGAAGGCAGAAGGAGAAGGAGACGACAGAGGATGAAATGGTTGGATGGCATCACCGACTCGGTGGACATGAGTTTGAGCAATTTCCGGGAGTTGGTGATGGACAGGGAAGCCTGGCATGCTGCAGTCCATGGGGTCGCAAAGAGTCAGACATGACTGAGCAACTGAACTGAACTGATACAGATGAAGTCACACTTCATAACCTTTGGAGATTGGGTTTTTTATTTTCACACAACATCATTCCCTGGGGATCCATCCAGGTTTTTGTATCACTAGGTGGCTCCTTTTTTATTGCTGAGTGTATTCCATGGTATGGTTGTGCCATAGCTTGTTCAACCATCACTGAAAAGCATTTTGGTTGACTCACTTGATTTTGGGGCTATTTTGAATAAACCTGCTATGAAAATTCATGTACAGGTTTTTGTGCAAACATAAATATTCACATTTCTGTAATAAATGCCCAAGAGTGCAGTTGTTGACTTGTATGGCAGTTCCATATTTAGTGCTTAAAGAAACTACCAAACTGTTCTAAAGTGACTGTACTATTTTACATGCCCTCCAGCAGCAGCTGAGTGGTCTGCTGATCCTGTTTTCCTACTTCCTTACCAACATTTGGCGATGCCATTATTTTTTATTTTAGCTATTCTGATAAGGATGAAGTGATATTTCATGTGGTTATAATTTCCAGTTCCCTAGTGACTAAGGAGATTGAACACCTTTTCGTGTGCTTATTGCCATCTCTATATCCTCTTTGGTGAAATGCATGTTCATGTCTTTTGCCAATTTTCTAATTGGAGTGATTTTTCATTCTTTTTTTATTAATACTTTTGAGAGTTCCTTATACATGCTAGATACTAGTCCTTTGTCAGATATGTGGTTTGCAAATATTTTCTCAGCCTTTAGCACACATGGCTTCCCCTCCCCACATACATTGCTTTTTGCACAAAATTGGAGTCTTATTAGCAAGGAAAAGGAGGAAATTTCTATAATGTTGGCAATCCCTAGCGTCTGCCACATATCACTGCTCTGAAACTTCATGTAGGCAGGTGCCATATTTGTGTCAGTCCTTGCCCAGTCTCCAGCATCTAAACTGTACCTGGCACCAAGTAGGTACTAAATAAATGTTTTTGAAAAGTATGAAGTGACATTCAAAGTTGTACAATTGGCAGAACCAGATTAAAAAGAGAGACTAGTAATTTGGTTCTCTTTTAAACATTTTAAAAAAATGTAATTAGTTTCTATTTAGAAAAGAGACCAGGGAAGTACAGAGAAGGAGGACCTTCCTGAAGAATCCAAAAATAATGGTAACTATCTATGGATCCTTCATTTTGTCCTTAAGAACTTCATCTCTTGACTACAAGTGAGTTGTCCAAGAGTTTTTTTGCAACCACATTTGTAGTCTCCAAAGAGAAGTTTTCACAATACGTTGTATCCAAGTTACATTTCTAAGTAGATTTTAAACACTCCAGTGATATTTCAGCACCTTTTTAGATCACTGTCTTGGGTAATGTCCAGGCTGGTTCACCTCTTCCTTTTTAATTAAACTTTTTATTTGGGAAAAATTCAAAGATACAGAAAAGTTGTAAGAAAACTATGATATATTTTCTTATATATATTTCACCTTGATTTATTTAATGTTAACACTTTGCTACATTTGTTTTCTCTCTGTGTTTACATCTGACTTAATAAGATCCTCATTATTTTGGGGGAGGTTATTTCATTGAGATACAATTGACATACAACACTGTGTAAGTTTAAAGTGTACAATGTGATGATTTAATTATATCTATCTATCTATATGGAGAAGGCCATGGCACCCCACTCCAGTACTCTTGCTGGAGAATCCCATGGAAGGAGGAGCCTGGTAGTCTGCAGTCCATGGAGTCGCGAAGAGTCGGACACGACTGAGCGACTTCACTTTCACGCATTGGAGCAGGAAATGGCAGCCCACTTATATGGAACTTCCCTGGTGGTATGGTGGATAAGAATCTGCCTGTCAATGCAGGGGACACAGGTTTGATCCCTGGTCTGGGAAGATTCCACATGCCTCGGAGCAACGAGGCCCATGGCCCACAACCACTGAAGCCCACGCACCTACAGCCTGCGCTCCACAACGAGAGGAGCCACCTCAGAGAGAAGGCTGTGCATCACAATGAGGACCCAGCACAACCACAAGTGAAATAAATAAAACCATGAACAATGATAGGGACACTGTAAAACTATTACTATGATGAAGTTGTTTGACACATCCATTACCTCACATAGTTACTTTTTTTTCCCTGTGGTAAGAGCCATTAAGATTTACTCTCTTCAGTTCAGTTCAGTCGAGTCCGAATCTTTGCGACCCCATGAATCGCAGCACGCCAGGCCTCCCTGTCCATCACCAACTCCTGGAGTTCACTCAGACTCGCGTCCATTGAGTCCGTGATGCCATCCAGCCATCTCATCCTCTGTCGCCCCCTTCTCCTCCTGCCCCCAATCCCTCCCAGCATCAGAGTCTTTTCCAATGAGTCAACTCTTTGCATCAGGTGGCCAAAGTACTGGAGTTTCAGCTTTAGCATCATTCCTTCCAAAGAAATCCCAAGGCTGATCTTCTTCAGAATGGACTGGTGGGATCTCCTTGCAGTCCAAGGGACTCTCAAGAGCCTTCTCCAATGCCACAGTTCAAAAGCATCAATTCTTCAGTGCTCAGCCTTCTTCACAGTCCAACTCTCACATCCATACATGACCACTGGAAAAACCATAGCCTTGACTAGACAGATCTTAGTTGGCAAAGTAATGTCTCTGCTTTTGAATATGCTATCTAGGTTGGTCATAACTTTTCTTCCAAGGAGTAAGCGTCTTTTAATTTTATGGCTGCAGTCACCATCTGCAGTGATTTTGGAGCCCCCAAAAATAAAGTCTGACACTGTTTCCACTGTTTCCCCATCTATTTTCCATGAAGAGATGGGACCGGATGCCATGATCTTCGTTTTCTGAATGTGGAGCTTTAAGCCAACTTTTTCACTCTCCTCTTTCACTTTCATCAAGAGGCTTTTGAGTTCCTCTTCACTTTCTGCCATAAGGGTGGTGTCATCTGCATATCTGAGGTTATTGATATTTCTCCCGGCAATCTTGATTCCAGCTTGTGCTTCTTCCAGTCCAGCGTTTCTCATGATGTACTCTGCATATAAGTTCAATACGCAGGGTGACAATATACAGCCTTGATGTACTCCTTTCCCTATTTGGAACCAGTCTGTTGTTCCATGTCCAGTTCTAACTGTTGCTTCCTGACCTGCATACAGATTTCTCAAGAGGCAGGTCAGGTGCTCTGGTATTCCCATCTCTTGAAGAATTTTCCACAGTTTACTGTGATCCACACAGTGACTCTCAAATATCAATATAGTACTGTTAAGTATAATTACCAATTCTCATTATTTTTAATTCTAGTTTTCTTTCTGAACAATTTAAGAGTAAATTACAGAGATTAAACCCCTTCAACCCTAAATACAATATGTATCTCTCAAGAACAAGGAAAATCTCTTATACAGCCAGAATACAGTGATCAAATTCAGGAAACTTAAAATTGCTACAATGCTATCATCTAATTTATAACCCATATTCAACTTTTACCTATTATCCCAATACTGCTTTTTTAGGAAACTTTCCCCACAATCCAGAATCTGATTCAGGATTGAGTGCTGCGTTAGATGCGACATCTCTTTAATCTCCTATGATCTGAAACACTCCCTCTACCTTTCGTTTTCTTGTATGACATTGACAGTTTTGAAGAATACTGGCCTGTTGTTACGCAGCATGCCCTTTAATTCGGGCTTGCCTGCTTGTTTCTTTATGATTAAATTTAGAGTATGCGCTTCTGGCTGGACATGAATTCGAGCAAACTCTGGGAGGCAGTAAAAGACAGAGGATCCTGGCATACTGCAGTCCATGGGGTCGCAAAGAGTCAGACACAGTTTAGCAGCTGAACACCCCGTGCTTTGGACAGGGGCACTGTATAGGCCCCTGTTGTGTCCTTTTCAGTACACCATATCAGGAGACACCTGATTTTATTTAGTTCTTTTTTTGGTAACTGAGGCAACTGTAAAATCAGGGCAGGGTTTCAAGCCCAAGTCTGCGGGACTCTAGCGATTGTGTTTTTACCCTTCCACAGTTTTGTGGTTAAACATGTTCTCAGTTACTGTGAATTGCGGCGGGGGGGTGGGGGGGAACTGGGGGGGGCAGGGTGTGGCGGCATGCAGACCCCCACATCTTTCTAAATCTTCTCAGTAAGGCCTCCCAATAGCTAAGTCCTGAGTGTCCTTCTAATCCACACTTTAATCCTAAACAGGAACACCTATTTCATTATTAATGGCTCTGAAATAAAGACCACATCTTAGAAAACCAGCATCATGATGAAGATGAACACTTGCCATTCGGCAGCTCCCCTTGGAAGCCACGGCTGAGCCTGATGACAGGTAAAGTAAGAGCAGTTGGCTGCCCACCCTTGGCATAAGAAATCAAGGGGAGCCATTGTACACCCAAAGCAGGTAAGCACGTGTCCTACCCATCTAGTCAAATGGAACACAGTTGTGAGTTTCTTCCCTTCAGCTGACAACAGTAGGCCACACTGTAGAAGTTTTTAGAAAACTCACCCATACTCTTCCCTCTTGCCAGCAGCTGATTAAGAATGTCAATGCAGGCTTGCAAGGGCAGAACCCTATCCTTGGAACTGAGATAAGACATAAAATAAATAGAAAAGACCCTTATTCCTCAGATCCATATTTCCTTTTCCAAGGGAAAAAGCAGAATTGCCATCAGTAGAAGGACATAGGACTTTCAGAAGTAGTGTTATGAGTTGAATTGTGCCCCGCTCCCCAAATTCATATATTAAGTCCTAACCCCCAGTACCTCAGAGTGTGACCTGATTTGGAAATAGGGTCACTGAGGAAGAGATTACTTAAGATGATGTCAGGCATGGTAACCCACTCCAATATTCTTGCCTGGAGAATCCCCATAGACAGAGGAGCCTGGCTGGCTACAGTCCATGGGGTCACAAAGAGTCAGACACAACTCAGTGGCTTACAAGCACGCACGCATGCACAGACACATTCTGGGGTGGATCTTATGATTGTGTCCTTATGACTATGTCTCCTGTGGGGACCCCAATGACTGGTGTCCTTATGAGAAAACAGGGACGTGGATAAACAAAGGGGAGGAAGCCATGTGAAGAGAGGGACACACACAGGGAGAACGCCATGTGAATAGGAAGGCAGAGATCAGGATGATGTGCCTACAAGCTAAGGAGAAAGGCTGGGAACAGATTTCTGCTTCATAGCCCTCTGAAGGAACCCACCCTCTCAACACCCTCTTTTCAGGTTTCCAGCCTCCAGAACTGTGAGACAATACATTTCTGTTGCGGAAGCCATCCAGTTTGTTGTATTTTGTTATGGTAGCTGCTGGACACTGACACAAATACCTTCTTGGAATATCCAAGGTGCAGTGGAACCAGCATAGTAGAATACTCAGGAGACTAGGATTTCAATCCCAGCTCAACCCCAAACCCATTGTGTTGTCATATCCAAATGACTGAATCTATCAGGCCTCAGCTGTAAAACTAATTGGTTGAAGCAAGTGCTCTTCCAGGTTAAAGAATTATTTTACATAATCAGTGATTGTATATTTCCTCTGAGGACAGATACACTTTCCTTTGTTCCTCTCACGAAAGGAATCAGGGTGTCCTGTCACATTAGACTTCCTAAAGGTCTCTGCTTTCAAACTGTGGTGCAAGAGAAGACTCAGAGTCCCTTGGACAGCAAGGAGATCAAACCAGTCCATCCTAAAGGAAATCAGTCCTGAATATTCATTGGAAGGACTGATGCTGAAGCTGAAGCTCCAATACTTTGACCACCTGATGCAAAGAGCTGACTCATTGGAGGAGACTCTGATGCTGGGAAAGATTGAAGGCAGGAAGAGAAGGGGACGACAGAGGATGAGATGGTTACATAGCATCACTGACTCAATGGACATGAATTTGAGCAAACTCCAGGAGATAGTGGAGGACAGAGGAACCTGGCAAGCTGTATAGTCCATAGCGTTGCAAAGAGTCAGACACGACTTAGTGACTGAACAACAACTATTTAAATTATGAAATGACTCAGCTTTCAAAAGGAATTTTCTCCACGAATTTTGTAAATAGCAAGCTATCCTATAAATTCAAAACTATAACTCTCATTTAAAAATTCAACTGATGGAAATGAGCCTTGTAAAGTGATGCCCTGGATACTCTCATTTGGTTCAACCATTATTTAAGTATTACTTACTGCATTCAAGAGTGGGGAGAACTTCCCTGGTGGTCCAGTGGCTAATACTCTGTGCTCTCAGTGCAGGGACACAAGTTCCACCCCTGGTCAGGGAACTAGATACCACATGCCACAACTAAGAGTTCACATGCTGCAACAAGGACACGGTGCAGCCAAATAAATAAATAATAAAAAAGAAAAAAGAGTGGGATGGATTCAACCTGCCCTTCAGAAGCTCGTAAATAGATGTCACTGTAAATGATAATAAAAGTAATAATAGCCAATACCCATTAGAACTTGTTAAGTAGGTTACATACATTATCTCACTTATATTCTCAGAACATCCCTGTAAGGCATTTGTATCAGTTAGGATGTTTTTGCATACATGTGTGCTAAGTCGATTCAGTAGTGTTCAACTCTTTGCGACTCCATGGACTGTAGCCCGCCAGGCTCCTCTGTCCATGGGATTCTCCAGGCAAGAATACTGGAGTGGGTTGCAATGCTCACCTCCAGGGGGTCTTCCCAACCCAGGGATTGAACCCACATCTCATGTCTCCTGCAATGGCAGGCGGGTTCTTTACCAATAGCACCACCTGGGAAGCCCCAGAATGTTTCTACGTGCAAACAAAAGAAACCTCCAACTCAAACTGAATTAAATTCAAGCTACTGCTTATACCCATTGAAGTACTTGCATTTTCTCAGAAACATTTAGCCTGCTTGGGCGTCATCATGACTCCATATAGAATCAGAAAAAGGTAGCACTTCCTGAATGGTTCACATCTCCGGAGCGAGCAGCCACAGTGACCAACAAACATTTCTCGGGTGGTTGCTCTCAGCCAGGCCCTGGGCCAGGAGCTGGGGACAGAGAGGAGATTAGGATGACTCCAGGCTTGTCCCTTAGTCTCACTGAAAGGTAAACAGGCAATGACCAAGTTCCCAAAGAGTCAGAAAATGACTTTACTGGAAGACAGCAGTGTTTGAGCTCAGAAACTTTGTGATGGACCTTTCCCAGGCAGCATTGCTGATGTTTGATATCCATTTCCTGTCTCTCCTGCCCAAATGACTCTGATCTCCTTTTGGGTAATTCAACCCTTCCCCGCCACCCCCGTTCATAGGTCCACCGTGAGGCTCAGTATTTAGTCCAGAAATTGAGGATTAACATAATGAGAAGCAACAAATCACTACAAGAGTTTTGCTGGGCTATCTGAAAAAAGGAAGCTTTCTTTTTCCTCTAGAAGTTATAGGGAATGAGGTTGTGACATCTGGAACTGCTGCAGCCATTTTTTGCCGCCACAGTGGTGGTCCTGGAGCTGTGGGGCTCACTGTGTGAAACCTGAGTATAAAGCCAAGACTGTGGAAAACACACACAAGAGACAGAAATACTGAATCTTGGTGTCATCCTTTCGGGTTGTGGATCAAGCCCGGCTTGTTCTCCACAAGTACCTCCTCTGGAAATTTTTTTCGGTTATGTGAGCCAGTAACCCCCTCTTCATAGGCTGAAGCAATTTGTGTTTTGTTTGTTTATGGTAACATGCATTGAAAGATGTGACAGCTATTTATTAGCTGTGTAACTTTGGACAAATTACTTCCCTGAGCGGCAGCCTTTCCAGTTGTAAACTGGGAACAATAACAACAACGACTTGGATAATTGTGCCAATTAGATGTATGTGAGGGATTGTATTAGTTCCTAACAGAGGCTGTAACAAATTACTACAGATGTTGTGGCTTAAACAACACAATTTTATTGTCTTAAAGTTCTGGAGTCCAGAAATCTGAAATGGATTTCACTGGGTTCAAATCAAGGAATTGGTAGGGCTGCGTTCCTGTTGGAGACGCTAGGGAAGAATCAATTTTCTTACCTTTTGCGGTTTCTAGAGGCTGCTCTCATTCCTTGGCTAGAGGTTCCCTTGCATCTTTAAGGCCAGCAATGGTCTCACTCGGACCTCTGGCTTCTATCATCACATCTCTTCCTCTGACTCTCCCGTCCCCCTCTTTCACTTTTTAAGGAGATTTGTGATTATATTGGACCAACTGGATAATCCAGGATAATCTCCCCATTTTAAGGTCAGCTGATTAATAATTTAATTCCTTCTGTAGCCTTCATTCCCTCTTGCCATGTGATATAACGGGTTCCAGGGATTAGCATGTGGGCATCTTGGGAGGTGGGGTGGAGGGGATTATTCTGTTGACCACAGGAGTCTACCCTGTTGTGGATGTATATCCAGTACTCAGTGAATTACTTCCATAGACTCTGAAGCACAGATGACAAACATTTAACCCCAGTTAGTGGGAATCAAAGATTTCTTAGAGAAGATGACATATAAGCTAAGTCCATTCAAAACTAATGTCTGCCATTTATCAAATACCTCAGATGTTCTGCCAGATGGTTTGCATAAAGAATTTGGAATCCTCATAATAATCTTGAAGATAAATCTTATCATTAGCCCTGTTGTGCAGATTTAAAAACCGAGGTTCCAGAAAAGTGGAAAAATAAGATTCCTTGTTGTCACTCATTAATTGATGGAACTAGAAGTGGTCAGTTTTGATGCAAGCAAAAGAAGAAAAAAATGCTCCAAAACTCTTGGGGGCACAGTCAGGAAAGGCAAGCCCAGAAGGAGCCTTGCAGTGTGGTTTTGCAGGTTTCCTCGGATGCCAGAAGGGATGTTTGGGGAAGGAGTGAGGAAGGGTGTAGGGATGTAAAAGGAATCAGGAATGATATGGAGACCATATTCCATTTAATACAGACATTTCATAAGCCCTTTTACAAGGTCAGAGGAAGAAGCAAAAATGGAAAACTGTCCAGTTTAAGGGCTTGCTGTTTGAGCATGGGTCTTACTGGAGTTCTGCCAGTGAGTTATCCAGTGAGATGAGAGCCTAGCAAAATGGGAAAACAGGGTCCCCATTCCACATCCCTTCTGGAAAAGCAGGCCAGGTGCCCTGGGGCTGGGCATCTTAGAGTCACCCAGGGCTCTGCTGTGCTACTCTGCACATGGATCCGATGGTTTGCACCCAGAGAACACACGGTGTCGTTCTGGAGGCACGTCGTAGGCTGCAGTTAGGCAAGTAGCCTCTGGGAGGCAGCAGCATGAGGCATTTGTCTGGGAATGCTACAGCGACAATAAGATCTTGGCATCAGTGGTGAATGAAACACTGAGGGAACAATCAAGGAATGAAGTTCCCAGTTGTATCCTTTAACATGGCAATGAAAACTGCTTTTTAAAAAAAAAAAAACACTTAGGACACCCAAATGGCCCATTCAAAGCAGCCATCCTACTAGGCTTGATAGAGTTTGTCCCCAGGGCTGGACTAGATGGGTCAGATTTAAGGGAGAGCATTCATTTGGGAGCTGTTCATCTAAAGCTCATGTTGTTAAAAGCTAACCTTTCCTCCCTAAGTCCCAGGCCCCCTGGGCCTTACTCCTGCAAATGTCTGTTCTTGCCCCACTGATAAGAACTACCACCAGATTATTGTAGTGGGCTCCTGACTGGTCTCAAAACAACAGCCAGAGGGAGTCTGTCCAGAGGGAGCTAGCTCTTGTCACCCTCTGCTCAGCAGTCTGCACTGGCTCCCATCTCAGAGTAAAAGCCAAAGTGCTCACTGTGGCGTCGTGTGATCTGCCCCCCTCCTTTCCAAAAACTATTTATTTGTTTATTTGACTGTGCCAATCTTAGTTGCCACACAAAGAATCTTCGATCTTCGTTGCCACGTGCAGGATCCTTTTTTTTTTTAAGTTGCAGTAGTGTAAACTCTTGGTTGCAGCATGTGGGATCTAGTTCCCTGACCAGGGATCGAATCCCAGGCCCCATGCATTGGAAACAGGGAGTCTTAGTCACTGGACCACCAGGGAAGCCCCTGCTCCCTTTCTTGACCTCCCTACCTTCTCTCCTCCCCCATCACTCCACATCAGCCTCACTGGTCTCTTTGCTATTCTTCAAACACCAAGCACAGTCCATTCTCCAGGCCTTTACACTTGCAGATCTCTCTGTCTGGATCACTCCTCCCAGATATCTGTATGACTTGCCCTTCACTTTCTCCGGCTCCCTGCTCCATTTGACCTGGTAAGCGAGGTTCTTCCTGACCAACCCACACATTTGGCATATCCCAGCTCTCCTTATGCTCATTACTCTGCTTTATTCCTCTCTGTAGCACTTATAACGGAGAAGGCGATGGCACCCCACTCCAGTACTCTTGCCTGGAAATATCCCATGGACGGAGGAGCCTGGTAGGCTGAGTCGGACATGACTGAGCGACTTCACTTTCACTTTTCACTTTCATGCATTGGAGAAGGAAATGGCAACCCACTCCAGTGTTCTTGCCTGGAGAATCCCAGGGGTGGGGGAGCCTGGTGGGATGCCATCTGTGGGGTCGCACAGAGTCGGACACGACTGGAGTGACTTAGCAGCAGCAGCAGCACTTATAATGATCTCACATGGTATATGTTTAACTCACTGTTTCTGTCTATCTCCTACTAGAATGTGGGCTCCATGAGGGCAGGGACTTGATCCCTGGTGCGTAGACTTGGCACATGGGAGGTGTTCAGTTAATATTTGATGAGTGGATGCATGAATCAATTCACTGCATAGGCAAACTCAAAGAGCATACTTAGCTTGTTTTTCTGAATGCAGAGTGGAGAACATCAGAGGCAAGGACCTCTACTGATCTCTGGTCAAATCCATCTCTGTGACTTCAGTTAACTGAGCACTTAAAGGTTCAAATTGGAAAGGTTTTTACCAATTGAAGGTATGCCTTGTGGTGTCAGCAACAGCAATTCTGGGAAATTGTTTAAAAACAGAAGCTAGGGATTGCCCTAGTGGCCTAGTGGTTAAGAATCTGCCTTGCAGTTCAGGGGACTCGGGTTTGATCCTTGGTCTGGGAACTAAGATCCCAGGTGTCTTGGGGCAACTAAGCCACAACTACTGAGCCTGCGCTCTAGAGCCTATATCGACAATAAGAAAAGCCCACATGCAGCAAGGAAGACCCAGCACAGCCAAAATCAAAAAATAAATACAAGCAGAAGCCAGACAAGCTCCTCAAATCCACGCAGCAGAGAGCCCCAGAGCTCTAGGGAAGGCATCTCAGTTCTGGGCCACACAAAAACTCACACTGCCCCCCTAGTTTTAGCACCCAGAATACCTTTGTGTGTCTTGGAAATGGGGTGACTTGGTCCTGACATTCAGAAAGAGCTCTAGGGAATCAATATAGTGTTGCATGGTAGGAATTCAAGTTTGACTTCCAGGTCCCTGGGACCTGACTGATCTCTAACTTGAGTTCCAACTTGACCGTCTTACCTGGCATCCACCCGCACGCCACTGCCCAGGGTTCCAGAATCAACTTTGATTACAGTAATTTTCCTGCTTAAAGTCCCTAGTCTCTACACAAAGGCCAAAGTCTCTAGTCTGATATTTGAGCTCTCTGGTACAGTTCAGAACACCTGTTTCCATTCTTGTTAATGTCTCACCTTTCCGGCTGCATCATCTCACATGGCCATCTAACAGGTCCCCAAGCTTCCCCACCTCAGCATTGGCTCTGTTGCCCCGCCTCCCACTTGTCTCCCATGCCAGAACACCACCCCATCCTCCCCAGCTACACAGACTCACCCAGCGCCCAGTGTCCTTGTTTTTCTGAAGTCTTCCCAATCTTCCACATCTCAGTAGGATCACTTCTCTCTCAACATGGATGACATCCTTTTCTGAGCCTTTTCTAAAAGATCTCTTTGCAGACTTAGGGGAAGGGCCCTTTAAGCCCAGACAGTGCTGTGCGGAAGGGTGGTTGGATTGAGAGGGCTTGGCAGGGTGGCCGAAGACCCCTTCAGCATGACTGCTTCACTTTGGCCTGATCTCTGGAATCCCTCTTCCAACATGCTGGCCTTTGACCTTTTGGAGCCCCACCGTACACATTCCTCCTGCTCCTGGCATCAAGGACCATTCCCTGTCCTTCCTCTGGTCTTTGCTTTGCCTGCACATCCCTGGGTCTATCCCCTCAGTGGAACTCAGTACTGTGAGTATCAATCTCCCAGCACCAGGTATGTTTATAGCACTGAACATTTTCTATTTTCATACAATGCAGCTCCCAGACACAAGACTGCTGCTGTATCTGGTGTTCAAATATCCCAAACAAGAAGAAAACTTGGCTGTACTGATATTATTGAACGATGATCTTGTCATGCAATGTGTACAGAACTTCAGGGATCTTCAAGGGTAATTCTGACTACAGAGGATTTTACTTTGTGCTGACTTTAGAAACTAGACCTATACAAGCTGTCAGTCCAGTGTGTATAGTTCATGAGATCATTAGGGATAAGACTCTGGACAAACAGCTGCTCTCCACAGGTAGGTGCCTTTGTATATTATCTCCTGAGTCCCAGGATGTCTTTCCCTCTAGAGGGTGAGCCCACCATTAAGTCTCAGAATCATAGATCTGAGCACTGGGAGGGAGATGGGGGCTTGCACCAGGATATAGAGTCTTCTAGCCTTTTTTTTTTTTTTTTGGTGTGGCTCCTGTCCTCCCTGTAGTGAAAGTGCAGAGTCTTAACCCCTGGACCTCCAGGGAAGTTCCTCCAGCTCTTTTTGTTAGATGAAGCAGCTGAGGCCCAGAGAGAGAGAAAAGGGGTGGGGGAGACCCAGTTTTCCAGTGATTCTTGGGGCACATCTCTTTTCTCTGAGCCCCACCAGTTCTCCCTGGAAAAAATAAGAAAGAAGACAGGATTGGGAGAGCACATGTTCCCCAAGGGAAGCATCAAACTGCCCTAAGTTAAAGGCTTCCTTTGGTTTAGCTCCAAGTCATACATCTCAGGAGCAGTCTCAGCCAGTGCATGCTCTTGCAACAGGTCCTCATGGGCCTCTCTTCTGCTTCATAATGAATCAACACCAAAGTTATGGAAGGCACTAAACTTGCCCAGGATTCTCACCCTAGACAGAGCTTACACTGGGGCATTTGCCTGAAAAATTGCCAACATCAGAATGGGCCTGAAGAAGCTTGCAGGCTTATACAGCAGCTCAAGGGTTAAGTTTCCATGGCAAAATCTGAGAATTCTTTTTTTTAATATAATTTTCTTTATCTGTGGCTGTGCCGGGTCTTCATTGACATTCAAGGGCTTTCTCCAGTTCTAGAGAGTGGAGGCTACTTCTCTGTTGCGGGCCCTAGAGCACACAGATTTCAGTAGTTGTGGCTCACAACATGTGGACTCTACCTGGACCAGGGATTGAACCTACGTCCTCTGCCTTGGCAGGCAGATTCTTATCCACTGTACCACCTGGGAAGTCCAAAATCTGAGAATTCTTAATTCTCTTGCTCTTTTAGGAAATACTTTCATATTGCACAAAAATGTAATTACTTGACTGAATACCAAAGAGCTGGGAATCACAGGACTAACATTTATTGCGTATTTACTACGTGCCAGGTGCTTTTGACATGTTAGTCATTGCAAAAACCAATTAAAACAGGCGTTAGGAGGAGGAAACTGAAGCTCAGAGAGGGTAAGTGACTTATCTAAGGCTACACAGGCAACAGGTAGCAGTCAGGATTTGAAACCAGGTTAGCCTAAATCAGATGAAAGAAATTTTCCTAATCCCATAGTTTCTTCTTTTTGGAAAAACATTATAGATACCAGGACACTGGTTATATGTGGTCTAGACTCCCAACAAATGCAGGAATTCCTTCCAAAACTTCAGACGGAGAAAGTGGAGCAGGCAGACAGGGCACTGAGCTGGATGTCTGTATTCGTGGATTATGATTTTTGACTCCGTCCTGGACAACACAAGTTCATCTGAAGGCTGAACTAGTCTCCTAAGTCTTCCAGCCCTAAAAGTAGGTGATTCTGTAGCAAACACTGTGGATGACTCACGTGATTCCTTTCTGGACTGTAGGGGCTGAGCCACTAATGATTACATTTCCAAGCTCTTCTGTAGGGCAGGATCTGGTTATAATTTACAGTCTGTTGGTCAAATGCATTCATCTGAGACTCATTCAGAACTGAATTATGTGGAGAAAGGGGTGGGGCAAGGACATCTGTTTTGCTGGCACAGAAAGGGGTAGAGTTGGCCTGATTCTGGGGCAAGCAGGGGAGGACAGCATCCTGATTGTCACATAATAGCAACGCCTGCAGTTGCTCAGCTCTGCAGAGTAGTTTTGTGAATTGCACTTGTAAACTCAGACTAGACAGCATCCCAGTGGTTCATTAGGCTCTATGTATCTCTTTGTATCAGCAGGGACTCTCTAGTAGAGGACAGAATCCCTTCTAGTTCATTTAAGCAGAAAATGATTCACTACAGGGTAGGAAAGGGCTTAGAGCTGAAGACACCTCGTAGGTTGAAATCATGTGAATGACTCTGAGAGGGTCCAAGGGAGCTGCTACCTCGTCAATGATCAGGACGCCAATGGCTCCAGCACCACACGGATGCTGCCACCGTCCAGAAGCCTCTATGGTTATCAAACTGTCACAACCACGAGGCCACCGTGATCAGAAACCAGAACCACAGTTGCAGCTTCAGAGGCACACTGTGCCCGCTAGCCTCTGCCAGTGAATTTGTCATACCCTGCTTCCCAATACTTACAAAGTTAGTGATTGGACACCGAAACTTCTGCAAGGGCTGCTGAAAATATTGGTAGACCCAGCAAAATTGAGGCTTCCTCCTCATCTCTACCTTCTGTACCAGCCCACCTGCAAGCCTAGCAAACACAGACTAGCTTTCCAGTCTCGTCATTAGAGGAAGACAAAGAAGACGGCAGAACTGATGCTAAGCACAGTCTACCATTATAAACCCTTTTCTGTTAAAACTCACTGGAGGACATTCAGATGTCTACACACCAAGACCCCTCACCAAGCAGGCTCTGTCTCTGGTGCCAGGGCACTGATCACGAGATGCCTGTTGACTATGTGAGTGTGATCGTGGAAACGTTTTCTTTTATGTTTTAATTTTTTTAAATTAAACATCTTACTTTGAATTGGGAGTATAGTCGATGAACAATTCTGTGACAGTAAAACATTTTCTCTTCTGTTGTGCTGAAACCTGCACTCCTCTGCCTCACCTGTCTCAGGTTTGCTTTCTGGCACCAAACAGGATGAGTCAGCCCTCTATGTTCACGTCCGGCGATCTAAGGATGGTGATGATGACATTCCCCACACTGCACAGCAGCACCGAAAAGCCTGACTTTCAAATGAAAAACTGTTGAGGAGAGCCAAGCACCAAAGCAAAGGCAGAAGTGGCCCAGGATGAAAGAGATGGCAAGGCTGACCACCAAGAGAAGTATTCATGGCAGCTCAGTGAAGGCAAAACCACAGCCATTTGGCAACTCCCAGTCTTTTCAGAGGCTGAGGAAACCAATTAATTCAAAATGTATTATATACAGTATGCTAAATTGGTCACCAGAGAGAGTCTAGATATAACAGGGTCTTTGGCTAAAACCATCATTATAACGGTTAGTATCTGGAGAGCTTTTCCCTCCTTCTTTCAACTGAAGTGCTCCAAGCACCTTGCCACCCCTGGTCTCATTAACAAACAAGTGCCTCCGTGAGCTAGGCAGGTGGCTAGTCTCATTATCCCACTTTTTAAAGAAGGGCACCTAGAGGTCAAGTGACTTTTTTCCATATCATGCTAATTAAAACCTTCTGTAGCTGTTATTTGCAAGTTCATGGGCTCCTTAAAAGCTTTGTCAGTGATTTAAAAAGCCAAATTCACTCACGGACTGCTTTGACACTCTCATTAAGGAGAGGAGTCAAAAATGAAGAGAAAGGAGGCAACTTCCCCTCATTTTGGTTATGCTTAAAGGTTAAATAATTTGGTAAAGTAAACTAACCACCTTTAGAGCTAGAAATTATTTATTCATACTTCTTGATTTCCTATGTTGAATAAATATTATGGACTATATAGAGATTGAAAACTTGACGCCTCAAGACACACAATCCAGCTGGGAAGGGCTATATGCGTGAGCCATTTCTGGCTGGGCTGATGCGGAAAAGCTTCATTAAGAGATGGCAAAGCACAGGAAAAACAACACGATACAAAGTGGTGGACCTGCTCTCCTTGCTGGGGGAGCCTTCTGAGGAAGTGACCGGGGACTTTCGGATGCCCTGGTCCTTCTCCTGGCCCTTGCTCCGCTCCCAGCGTTCCCATAGATTCAGGGGCAGTTCAATATCTTTCCAGTAAATTCCATTTTGGCGTAAGCTCGCTGAGTCTCTGGCTGATAAGGAATACTTTCTGGGCAAAAGCAGTGAGTGAATCATGTCCTGGAGAAAGGAAAGACAAGGGCTTTCAGGGAGGGATGGAACATAAGATTTGAATGACAAGGTTTGAACCACTAAATCTTCTTATACTAGATCCTTGCCAGATGGTACAAGTACCAAACACATATTTTAGAAGTGTGCTGCCCACATGTAAAATATTACCATGGGAGGAAGCTGAGTAGAGGTACACAGGACCTCTGTATTATTTTTGCAACTTTCTGTGAGATTACAATTATTTTAAAATAAAAGGGTTTTTGTTTGTCTGTTTGCTTGTTTGTTTTTAAAACACATTGTTTTTGATATGACTAGTGGAGACTGAATTCCCACCTCCTCTCCTAAGGTGTGTGGTTGGGGGAGGTTCACAGTCAGGGAAAGGAAGAAGCCAACACCAGAGGTGTAAGCTTAACCAAATCCACACTGGGAAGCTGGCTGGGGGCCGTGTCAGGAAGTGGAGGAAATCCAGGAGCCTAAGGTCAGGATCAAGTCAACTCAGTGTGCCAGGCATTCAGGACCAGGGGGAGAAGGGGAGGGCAGAATAGTTTGGAGCTTCAGGCGGAGACGCGAGCAATTGCCTCCTGGGTCCACTACTGTCTGAAATTTGCTCTTCCAGGCTGCTGGGGTGTGATGCAGGGGTTTGTTAGCCACAACTTTAAAGAAAAAAAAGGCAGAGAGGTGAAGATGCAAAAATAGGAAGAGGGATGCAAGGATAAACTGGAAAAGAGAAAGCTTGGTCTGATTGCTGACCAGACACGAGACACTGAGCCACATCATCCTGTGGATTTCATTTAATCCTTAGGTCACCTCTTCATGGAAGGTGGTTCCATCTTCAGCGAATAGATGGAGAAAAGCAGCTCAAAAAGACTTGCGTTAGACTGTACAGCTAGTAGGTAGCAGAGCAGATCTGCCAGACCCTAAGCCCTCTGGAGTGATGCCCTCGAAGCCAGGAGCTGCTCCCCAGCCCAACCCCTCTGCAACTCTAGTGGCATAGTACTATTTCCCCTCAAGGTACTAACGATGTCTGTCACCTCACCCACAGCACAGCCGGTACTCGGTGAAGCGGCCTCTTGTCCACTCTGCCCTCAAGTGGGCTTGCCGTGTTTTATATGAAGAACCCCCGGGGTGGTTACTGTACTGGAAGATAGGCCATCTACAACTGGCTACAGCTACAGCAATTGCTGGACCCAAGGGCATGTACACTACTGATTTTGGTTAATTTTGCCAAGCTGCACTCTTCAGAGTTTGCATCAGAGGCTCCCAGACCCTTTGATACCCACTGTCATCAGGGTTTTTGATCTTTTCTGATCTTGGGATACCTTTTTTTAAAATCGCATTATTGAGGTATAATTTACATATGAGACTTAGGGTAGTTTTAAGTCACACTTCCCCCTTTTAATGGGCTCCCCGGGTGGAACAGTTGTAAAGAGTCCGCCTGCAATGCGGGAGTCACCCTCAGTTTCCATCCCTGGGTCGGAAAGATCCCCTGGAGGAAGACATGGCAACCCACTTCAGTATTCTTGCCTGAGAAATCTCATAGACAGAGGAGCCTGGAGGGCCACAGCCCATGGGGTTGCAAAGAGTCAGACATGACTGAACACATATGCACTTTCCCTCTTTACAAGTGTGGCTTCCATATCTTCATATGGTTAAATGATGGGGGCAGGCATTTAAGGTCCCTTCAGTGAAAAGAGTTCTGCCCTGCTCCGTATCTTACTTTAGCACAAATCCCTCATTTGTGTGGGACAATCACACTCCCTCTCTATACCCATTAAAGTACCAGCAGTTGTCGCTTAGGTCTTTTCTGGTTTTAAACCAAAGACTGCATGAGCATCGTGTACATTATCCTGTCTGATGCTCACAGTTCTATGAGGTGTTTATTATTTCCATTCTAGGAATAAGGAAGTGGAGGAGACACAGTAAGCCAGTGGCAGTGCTGGCTTTAAATTCAGGTCAGAATCCATAGCCCAGACTCTTCTGATTCTCTCTCACTGTGATTGTTGGACTTGGAGTCAGACCACCAGGACTTGCATCCCAGTTCAGCCATCAGTTGCTGCAAAACACAGAAAACCTTGTCCCCTCTCCAGGCCTCTATGCAAAGAGTGGTTGGGGTTGCCAACTTCCATGACCTGAGTGGGAGAATGGGGCAGGCAATAATCTAAGATTGTCTAGACCCCAGTCTTTTTCATTACTCATCAGAGTGAGTGAGTTGCAAAGCAGAGGAAAGAGCAAAACCTCTGCCCCTGCAACACACAGCAGCAGCCCTTGTTGATGCATTCAGCCCTGAACCCTGCGGACGGGTGGCTGAGGGGGGAGAAGGCCCACATTTCAAGTATTCATGCAACACATGGGAGGCAGTCCAGCTTGTCAAGAGGCTTTTCTTGTCCCAGGAACCAATTATGAAGGCAGGTGGAAGTAGTTATGCTTGCTGAGAGAAACAGGGCACAGGAACTTGCTCAGAGGCCCTGAAAGATGATGAGAATGAAAACCAGATTCCACGGGGTTATGGGAGAGAGTAAACTAGAGCTGCCATTTAGTTTTAGAACCTGGGGTAGGGAGGGGGGGCACACATTTGAAAGGGAGAATGAAGCATAGACAGTCAAGTGTTTCGCTCAAGTTCGTACAAGCGTTACGACTTGAACACAGATTCCCAATGCAATTCTTGCCATCTCCCTACACCCCACTGCGACCAGCCAATCAGCTTTCCCACCAACCCACAGGGAGACTTGGGAAGGCCTATCAGGCTGCAGAGGAGACAGAATGGAGTTAAGTCGTGGTGATGCTAATAGGATACATCTGCCATTGTATAATTACCTTTGGATATTTGGTTACAATGACTCTGTGTTTTTTGCTCCACAATTTGCTGGAATTTGCAGAGACAGAACTTTACTATAAAGAAGATAAATGAAACATTCCAAAGATGTGGTTCAGCCTAGGACCATGTGATTTTTACCCAGTGCTTGTAAAACATCGCTGTCCTTTTAAACCCCTCTCAGCTGTGCAGCACATGAACTTTGCTTCCTTAGGGAAGCTTGGAGACCAGCAGTCTCTGAAATGTGCTGGTCTCCACGTTGGTCACAGTTCTGTTTATATTGTGCCACTGGACTGGGTGAAGGAGCTATGCTGGGCAGTCTGGTGGTGCTCTACAGTCAGTTGTAAAGTATATTGTGAGAAATGGGGGTAGGAAGGAGAAATGGCAGCAGGAAAGCCAGCCCACAGGCTGCTGAACATTGGTTCAGCCACCTTCTGTTGTTACTATCCATTCCTTAGGTTGCTAATACCTGGGGGAAAAGATACAGATTTTTACTGTAGTTCTGAACCAAGATACAAACGTAGAGCCCCAAGGCTTTGGAGTCCCAGTTCTACTTATCATCTGTTGACCCTGGGCAAGTTACTTCACTTCTGAATCTGTTTATTCAATAGCAAAATATGAACAACAATAGTACATACATTATAGGGCTATTAAGAGGATTAAATGAGATAATATAAGTAATCTGATTAGCACATTATGAGGACTCAGAAATTGACAGTATACTGATTACACATGTTTCATCAAAGCAATGATGTCATAAGATGCACCATTTTCTGTACCACTAAAAAAAGAAGAAATTTTACCTTTAACACAAGGCTTTCTCATGTAGAATTTTTAAACATATCTGTAATAAAAAATCTCTCATTTATTTAGACATGGATGTTTGATAATATATTACTTTTGTACCTACATAAGGGAAAAAAAGTAAGCAAAATGAATTCCCTTCAGAAGACAGTCACTTGTTAATTCCATATCACTAATGACCATATTTTCACATAATATAGTCCTCTGAGCCATCAAGAGTGAGTGACACACCATTTATTAAAAAGAGGGGGGCAATCTTCTCTACTGTCTCCAGAATTTCCTTCCAAGCCAAAGATCCCCATGCCCAAGGTTTATGCACGTGTGTGGACAGAAAGAGCTGTGTGTAATGGCCTGCCAACCATGATTGTATGATGTATCCAGAGTGCAGAGACATCAAAGTGTGGGGAAAGTGTGCATCTGAGAATTCATAACATCTGGTATCCCCAGTGTGTTACAGTCAGTTATGAAGCATATCGTGAAATATTTGTAACTATCAAAGGTTGAAGCTTGTGAATGGCTTCCTTAAAATATATCACTATGTTCACTATCACTATTCTTCATGGCAGAGTTACTACTAGTTATTATTACACCAACATAACATTCTCTGAGTGCCATTCACTGACATTAATTATTAATGTATTTAATTATTAATACATTTAATTCTCACCACAACCATGTGAGGTAGATACAATTGTTATGCTCTTTTGACAGATAATTCAGTTCAGTTCAGTCACTCAGTCGTGTCTGACTCTGCAACCCCATGAATCGCAGCACGCCAGGCCTCCGTGTCCATCACCAACTCCCGGAGTTCACTCAGACTCACGTCCATCGAGTCCATGATGCCATCCAGCCATCTCATCCTCTGTCCTCCCCTTCTCCTCCTGCCCCCAATCCCTCCCAGCATCAGAGTCTTTTCCAATGAGTCAACTCTTCGCATGAGGTGGCCAAAGTACTGGAGTTTCAGCTTTAGCATCATTCCTTCCAAAGAACACCCAGGGCTGATCTCCTTCAGAATGGACTGGTTGGATCTCCTTGCAGTCCAAGGGACTCTCAAGAGTCTTCTCCAACACCACAGTTCAAAAGCATCAATTCTTCGGCGCTCAGGCTTCTTCACAGTCCAGCTCTCACATCCATACGTGACCACTGGAAAAAGGACACTGTAAACTGACACACAGAGAGGTGAAGTAACTCAGCTGAGGTCACGGAGCTTGTCTTTCTAGAGTCTTTATTCTTAACTACTAGACTGGGGTTTCTCAACTTTGGCACTATGGACATTGGACTAGATGAATATGTATTGTAGGAGGGTTGTCCTGTGCCTTGTAGGCTATTTAGCAGCATCCCTGGCATCTTCCCTCTGGAAACTAGTAGTACCCCTACACACCTAGGTATAATGACTGACAATGTCTCTAGACATTACCAGCTGTGACCCCTGGGGCAATGTGGCCCCAGTTGAGAACTAGTGCATTATACCTGGTCCCTTCAGGTCACCACTGAGGAAGCCAGATCTCAGGTGCCTGTTTCATTTAAGCCCTGAAATGATCGGAGGACCCAAGATTCTGGGCGAGTGACTGGTCAGCCTCAGGTAGAACCGTGGACCTGTGGAGGGTCAACTGCTATGTAGTGCCAATGGCAGAGCAAGTGGTTAAGAGTTTGGGAGACTGGGGAAGTCAAGAGAGTCTCAGCGATGCATCAGATGCAACTGACATGATAGCCTCACTTCCAGAGAAAACGAAGTTCCCTTTATCCTTGAAACCCCTCCTCACTCCTTTTTCCCCTTCTTAAGGACAACCTCTGTTGAGAATATGGGATGCTCCTTTCAGTTTTGTTTTTTTTTTTTGCTTTTGACATTTATATACATCTGTGATAAATACATAATACTGATTTTTCTATTTGAGAATTTATATAAATACAACTTAAATGTCATACCAAATATCAATTTTTGTTTTAATTCAACAATATATTTTGGAGATCTATTCAAAATGACACATATAGATTTAATCCGTTCCTTTTAACTGCTGTGGAATATTCTGTTATGTGAATATACTATATTTTGCTTAGTCTCTCTCCTGTTGATGGACAATTGAGTTGTTTCCAGTTTGACATGAATACCAACATCCTGTAGTGAATATCCTTGGAGGTATTTCCTGTGTACATGCTAAACTCCTCTCTGGCACATCCTTCAAGATGGAATTGCAGGCTTATAGGAAATTGCAGGCTTATAGGAAATACATGTTCCATTTCATCAGGTGCAGCCAAATTGTTCTCTATTGGGTTTATATCAATTTATACTCTTGGGGATTTCCCTGGTGGTCCAGTGGCTAAGATTCCACATTCCCAATGCAGGAGGCCCAGGTTTGATCCCTGCTCAGGGAACTCTAGATCCCACAGGCCACAACTAAAAAGATCCTGCACGCTGCAACTAAGACCCATTATAGCTAAATAAGTACAGAAATAAAAATAAATATTTTTTAAAATGTATACTCTCACTGTGCCGTGCTGTACTTAGTCACTCAGTCGTGTCCAACTCTTTGCGGCCCCATGGACTGTAGCTGGCCAGGCTCCTCTGTCCATGGGGATTCTCTAGGCAGGGATACTCTCGCTTGCAATGTATAAAAGTTAACCTTTCCCACCAACACTTGGTGCAGCCACTTTTTTTTTTTTTTACCATTTTTGCTGATCCGAGGGAGTCTATTCCCATCGCGGGTGGGTCCAGCATGTGGATAAACAACATCCATCATGTGTGTCTCAAAGGGGAAAAGGTTGGGAGTCACTCGGTCTGTGAGAATAGTCGTGTTTGACCACAAACATCATACCGAGGTTCAAAAGTTGATGAATTGCTTAACAGCTCCTCAGAGTAATTCACCTTAGCCAGTGAAACACAAACTGCTCTTAAAACAAAGCAGTCATCAAATTAACTGCTGTGCTGAAAGAACTTCCCGGTGGACTTCATAAATGCGGTCTGAAGTCAGCACAGTGGGTCCCTGAGGCTGTGCCTTGGCAATGGAATCACACTGAGCCTGGAAGTCCGCCCTGCATTCCACGCGGCTCTGCATGTGGGCAGGTGTGAGATGAGGGCCCTTGGCAGTTCCTCTGGGATACCTCCTCCCGCATCCCCCACAGCTTGACCAAGATTGGTGGGCATACGGTTGATGGCCTGCCTCTCAGCCCACCAGGGGAGAGGCCAGGACTGGCCCAGCAAGACTGCTTCAGAAAGTGAGGTTTGCCAGGGTGGGTGCTTGTCGATACTGACACCCCTCTTCCCCCAGGCCTTTCAGACCTTCGTTGCTCACCTGTTGCCTCCTAGTCATGTACCTCCACCCCTCTAGAGTCAGTCTTTAGAGTGTAGATAAAATTCAGCAGGAAGCCAAGGAATCCAATCTGGGCTCTACTCTGCCCACCACCCAGTGACCAGGAAACTGCATCTGTTCAATGCGGAGGATCCCTTTCCTGGGGACCTCTCAAGGTTAGTGTGAGGAGTGCCACGGGTGACAGGTGAAGTGGGGAATGGTTGGTTTAGCAGAGGAGGCTCCAGTTGGGCTGTTCAGTGGCCTAGGCTCCATCGCTTAACCAGCTGAGTAACTTCAGGAAGCCTCCTCTGTTCTCTGGGCCTCAGTTTCCCCATCTGTGACATGACTGCGTTGGGTCAGATCAGCACTTCTGAAACTGTATTCCACACAATGTTCCACATGCTCCATGGAAAAGGGATTCCATTGTCTACTAAGTCTGGGGAACACTGAATGCCATAACTACCCTGGTAATCACATTAGAAGGTAGCGTTTGAAGGTTTGGAGATATGTGGCAGGAAAGAAACATGACATTTCCCAAATATCTTTGGTTTTGGAACACTTTTCCTGTTGAACGAATAAAGCATTTTTAACATCTCTGAAATTACAGATGTGTCTCACAATAGATGCATCTTGAGAGACTTTGAAATATGGTTTAATAGATAATAGCTATTGGGTATCAACTAAATGTTGGCACTCATTAAGTATTTAACATGTAGTATTGATTTACTGTTCCCAGTAATCCTGTAAATTAGGGACTATTATTATTTCCACTTTGCAAATGAGGAAACTGAATCACAGAGCAATTAAGAAACTCAAAGTCAGAAAGAGAAAAACAAACATAGTATATTAACATGTATATACGGAATCTAGAAAGATGGCCCTGCTGAACCTATTTGCAGGGCAGCAGTGGA
This sequence comes from Capricornis sumatraensis, assembly GCF_032405125.1. NCBI lineage: Eukaryota > Metazoa > Chordata > Mammalia > Artiodactyla > Bovidae > Capricornis > Capricornis sumatraensis. The sequence continues at coordinate 38,188,158 of NC_091087.1, read as the reverse complement.
GATGCAGACACAGAGAACAGACTTATGGACATGGGGTTAGTGGGGAGGAGAGGGTGAGATGAATGGAGAGAGTAGAGGAATCATATACACTACCGTATATAAAATAGATAGCCTGTGGGAATTGGCTGTATGACTCAGGGAACTCAAACTAGGGCTCTGTGACAACCTAGAGGGTTGGGATGGGGTGGGAGGTGGGAGGGAGGAGACATGTATACCTATGGCTGATTCATGTTGATACATGGCAGAAACCAACACAATATTGTAAAGCAATTATCCTTCAATTAAAAATAAATTAATTTAAAGAAAGAAACTCACTCCTTATCATACACCTAGTAAATAGGGAAGCTGGGACTTAAGCCCTGATGATCCTGAACGCTTAACCACATAACCCTGATCTTTGGAATCAGATTTATGATGCAGTGACTATGAAGGACATAGGCAAGGTCATCAAAGGCCTTGGAAGGACTGCATTCCATGAGAAAGAGCAGAATCATAAATGGGCAGAGGCTATTTTAGTGCAAGTATCAGAAGAGAGGAAGCTGCTTCAAGAATGTCTTTAAGTGAGTGTGAAGAGAAGAGGGGAGCGAGGTTGGGAGGAACTCTGAGAGAGGTCCAGATCTGACCTCTCAGCAGATTTCATATTGCAGTCTTTCAGGGTAGAGGGATCAGACACCTGGTCGACCTCATAATAAGGACTGTGCCTAGACTTGTGGTCTGCTCAGAATCCTGCAAATCCTGGCAGGCCTTAAATCATAGCTGCAGAGGAGGTGGCAGCATTATGACCCTCATCAGAGAAGGCTGCTGAGGCCCAAGGAAAATGAAATTCAGACATGTTTTCTTGCGGCTTTTTCCCACTGGAGTCTGTGGGAGCCGTCAGTTCTCTAGACTCTGCAACATGCAGGAGACAAAGCAGGCAGAACTTCACCCTGGGAAGGCGGATTTCTAGCCACTGTGTTTCTAAGAAAGGCACACACTGCTCCCTCTCTTCCCCCACTTCGTGGTCCCTTTAGAACCTGGTGCCCCCTCCGGGTTCCTAACATCCTGTTCCCCAAAACAATCTAAAACTCACTCCTGTTGGAGTGTCTCTGACTGATGTCAGCTGTGTTCCTCCTTCGAAGGGGATTTGCATCATTGCAAGGGAAGGCAGCACTTATAACCAGACATGTTTCTCAAACTATAATGTGCAGACCAATCCTGGGGGATCTTGTTAAAATGCCGAGTCTGAGTTTGTAAGTCTTGGTCATACATGATGAGCTTCCAAATGGATGCTGAAGCTGCTGGCCCAAGGACCACACTCTGAGTGACAGACAGTGGTCTGGTGGAGACTCTGGGGTCAGGATGTCTGCCCACTTTTCTATCCAGCTGACTTTTGGAAAGCTACTTACTTGTTCCTCGTGTTAGTTTCCCCATCTAAGTAGTTGTAATAAATGCAAAGAGCTGACTCACTGCAAATGACCCCTGATGCTGGGAAGGATTGAAGGCAAAAGAAGAGGGCAGCAGAGGATGAGATGGTTGGATGGCATCACCAACTCAATGGACATGAATTTGAGCAAACTCTGGGAGGTAGTGAAGGACAGAGGAGCCTGATGTGTTACAGTCCATGGGGTCACAGAGATTTAGCAACTGAACAACAATAAATGAGTAGCAAATACCTAATAGGATTTAATAAATGCCTAGTTATTATTGAAAACCGCAAATAGTGCTATCTACTTAATGGAATTGTTATAAAAGAATTAAGTGAAAAAAGTAGGTACATAGTACTTAATCCAGAGCCTGGCACGTAGTAAACCCTCACCAAATAATAACTAGCAGATGTTATTAATGGGTATGTCAAGACTAAACAACAAAAACACGGAAAGGCTAGTCTGGTAGAATCAGGCACTGGGAAGCCAGCAGGAAGATGGGGGAGGATAAAGCTATTTGTATTCTGGCTTAGAATCATTGGAGGCAAGTTCCTCTCCTGTACTTCATCACCACTGCTGCCCTGCTGGTTTCCCTGCAAAGAATGAGAGCCCAGGTCACCCTGGGCAGATGGGATGACAGGTCACGGATCCAGCCTCCTGTCTCAGCAGCTTTGTCTTCTCAGGAGTGTCTCTGCGGGTCTTTCACTTACTTGCAGCCACCCTCAGCTGCTTCTCCTTAAATCATCTCTGCATCGCAGCAGGTTGGGAGCCTGCCTGCATCTCAGGGGCTCCAGCTGTCTCCTGTGGACTATGAATAGTGCCTGTCGGGCTATTCGTCTTGTCACCTTTGCAATCTGCTTTCTGCACAATGTCTAGATGGGGCATGTTTGGAGGCTTGGTGAAGCCATTGTTTTTCTCAGTGACATTTTCTGGGAGAAGCATGGATTCATGTAGAGATAAGGACAGTCCTTGTTTATGATGGGAACTGTGTGGCCCACTTGTCATCTGCATCTATTTGTCCTACAGACCTGTGCACACTCAGACCGCAGAATCAAAGGGTTGGAACTCAGCTGCCAAACTGTAAGATACATGTGAACCTCCTGGGAATCTTGTTAAACTGCAGTCTGATTCAGCAGGTCTGGGGTCAAGCCTGAGATTTTTGCATTTCTAACAAGCTTACAGGTGATCCAATGATGCTGGTCCATGGACCACACTTGGAGTAGCCAATGGATCTCAAAGTTTAGCATGCATCCAAATCACCTGTAAGCTGGTATAAAACACAGACTACTGGGCCCCACTCCCAGATTTTGTTTCTGTAGACCTAGGGTGGGATCTAATACTTGGAATGTCTAAGAATTTCTCAAGAGAACCTAATGCTGCAGATTTAGGCACTGCACTTAGAACCAAAGTCTCCCAATCTTTTCATTACTTTTATTGGTATCTTTTGAGTTCTGTAGAGGTTAAGGTGTCTGCCTGGAATGTGGGAGACCCAGGTTTGATCCCTGGGTTGGGAAGAGCCCCTGGAGAAGGAAATGGCAACCCACTCCAGTACTCTTGCCGGGAGAATCCCATGGAGGGAGGAGCCTGGTAGGCTACAGTCCGTGGGGTCGCAAAGAGTCGGACACGACTGAGCGACTTCTCTTTCAGTTAGTCTGTAGTCCTACCTGCTTGTGACAATTTAATGTTACTAGTCTGTCATATGCATAGCTGGCAATGCCCCAGACTTGGCCAGTGATGCCTTTGTGTTCGTTATGACTCTGTCTTGAACTGGTTGCTTTGACTTGCCTTACACTCTGCAAGTTTGCTGGCCTCATTTTCCCACGACAGCCTCTCCTGGTCCTTTTGACCTGAGCCCTACAATAGCACCTCCAGCCTTGGTCTTTGTATCACTGCTCTGCCACCCCTAGACCTCCTGCCCTGGCTGCCCTGGGCAAGCAATGCTCTCCTGTCTGCACCCCACTCACTGCCTTAGGGTACCCCCTCTCTTTCCCTGGTTCCTTTAAGGACACCAGGCAGCTGCCAGGGGCCTGGCATGCGAGGCTGTGCCCAAGGAAAGCAGAAATCATGTTGTTAATTAAACCAGCATGGACATACTGCCCCGGAACTCAGGAGCCTGCCCTCTCCTGCCCCCTCTGACCAGAGCCTCACAGAGCTGGAACGAGTTAGTTCGACCTTCTCAATTGATGTCATTTATGAGGTGGTTGTGCAATCCTTTGTTTAACAGGACTGGTTTCTGGGCCTGGCCCAAGGCTAAGCTGGACTCTGGCAGGCATCCATGTCCCCAGCCCTGCCTGCTCCCTTGAACTTCCAGACCCTGGCCAGTGCCCCCTACATACCAGGCTGACATTATCTTGTTGCCAGCATCCCTGAACTCCTCTGCCTCGCCGGAGGAATCCAAGGACAACGCCTCTGACCTTTCCCTGAAGCCCCGACTCTGTGCAGCTTTCTGTTTTACGAGCTGGCCTTTCTTGTCTGGAGAATCTTTCTGTGTTTGTAGTCAGAGCAGAAAAAAACTGCCCAGAGAGGTTGCATGGCCGTCTGGGGGTCTGGTAGCCATATCTCTGCGACTAAGAATCTTTGGCCTCAAGGATGCAATCTTCTCTCTCTTCCTTGCTATAGTTCCCAAAGTTCTTCCTAACCTTGTGTGACATCTTCTGCCTCAACTGTACCGGGCTATCTTTCCTGAGCCCAGCACACTGGAAGGGCAAAGGCTCGGTGTCAGATTGGCCTGGGTTCAAATCACTTCTTTACTGCTTTTCAGCTGTGTGACCTTGGGCAAGTGACTTCTTTGAGCCGCAACTGCCTAGTCTGTAAAATAAAGAACATGATTCCCACCACCTTCCGGGGGCAGTCTAGGGAGTGAGAGGATGTGGTGAAGGACTGGGCACAGTGACCAGCAGACAGGGTTGTCACTGGTCCCCACAACCCAACCCTAGCCCCCATCGAGGTCTAGGCTTCCAATGGCTCAGCTCTTCAGACAAGGAATGAGTGGGTGCAATTCCAGGCCGGCTTGGTTCCCTCTGGGCACTAAACCGGCCGAGGATGGCTTGGTGGGCTACCACCACCAGGTCAGAGGGCCTGAGACCCAGGCCTGGCTGAGCCCCTCCCAGCCTGTATGATGTCAGGTAACCCACCTCCTTCCTCTCTTTCGTGGTCTCACCTGTAAATGAGGCAGCTCGACTGTGAAACCCAAATTCTCTCCAGCTCCATGATTTTAAAATAGGTAAACTCAATTAATACATTCAGGTGGGGAGATGGGCCTTGCACGAGATGCGGGGTTCCTAGGGAGGATTCTGGGCCCTTCTCAAGCCTCACCTCTTGGAGAATGCTGAAAACTAAGACCTTATCTGTCTTCCCCTGGGCTCACCCTTCAGGGTCTCCATCTCCATCACAGAATTCTCAAGCCCCGCCCTGCTGAACTGTGCTGTGATGGAATCTGTGTTTTGCATCTTTCTCCTCCAAGTGCAGCTTCCTGGTGAGCCCAACATCCTTTGAGCCACATGTGGGACAGCGGTGAAAGGTTTCAGGACCTGTAGGTGGTCCCTTCCCAGTGGGCTGGTAATCACTTCCCGGATTCCAGAGGCTCATTATGTGAAATCTAAGCTGGACGCCCCAGCCGGGGTTTGCCTCTCCCATCTTAGCTGTCAGCGGGTGCTTGAATTGTTTACAATTATTCTAGGGGCGAGAAAGGAGGACTGAGGCTCAGGAAGGTCTGTTTCCAACCCCCTCCCTCATGCTCTCCCTGTTGATGTTGGCCCCACTGGAGCCTCCCCCAGATCGGTGGTCCTGCCCCCTGGGTGCACCTGCTGTGGGGGCCTGCCAGCCCCACTAGGCTCGGGGGGGTGTGTGTGGGTGAGAGTGGAACGTTTGACTTGGGCTTGACCTTCCCACTGGGAGGTGGGGGCTGCGGGGCAGAGCAGGGGATTCATCAGCAAAGAGCTGTTTGACAGTGTGTTCACAATACTAGAATTGAACTTGAAATGGGTCTGCAATCCTTTCTACCATTTCTTCCATTTTTCCTTTCATAAAGAGGGTGAAACAACTGTCACAAACCCAGAGGCAAGTACTGGGATGGGGGAAGAATTACCATGCACAGATCCTGCCTGTAAGGAAAGAACAATTTAGAGAGAGGTCAGAGAGAGTCATCCCTCCGTTCTTTCTTTTATGTTCTGGGTGAGTAATCAGCCACCAAGGCCCTCTACTCCCCTCAAGCCTCAGATGGAAATGGGTAGGTTTGGGGGTGGATGTGGAAATTCTGAAGCTGAAGAGAGGCTGTTTTCCTACTTCCCTTTCTTTCCCGGGGGCTGGTGCAGACAGGAGATACTGAGATGGGAAGCACAGCCCCTGCCTGGGGTTGCACAAGGCCTGGTAAGTACAGGAAGAGCTACAATGCAAGGCTGACTCTGATAAGTGCCTTCATGAGGCAGAGAAAGAGAACCAGGAGTTCCCAGGGGGAAAGCGTCACTCCCAACTAGTGCACCCAGGAAGACTCCCAGGAGAAGGCCATGAGCTGGGCCTGGAAAGATGAAGGGTTTCCACAGCTAGAGATGGAAAGGGCAGAATTAAGGGTATTGGCAGTGTGTGAGAAACCCATGGGAAGGCTGGAAAAAGCGGGAGATACTCAGGGAACAAGTTCACTAGAAATTAACTAGGAGAGATTCCCTTTCTTTTCTTAATGGCTGTGTGGTCTTGGACAAGTCCCCTAACCTCTCTGGGCTTGGTAGCTTTGTGTACACAACACAGAGAAGGCAGAGAGCTCCTGTGAGGCCCTTTCATCTCATCCTTCTTTCCTAAAGCAGTGAATAAGACTGACAAAATCCCTGCCCTCATGGGGTGGGGAGAAAGAGTAAACAAATAGGACAGATGGCACTACATGCCTTGGAGAATAATAAATTAGGGAAGGGAATGGAGAATAGGGGTTTGGATAACAAATTGAAATAGGATAATTAAGGAAAGACTTAGTGATAAGATGACAATTGGTTGAAGATCTGAAGGACCCAGCCATGTGGATACCTGGGGAAAGAGCTATAGAACCGAAGAAACAGCTAGTGCAAAGGCCCTGGGGTGGTTGCCAGCTTGGTGTGTTCAAGGCCAAGTAAGGAGGACAGTCTTTTTTTCCTAGAAAGGAAGAGCAGTAGGTTTCCATAGAAACTGGTTCTAGGAGGATGTATATGGCTGGCTCTCTCTCTGCCAGGGGTAAGTACCATTGTGTAGTCAGAATCAGCTTGATAGGGCTTGTTAGCAGGAAGCACTCGAAATGCTAGCACCAGCAGCTGGCAGAGTGCCCAGGGCACCTGGCAGCAATCAGCTGGACCAATTGGCTGTGCTGAGAGCACGCTTCCTGACACACGAACTGCAGGGATTCTCAAGTGCTCCTATATGTGGTCTAAAGGGCTCTGTAGCTTTATCTGTAGTGTATCAGGGGTACAGCGTGGTCCCACAGCAGCAGGCCTCCAGCAAAAACAGTGCTATCTCCACAACCAGACTCTAGCCCTGAGTGGAATCTCCAGTAAGGTGACAACACAGGTTGGGAGAAAAACATCTGACATCATAGCTGGGCCCCGTTTTCCCCAACCCCCAGCACTTCCTTCCGTCTCTTGATCTTTTCCCTTTCCACCAGTTGAAGGATTCCTCCTTTGCTCCCTGATGGAAGAGATGATAGAGTAGAACCCCCAAAACGGTCCTTTCAACTACTGAGTCACAAATACTAAGGTCCTGGAGATATTTATGGGACTAAGGCATGAGGATGAAGGGGGAGAAGTAAATTCATGGTTGGGAGGGGAGGGAGAGGAAAATGAAGCTTGGATACTGGGGAGGGGGAGGGGCCATTGAAAGGGGTCTGTGTTCTGCCTTCCTCTCGATCAAGTGCCCAGTGTGGAATGGGGGCAGAAGTGGTGACTGTGGGGTATGTCCAGCCCAAGTGGGGTTCAGGAGAGTCTTCCCCAAGCTCTCTGGGTCCAGCTTGATGCTGGTACCACATTTAGCCCCGTGTGATTAAAAATGGCCTGGGTGGGGTCCTGGGAACCCAGAAAGACCCACCAGGAATGGTGGGAGCACATCAATGTCAAGCTTCCATATAAAGAGGAGTAAGTATTTATTATATATAGCATTTATTCTAAAGCATTAACTCATTTAGTCCTCAGAACAATTCAGGAAGGTAGGCACTTTATCATCCCCATCTTATAGATGAGGAAACTGAGAGGTTAAAGAACTTAGCTAAGGCCCCAGGGCCAGTCAGAGACATGGCTAGGTTCTGAACCCAGGCAGTTTGGCTCTGGAATCTGTTCCCTTCATAACCACTCCACTGTATTGCTAAGATCAGGGCGCCTTGTTGGGTGAGGCCCACGCCGATGCTTGACCACACTGAGGATCAGATTCCATACCAACCCCCTCCCCCCACCACCACTGGTTCTCCATAAACCTCCCCAGAGCTTAGGCACCATTCAGATAAAACAGGGAGGGAAAATAAGACTGAGATTAAATTTCTCCCACCTGATAGAAGAGGACTCGCCAGTGAAACTTGGCTCAGTTACAGACTACTGTCAGTTAGTGGGCTAAGTTCACCCTCATCTCAATCACCTCCTGGGACCGGAGAGCCACTCCCTGCTATTGCTGCGTCTCCTGCCACTGCCGCCACCTGCCGAGGGGCAGGAAAGGGTGCCACCTCACCTAGGGCAAGAACAGAGATATACCTACTACTGGGGATGTGGCTTCCTCTTCCTTGGTCAAGGGTTTCTGATTTTTAGGTTGAGCCATTCCAAGTGGGTCGGGTTGGGCCATTTCTCTTGACTCCAGCAGAAAGCGCTCTCTGATTGGCTGGAGCCATCAATCACCCCACTCACTCATCCAATTATGCCTGCAGTTCTACCCTCATCTGGAAAGAATGAAGGCAGCAAAGCACTATGGTCGTCTAATGCAAACCATTTGTGTAGTCAGAAGGAAAACGGGACGTGATTCACATGGACTTTCCAGCTTCTTTTTTAAGAGGCCTGCTGTCAATAAAGTGAAGGCAGGGCATTTTGCAGAAAAGGAACGTTTCTGGTCAGGCTGGATTCATTCTCCCGCAACCATCTCTGGACTTCTTTGGGAAGCAGGGTCTGATCCGTTCTTGGTTCCCTGCAGATGAGCTATGTGTGTGTATAAAAGGTCAGGAGTTTTAGAAATTCCAAGTGTGTGAGTTTGACATCATCTTAATTTCTTACAAGCCATGGGCCAAGATGCAATAATGTATTTCATACATCAAAGAACACAAAGGAAACATTTAACAGTTGTCATATTTTAGTAGAGTGTAAGCTCCTTGAGGGTAGACATGTTTATGATTAGTTTGACCTCCCAGACCTGGCACAGGCCCCCAGGAGGCAGATGCAGAGTTTTATCTCAACACCCCTTCCAGTCTCTCATCCCTCCATGTATCCTCTGCCTCAACTATCCTTGGACTGCCACTCTTCTGCCACAGGACCTTTGCACATACCTTCCTTAAGCCTGGCGTGTCCTCCCTCCCTCACTTACCTAGTTAACCTCTATAACTTCTGAGCTCTCAGCTCAGACATCACATCTTCAGAGAAGTCAGCCTCCCTAATTAGGCCAGTTTCTGCAAGACAGATTCTCATTCCAGGCTGTAACCTTCCTTGTTGAATCTGCCACGGTTGTCATTTTATGCTTTTTCACGTGCCTCTTTGATGACTGTCTGTCTCCCTCTCCACTTTGCCAAGTCTAGGAGGACTTACCACCATCTCCCCCACTGTCCTGCCTAGCTCCTGGCACTTGGTAAGTATGAAATGGATCGGTCAACCTTCACTGAGCACCTGGTCCTGTGTACCAAATGCTGAATAACCCCCCAAAATGGGTATTATCCTCCCTTTGCAGAGAAGCAAACTGCGGCCCAGAGAGGAAAGAATTGCTCCAAGTTCATGCTTTGTAAGGGCCAGAGGCAGGCTTTGAATCCAGTTCTTCTGACCCAGGTACCAGCATTCTTTCCACTGCCTCCCTATGGGTTGGCTGAAGGACTGACCTGACTACTTGGGGTGGACGGCATCAATCTTGCATGTGAAGCTATAGAGGAAAGGCTGCAGTTCCAATGCAAATTAGCAGAGGTTTTGCCCAAGGAAGGAGGCTGCTTGGGTTCAGCTCCAGGCCAGCCTTTCCCTACTTAGCTGGAGACAGCAGTTCCCCAGCCAGACAGCCCTGTTCTCTGGTCCTTTCCTGCCCTACTGGGCCATGAACTCTGTGGGCGGTGAGGCAGGCATTTCCGGGGCCCCGGGTTATGCGCCTCTCGGGGGTGGTGGCTACAGCTGGCCACATGTTCACCAACTGCACTCTGGTCAATTGCCCCAGGTCCTGGTTCACAGAATTGCCGGGAAAATGACAGCTCTGGGTCCACATGAAAGGCATTCTTGAAAAATCTCTCCACCCTCCCTCCTTCCCCTGCTGGAGAATTTTGTGCTGTGAGTTATTGCAGCAATTGGCGGCCCGGATGGGTTTGAGCAGAGGGGGCTGGGCTTTCTCGTTGCTTTATTGCTCCAATGTGTGCAGAATCAACTCAGTCCTCTGGCAATCTTTTCTCCCCACCTCTTCGTGGAATGAAGATGCTCAGAGAAGTGGAAGCAGTAAGACAAAGAGCCTCAGTTTCTTTGCAGTTTGTCCGATAAAGCAGGGGTCCCCAATCTCCAGGATCTGACACCCGATGATCTGAGGTGAGGCTGATGTAATCATAATAAAAGCAAAGTGCACAATAAATGTAATACGCTTGAATCATCCTGAAACCATCCCCCACTACCCTGGTCTGTGGAAAAATTGTCTTCCACAAAACTGGTCCCTGGTGCCCAAAAGGTTGGGACCACTGTGGTAAAGCTCCCTGCACATTGCAGACCTTCTAGCAAATAAAGAGGGTGAAGGAAGAGACTGGGGCTGGGGGTGGGGCAGGGGGCAGGTTGCCAGTCTTTGTGCTGAATCCCTGCTCCATGTCTCCCAGAAGTGACGGCCATGGTCATGACCAAAGTGCATCCATGTAGTGGGCCTGGCCACGAGGAAGAGAAACCTGCAGTGTCAGACCAAGGACTTCATCTGGACAAGAATGATACTTAATGATTATGCATTTGATCTCAAGTAGATTTTTATTTGCCTGTGGCCACTCCAGGGGTGTCAGGGAATGTCACGTATCACACATTGCAGGGTGAGGGGGTGGGTAACTATTTCCAATACCTTCCTGTCTGAAGAGCAGGGCTGTCCAATGGGACTTCCTGCGAGGAAGAAAATGTCCAATATCTTTGTCATCTTAGGATGGAAGGCCCTGGTCACATGTGGCCCCCGAGCACTTGAAATGTGGCTAGTTCACACTATGTCTTGAATTTCAATTAATTTTAATTAGTTTGAATTTAAATAGCCGCACATGGCTAGGGGCTATCATATTGGAGAGGGTGGTTCTAATGACTAGCAACATTAGCATCACCTGAGAGCTTATTAGAACTAAGCCCCACCCCAGATCTGTTGAATCAGACTGAGCATTGTAACAGGATCCCAGGTGAAGCACATTAGCAATTGAGAAAGGTTTCTCTGGAGCACAGTCAAGAACAAAGGAGGTGAGAAAACAGAAAGCAAGGAATAAAGCTAGTGGACAGAAAGAACAACTATCATCAAATCTTTGTATCTTTCACGCAGCATTTATCTGGGGGGTGTTGATGCTTACTTTGGAGTCCATTCTCACAGCGCTGGCTGGGGGATGTTTTTTTTCCCAGTCTGCAGTAGATTGGAAGCAGCAGTAGGGGCACCATGGGAGCCTCTTTGCCGCCTCTAATGCCACTTGTTTAATCAGCACAAAGTGCCTGTGACTATAAGGATCATGATGACCAGTGCCATTTGGGAAGGTGAGGTCTGGACCATCTCCCTAAGACCACACTGGAGTCTCTCAGCTAGAATTCTGCAAGCCAGGGCAGCGTTTCAGAATCTCATTTTTAAGTACACGTTAGTGTCTGCTGTAATGAAACACATGCTGTAGACTGATGAAATTTAATGTTCAAGCTAAATAATAAAATCTTTTATTTATGGGCAAGTTTTACGTTTCCCTGAGGGGAGATAAGCTAGTGTACAAGTCTTTCCTTCTTTCCCTGGGTCTGTTGTGAAGCCAGCTTGTTCCCCCTTGACATCACAGGGGAAATATGAGTAGGAGGAAGGTGGAAAGGTGGGGGAGAGGAGGCTCTATATTTACAAGCCTGTGTATGATGCAGCCAGATGCAGATTCTACTGGGTTTGTGGGTGTGAGGACACCGGGGGAAGGAGTTAAATGGGACTTACCTCTCTGACCTCAGCTAAGTCTTCAGGAGGACTCGTGGGGAGGGTCGCACTGGAGAAATTTTTTTAACTCTAAAGAGACCACAGATGATCAGACAATGCTAGGAAGGGCTCCTAGCCCTCACAGACCCTATCCATCACTGATAAGGTTGCTCTTTCATTCCAGGAGTCTATCAGCAAACAAGAATTGAGCTCCTTCCATGTGCCAGGCACTATTCTAGGTGGTGGGGGCTTAAACAGTATGAAACAAATCAGAGACCCCTGTCCTCAATGCATCTGCATCTGAGTGGGACAGAGACATGTACACATGTAATTTCAGGAACTGAGAACGGTTGTCGGGAGGATAAAATTAGTAGAGAGGCATGATAGTGGTCCAAGTGGGCTTCATGGAGGAAGTGACATTTCCATTGTGTCCTTAGAGGAGTGAGAAGAAGGCAGGCCCTGAAGGTGTGAGGGAAAGGCACTTCGAGGAGGATAGGGGTAGGGGTTGCAGGGATGGAGTGAATCATGCCAGGCCAGAGTGGTGGGATTTTATTCTAAGCAAAGTAGGAGACCATTAGAAGGCTTGTGTCTTGAGAAGAGGAGTGATATTTCCTAAGCTTACTGTGGTTGCCATATGGAGAAAGGACTATAACTTTGGGGGGAAGAGCAGCAGCAGGGAGAACAGGGAAGAGGCTGTTGTGTTCCAGGTGACAGAGGGTGGAGACTTGGGTGGAGGGTTCATCGTGGAGGAATAAGAGGCTGGACTCAGGATAAATCCTGAAAGAGGGGCAGACAGGTCTTCCTGTGACCTGGATGCTTGTGGGAAGGTCAAGCTCAGGTGCCTGAGTAAATGGGTGAATGATACCACCACCTCTGGAAAGGAAAATGTTTGGAAGAGGAAATCAGTGTTTCTCTGAGATGCCATTAGGATAGCCAGGTGGATTAACATTTAGGAGTCTGGCGCGCAAGTTCTTGAGATTTTTTAAAATGTGCTCGTAGTCAGAATGCAGAGAAGATTGGGAGCTACAGGGCTACCAGAAAACAATGCCTAGGGAGGGATAAGACTGAAGACCGAGCCTAGGGGCACACTACCACCTTGAAATCTAAAGGAGATGGAGGAGCCCACAAAGGAGACTGGGGAAAGAATGGCCAGGGGGGAAAAGGGAGAAAAGTTAGTGGAACTGGTAGACCAGTCAAATGCTGCTGAGAACCTGAGTAAGACGGAGACAGAGCTGGTCTTTGACTCTGGCCTGAGAGAGGTCACTGTTATGGGTGGACATAAAAGCAGATTTAGAGTGAATTGAGGTATTAATATTTACTTCTTCTACAAGGAATAAGAAGAGAGGACTATCAGTTGCCTCTAGGGAGGGAAACTGGGTTGTTGGGAGAAGGGGAAGGGGACTGCCTTCCTTTCGCTAGATATCACTTTGTGTGTTTTATACCCTTGTTACAAGCACCTATTCAAAATGTCCCAGCAGATGGAGGAAAGAATGGGCAGTAAAACAAGAGTGGGGATATCAAATATAAATGACTCTTGGGAGATATTTTGCTGCAAAAAGGAAGAGAAAAATGGATCGTTGTGGGGTCAAGGAAAGGTTTCTGGTGTTTATACATTGGTGAGCGTGGTCAAGCAGGGTGGGAAATGGGTAAGACAGGAAGGGGAGGGGATGGCTGCAAGGGCAGGATCCTTAAAGAGGCCACAGCGATGAGATGAGCTTTGAAACAGGGGTGAGTAGGTAGTGGGAGCTGGCCTGAGACTGACAGTTCATTTCACGGAACAGGAAGGAAGGTGGGGGTGTAGGTTTAAGCACAGCGGGATGATGAATAGATGGGAGGATGGTGAGACCATCAGTTAAGGGTGACGTGGCTGTGACAGAAGATACTGGAGGGTCAAGAAGAATGTACGAAATGGTTATTCTAGGGAGTGGGAAAGTAAATTCTTGAGGAAAACAGTGACAGGTTTGCTCGGCAGTATTGAGCACCCACTTGAAGTCTGGGGTCGTAAAACTAGAGTGAAATAGTTGAGGGGAGGGTGTGTCTGGAGCAAGGAGGTGGAATGACTTCATTTGCGTCTCTCTGCATTTGGAGGCCTGCCTGATTCTTCTTTGGCAGAGAAGTCTTTCCTCTGTGCTGTTTTGGCACATTGGATACTTTTTGGTGGCAAGGCACTGTCGGAAAGAGGGGTGCCATCGAAACATATGAATGACATAGAGCTGGGGTTACCGGGCATTTAGAAGAGCAGCTGGCAGCAAAGGACCAGCTAGTTCCTGGAAGAACTGTTGGTGATGGGGCAGTGGGACATATTGGTAATGGGAAGGATGTGTGGGTTTGGGAGTGCTGGCTTTGGATACTGGTGCTAGCTTGGTGGTGATGGCATGTGGGCAAAGAGGTATTGGCACTGGGGTGTTAAAGGGGCATGAATAGCTATGGATGCCCTGAGGGACAACAAGAAGGGCTGCCATTATGAGGTACAACCCAAACTGTGACATTGAAGAAAGAGATCAGAATGAAGCTTAAACTACAGAGACAGAATAGCTTAGTGGTGGTGGGGCCAGAGATTAACTGTAAGTGGGCACAAGGGATCTTATGGGGGTGATGAAAATGTTCTAAAACCGGATGATGTTGATAGTTACACAACTCACTAAATCTACTAAATATCATTGAATTGTATACTTGAAACGGATGAATGTCATGGTATGAAAATTACACTTCAATAAAACTGAAAACAGAATGATGGGATAATGCTTGGCACATAGCAGGTCCGCAATAAATAACTGTTGAATAAATAGACCATCTCTTCACCAACAAGTGAAAGAAAATCAAAGTTCAGTCGCTCAGTCGCGTCTCACACTTTGTGACCCCGGGCTCCTCTGTCTATGGGATTTTCCAAGCAAGAATATCTGAATGGGTTGTCATTTCCTCCTCCAGGGAATCTTCCCGGCCCAAGGATCAAACGCAGGTCTCCCGCATTGCAGACAGATGCTTTACCATCTGAGACACCAGGGAAGCCCCTCACCAACAAGGAAAGAAACCAAAACACTGGCCACATTTGTCAAAAGGAGCATGTATTATTCTTACAATCAGAAGATAATGGAGGGTTTTTTAAAGTGGTGGGGGCCCTTGGCATTCTCAGTCCTCTGTTCTCATTACAAGAGTCCCTTCCTGTGCCGAGCCCTGCAGACCTGGGTTTCCACTTCACCTGCCTGCTATCAGCACCAATGTAACCCAGCCGGGTCTCTCCTCTTGAAATCTCATGTTCCCAGGCTCCATGTTTCAAACATACCCATCATCTCCATCCCTTCCACCCCACCCCCACCTGCTCCTTTTCCTCTTCTTTGCCTCAGTGACTATTCTCACCCTCCACCTTGTGGTCGAACCTGGAATACTCCTGGACTCCTCCCAGCACATCCAACACACCACCATGCCCTGACATCCACCTCACACCCGCCCTCCCCTCCCCACTGCCACCCTGGGTCTGCGGCACTCTCTCCTCCCCACCATCTCATTCCTCCTCCTGGTGTCTGCCTCAGCTGCCTCTGCATATACTCCTGCCTTAGCCAACCCCTCCTCCACACTTCAGCCAGAGTGATCAGCCCAACATGTAAATATGGTCACCTGACACCCCTTCTTCAATTTCTCTGATCCTCACAGCCCACAAGATAAAGTCCAAATTCCACCTCAGGGCTATTCAGGGTTCTCCACCTCCATCTCCTCTCTATTTCAGTCCAGTTCAGTTCAGTTCAGTTGCTCAGTCCGACTCTTTGCGACCCCATGGACTACAGCACACCAGTCTTCCCTGTCCATCACCAACTCCTGGAGCTTACTCAAACTCACGTCCATTAAGTTAGTGATGCCATCCAACCATCTCATCCTCTGTCGTCCCCTTCTCTTCCCGCCTTCAATCTTTCCCAGCATCAGGGTCTTTTCCAATGAGTCAGTTCTTCGCATCAGATGGCCAAAGTATTGGAGGTCTCAGCTTCAGCATCAGTCCTTCCAATGAATATTCAGGACTGACTTCCCTTAGGATGGACTGATTATATCTCCTTGTAGTCCAAGAGACTCTCAAGAGTCTTCACCAACACCAAAGTTCAAAAACATCAATTCTTTGGCACTCAGCTTTCTTTATAGTCCAACTCTCGCATCCATACATGACTACTGGAGAAACCATAGCTTTGACTAGATGGACCTTTGTTGGCAAAGTAATGTCTCTGCTTTTTAATAGGCTGTCTAGGTTGGTCATAACTTTTCTTCCAAGGAGCAATTTTAATTTCATGGCTGCAGTCACCATCTGCAGAGATTTTATTTACCACTCTCCAGATCCTCCCCTGCGTGGAATGCCTCCAGGCCTTTGTGTCCTGTCTGCCTGGAACTCCCTTTCCCTCTCCAGCTGGGAAACCTCCCAGCCTTCAGGGGCTCAGCTCTGTGAACCTTCCACAGCCCATTCGCATGGAAGCTCGATGCTTTCCTCTAGGTTCCCTATCACCGTGCAGCCTTGTATATGTGTCCCTACCCTTCCCTCAACTGTGAGCCATCTCAAGGACAGGGGCCCTGCCTCCTACCTGAGCAACCTAAACACCTGGTACTGGGCCTGGCCCAGACTGGAATCCCGATTTCCTGGGAACCTGCGTTAGCTGCCCACAGCCAGGCTGCCCAGTGACTCTGGGAAGAAGAGAATATTAGCACCTTGGAGAGGGCCTCGGTTCTGCACCCTATGGGTAGATCATATCCTCCTTGTTGTCTGCCACATCCCATTGCCCAGTACAGGGCCTGACCATAGTTGTAGTTGTTCAGTCATTAAGTCATGTCCTACTCTTTGCAACCCCATGGACTGTAGCACGCCAGGCTCCTCTGTCCTTCACTGCCTCCCAGAGTTTGCTCAAATTCATGTCCATTGAGTCACTGATACTATCTAATTATCTCAGCCTCTGCCACCCCCTTCTCCTTTTGCCTTCAATCTTTCCCAGCATCAGGATCTTTTCCAATGAGTCAGCTCTTCACATCTGGTAGCCAAAGTATTAAACTTCAGCTTCAGCAACAATCCTCCCAGTGAATATTTAGGGTTGATCTTCTTTAGGATTGACTGGTTTGATCTCCTTGCTGTCCAAGGGACTCTCAAGAGTCTTCTCCAGCACCATAATTTGAAAGCATCAATTCTTCGGTGCTCAGTCTTCTTTATGGACCAACTCTTACATCCATACATGACTACTGAAAAAACCAAAACTCTGACTGTATAGATGATTGTCAGCAAAGTGCTGTCTTTGTTTTTTAATACACTGTCTAGGTTTGTCATGGGCTTCCACCTGGCTCAGTGGTAGAGAATCCGTCTGCCAGTGCAGGAGCCACAGGAGATGTGAGTTTGATCCCTAGGTCAGGAAGATCCTCGGGAGGAAGCAATGGCAACCCACTTTAGTATTCTTGCCTGGAGAATCCCGTGGACAGAAGAGCCTGGCAGTCTACAGTCTATAGGACTGTAAAGAGTTGGACATGACTGAGCATGCACACACACCTAGGTTTGTCATAGCTTTCTTTCCAAGGAGCAAGTGTCTTTTAATTTCATGGCTGTAGTCATCATCTGCAGTGATTTTAGAGCCCAAGAAAATAAAGTCTGCCGCTGCTTCCACTTTTTCCTCTTCTATTTGCCGTGAAGTGATATGATCAGATGCCATGATCTTAGTTTTTTTTTTATGTTGAATTTCAAGCCAGCTTTTTCACTCTCCTCTTTTACCTTCATCAAGAGGCTCCTTACTCCCTCTTCATTTTCTGCCATTAGAGTGGTATGTATCATCTGTGTATCTGAGGTTATTGATATTTCTCTTGGCAATCTTGATTCCAGCTTGTGATTCATCCAGCCTGGCATTTTGCATGGTGTACTCTGCATAGAAGTTAAATAAGCAGGGTGACAATATACAGCCTTGTTGTATTCCTTTCCTAGTTTTGAAATAGTCCATTGTTTCGTGTCCAGTTCTAATTGTTGCTTCTTGACCTGCATATAGGTTTCCCAAGGTAAAGTGGTCTGATACTCCCATCTCTTTAAAATTTTCCGGTTGTTTGTGATTCAAAACATTCAAAGTCTTTAGCATAGTCAGTGAGGTAGAGGTAGACTCTTTTCTGGAATTCTCTTGCTTTTTCCATGATCTGATGAACGTTGGCAACTTGATCTCTGGTTCCTCTGCCTCTTTGAAACCCAGCTTGTGCATCTGGAAATTCTCAGTTCATGTACTGCTGAACTCTAGCTCAATAACCACTTGTCAATGGGACAGAGGTTTACAGGCATGAATGAAACAAACCCCCATGCCTGGAAAGACCCAGGGGTCATTTGTCCCGACCTATACCACCCACATGTGTCCCAGACAAAGAAGCTGAAGTCCCCCATGGAGCAGGGCCTTGCTCAAGGAGAGGTAGTGGCCTCTCCCCCACCAAAAGACTAAAACCCAGATATCCTTTCCTTCAAACGCAAGATGGTTCCCTCTCCAAACTCTATAAAAGAGAAGGCTTCCAGGAGCAGGTGGGGTCTACTACTAACGCTGCCCACCATGTCTGAGCACATGCTGTGTGCCAGCTTGGTGCTGGGTGTCTTCATACATCTACTCGCATAATCCCACATGAGCCCGGAGGGAGGCACTTTCGTTACCATTTTACAGCTGAGGAATTGGAGACTCAGACAACTGAAGCTGGTGAGAGAGAGCTAAAGAGAGAGTTTGAATCCCGATATATCTGCCCCCAAGATTGATATTCTCAGAAACCATGTCCTGCACCAGGATGGTTTGGAAAGGGGTGCCTGAGGGGTAGAGTTGGCTGAGCAGTGTGTCCTATGTGAGGCGAAAAGGCCCAGCAGGGGCCTCTTGAGAACATGGCCCCTGGCCCCTGACCCCTGGCCCTTGGGGGCAGAGTTGGGAGGAGGTAACACTCAGAACCCAGAAGACGAGGCCTCCCTTTCTGAAATACTAACTGCACAGGCGCAGGCCCTTCTTCACTCGGGCCTCTGATGGTCTTAAAACTGGAGTGGAGTTTTAGGGGGTTATCCTAAAGGACTTCATCTGGGTGCAGAAAAGATAGGTTCTTAAGGAGAAGTCAGGTCATGGCCTGAGCTGACACCCCAAAACCATGACATGTGAGACCTTTGTCAGGGGCCATGGGGGCTCTTCTTCCATGCACTTTCCTCCCATTCAATTCCTTCTTAACAAGCTAAACAGGCCCACTTCTGTCCCCAAACTAGCAATGGTTGCTGGTTGTCAACTAGCCCAGATATCTTAAGCTGGCATTCATGGTGCTCTTTGGCCTCATCCGTGGCTGTCTGTCCTACCTCGTCTCTCTCCCCGGTCTCTTAAACAAGCTCTTTGCAAAATTACACGCTTACTACTCCTCTGAACGCTCCTGCTGCTTTGCTACCTCTGAGCCTTTGTCCACACTATTCCCTCTGCCTGGAATGCCCTCCATTCCCATCTTCTCCTATGGAAATCTTACCCTCTTTTCAAAGTCCAGTTCTATTGGCACCACCTCCTTTCATGGATTTTTCCTCCAGCTCTCAAACCTGTTATTGTTTAGTTGCTCAGTTGTGTCCGACTCTTTGTGACCCCATGGAGCCTGCCAGGCTCCTCTGTCCATGGGATTTTCCAGGCAAGAATGCTGGAGTGGGTTGCCATTTCCTTCTCCAGGGGATCTTGAAGGGCTATTTTTCTCTGACTTTCTTAGGACACTTAGCTCACTGCCTCAAGTGTAGATTATCTGTGTGTGTGGCCTTCTCTTTCTGGACAGTGTATGTGTAAGGGTCTTATCCATCTCCTACCCTCAAGGGCCATGCACACAGCAAGTGCTCAATGAATGCATACTGGCCAAATAAAGGCATAAGTGGACTTCTAAAATCAGTCAGAAGTATTTCTGGTCCAGGGGAATTTGCATTTTAATGGAGATCACCACTAACCCTGCTGCTACTGCTAAGTCTCTTCAGTCGTGTCTGACGCTGTGTGACCCCAGATACAGCAGTCCACCAGGCTCCCCCATCCCTGGGATTCTCCAGGCAAGAACACAGGAGTGGGTTGCCATTTCCTTCTCCAGTGCATGAAAGTGAAAAGTGAAAGTGAAGTCGCTCAGTCGTGTCCAACTCCTAGCGACCGCATGGTCTGCAGCCCATCAGGCTCCTCCATCCATGGGATTTGCTGGGCAAGAGGACTGGAGTGGGTGCTGTTACCTCTCCATTTAACCTAAATTAGAGTAATTATCCAAAACCTGGAATTAAGACAAAAATGTGCCCTTTAAAAGTCTGCCTAGATCTAGAAACGAGAAGGCAATGGCACCCCACTCCAGTACTCTTGCCTGGAAAATCCCATGGATGGAAGAGCCTGGTGGGCTGCAGTCCATGGGGTCGCACAGAGTCGGACACGACTGAAGCGACTTAGCAGCAGCAGCAGAAGATCTAGAAAGATGGTACTGATGAACCTATTTGCAAAGCAGCAATGGAGACACAGACATAGAGAACAGACTCACGGAGATGGGGTGGGAGGGGGAGGGGGTAGGAAGGAGAGGGTGGGACGAATGGAGAGATTAGCATGGAAACATATACACTCAGTCAGTCAGTCAGTCATTCAGTCAGTCAGTTCAGTCGCTCAGTCGTGTCTGACTCTTTGCGACCCCATGAATCGCAGCACGCCAGGCCTCCCGGTCCATCACCAACTCCCGGAGTTCACTCAGATTCATGTCCATCGAGTCAGTGATGCCATCCAGCCATCTCATCCTCTGTCATCCCCTTCTCCTCCTGCCCTGAATCCCTCCCAGCATCAGAGTCTTTTCCAATGAGTCAACTCTTTGCATGAGCTGGCCAAAGTACTGGAGTTTCAGCTTTAGCATCATTCCTTCCAAAGAAATCCCAGGGCTGATCTCCTTCAGAATGGACTGGTTGGATCTCCTTGCAGTCCAAGGGACTCTCAAGAGACTTCTCCAACTCTCAAGAGTCTTCTCCAACACCACAGTTCAAAAGCATCAGTTCTTCAGTGCTCAGCCTTCTTCACAATCCAACTGTCACATTCATACATGACTACAGGAAAAACCATAGCCTTGACTAGACAGAAAAGTCTCTGCTTTTGAATATGCTGTCTAGGTTGGTCACAACTTTTCTTCCAAGGCCTAAGCGTCTTTTAATATCATGGCTGCAGTCACCATCTGTAGTGATTTTGGAGCCCAGAAAAATAAAGTCTGACACTGTTTCCCCATCTATTTGCCATGAAGTGATGGGATCAGATGCCATGATCTTCGTTTTCTGAATGTGGAGCTTTAAGCCAACTTTTTCACTCTCCTCTTTCACTTTCATCAAGAGGCTTTTGAGTTCCTCTTCACTTTCTGTCATAAGGGTGGTGTCATCTGCATATCTGAGGTTATTGATATTTCTCCTGGCAATCTTGATTCCAGCTTGTGTTTCTTCCAGTTCAGCGTTTCTCATGATGTACACTGCATGTAAGTTAAAAAAGCAGGGTGACAATATACAGCCTTGACGTACTCCTTTTCCTATTTGGAACCAGTCTGTTGTTCCATGTCCAGTTCTAATTGTTGCTTCCTGACCTGCATACAGGTTTCTCAAGAGGTCTGGTATTCCCATCTCTCTCAGAATTTTCCACAGTTTATTGTGATCCACACAGTCAAAGGCTTTGGCATAGTCAGTAAAACAGAAATAGATGTTTTTCTGGAGCTCTCTTGCTTTTTCCGTGATCCAGCGGATGTTGGCAATTTGATCTCTGGTTCCTCTGCCCTTTCTAAAACCAGCTTGAACATCAGGAAGTTCACGGTTCACATATTGCTGAAGCCTGGCTTGGAGAATTTTGAGCATTACTTTACTAGCATGTGAGATGAGTGCAATTGTGCATTAGTTGGAGGATTCTTTGGCATTGCCTTTCTTTGGAATTCTTTCTTTGGGATTGGAATGAAAACTGACCTTTTCCAGTCCTGTGGCCTCTGCTGAGGTTTCCAAATGTGCTGACATATTGAGTGCAGCACTTTCACAGCATCATCTTTTAGGATCTGAAATAGCTCAACTGGAATTCCATCACCTCCACTAGCTTTGTTCATAGTGATGCTTTCTAAGGCCCACTTGACTTCACTTTCCAAGATGTCTGGCTCTGGATGAGTGATCACAGCATTGTGATTATCCAGGTTGTGAAGATCTTTTTTGTATAGTTCTTCTGTGTATTCTTGCCACCTCTTCTTAATTTCTTCTGCTTCTGTTAGGTCCATACAATTTCTGTCCTTTATCGAGTCCATCTTTTCATGAAATGTTCCCTTGGTATCTCTAATTTTCTTGAAGAGATCTCTAGTCTTTCCCTTTCTATTCTTTTCTTCTATTTCTTTGCATTGATCGCTGAAGAAGGCATTTTTATCTCTTCTTGCTATTCTTTGGAACTCTGCATTCAGATGCTTATCTTTCCTTTTCTCCTTTGCTTTTCACTTCTCTTTTCACAGCTATTTGTAAGGCCTCCCCAGACAGCCATTTTGCTTTTTTGCATTTCTTTTCCATGGGGATGGTCTTGATCCCTGGCTCCTGTACAGTGTCACAAACCTCATTCCATAGTTCATCAGGCACTCTATCAGATCTAGGCCCTTAAATCTATTTCTCACTTCCACTGTATAATCATAAGGGATTTGATTTAGGTCATACCTGAATGGTCTAGCGGTTTTCCCTACTTTCTTCAATTTAAGTCTGAATTTGGTAATAAGGAGTTCATGATCTGAGCCAGAGTCAGCTCCTGGTCCACATGTAAAATAGACAGCCAGTGGGAATTTGTTGTATGACTGAGGAGACTCAAACTGGGCTCTGTGACAACCTATAGGGGTAGGATGGGGTGGGAAGTGGGAGGTAGGAGGGAAGCTCAAGAGGGAGGGGACATATATAGACTTATGGTCGATGCATGCTGATTTAGGGCAGAAACCAACACAATATTGTAATTATCCTTCAATTAAAAAAAATAAGGGAAAAAAGCATTTTCTAAGGATTGCCTAAAGGTTACTGACTCTAGGGATGTAACATCATTTGAATTACTATTTACCATTAGTCAGGGCCCAGATTTGTAAACATTGATGTTAACTGTAGAAAATTGATAAGCTACAAAAGATTTCCAGACATTCAGGAAAAAAACAGCCCTACAGGCTATGGTTTGACTGTCCTGTGGGACATGAAGCAGTTTTGTATCTAATTTGGCCATCTCATTGCAGCTTTCTTTCTTTCGGTAGCTATACAGACCCCAGTGTCTAATGCCCTCCTTTGAACCAGCTTTGCCATTCTGCTGGGTTCAATTCTTCCCCCATTGCCCTCATTCATGAATTCAACAAATCTTTAACATATGTCCATTACATGTTTGTATGAAAGCTCTGTGTTATAGATTTTTGTTATAAGTTCTGTGTACATTGAGTCAACCTTTGGAGCATATTAGAATCATCTGTGGGGGGCAATTAAAACTTTTAGATACCCAGGCTGCACCTCTGTATTCCAATTCAGAAAGTCTTGGGTGAGGTGCTCATGTCTATCTATTCTTTTGACACTGTAAGTTACTTCTAATTAATATTCAGAGTTGAGGACCTCTCTGCCAGAGTGTTGACCAGATGGTCAACACCGGAATCAGAATGATTATATTCTTTGCAGCCAAAGATGGAGAAGCTTTATACAGTCAGCAAAAATGAGACCAGGAACGGACTGTGGCTCAGATCACGAACTCCTTATTACCAAATTCAGACTCAAATTGACGAAACTAGGGAAAACCGCTAGACCATTCAGGTATGACCTAAATCAAATCCCTTATGACTATACAGTGGAAGGGAGAAATAGATTTAAAGGACTAGATCTGATAGAGTGCCTGATGAACTATGGACGGAGGTTCGTGACATTGTACAGGAGACAGGGATCAAGACCATCCCCAAGAAAAAGAAATGCAAAAAAGCAAAATGGCTGTCTGAGAAGGTAGCAAGGAGAGATAAGAAAGCCTTCCTCAGTGATCAATGCAAAGAAAGAGAGGAAAACAACAGAATGGGAAAGACTAGAGATCTCTTCAAGAAAATTAGAGATACCAAGGGAACATTTCATGAAAAGATGGACTCGATAATGGACAGAAACTGTATGGACCTAACAGAAGCAGAAGAAATTAAGAAGAGGTGGCAAGAATACACAGAAGAACTGTACAAAAAAGATCTTCACAACCCAGATAATCATGAAGGTGTGATCACTCACACTCACCTAGAGCCGGACATCCTGGAATGTGAAGTCAGGTGGGCCTTAGGAAGCATCACTACGAACAAAGCTAGTGGAGGTGATGGAATTCCAGTTGAGCTATTTCAAATCCTAAAAGATGATGCTGTGAAAGTGCTGCACTGAATATGCCAGCACATTTGGAAACCTCAGCAGAGGCCACAGGAGTGGAAAAGGTCAGTTTTCATCTAATACCAAAGAAAGGCAATGCCAAAGAATGCTCAAACTACCACACAATTGCACTCATCTCACATGCTAGTAAAGTAATGCTCAAAATTCTCCAAGCCAGGCTTCAGCAATACGTGAACCGTGAAATTCCTGATGTTCAAGCTGGTTTTAGAAAAGGCAGAGGAACCAGAGATCAAATTGCCAACATCCGCTGGATCGTGGAAAAAGCAAGAGAGTTCCAGAAACACATGTATTTCTGTTTTATTGACTATGCCAGAGCCTTTGACTGTGTGGATCACAATAAACTGTGGAAAATTCTGAGAGAGATGGGAATACCAGACCTCTTGAGAAACCTGTATGCAGGTCAGGAAGCAACAGTTAGAACTGGACATGGAACAACAGACTGGTTCCAAATAGGAAAAGGAGTATGTCAAGGCTGTATATTGTCACCCTGCTTATTTAACTTATATGTACAATACATCATAAGAAACGCTGGGCTGGAGGAAGCACAAACTGGAGTCAAGATTGCTGGGAGAAATATCAACAACCTCAGATATGCAGATGACACCACCCTTATGGCAGAAAGTGAAGAAGAACTAAAGAGCCTCTTGATGAAAGTGAAAGAGGAGAGTGAAAAAGTTGGCTTAAAGCTCCACATCAGTAAACTAAGATCATGGCATCTGGTCCCATTTCTTCATGGCAAATAGATGGGGAAACAGTGGAAACAGTGTCAGACTTTATTTTTCTGGGCTCCAAAATCACTGCAGATGGTGATTGCAGCCATGAAATTAAAAGACGCTTGCTCCTTGGAAGGAAAGTTATGACCAACCTAGACAGCATGTTAAAAAGCAGAGACATTACTTTG
Source organism: Capricornis sumatraensis (assembly GCF_032405125.1). NCBI lineage: Eukaryota > Metazoa > Chordata > Mammalia > Artiodactyla > Bovidae > Capricornis > Capricornis sumatraensis. Next base: position 38,163,230 of record NC_091087.1, on the reverse strand, counting down.
CCAACAAAGGTCCGTCTAGTCAAGGCTATGGTTTTTCCCGTGGTCATGTATGAATGTGAGAGTTGGACTATATAGAAAGCTGAGCACTGAAGAATTGATGCTTTTGAACTGTGGTGTTGGAGAAGACTCTTGAGAGTCCCTTGGACTGCAAGGAGATCCAACTAGTCCATCCTAAAGGAGACCAGTCCTGGGTGTTCATTGGAAGGACTGATGTTGAAGCTGATACTCCAATACTTTGGCCACCTGATGCGGAGAGCTGACTCGTTTGAAAAGACCCTGATGCTGGGAAAGATTGAGAGCAGGAGGAGAAGGGAACAACAGAGGATGAGATGGTTGGATGGCATCACCAACACAAAGGACATGGGTTTGGGTGGACTCCAGGAGTTGGTGATGGACAGGGAGTCCTGGTGTGCTGCGGTTCATGGGGTTGCAAAGAGTTGGATACGACTGAGTGACTGAACTACCAAAGGGAGACAGGTTTTAAATTAAAGCACTTAAAACAAGTCTGGGACATAGTAAATGCTTATTAAAGTTTGCTACTATTTCTGGTAGCCTTAACAATCAAACTTTAGACACTGAGAGTGAAGGTTTGGCATAGGGCCACCATGAGTGTTCCTGAAGCCATACTACCTCCGACCTCTTAGATTATGACATGCAGCCAGGTTTATCACTGTGTTTTTGTTTCTTATTGCAGCTGCAATGAATTATCACAAACTCAGTGTTTAAAACAGCACAAATGTATTCTTTTACAGTTCTGAAGTTCAGATGTCTAGAATGAGCCTTGTTCAGTTGCTAAGTCTTGGGTCCAGGTGTTTGCGACCCCATGGACTGCAACACATCAGGCTTACTTGTCCTTCACCGTCTCCCATAATTTGTTCAAACTCATGTCCAAAGAGTAGGAGATGCCATCCAACCGTCTCATCCTCTGTCACCCCCTTCTCCTCCTGCCCTTAATCCTTCTGAGCATCAGGGTCTTTTCCAGTGAGTCAGCTTTCTGCATCAGGTGGCCAAAGTATTGGAGCTTCAGCATCAGACCTTCCAATGAATATTCAGGGTTGGTTTCCTTTAGGATTGACTGGTTTGATCTCCTTGCAGTCCAAGGGACTCTCAAGAGTTTTTTGCAGCACCACAATTCAAAACCATCAATTCTTTCGTGGTCAGCCTTCTTTATGGTCCAACTCTCACATCCATACACGACTACTGGAAAATCTAAAGCTTGGACTATACCGATCTTTGTTGGCAAAGTGATATCTTTGCTTTTAAATACATTGTCTAGGTTTGTCATAGCTTTCCTTCCAAGAAGCAAGCATCTTTTAATTCCATGGCTAAAATCAAGGTGTCACCAGGGCTGTTTCTTCCTGCAGACCAGGGGAGAATACATTCCTTGTCTCTTCCCATTCTGGTGGTTTCCAGCACCACTTTGCTCAAGGCCTCATCCCTCTCATCTCTGCTTTCACGTTCATATGACCGTTTCCTTTTACCCACTCATTCTGACCTCCTGCCTCTTCCTCCTGTAGGATTACATCAGGCTTATCTGAATAAACTGGATAATTTTCCCATCTTAAAATCCTCAATGTAATCACATCTCAAATTCCTTTTGCCATAAAAGGTAACATTCACAGGTTCCAGGGATTAGGATATGGATATCTGGGGGGAACGTCATTCAGTCAACTGTAGCTCCCAATCCCCTGAGCCCCTGGGACCTAAGGAATCACTCCTTGCTGAGCACCAGCTGCTGTTTCCCCCAACCACCACAACCCTATAACCATGGGGGACTGAGTCTGTTCCGTGTTGGGGATCAGAGAAAGCAAGCGGAAGTTGTGCAAACCTCCCAAACTAGGGTTTTTATACTGAACACTGTAACATATTTGGGACTCGGGAAGTCAGGAGGGTGAAGTTAAAGGCAGCTCTGATGCTCTCGTTGCCTGTGGGTTGTCCACAAAGCAAGTGTGACATCTCCCTGCCACAGCGCCAGGTCAGGGCCACCTCCCTTCAGTACTGGGCACTCTGCTGTCTGCACTGAGCTGCATTCACTGTGTATTAAGCTGTTAAAACCTATCTACTGTTTTTTTTTTTTTTAAATTATCTCTATAGATAATAAGAGAAACAAGTTGAGATTGTTGCTGTTATGTGTCCATTGAACAGTTATAATCGAAGAGCTCCACAAAAGTGCATTAGAGAAAAGGTGGAGGAGGTTCATTTCCTTCCCTCTAGCTGGACACGGCCTAGGTTTGCAAGGGCAGGCAGTGACACTCTGCACCATGAAAAGGCATGCCCTCCACGGTCCTGTGCCAGGGCAAATGGCTTGGCAAGCAGTAAACGCTGGATGTCTGGCGAGACTCCCTTGAAGAGTCAACAACATGTAGATTTGGACACAGCAGCCCTGTTCACCCAGCTGCATCCATCTCCCCGTACCCCCACCATATGTGAATTTATTTCACAGAAGCTCAATCTTTACAAACTCTCAAAGCTTTCCTCCACACCCTCTCACTCAGTCCTCACAACAACACTGAGACATTGGCCATGTTGGTACTACCGTCCCATTCTAGAGATGAGAACACTGAAGCTAAAAGACATGAATGACTTGCCAATGTCAGTGGGCTAGTACGTGCTGGGGCTGGATGTGGAAGTGCCACCTGTGTCACTCAGTGTAAAGTGGCCCTGGGGCAGGGAATGGAGCATGCATTTCAGCAGGCAAGGTTTCCATCTTGTTACCTGCTACCAGAGGCCCAGCCTTTAGGAGGTTCATTTTTAGAAAGCTACCCACATTCTCCACCCCTCCCTGCCCTCCTCAGCATTCTCACTTTTTCCACTTCTGATGGAACACACCTCTAAGACACTCAGCAATCACTCCCTGCTGCCCCCAACCATCATTACATCAGTTTCCACATTACAGGCCTCAGGGCAGATAAATCACAAATACTTACTCAAAGGAGTAAGGAAATTAACATGCTCTGAATGGATTTTGCCTTTAATTGAACAAGCCAGTACATTTGCTGTGGGTCTAACTAAAGAGCCTCTTGATGAGGGTGAAAGGAGTGAAAAAGCAGACTTAAAACTCAACATTTAAAAAACTAAGATCATGGCATCTGGTCTCATCATTGCAAATAGATGGGAAGAAAGTGGAAACAGTGGCAAATTTCATTTTATTGGGCTTCAAAATGACTGTGGGTGGCGACGGCAGGCACAAAATTAAAAGATATTTACTCCTTGGAAGAAAAACTATGACAAACCTAGACAGCGTATTAAAGAGCAGAGACATCACTTTGCCAAAAAGTGTCTGTATAATCAAAGCTATGTTTTTTCCAGCTATGTTTTTCCTGTATATGGTTTTTTACATGCAAATGTGAGAGTTGGACCATAAAGAAGGCTGAGCACTGAAGAATTGATGGCTTCGACTGTGGCACTGGAAACGATTCCTGAAAGTCCCTTGGACTTCAAGGAGATCAAACCAGTCAATCCTAAAGGAAATCAACCCTGAATATTCATTGGAAGGACTGATGCTGAAGCTGAAGCTCCAATACTTTGGCTACCTGATGGGAAGAGCTGACTCATTGGAAAAGACCCTGATGCTGAGAAAGATTGAGAGCAGGAGGAGAAGAGGGCGACAGAAAACAGAGGATGAGATGGTTGGATGCCATCACCGACGTGAGTTTGGACATAAGTTTACGCAAACTCCAGAAGATAGTGAAGGACAGGTAAGCCGCGTGCTGCAGTCCAGGGGGTCACAAAGAGTCGGACACAACTGAGTGGCTGAACAATGAACAACAACTAGACTGAGGGCTGTCCCATCAGGGGAGCAGCTGGCTGGCCTTTCCTGGGGCATCAGGGCCAAAAGCAGAAGAAGCTCAACTGCACTGACAGGAGGAACAGGCAGCCAGGTTGGAGGACTTGGGAAACAACTTGGTCCTTTGTTTCAGTATAACTGGAAGCTGCTCAGACTGGGAGGCCTGGGTGCCCCTACCTTGCTGAGCAATGCTGATTTAGTGATGCTTTCTCTACCTGCACCTGATGAAGGGCAGAGATTAGAGAGGCATCCCACCCACCCTTTGCTTAAAAACCGTCTGCCCTCAGGTTGGTAGTAGATCCTACCTGGAGACTTGTAGTAAGAACAGACCAAGGAACCCTGTCCAGAGGTCCCCAACCTCCAGGATCTGAGGTGCTAGGTGCTCAATCATTTCAGTTGTGTCCGACTCTTTGTGAACCAATGGACTGCAGCTTGCCAGGCTCCTCTGTCCTTGGGATTCTCCAGGAAAGAATACTGGAGTGAGTTGCCATGCCCTCCTCCAGGGGACCTTCCAGACCCAGGGATCAAACCCCCATCTCCTGCATTGGCAGGTGGATTCTTTACCACTGAGCCACCAGGGAAGCCCAATGATCTGAGGTGGAGCTGATGTAATAAAGTACACAATAAATTTAATGTGCTTGAATTATCTCAAAACCATCCCTTCTTCTCCTGGTCCATGGAAACACTGTTTTCCACAAAACTAGTCCCTGGTGCCAAAAAGGTTGGGAACTGCTGCAATGATTAGACAAGGGACCCACTGGAGCAGGTCACTCACTGGACCACAGACTTGCAGATAGAATTCAGAGGGGTCTGTAGACTTAAACACACAAAAATGACACCTTTGTTTTCCTAACCTCTAAATGTAATTCAGCATTTCGCCCTATGGTGAATGCAAGCAACAAACCCCAATAATATTAGCAGCACTTGGAGTTCTGTCCCCACAGAAATCACCCATATTTTCATATCATATTACAGTGGTCACAGGTATCTTAAGATGCAGTTTGTGCTCTTCACTACTTCAAAATTAGGGTAGTTGTCGGATGCATTGCTAGGTCCTAGTGGATGGCTTAATAAAGAAACATGCATGACTATCTCAGAATTCAAAAAATATTTTGATTTACCATATTCCAATATAATTGATTTTATTTGCAATCCTATGTATTTTATTTTAGGTATTTAAAGACATTACGCTGAGAAGAGGTTTATGGCACCAAGAAAATAAAAGCATTAAGACCTCATACATCCAAAGTAACCTTCGCAGTGGACAGAAGTTACAGGTCACATCACCAAGGGAGAGGGGTTAGAATACAGATTCACAAGTTGGGTTCTCTGGGAAGCTTACTCTCAGAAGGGGTTTAGAGTTCAGAGTTCAAAAGGAAGTGACTTTGGGATCCATACCTGAGGAAGGGAGAGTGAGGAAGAGGGACTGGGCAGAGGGAAAAAATGTAGTCTTCATAGATGTCTCGGCCTGCCCCTTGTGAAGTTCTGGGCCTGGGATGACTCTTCAGATTTGCCATGAGTTGGGGTGTCGATCCCAAGCCGACTGTTGACTAGTTATTAGAAGCAATCATTCCTGGAAAGGGATAAGACCTTGGGCAAGACTGCTCTTGCAGCCATGATATTTTCCAAAGGGAGTCTGCAGCTGAGGGCTCCCTGCCAGCAGAAGCCACCCATCCTTGAGGGGACCTGGTGACGGCTCACAATCTGCCAGGGCCTCTACCTAAGGCCCACGGCAGCTGGATCCCCGCATGGAGTCCCGGACCTGTCATTTTTAAAGCTCTTCCAATGATTCTGATGCTCTACACAGTTTGGAAGTCATTGATCCCAGAACTGGAAGGGTGGCGGCGGGGGTGGGGGCTGGACTCTGAGATCCTGGCATCCAAGGGACTTGTTCAAGGCCAGGAGGCTGCTGATCTGGCCGAGTCTATTGGCAAATTTCCATTTACTAATTATACTACGCTGGGCCCTGGGGGTCCATCAGTGAGCAAAAGAGACATAGTTTTTGCCCTCAGGACACTTATAGTCCAGGATCTCACAAACCTTTCAGTACAGGAGGCTGTATGGGGAACTGAGTTGGCACAACTTCTCTGCAGGGCAAGTTGGCAATATTATCAAAATTATAAAGGAACCTACTCAGCATATCTACTTCTAGGTATTTATCCTGCAGATAGATCTCCACATGGGTGTAGTGACAAATGTAAAGGATATTCACCAAGAAATTATTTATAGTAACAAACAACTGGAAAACCTCAGTGTTCAATAGAGACTGGTTGAATAAATGTAGTGCGCACAAAGGAATCCTATGTTGCTATTTGAAAAAGAGCTCTGTATACATATACATATGAAAAAACCCAACAACAACACTGCAAGACATATTAGTAAACAAAAAATAACAATAAAAGGAAGATGCAGAATCATATATAATGTCAAATTTGGGGTGGGAAAAAAGGGGAAATATTTATGTGGATCCATAGGCTGTATATTGTCACCCTGCTTATTTAACTTATATGCTGAGTACATCATGAGAAACGCTGGGCTGGAAGAAACACAAGCTGGAATCAAGATTGCCAGGAGAAATATCAATAACCTCAGATATGCAGATGACACCACTCTTATGGCAGAAAGTGAAGAGGAGCTAAAAAGCCTCTTAATGAAAGTGAAAGAGGAGAGTGAAAAGTTGGCTTAAAGCTCAACATTCAGAAAACGAAGATCACGGCATCTGGTCCCATCTCTTCATGGCAAATAGATGGGGAAACAGTGGAAACAGTGTCAGACTTTATTTTTCTGGGCTCCAAAATCACTGCAGATGGTGACTGCAGCCATGAAATTAAAAGACGCTTACTCCTTGGAAGAAAAGTTATGACCAACCTAGATAGCATATTCAAAAGCAGAGACATTACTTTCCAGCAAAGGTCCGTCTAGTCAAGGCTATGGTTTTTCCAGTAGTCATGTATGGATGTGAGAGTTGGACTATAAAGAAGGCTGAGCGCCGAAGAATTGATGCTTTTGAACTGGGGTGTTGGAGAAGACTCTTGAGTCTCTTGGACTGCAAGGAGATCCAATCAGTCCATTCTGAAGGAGATCAGCCTTGGGATTTCTTTGGAAGGAATAATGCTAAAGCTGAAACTCCAGTACTTTGGCCACTTCATGCGAAGAGTTGACTCCTTGGAAAAGACTCTGATGCTGAGAGGGATTGGGGGCAGGAGGAGAAGGGGACGACTGAGGATGAGATGGCTGGACGGCATCACGGACTCGATGGACGTGAGTCTGAGTGAACTCCGGGAGTTGGTGATGGACAGGGAGGCCTGGCGCGTGCTGCGATTCATGGGGTCGCAAAGAGTCGGACACGACTGAGCGACTGAACTGAACTGATGAGTTCTCAGGCTTCCCTAGTGGCACAGTGGTAAAGAATCTGCCTGCCAGTGCAGGAGAGGTGGGTTCAACCCCTGGGTCGGGAATATCCCCTGGAGGAGAGCAGGAAATGGCAATCCACTCCAGTATTCTCGCCTGGAAAATTTCATGGACGGAGTAGCCTGGTGGGCTACAGTCCTGGAGTTGCAAAGAGTCAGACGCAACTGAGCGGCTGAGCATATACGCCTGAGTTCTCAGTTGCCCAAGAGTTTTTCATTTTAATGAGGGAATCAATCTGTCCAGTTAGAAAAACAAACCACCAAAGGTTTCTCAGACAGAGAGAATTTAAGTCAGGGAATTGACTAGACAAGTGGTGTAAGAGATGAGAAGCCACATAGGGGAAGGCAAGGCAGCTCAGAAACTATCAACTCAAAGAAGCTGCTGGACCTGTCGCCTGGAAGGACCAAGGGATGAGGCTGTTCCTGGGCTGGAGGAGCTGGAGTCCCAGTGGGTCTGGAACCCTGGCAGATGCACCCTTCATCCATGGAAGAGACACAGCTGCTGCTGAGAATCCACACATGGCAGAGAAGGAGGGGAACAGAGGACCTTTTTTCTCCCCCGTCTGCCCTTTATTTCCTGCTGGGTGCCTGCCCTCAACTTGTGCTCAACCTGAAGACGGCCGACCCAGGATCTTAGAAACAGTAGCCTGTGAGGAACAGCGTCTTCCGGCACAGAGAAGGGCAGGGGAGGCGAGATTTGGACTTGTGGGCTAGCGTAACAATGCATGAACGTGATGAAGACCAAAGTGTTAGTCGCTCTATTGTGTCCAACTCTTTGAGACCCCATGGACTGTAGCCTGCCAAGCCCCTCTGTCTATGGGATTCTCCAGGCAAGAATACTGGAGTGGGAAGCCGTTCCCTTCTCCAGGGATCAAATCCAGGTCTCCCGCATGGCAGGCGAATTCTTTACCATCTGAGCCACAGGAGTACGTGCTTATAAAATGCACATAAGAAGTAGTAACAGCTTGGCCTCTAGTTGCTGGAGATTGGGAGGGAAACTTTATATTAAGTTCCCCTGGTACTTTTCAATTTTGTACCATGTGCTCGCATTGCCTTTTTGAAACAAGATGCCTGCCTGACATTCCCTGGAGGCACAGGGAATATTTTGTACATCAGAAAGGGCAAGGCTGTTAAATTTTTTCATTGAGAAAAGTCCTGGAAAAATAGTGCTAGCAAAATCTCCCCCTAAATCTCCTGTGATTATACCAACCACCCCCTACCAAGAGAGCATAGCTCTTTTTCTGTGGGTCTTTCTTACAAGTGTCCTCTTCCAATCTCTCCTTTCACGGCCCCATCCCTGAGAGGAAGAAGCATGGCCCTGAGCGGAGGCAGAGCGGTGGGGAGAGCAAAGAGATGTGGGGAATATCTTTCCCTCTCATCAGCAGCTGGCCGGCTGCATGATCTCACACCACAGCTGTAGCCACTTAGAAAACTGCCAGCCGGAAGACCTCAGCTCACGGCTTAGAGCTGCGCCTGCCTGCCAGAGCACCGGGCTTACCACCTCCTGGCAGCGGCGGCTGCTCCAGAGTGGGGCTCTCACCCTCCCCCAGGGAACAGCACACACTGGCTGCCGCTGCCAAAGCCCCAGATGCCCATGGGAGGATGGCACAGGACCCTGTGCTCTTGGGCTCTGCCCCTGATGGATGTCACATTCTACATTCAATACTCCATAAAGAAGGGCAATGGAAGAAGGGAGGGGCCCCTTCTTTGAAAATTTACCCTTGAACTCTGTGACGGGAAAGCAGAAGCAGGCAAAGTGTAAGTGACTTGCCCGAGGTCACACTGCTTGAGTGGGGCAGAGGCAGGATGCAACCCGATTCTGGGTGGGATCATGAGTCCAGCCCTCTCACTGAAGGACAGGAACTCCAAGGCTACCAGGGAGGTCACAGAGACGTCGGCCCAGGGTCTGTGTCCTTCTCTGCTGCCTCCCTTGACCGTTTTGTTGTTGTTCAGTCCGACTTTGCAGCCCGACTCTGCAGACCCCATAGACTGCTACATGCCAGGCTTCCCTGACTTTCACTGTCTCCTGGAGTTTGCCCAAGTTCATGTCCATTGAATTGGTGATGCCATCCAACCGTCTCATCCTCTGCTGCCCTCTTCTCCTTTCTCCTTCAATCTTTCCCAGCATCAGGGTCTTTTCTAATGAGTTGGCTCTTCACATCAGATGGAACTTCAGCATCAGTCCTTCTAATGAGTATTCAGGATTGATTTCCTCTAGGATTGATTGGTTTGATCTCCTTGTAGTCCAAGGGACTCTGAAGAGTCTTCTCCAGCACCACAATAGCAATTTCTCACTAAAGCTCTCTGAATCTTCGTTTTCTTGGGTATAAGATGGGACCACTAACACACATCTAAAAGGTTTTGATGAGGTTTGCCAAAGACAGTAATGCTTCTGGCACATATGTCTCCACAAATATGAGTGCCCTTCTTCCTTCTCTTTAGCTTGTCCTGAAACCTCACAGATTGCTTGAGGCTCAGACAAGAACACTGCCCTTCCTCCAGAAGCCTCGGGTTTTGCCAAAATCCCTGGGCAGGCCTGGGAGCTAGGCTCTGCATTCTGGATACTTCTGCCCTGAAACCCAGATCCAGATTCGCTTGGCTTGCCATCCTAACTCAAGACAGCGAGTGCAAACGTTGGGTTAACTTCCCCTGTTATTAACATTTCCAGGACTGTGTTCCCAAGTAAATTCTGAACAATTTTCCAAAAAAAAAAGGAGATGAAAATGCTCCATCATCTTGAGCCTCTGACTCCTCAAAGGCAGGGCTAAGTGGGTTCTCTGGCAGATGGACTTGCATTAGCACATCTGGGACTCTGTTCAGCTCCCCCATATCTGCCCCTCTTCCCCCACCCCCGCCCCCATCATGATGATCTAAATAAGCAACCGGATCTATTGCTGAATGGGATGGCTTATACCTGTGCTTCTAAGACAAGTCTCCCTGGTGAATGTCCCAGGCCTGGCTCCTGGCCCCAGAGCTCTCCTTTCTTTATGATGGAGCCCAGCTCTCATTGTGGGCTCAGCCCCTCTCCAGCCTCTGAGACTGAGGTTGTCAATGGTTGGTACCAATGGAAGGAGCCCGAGGCTGCTACTTACCTTGGTGGCTTAATTTCAGATCGTCCTCGCTATGGGCCTCACTGTGACCTCCCACCTGGAGTGTTACCTCTGCTGTGTCAGCTCCCATAGCATACTGCAGCTGCTCACTTGGCTAGACTTCCCTTGTTGCCTGTAACAGCTGGACCTGCTGTCAGCTTCCCTGAGCCATCCTCATTCTCTCTCTCATCTGCTAATGTCTGCTCTGTGCAGCTCCTGGGCATGGAAATTGGAGATGAAGGAGATACAGCCCCTGGTCCCCTAAGTCCCCAGGACTAGCAGAAGAGACAGGCATTAATGAGACAGCTACAGCCCAGGGTGGCCAGCGCTCTGTTGGAGCAATGTACGAGGAACTCTGGAAAAAAATAAACAAAACAAATAAGGGAAGAAGCATTGAAGTTCTCTCAGAGGAGTCAAGGGTGGTATTCCAGTTATTTCTTGCTCCAAAACAAACCACTCTAAAACTTAGTGGCACAAAAATCCACGCACATTTACAGATTATAGAGGTCAGGAATTTGGACAGGGTGCTGTGAGGCTAGCACTTCCCTGTTCTATGATACCTTGGGCTTCAGCTGGGGTGACTCTACAGGCTGGACGTAGACCTGAAGATTGGGTGTCGGGGCTGGGCTGGCTGAAGAATGGGCTCAGCTGGCACTGTTGACCAGAGTACCTACTTGTGGCTTCTCCAGCATGGTGGTCTCAGGATAGTTGGGCTTTTTATATGGTGTCTCAGGGATTTCAGAGTGAGTGTTCTCAGTGAACAAGCTGGAAGCTTCATAGACTTTTATGACCTAGCCTCAAAAGGAATGCAGTACTACTCCCAACATGTTCTATGGGTCAAGCAGTCATAAGACGGGTTATAGAATCCACTTCTTCATGGGAGGAGAAGCAAAAAAAAATTTTTTTGCAGCTGTATTTCAAACTGCTACAGAAGGTCTTCTGGAAGAGACACTCTGAGCTAAATTTTAAAGGCAGAGTAGAAATTCGCCAGACGGACAAAGTGGGGAGGGTGTCCCAGACTGAGATATAAGCATATGCAAAGTCCCAGGGACACAAGAGTGGGTTGTATTACATGAAATAAATCAGATTTCCTAGGAGCTCAGCAAGGTATCCTGACTGTCTCTCACCAAGCGGTTATTCTCTGCTGGTCCTCCCCAGACTGCCAGGGCCCACTGTGCCCCCGAGTTCAGACACCAGCTCCCCAACTGAGAGCTCATCTCAATCAGGGATTTAAATGGCATATCTACATCCCAGTGGTCCCACCTGGCTCCCCAGGCTGTTGTGAGCACGCAGGGAGATGCCACCTGGAAGAGGCTTGAATACAGTCTAGCCACTCCCCACACACATGTTCTCATCTTCAGCTCTCGATTTAGAAGCCCTTGCAGCTCAGCCAAAGCTTTCTTGGTTTGGTTTCTTACAGCACTGAAGGCTCTGTGTCTGTTGGCTTGAATCCCAGCAATTCTTTCCATAATGGTTATTCCTTTTGATTGTAGGCATAAAAACTCAGACTAGATTAAACAAAAAGGGGAAATTACTGGTTCTTGTAACTAAAATGTTCTAGAAGTGAACTATGGAGTTTAAACAGTATCAGAATTCTATCTCTTCCTCTAAGCTTCTTAGCTGTACATTTTTCTGTATTGACCATTTTCAGGCAGCATCTCCACAAAAGTAATGACCATTGGCTTGAAAGCTCTGCTGCTGCTGCTAAGTCGCTTCAGTCATGTCTGACTCTGTGCGACCCCATAGACGGCAGCCCACCAGGCTCCCCTATCCCTGGGATTCTCCTGGCAAGAACACTGGAGTGGGTTGCCATTTCCTTCTCCAATGCATGAAAGTGAAAGTGAAGTCTCTTAGTCGTGCTCGACTCTTCGCGACCCCATGGACTGCAGCCTACTAGGCTCCTCCGTCCATGGGATTTTCCAGGCAAGAGTACTGGAGTGGGGTGCCATTGCCTTCTCCGGGCTTGAAAGCTGTCCGCTTAACAAATTCTGAGAGCCAGAAAACCCAGCCAAAAGAGGGTTCCTCTTCCCTGGGGCCCCTTCCTTCCCAAAGAGGGTTCTGATTGGCCCAGCTCCGATCACATGCCCCTTCCCAGAACCAATCACCGGGGCCAAGAACATGTAGTGTTCTGACTATGACTGAATCAAGCTAAGTAGGGGTTAAGGGTTACCCCTGCAGTAACCACATAGAATCACTTCATTTCAAAAAATAAGGTTTGTTTAACTAGAATGGAAAAGGAAAATGTGAAGGGCAGGCAAAATTTAGCTGCTATGGTCCCAGAGCCACTAAACAGTTGCCCAGTTTGTGCACTCTGCAAGGGAGGATGGAGTGCCTTCTGTATTTGCCCAGAGAACATTTCTTTTTCTAATTCACACAAAAGTGGATATGTGGGCTACTGCCAGTCTTTGCAAAGTCGACCACACACTCTCCATTTCCCAGTATTTCAATACTGCCTGGAAAATCCCTCCTCCTTCTTCATGTCCTTGTTCAAATGCCTTCTCCCCCTTGAACTGACTGTGATGAATCATGAGTTTCCCATGTGTGCTAAGCTGCTTCAGTCATGTCCGACTCTGCCACCCCATGGACTGTAACCCATCAGGCTCCTTTGTCCATGGGATTCTATAGGCAAGAATACTGGAGTGCGCTGCCATTTCCTATTCCAGAGGGTCTTCCCAACCTGAATTCCCCACAGGCTCTCAGAATTATAGCTTCTGCCTCAGTTCAGGGTCATACAGTTGAACAGTTGTGTTTCCTTATCCATATCTCCTCACCTGGCCAAAGACGGGCTCCAGGAAAACAGGGAGTGGGTGTGAGCTCCCCTCTCTGGCTGGCAGGAGGGCTGCAAAGGTGCGATCTGTTCAGTGGATGGGAAGAGACCAGAACAATCCTTGCTGCCTAGCCTCTCTCTTACCTGTGGCTGCAGCAGCCAATTACAGGGGAATGCGAGTCTGGCACTTTGGTTATAAAATGACTGTTGGCCTGATCCGTGCATCTTCTATCTCCCCTCTCCTAGCCCCTGCAAACCTTGCCCAAAGGAAGGGGCCTTGAATGGTGCATCCACAGGGCCACCACCCAAGGCAGGGGCTCCGGAAATCTAGCACCTTTCTCCAGGAGGCCTCTGAGGAAGAGAAGGTGGCTGGGCTCCATCCGGGCCTCACTGAGGACTGCCAGGCCACTGCTCCAGGGCTCAGCTCTAGCTCCTGATTAAAACCAGATCCAGGGGCTTGGAACCTTTGGTGAAACTAGATACCTATCGACGGAGGCAAAGGAAATATACTGTGGGAGGGAGGGAATCTGGCCAGCAGCCCGGCAGCCCTGGGCTGGGCAGCAGGTTGAGCTTTCCTTCTGAAAGGTCCCCAGGAGCCCTTGCTATGTGAGGTGATGACAGCTCTAAGAAACTGGAGACTAGAGGAACACACCCACTGCTCTGTCACTGGCTTCCCACTTCTCTTTGTCTGCTTTTTTTTCTTTAGATAGAAGGCCTGGGTTCAAACCCACTACCAACTTTTATCCATTTGGGGTAAAGTTATTTAACCTCTCTGAGCCTCAGTTTTATCATCTGTAAAATGGGGATAAAAATTGTACCAACTTGATTAGTTTATTGTCAGATTAAAAGTGATACTGCCTGAAAAGTGCTTAGCACAGAACTTGGGATAGCGTGTGTCCTGTCAATCGCTTCAGTTGTGTCTGACTCTTTGTGACCCTATGGACTATAGCCCACCAGGCTCCTCTGTCCATGGGATTCTCCAGGCAAGAATACTGGAGTAGGTTGCCATTCCCTTCTTCATGGGATCTTCCAGACTCAGGATTGAACCCAAGTCTCAAGTCTCCTGCATTGGCAGGAGGGTTCTTTACCGCTAGGACCACCTGGGATGCCTTGGGACAGAGTAAACCCTTATTAAATGTCAGTTATTGTTATACTGTCTTATTTTTCCCCCCTATGAGAAGCCATTTGGTATCATTAAATTATAAACACTATTTTGTAGTCCCTTGAAGAGCTCTCATTTTCCTAGGCCCTGGGCTTGGGGCACATTCCTCCCCCACAGCAGGACACCTGGCTTCTGACTTTACCTTCTTACCCCAGCACATGGTGGAGGCAACAGGCTGAGAGGGCTGAAGCCAGGCTAGGAACCTGGATGAGCTTCCAGGGGGTTCCTTGGGTGGGAGATGGGGCTGGGGGTTGGGCCTGGTGCTCAGGTGTGGGGGCTTACCCTGTGCTCTCGGCCTATGACTTCTGTGGAGGAACTGCCTGTGCCCCTCAGGTTGGAGTGGAGCTGGTGCCCCAAGGTGGCCCAGAGACCCCTCAGCCTGAGGGCGAGACAGGAGCTGGGATGGAGAGCAACCCCAGCTCCGAGGGAGCCTCTCCGGAGCCCTGCACCGCCCCCGCTGGCGCCGTGAAGCTGCACAGGAAGCTGGAGCTGAACCCCAAGGAGTCCCAGGACATCAAAGCTCTTCAGAAAACCCCCGAACAATCTGCCAAGCTCGTAAAGCAGAAAAGGTCACCCTGGAATCTACTCAGGCTGCTGTGGGGCTCACCCTAGGGGTTCTCTTTGGGAAGGTGTTCAGCTAAATTACAATCTACCGTTTTGAGGCTTTGAGGCTCAGTTTCAAGGACATGTATAAGCTGTGGCCCCTGCTGCAGAGGGGGGTAGAGGAAACTGACAAGAATGAGAATCTGCAGGAGATACGCAAGGCAGAAAGCCCCATGCAGGCCTGTAAGAGAAAGCAGACGAGTATGGAGCGTTGAGTGAGAGGCAACCTGGACAGCAACAGGAAGAACAGAGGCTTCCTGCAGTGCCTGAAGCCCACCCTGCAGCAGCCTAGTGGCCCAGCATTTTGGGCTTGAGAAGGATGTGGTTCTGCAACCATTGCCAGAAGGGCTAATAATCAAGCAATGACTGTTCATTCCCAAGGAGAGGACTTTGAGGTTGCTGCAAAATCCTTGAGGTCTCTTTTCTCAGGGGGACCAATACCTTTTCCTGTGGTGCAGGGCCCCATTTTGGTACCCCAGGATATGGGGGCCCTCACTTCACTAGTCTGTACTCCTTAGTCCCATTCCCTGAAGGTGAGGCCTTTCCCCCAGGAGTCTGTCACTGCTCTGGGCTCTCCCGTGCATTCAAACCGCAGGACCTGCCCTTCCTAGGAATGGGGGGCAAAGGAACAGGAGAGCTAGGGAGAGAATCCTGTGGGTTTGTACTGGGGGGTGGGGGATTAAGTTCTTCATTCACTAAGAGAGGAACTGGGAACACAAAGGGTTTGGGGGAAGGGAGTTTGGGGAACTTGTTGAAGGGAAGGTGAAGTTCACTGATGCTCTTGATTTTAATCCCCACATCAGTCATCACTATGTTCTTCCATGAAGAAGTCTGGGACCTAAAAAAATGAACACAATCTCTGGTGATTACTGCAAGGGAAACATTTCATGTCACCAGTGGTAGAAAAAGCATTGATTCTGGGGTCAGACAGCCCAGGATTGTAATCCCAGCTCTGCCATTTACAAACTGGGTAACTCACTCCAAGGACTTAACCTTTCTAAACCTCAGTGCTCCTACCTATAAAATGGGACACTGATATTACCTGACTTGCCTACGTCCCAAGATTGCTGTGCATGTCACAAAGGATACATGTGTGAACAGTACTGGACACTATACACAGCCATACACCTTGGTCATTGTTATCTCTGCTTCCACTATTGTGGCTTGTTGCTGTCTTCTTTTCTCTTCTTTGGTCCTTCTCTTCCTTTCCCCAAAGTCTTGAGTCAAAAAACTTCATGGGGTCATAGTGTTAGGAGCCAGGAGAACTTTGTGATCATGGGTTCAGTTTTTCTATTAGCAATCACTTGGGGAAACACAAAGAAATTCAGATTCCTAGGCTCTATCCCAAACCTCGACAAGAATCAGGATTTCTTACTTTTTAAATGAAAATTTGTTTTAAATTACAAAAGTAATACATACTCTTTCTAAATGAATTCCAGCAATACAGAAATAATGAGAGTTAAAAACAGCCAATTCTCAGAGGGAACTGCTATTTAGCAGTTTGGTGTGTGTCCTCGAGGGTTTTGTATTTGTCTTGAAAAGAGCTGACCATGTAGCTTTTATTTTTCCCATTAAACAAGATCGTCACTCATTTTTAAAAACGATATAGCTTGGACATCTTTTCACATCAGTACACATGCATACGCCTCATTCTCCTTGACAGCTGCAGAGAATTCCATGCTGTGGTTTATTGTGGTTAGTTTAACCATTTCTCTGTTGGTGGACATTTTGGATTCCCTCTGGTGATTCATATGCAGCCAGTCCAGCCTCTGTTCACATTTGGCAACCTCTGCTCTGCACAGATGGGGAGTGAGAGCCTCAGGGAAGGGATGTCAAGAACAAGAGCAACTTACAAAGCAAATTAGTGGCAAAGCCAGTCTTACAATTATGATCCTCTCATGTGCTCTTTGCATTCAACTATATCATTACAGTTATTATTTTTTTTAATGACCTAGGGAACTTAATATTTTCTGAACCTATTCCTGATAGGAAGAGAAAAAAGAAAAAACAAACTCAGTGTTAATTTTGTTGTGTGTATTTCTGAAAATTGGGTTTACCCCCAAACTTTGAGTCTCAGAGTTTTCACATTTCATTATGTTCTTTGTAAAAGTCCATGATTCAATGATTTTTTCTTGCACATTGTTTGCAAAGCCAATTTTTTTTAATGCTACAATCCCCAAATCTCACTTCCCCTGAGTATGCCTATTCTTGGAGACCCTGATAAAATTCCACTTTAGGGACCCCGAGGCCCTCCCCTTCACTCACCATAATTGATGAGTTTTCCTCTTCTGGAAACAAATGGAATTATACAATTGTGACTGTCATCTATTTTCTTATTAAGTAAATTTCTCTAAGTCCTGTAGGTAACTTTCCCAGAAAGATAAATTACCCAGTTGTAACAAATATGATGCATAATATTTGCAGAACCCTTGTGGGAATTTGCCCTTTGCCCAGAAATTGTGCTTAATTTTCCTACAAAAGGATGGAACATTAATCCCGCCTCCCATGGAGTAAAGAGAGGTTTGATTGGAAGCGACCACTGTGCATCAAGTCACATGCTTGTGAAAGCAGATGCCCTCAGAGCTTGGTGCTGAATTGCATACAGATGTTTCCCAATCTACTGCCTCTACTACAAAGGGGTTGGTCAGAAACTACTCACATTTCTGAGTAAAAAGGAAGAGATGTCATTCTCAGAAAACTGACCACAGACAGCGTTGGTAACATCTGAATGTTGTTTAGCACTGTCTTGGGCAAAAGATAAAGGAACACAGGACTACAGAGCAACTCTTCTGTCTAGTACTTGCCTCTTGGGTCCTAGAACTCTGGTTTCCAAATTAGACTCCTCCCCTGGCTCCGAAACTGTGGCTTCTATTGATAAATCCCATTGCCTTCCAGAAGGACTGGACTTCTTGAAGAAATGGGTGATTCCAGGTCTGGAGCAGGAAACACACAGAATGAGCCTGGAACACCATGTCATAACAAACAGCAAGGAATTTACCAAAGATGACCGGGGCCCTCCTGAAGGACTCAAGAGTCAATTTGAAAAGGCTCTCACTGGCCAAAGCTGGGCCACTTTCAGCATCTATAAGGATAGCAACTGTGATGAGTTAAAACACGTCAACTATGTTTAGCTCTACAAATTCACAGTGACTTTCCAAAAGAAAGCAAAAACAGGGGCTTCCCTGGTGGTCCAGGCGGCACTTTGAATGCTTTGAATGCAGGGGGCACTGGTATGATCCCTGGTTAGGAACTGAGATTCCACATGTTGCATGGTGTGGCAAAAAAAACAAAAACAAAAACAAAACCCAAACCAACCAAACAACAGACAAACAAACAAACAACTCATCAAAAATACATTGCTCTCTTTTAAAAGATGTCAAGAGGACCAATACATTACTTTGAAAACTAGTAAATACAGGGAAAGAATCAAACATTGATTCTGCCTTTCCTATATAAAGGCTTCCCTGGTGGCTCAGACGGTAAAGAAGCCGCCTGCGATGTGGCAGACCTTCAATCCCTGAGTTGGGAAGATTCCCCCGGAGGAGGGAATGGCTACCCGCTCCAGTATTCTGGCCTGGAGAATTCCATTGACAGAGGAGTTTGGCTTGCTACAGTACATGGGTTCACAAAGAGTCAGACTTGACTGACTGACTTTCACTTTCACTTTCTATATAAACTATGCCTCATGATAATCACATAGTAGATGAGAGGAATTATCTTCTAATCGAAATATTCTAGCTCAAAAGTGGAGAAACAATGATAGAAGTAGAATAGCCCCAGGTTTCAACCTCTAGTGAAACCATGACTCTAGGCAATGGTCACTAGTGGCTGCTAATTTCACAGAGAGGGAAACAGACATCACGAGTCCACTGAGGGGCGTACAGCAGGCCCACGACCTCTGCAGTATTCTGGCCAAGAAAATCAAACCTGAATCTAAATGAGCTTGTGGCTCTAACTACCACTTCTCAAGAAATACAGGAGAAACAAAACAGGTTAGACACCATGGAAATGTAATCATCAGAATTTAGACTATAGGAAAATTTCAAGACAAACAACCTGTTTCTCCCACAAATACACTGTAAAAAAAAAGATGAGGTAGAGGGGAACTTACAGATTCAAAGAGACTTAAGAGAGGTAGCAGTCAGTCACAAAGTATGGCTATTTCAATCCTGATTTGAACAAATAGGAAGACAAAAATTATGAGACTGGAAACTCTGAACACTGATAAGATATTTGATGATATTAGGAATTATTTTTAATTTCCAAAATGTGAGAATGATATTATAGTTCCTTCTAAGGTAATTATTAACATCTAGAGACAATATACTGAAATACTTGTAAGTAGAATCTTAAAATGTCTTGAATCTGCTTCAAAATAATCCAGGAGAGGAGAGGATAGATGAAACAAGACGGGACATAATGGCTGTTGAAGCTGGGTGGCGGGTATACAGGGAATCATTATACAATTCTATTTTTGTGTATGCTAGAGATTTTCTATAATAAAGAGTTAAAAAAAATACACCTCTCAATCCAGAGAAAGAAGTCCTCCTGATCTTGACAAACACCTACAATGATAACCCTGGGCAAATCATTTCTCTTCTCTGAGTTTCATCTCTTCACGGTTGAGAGCACTTACAAGCAAAGCGGCCCTGATGAGTTGGGATAAGCACAACTGTCCAATCAATTTAAGGGTTTTCAGTCAGAGAAGACTTCAAATCTACTCTGACCCACATTTATCTGACCATCGGGGACTTTGCAAAGATTAATTTTTCACCCAGTGACATACTGCTTTTCTTTTATCTTAGAGGAGATAGTTTGCTGGACATTGGGGACGGCAGATATAGATATAAGAGTCATTTCTGAGAAGATCCAAGGACTTTCCAGACACAAATGAGCTTTAAAGTAAAGGAGGGAAGAGCCCTGGAGTGTATTCCCCGAGAACAGATGGCTCTGAAAGCAGTGGGTGGGGTTAGACTGGTGGTGCGACAGGTTGCATTGGCAGGCTGGTTGCCCTACATTTTCTTGATAACATCCGCTGTTCATTTGGAAATGTTGGCTGCCATGATGAGGAGAAGATGATGAAGTAAAAGGGAATTTGAGGGACTTCCTGGTGGTCCACTGGCTGACTCCAGTGTTCCCAATGCAGAGGGCCTGGGCTCAATCCCTGGTCAGGGAACCAGATCCCATATACCACAGCTAAGAGTTCACATGCCCCAAGAAAGATCGAAGATCCCACCTATTGCAACTAAGACCAGTGCAGCCAAATAAATAAATTAAATTAAAAAAAATTTTTAATAAAAAGGGAATTAAGAAAGATGTTACAATATGCAAAGAATCTTACTTGCCACAGAATATTTTGACATTATTTTTTCCTTTAAGCAAGATGGCACATTGTCTAGTTCCATAGCACTGATAGTCATCATCAAGACAAGACTTCCTAGAAATCTGTGATCCAGACAGGCCCCTGTCTTTTCCACCACCTCAGTGTATCAGTTTGAAATGCTTTTACTTGCAAGTATGGAAACCACTGAATTAACAGGCTTAAACAAAGAAGGGCTTTTTTCTTTTTTTTAGATCACATAGCAATACATCCAAAGAGAGGTAGGGGTTGTACTATCTCAATGAGTCTGAGCTGACATCTCCTTTCCTCATGGTTATAAGATGGTTGCACCAGCTCCAGGCATCACAATCACATACCATATTGAGAGGCAGTAAGATGTTACCTTCTCAGGCTCTCCTCTCTTATCAGGAAGGAAAAGTCTTGCCCGGAAGACTTCTGGAAGACTTACCTTTATGTTTTATTAGCCAGAATTGGGTCACATGCTCAATGCTAGTTACAATGCAGGCTGGGAAAAAAAGCATTGACTTTCCCAGCCTCTACTGTGGGAGGTGGATGGAAGGGGTGCTGGGACAAGCAATCAGTAAGTTTGCTTCTTCCAAGTTTTCCTGCTCCTGAGCAGGGCTTCCTGCACTATTCTCACTTTTATTTTAAATGAGTCTTGCAATCTCTATCCCCCTGCCTCTGAGATATAATATGCTATGTGTATTATATATACTACCTACCTGAGGGATTTCTCTTACTGTTGGATGGTGTTTGAGTTGAGTACTGCTGTTTGTGCCCATATGTCTGCTTTTCCTTGCAGACATCCATTCAGGAAGGTTTGGATCTTATAGAAAATGTTGGCCCTTCATCAGTCAGATAATCAGCACATGTTTACAGAGTTATCCCCATTTGCCAAGCCCTGTGGTGGGGCAGTAGGGGGTGGTGGGGGAGGAGGCAGAGATGGTTAAGCAGCCATTCCTGGCCTCCGGGACCACACAGGCTGATTGGCAGAAAATGTCAGAAACCTAGGAGATGTGGAACGACAACACAGGACCACAGTAGAAGACCTTCAAGCACAAGGCAGGCTGTAATTGTGAGCCTGATGTGGGCGCAAGAGACATCAAGGGAAGATGTCCTAGAGGAGGTGAATGCGGGCCTTGAAAACATAAAAGATCTGAGAGACTCAGAGGAGTGGGAATCAGGGTCTGGACCCATGTGGCTACAGGGCAGGATTGTGCAGAAATCTCAAAAGCTCTTTTGTTGTTCAGTCGCTAGGTCGTGTCTGACATTGCGACCCCATGGACTGTAGCCCGCCAGGCTTCTCTGTCCATGGGGTTTTTCAGGCAAGAATACTGGAGAGGGTTGCCATTTCCTTTTCCAGGAGATCGTCCCCACCCAGGGATGGAACCTGTGTCTCCCATGTCTCCTGTATTAGCAGGCAGATTCTCTACCAGAAGCCACTAGGGAAGATAAATATAAAGCTTTTAGTACTTTACAAACCTTAATTCCACTAATCTCCATACCAGCCAGGCCAAATGGATTTTATTGTCCTCATTTTACATAGCAAGGGACTAAACAATTTGTCCAAGGTTTGCTAGCCAGCTGAGATGGCTGGATGGCATCACCAACTCGATGGACGTGAGTCTGGGTGAACTCCGGGAGTTGGTGATGGACAGGGAGGCCTGGCGTGCTGCGATTCATGGGGTCGCAAAGAGTCGGACACAACTGAGCGACTGAACTGAACTGAACTGAACTGAACTGAACTGAACTGAACTGACGGAGGATAGCTTAATCAGTTCCTTCCTACCCAGTCCTTTCCCCGCTATTCCTTCTTCTCTAAAAGGTTCTGCCCACTAGCCCAGGAGAGGTCACATGTCTTAGACCTGGCCAATCACTGTACTGTGTTTTCCCTCAATTGTGATTGGTCCAGGGGTGGTCATATGACCTGAATCAGTTCTATAAAGAAGGCAAAATCGAGTCAGAGATGGAGGGGTGAGGGCTTAAGGCCCAGCTCCGGGAGCTTTTGCTTGAATCCTGAGAGTTTTCCCAGCATTCTTCACAACCAGGTCAGCACTTCCTTAAAAAAAAAAAAAAAGCAATAGCTTTATTAAGATAATTCATATATAATTCATCCATTTAAAATGCGCAATTCAGTGGGTTTTTGTGTGTTTGTAGAGTTGTGCAACTACTACCACATCAATTTTAGAACATTTTCATTATCACCAGCCCCCACACCCCTAAGAAACTTTTTACTCCCATTTCCTCCCATTATGTCCAGCCTTAGGCAACCACCAGTCCACCCTGTGTCTGTATGGATTCATCTGTTCTGGACATTTTATAGAAGTGGAACCATACACTATGAGGTCCTTTGTTACTGGCTTCTTGCACTTAGCATAACGTTTTCAAGGTTCAGCTGTGTTGTTGCAGAGTATGTTCCTTTATGCTGGGGCTGGTTGGGGTTGGGTTTCTTGTACTTGCAAACCAAAGGTGTGGCCAGGAGTTGAAGCCAGGTGTGACAGACACCAAAACCCTCATTCTTTGTTTCACCTGTTGAGACCAAGACATGGAGGGCGCCAGAGAGTTTGACCTTTCTGTCTCAGACCGTGGGTTTGCTGAGCAGAGGAGTGACATGTTTAGAATAGCATCATAGTGAGGTTAATCTGATGACAGTGGTATTTTGTGTAGGTGTTCATCCTACATGTATGTGTAAATTATATATCATATGTACCGTGTCTGTGAGTTGCTCAGTCATGTCCGACTCTTTGCAACCCCATGGACTGTAGCGCACCAGGCTCCTCTGTCCGTGGAATTCTCCAGGGAAGAATACTGGAGTTGGTTGCCATGCCCTCCTCCAGGGGATCTTCACAACCCAGGGATGGCAGCTGAGTCTCCCACGTTGCAGGCAGATTCTTTACCATCTGAGCCACCGATGTGTGTACACATAAATATTTAAAGGTTGAAAATTATAGCAGCAATTCCCATATTGGGTCCCATGCTAATGTCCTGTGAGGAGTGTTCCAAGAGGGGTGAGAAACTCTGTGCCTTTTTCTCTGGAAAATGAACAAGAAAAGGATTCAAGAGAAACAGGCTACAGCCTCTGTTCTGAGTCTAAGTAAAGTGGTGCTTCAGACAGTCCTGCTTCTCCCCTTCCTTAGAGGTGCCGCTCCAGCCCCCTTCCTCCAAGAAACCATTAGGCAACTCCTCCTACATGTAAGTAGTAGGATCTTTGAGAAAGAGCCAAAGTTTTCATCAGCAAAGTAGGGTTCTGGACTGCGGCGGTGTGATAAGTCAGGTAAAGGTGTCCTCGTTTACATACAGGTGGTGGCACCTGGGCCTTAGGTGTCTGCCCATCAGGGTATGAGCTCTTTGAAACTGAAAGTATTGTCGCTCAGTCGTGTCCGACTCTTTGCAATCCCATGGACTGTAACCCATCAGACTCCTCTTTCCATGGAATTCTCCAGGCAAGAATACTGGAGTGGGTTGTCATTTCCTTCTCCAGGGGATCTTCCCCACCCATCAAACCCAGGGTCTCCTGCATTGCAGGCAGATTCTTTCCCATCTGAGCCACCCAGGGTGAGCTCTTTAGGGTCACCTTAAACCAGTCATCTAAACTGGGCCTCACCCATGCCCACACAGCCAACTCCCCAGCCGACTCTGGCCTGGCTTTGCCAAGAACCCCTGTGCCTAGGATGGCAGGGAGAGATGCCTGAGAAGCTAGGCAAGCAATGCAAATGAGGGCAGGGGCAATGGTGGGGCCCATGGGAAGGCAGAGAGTGTAAGTTCCACTTAAGGGGGAAAGTTGCTAAGCCAACTGTTGCCCTGTAAGAGATGCCAGATTTTCCCCATTTTTCTGAGGGAATAGAAATGCAGATTTTCATATGAATTCTTCTGATTTTTCGAATGTTCAAGTTGGTAACTGTGGATTATTGTCCTTTTGCATGTTGGGATCCATTCTCCCCTTGTCTATGTCCTAGGAGGGTAACTCTTGTGGGCAGTACCCTCCTCCCCACACCTGCCCACTCTTTTGCCCTCTAGATTCCAGATGGGTTTGGCCAGTGGACAGAATAAGTAGATCAGAGATTGAAAGTTGGGTGGTCAGTATATTTAACCCCCTTGTTCCAAACCAGAGACTCTCCCCGACCCTCTGAACCCCCCTCTACCCACATACTGGGGCTTTGGCAGTGACCACATTCTTCTGTGTATTGCACAACTCTTGTACGTAGTGGTCTCTCTTCCAGGCTCCTGTGGTCTGATGACTCCTCTGTCCGTCTCTCTAGGGGAGTATACCAGCTCCCTACTGCTGGTCTCTTGAGTACCTCACCATCCTTTGTTGGTTCTCTTCACCCCGTCCATGTAAAGGCCTGTGTAAATAGCCCCTTCATTCTGAGCTCTCCTCAATTAACCCTTTCGAATGTTCCCTCACTTTGCTGCTGGGAACCACCAATATATCAACTAATTCAATTAAAACACCAGCATAGGGAGGTCTAAGCACACCTGGATCTTCAGTGTGAATCCTTTCAGAGGGAGCCCAGCTCGCCACCCTTGCCGTATGCTCCAAGCTCTGCACCAGGGCAGCAGGTGGAAGCCGAAAGCCCCTACGCAGACCAGTGCAGAGCTCGGGTCAGCAGGATCACCAAGACCTTTGTGGAAACTGAAGAGGCAGTCCAAAGAAGGAGAAAGCCTTGAGGTGTGTACAGCCAGTTTAATGACTGATGAACCCATACAGATGCCAGACTATGGAGCGCCAGGGACACGGAGGCACAAAGCCTTGGGGAAAACACTACAGCATTACTGGGGGGACATCGGGATCACCTAACGTTAATACCGGGGAAGAGGAGGTCCGCTGGCGGCTCAGAACTATGACATTCTTGGAGGAACATGCATCCCACCCCCAAAGCTGGAGCAAGCTGGCCGCCTTCATTCCCGAACATAAATCCTCGTGCAGACCACGTCATCGGCGCCGAACGTCTGCAGGGAAGGAAAACCAATCAGTGCAGATGTCTGTGCAAAAATATTTAAAGCATATCGCTAATAAGGGCACTTACTGCCCTGTTAAAAACTCTTTGTAACAGACATTCAATTTCCTGTGCTGTGTGTTCATGCTCAGCGCTAAGAATTTTTTTTTTCCCTCCCTTGAGCTCTGCGCTGGCAGAGAGGCAACTAGGGTATAGAATTATATTGTGTGCAGTTTTCCTTTGCTTCTGGAACCTGGGAGTGCTGACATAAAAAATGCAAGTTTCCTGGCTTTGGTTTTCTAAATTAAACTGAAGTGGGGGTGGTGGTATGTCATACTGGACATTTCTGAAGTGGTTCTGTCTCTTTTCAAGTGATTTCAAGACAGCAGTGGGTCCGGGGCCACTGAGCCCTGGGATCCAGTAATCAACAGTCAAGCGGGATATCCTTGGAAAGGGTGTAGAAGTGCCTTCTAGGAAGCGGCTGTCCATCCTGAGAGACACCTGAGATGTTGTGTCAGTAATACTCAAGGAACCCCTGAGCTAGAAACGTGGTCTTGGCTGCAAGAGAATGGCATAGGCCGCCAAACCTAGGCCTGCAATTCACAGCCAGGTGAGCTGGGGCACCGCTCTTGTCTCTTGGACAATTCAGAGATGGAGCGGCAGGGAGCTGAGGGCAGGAGTGCAATTGAACAAGATGATCCCAAGTTCTTTCAGCTACAGTTTTATGACTCTTTTAGTTTGTTTGCTGTGGAGAGGGCACAAATCATTCCACAAATGGAGGAGGAAGGACCATTTTCTTCTGGCCTCTGAAAAGATATCCCTGTAAGTAAGCTGTCTCCACTCTTCCCCAAACTGGCAATTACTCACAAGGCCTGCTCTCCTGGGTCTCTCACAGATAACTGGGACAGAAAAAAGCAATATATTAAAAAGAAAAAATTTAAGACAAACAAACAGGATGTCCCCAGTCTGTCGACTGACATAGATATGTTTGTTTGTAGACATACATTTTTCTGTGGGAGAGCCCCTATCTTTCAAATTGTCAAAAGGGCCTTAGGTTAAAAACCCTGAACTAAGAGCGTGAATGGGCTTCCCTGGTGGCTCAGTGGTAAAAAAAAAAAAATCCTGCTGCAATGCAGGATCCACTGGAGACATGGGTTCCATCCTTGGGTTGGGAGGATCCCCTGGGCATGGCAACCCACTCCAGTATTCTTGCCTGGGGAATCCCATCGACAGAGGAGCCTGGCAGGCTACACAGTCCACGGGTTCACAAAGGGTTGGACATGACTGAAGCAACTTAGCACACATGCACGCAATAGCTTGAACATACTTGTATCCTCCCCTGGGTCACTCAATTGGTCATGAGCTGCTCTCAGAAAACATGAGCTGGGACATTATTCTAATGTGTGTTTCAGGGAAATACTAGTCATTAGTGATTATGAAGGAATCAAATGCTCACTCATCACCAGCCTAAATAGGGAACTACTGATCATACCGGCGGCACAGCCGTGCCTGCTCTGGACACCTTCTCGGTCTTCCTCCCTCTCCTCATTAGTGAGGAGTTAGCAGACGATGCTGGGTGCTGGGGGAGGGGGAGGCAGGGCTTCCTATAGAAATTCACCTCTCAAGTGTCCAGACCTGTCAGAACCATGTCAGTTTTCCAAAACTCTTCCAGCTCTATGGCCATGGAGTGTCCCATGGCAGGCCAAAGTTTGGGGACTGGACTGTGCTAGAATGATCGTCACCTCACCCAGGCCATCAAATGGCTTCACGAAACAAGAAGAAATGGGTACATTTCCAACCACGTTCAAAATGTCCTTCTCAGCCTGCAAACTATTATGAGAGGTTCCTGAAAGAAACTCTCTCTACACTGTTCCAGAGTGGTTTAAGGGGCTTTACTCAGTTTTCAAAAGAAGGCAAGTTACAGCCCGGGGTTGCTGGGAGAGCTTATTTCAAGTTAACCAGAATAAATTGCCTCTTGTTTATAGAGACGGCATCTCCCTACATTTGGATTTATTAATGATAATAACCCTTGGAATAAAAGCCCATATTTTAGATCCAAATGCCAAGAATTAATGTTCCCTTTGAGGCTCGTATGTATGTATGTATATGTCTGCTGAGCAAGGGAGAGACGCACGGGTGGGGATGCAGTGGGGAGTTGGAAGTGAGGGAAATCTCCTAACAATCAAGCCAGTGTGCGGGCTGCTCAGATACTAGAGATTAATAAAATCACGCTTTCTCACCAAGCACACCGAGCCTCCTTAACCCTCAGCTACCCTCAAGAACTCTAAACATCATCTCCCTCTTTGCTATCCCTGGTCCCAATGAATATGTCCCTTTTTCTCTTAGATTTCCATCTCTCGGCCTCAAATTGCTCCCCCAACCCCATCAATGTATTCCTGCCCTGGAAACAACATTAACCAGGTTGCAAATGAAGCCAGTCCTTTCTGTGTGAAAGGAGGAAGTCTGGGAAATCATCTCAGGGAAGGACAAGAAGGCAAGAGTGAGATCAAGCAGCCTCCACTGAAGTAACAGAAACAGCTCAATTGAGGGTCTTCCTACAGAATAAACATGTAATTTCAGGGCTGAGAGGGACCTGGGTGGGGGGGAACGAGGCTTTAGTCCAAACCCTCATTTTACAGCTCGGGGAGGGAAGGGCCAGGCCCGGTTCACAGTGAGTCCTGACCTAGCATTCCTTGCCACCTCCTTTCCCGACATTTCAGGGTGACGCTCATTAAGACGGGGCAAGCAGGCAGTCTTAGAGGGGAGATGTTAACAACGGGCCTGATGGAGAACAAAGGATATCATTTGCTGGTTACCCACAACAGCTTTCCCCTTTTCTAGTGTGGGGCGGGGTGGGGTGGGGTGGGGTGGGGCGGGGGTGGGGTGGGGCGGGGGTGGTTGGGGGGAGTGAAGAGGCGGGCGGGAAAGGCTGTTGTCAGGAAAGCTTGGTCTGTTCTGAAACACCAAGGGAGCATAACAGGGAGTTGTCCTTCACTCCTGCCCCCCCACTTCCTTTGCTCCCCTAAATGGAAAGGAGGTGTGTGATTTAACTACAGAGGTTTCTAACTTGGCCTCGGCAGGTGTATTTTGCATGGTCGGGGATGTTTAAAATACTTCAATCTGATTCCCTGATTACCCTCTCCAGTTAACCCTCAGACTGTCTTAAATTAGCATTTCTTGCCTGTCTCCCGGAAAGCCATCGGAGTCTGTAAGTCCAGGGGCAGGGGTGGGGGTGGGGGGGCGGTGGGGGGTGCGGTAAAAAGACTTCCAGTGCAGGCATACTGAAATTTCTGAAATCTTTCCTAGGCAGCAAAGTGGAGAATGAAGTGAGGAAAACCCCTTCTGCAGAGTGAACTCTGGGACCTCGCAGAGCCCACGCACGCTGAGCTCAACTGGAGGGGGAGGTTGGTT
Source organism: Capricornis sumatraensis (assembly GCF_032405125.1). Taxonomy (NCBI): domain Eukaryota; kingdom Metazoa; phylum Chordata; class Mammalia; order Artiodactyla; family Bovidae; genus Capricornis; species Capricornis sumatraensis. The sequence goes on along the minus strand of NC_091087.1, from coordinate 38,134,723 downwards.
TAAGTAAGTCAGCAAGTCACCGCCGGGATGTGTGGGTTTGGATAGTGGCCGGCAGCGCAGCATGTCTCTAGCCCCTGCTCTGCCCCCTGAGCCACCCCGCTCTCCTGCCAGCCATCTAACAGTGATTTCCTTTGGCCTAAACTGTCATCTCGAGCTTTTCTGCTTACATTTTAAGCCAGAGCATAGAGGGTCTCTCCCTGAATGGGCGAGTGAGGACAACGTCGGTGGGGCCGGGCTGCGAGCAGCGGCTGGAAACCTGCGAGCTCCTTTCAGGGTTGGGGGTGAGGGGGTCTCACTCACCAGGATGAGTTCGTCGTTGGCCAGCTCGCGGGTCCAGTAGGTTTTGGGGCCGTCCCCCTCCAAGAGAGTTTGTGTGCAGTGTATCTTGTTCTCATTCTCCCAAGTGGGTAAGCTCTGGCGGGCAGGAAAACCATTAGTGACATTAATTACAGTCTTGGCAGCGGGGAGCAGAGACAACAATGAGCACGGGAGAATAATCGCTGTGCAGAGAAGCAACACATGGTCCCTGTCAGCAACGCACAGAACCTTCTCTACTGTGCCTTATCAAGCCCAAATTCAGAGGGCTGACCACAGATTTTATGGGAGTATAAATATACCTTATATTACACACACACACACACACACAGAGACACACACACACACACAGAAGAGCAAAGCCCCAGGCATGCCTTACATCTTCAGGAATAAAATTGAGAGCATACAATGATTCATTTATGTCAAAATGGACTCCCCCTTCGAGCAATTTGGCTGTTGAGGGCAAAAAGCTTCACAACAGAAATACAAAATTTTAGAACAGTTAAGACACCATATTTGTGACCACATCTAGTCACAAATCAGGAGCTTTTCCTTGCATGGATTTGGGGATAATGCCTCTCTTTCTGTTTGTACTCAGCAGACGCAGTACACACCCTGCTCTGATAATCCTGAGTTTCTCTGACTCTGAGAATAAAAACACTGCCACTTCCCAGGTTACATCTCTCTAGAAACAAGTTTTTTTTTTTAAGATCTGAAGGGTCTTCATGCTGTCGGAGGTAGAAGGCAAAGAAGGGATTCGCTGTAGTTTTCCCCAGCGTCTGCATGAAGCAAAATGGTATACAGTTGGGCTAGGCATCTGTCCTGAATGTGCACATACTGTCTTTTTAACTAACACGTGGGACACGTTCACTAGGCAGGGTGGGGATGGATAAAGCCCCACTCCCCAGGCTGTCCTGTGAACCTTTGATTTCTGATCAGAATTACTGTCTCCAGCAGTACTCACTGTTAGATGTACCCAAACTGATTCTGCCTATTGCCAGGCCTTTTACCTTAGACTCCCAGACCTTCCCTCTACGTTGAAGAGAGGTCCTGCTCTTTTGTTTTTGCAAACAGAGCAGTGGCTGAGGGCTTGGATCTTGCCAGCTCCAAGCCCAAATATCATTTTCAGGCTGTGTCAACTCTAGGGGTCAAATATTGCTTCATGGGCCAGGGTGCTTCTGGGGGGCTGTGTCTCTATGTCCTCCCAAACCCGGTGCCCAGAGAGTCTCACTCTAGATCAGACAGGCATGGCTCCAGAAAGGTGAAAAACAATTTCTCACTCTCTGGAATGCTATGAGTTTTTCTTTTTTCAAACCTTGGGGGAGAGGAGGGAGACATTTTGTCACTTTTTAAATAAGTGGTAGTCCATCTGCCCTCAAAATACATGAGTAGCCAACCCTCCATTCTATTCCACAGACCAACCAAATGCGACTTTGCCCATCTGAAAAAGGAATTTATAACCCCTTGCTTCAGTCCACCGATTCATCCCTGGGACCGATAAACGGAGAGAAACAGAATTCTTGCCCCTGGGGACTAAAAGAGGGCACTCAGTCCATTCTCCGGGCAGAATCTGCCTTGCTTTTGGAAAGGTTTCGTCTTTTCCTTTAAGGAACCTAACTGAGGGCGGGCAGGAGAGGTACCGGGGCCATCAAGAGTGTTGAAACTGGATCCAGAGCATTCCCAAGGGCCCAGGACCTGGGAGGGCGGGACGCAAGAGCTGCGGCTCCACCTGCGACAGGAAACGTGGCAGCCGAACGGCCGGGCAACGCGGCCCAGCCACCTCCTCCTCCTCCCCAGCCGCCTGCGCTCGCGCGAGGATCGCTGCAAAATGCCGCAGAAACGCCTGCAGAGAACGCGGTGTAACCCAAAGCCCGCGCTTTAAGCGCGGCGGTTAGCACCCTGGGAGGCAATTTAGGGAGGAGGTTGGGAGGGGCTGGGGTGGGACTTTCTCCTGAGCCCAGGGCAACGAGTTGCACAGATCCTCTGGGCAAACAGCCGATGCACACGCCCTGCAAGGAAGGCGCGGCACAGGCTGCAAAAGGAGACGGGGGTCTCATCTGGCTGCAACGGGTCCTGGGTAGGGAGCAGGGATCCGGGAAGGCTGCCCAGACTCCGAGACCTCACCCTGCACTTGCGTCCGTCCACGGTCTCCTCCTCAAAGCCTTCTCCGACCTTGAAGTTGATCTCGGTCGTGCGCACCGTGGTGGACGTCTTGATGTAGAACTGGTCCCCGTCCTGGCGGATCTCCACGTGCGGCTTGGACGCAGCCGCCACGGCCACTTTCCTCAGCATGGCGTTCACACCTGCCCCGGGAAGAACAGGGGCGACCCGGGTTCGGGTCACGGGGTCTCGTCACCCGCCCATTGTTCCAGAACTGGCCTGGCATTTCCCAAACCCTCTGACTATAGAAGGGGGACTTAAAAATGAACCATTCCTCCCCCGGCTCTCACCCTGATTTTTAACATGAGAAACTGAGGCTCAGAGAGGGTAAATGGCTTTCCTTCGGTAGCACGTGGTAGGGCCTGGTCTCAAAATGAGTCCCTAAATTTAAAGTCCCTGACCCTCCCAGGATTTCAGTAATAATCTCTCCTCGCGATGATCTAGCGCGAGATAAAGGCCGAGCCGTCGGGGAAAGCGCCAAGGATCCAGCAAACGTTCGCTGGATGAGTGGATCCCAGGCTCTCCTCGCTACTTCTAGATGGGATGCTCCTTGGAATTCGCCCCGATCTAAGGCACCCAGGACTCCCTCCTGTCTGGTGTTGGTCCCTAAAGCCGACTCCCCGCGGGCCCCGGGGCGCCTCCGGCCGCTACTCTCCGTCGGGGCGCGCTGCCCGGGCCAGCTTACCCAGCGCCTTGAGCAGCTCGTCGAAATTCTCGCTGCTGCGCATCTTCCAGGTGCCGGCGAAGTTGGGCATGGTGGCAGCGGTGGCGGCGGCGGGAAGGCGGCGGCAGGCACGGACAGCTGCGGCGCAGCGGGCACACTCCAAGCTGCAAAGGCGGAGACTGCAGCTCTGCGCCCAGCCCCACGCGCCTTGAGTCACCGGGAGAGCGCCCCCAACCCCCTCGCCGCTCCAAGCCCCGCCCCGCTAGCCCCGCCCCCACCCCCCGCGGCCCCTACCCAGCGTGAGCCCCTCTCCCAGCCCTACTGTGCCCGCGCTCTGCCCCTTGGCGGTCCATTCGCCAGGGGTGCAAGCTTGGTACCAGCTCTCCTACAACTCTGGGTGGGGGGGGGCGTCTCTGCCACCCCCAGGCCACCCACATCCTTCTTTAAAGTGGGTGGTGGGAGAGGGTTAGATGTAACAAAATTGGCCAAGAGGAGAAAATCGTTGAAGCTCGGCGGTGGGGGTTGGCGAAATCATTATACCACTCTCTCTACTTTCGTATATGTTTGAGAATATACATAATATAAAGTTAAAATAAGTGGGTAGTAGGTCCACCAGGGGATGACAGCCACCCTGTCCCCACTCCCAGGCATGGCTTCTGGATGCGCCCAGTAGGTCGCCTCCACTCCCAGTCCTGGATCCTATTCCGCAACCACCACCAACCCACCTTACTTTCGCACCACCACCACCGCGAGCAGGACCACGGAAGGAAACGGCGGAAAAGCCTCAAACCACTCCAACACCGCCCGGCGCTGCTGCTCGGAACCCAGGATCGCGCGAGATTGTGGGGTCCTCCGCGTTGGTGTGGCGGGAGGGAGCCCAGGCCGCTGCACCCTTGTGGGTAGCTCAGAGAAGGGTGGACTGAATAAGCTCCAGAACCCTGTATATCCGTGGCCTGTTTGGCAGAAAAGTGAGACTTTGCACTTGCCGGCAGGCTGGGAGGGCCAAGTGGAGGAAATCGCCACTTTTCTCCCTTTAATCCGAAATATGGCCCAAACCTAAGGCCCCCTCAGTGCCTCCGCTACGAAAGTACAAACATTTCACCACAGCGCTTAGAGCTTTGCACACAGACCCTGAAATTCCCTTCCGGTCTCTTCCCGCTCTTCTGCCGTCAGTATGCCTTGGCAAACTGCACAACCCAGGATTCTGGGACCTGTCAGGCATCTTCCCACCTCTAAGCGCCTGCTGTGCAACCGTTGGGGAAAGCCCTTTTCCTCCTCGGGTAAATAAAATCTTGCCCACTCATGGAAGTCCACCTTTATGCCGTCTCTTTTGAAATTCAGCTTCCTGATCAAATGATTATGTTTTTCTGAACCCGCTGAATTCTGTGTTTGATCCTGGTCTTGTTTAAGTTTTAATCCTGCTATTAAACTGAACACCTGGAGGGCAGTGATTGAGCCTTTGTCAACTTGTCCTCTCTTCCACAGGCTTAGCCAGGTGGGGCTCAGTCAATAAGCATTGATCTGAGGAGGGTGTATGTACCCTGCAGCCCAGAGGTAGTGTGGGGGTGAAGATCCCCAGAGGGACTGCAGGAGTTGAGTGCCTGCTGAACAGGGCTCTGGACCTCTGCAGGTGCCTGGGGCTGGAGTCCTGCTCTCAGGCCCTAAGGAGCTGCCCTAGAAAGCAGCTGAGGACAGGAGAGGGAGAGGGGCTGTCCCCAGCTGGGAAAGGGTGTGGGCAGGGCCAGCTTCATGGACGTGAGACCTGTGTAGTCCACAGAGCCATGCATTTAGGAGGGCCTGGCATTTGGTTCAGTGCTCTCCTACTGCCATCTTGGGAAATTATTAACTACTTTTGGGCAAGCAGTCCTGTATTTTCATGTTGCACCAGATCCACAAATTATGTACCTGATCCTCAGTGTGGGAGGCAGAGGCTAGGGCTGCCACAGAATCAAGTCCACTTTATGGAGGGTCTGGGGTCTGCACAGTGAGGGGGCCAAGTGGGGTTGCCATCCAACTAACACAGACTGCTGCCCCCATCCAGCTCTCCTCCCCAACATGGCCTCTGCCATCTTCAGACCAGGCTGGGGAGGGGTTGAAACAGGACAGTGGAGGGAAGTAAAGTTGGGAGTCAAAGCCACAGGGAGAGCCTTGAAGTGGCTGGCAGGTATTGCAGCAAAGGCACTGAGTCGGCAAAGAGGGGAAAAGGAAGAGACAGGATGGGGGAGTCGTGGTGCATTGCCCAGGCACTGAGTGAGGGTGGGAGAGAGTCCAGGAAGAGGAGGGGACTGCTAGTTCAGAGTGCAAGTTGGTCCCGGGGTCCTATGAACCCACTGTCCTTGTTAATGAAGTTCAGAAGTGACCAGGGCAGATAGAAGGAGCTAAGACGCCCCAGACCTTATCAGAGGGCACATGGAGAGGGGGGAATGCAGCTCCCTGTCTGACCTGGCTACTAGGGGAATGTCAGAGCCTAGGGGACAGCACAAACCTCACAAGGGTGGTATTTCTGAGAACCCAGCCTGAGAATCCAGAGCAGAGTCCCTGCTAAGGAGAGGTCAGTTGGTGGCCTGGGCTGAAGGACAGATAGGCAGAATCACCCCGACTTCTCTGGGCCTCTCTGCTCTCTCCCATTGCTTCTCCTATTTCACCCTTCCATCCACTAATCTTGCTGGGTTCAGGTCTGGGGATGATGACCAATCAAAGTCCAGGCTTTGTCTTAAGGGCCCACCATTTACCTGGGGGGAAAATCCTAGGAAATCTGTGGTCCCCGTGTGGGCTAACAGTGCGTAAGGGCCAGGCTTTTAGCCCAGCTTGTGTTGAGCCTTTAGAGTCAATCCAGAGGGGCTAAGGGAATGAGGAGGTCTGATTAGAAAGAGCAACGTGTGCGAAGCCAGGAGCTGTAGAACAGGGCTGTGGGTTTGGGGACTAATTATCCTTTGGGGCAGCTGGAGTGGATCATCTGAGGAGCGGGGAGTGAGGCCGGAGGTGACATAGGAGGTGAGCAGAAGTCACCCCACTAAGTGCACATGGCTATGAAGTAGGGTTCTTGGAGAAGGCATATAGAAGGGTTTTAGGAGAGGTGAGCCATAGTCCTGTGGCATTTTAGGTTCAGTGTGGAAGATGGATCAGATGGGGGCAAGCAGAGGTGCTGTTGGCAGTGGAGGTTGGCAGGGGACAAATCAGAGAACAGTGGTTCCTAAATGCCAGTCTGGGACTTGAGCCAGGCATCCTAGCAGGCTGGAGGTGCTTTCTAGGAACTCAGATTCCCAGGCCCAGCCTGGGAGCTTTGGATTCAGTAAGTCAGGGTAGGGCCCCTGGAACTGTGTTTGGCAAGTTTTCTCCTCTGTATGGTCAGGTTGGCTCTGCCATACTGTATGACCAGCTAAGCCTGGGAGGGAAGGAGAAGTGGAAGGAGGGACAAGGGTGACCCTAGTGTCTGGGTTGTGTACTAGATGGTCTTATTTGCTGCTGGGGGAGCACACAAGCAGGAGATGAGTCCTTCTCAGGACGTGTTGGCTGTGAGTTGTCTGGTGCATCCAGTGGGCAGTGTGGTCCCAGAGTTCCAGAGAGGTCTGAGATAAGGACAGGGGTGTGGGTGGTCACATCCTGGGGGGAAGTTGAAGACATGAGTGTGGATGAGATGCCCAGGGACAGGGCACACATAGAAAAGAGCAGACGACCAAGGTGGAGCTTGGAGACTCAGCGTGTAGAGGGTAGGTGAGCAGGGCAGAGTCGAAGGAAGCGGGAGAAAAAGCAGGGGCTCATGTCCTACCAGCTAGGACATAGCCATGTACAAAAGAAGGGATGGGCCATCAGTGCCAGCTGCTCCAGGGAGGATCGTGAAGGCAAGGCAGTGAATGCATGAGTCAGGTAGCTAGGCGACTGTGACCAGAGCAGTTTCAGAAGATGGTGGAGTCTGCAAGGCTGCAGTGGGTTGAGTCTGCAATGAAAAGAGTGAAATGGAAGTGGAGAAGGTAGACTCTGTTTTAGAAAAGCAAGGCTATATGGGGGAGAGGAGAGAGGGCTTAGCAGTTATGAAAGGAGGCAGCATTCAAAGGACTACTGGGGGGGTTTGTTTGCATGTTGGATGGAGGAGTTTGATATTTATAGGCTGAAGGTAGAGAGTAAAGCAAAGGTAGAAGATAATAGGAGAAAGAAGATGAATACAAGTGGTAAAGGGGAGAGAGGACTAGATGCAGAATGTAGGTGGAGATGTCTGCCTTCAGGGGAGGCAGGAGGAAAGGGAACCAGACATGAAGGGAGTTCCTAAGTTCTCTCCTCAGCCCATAAGTAGGAGATGGTCTTCTGCAAACTTAGAAGAGCCCCTTCTGAAAATGGGAGAAGTGACTCAGGCTGCACAGAAGTGATGCTGGGCATGAGGCAGGGTTCCAGTGAGGTCTGACAGGACTGGGGCAGAGAGAAATGGAAGGGCTTGAGTTCTGGATGTCCTGTGAAGCTGAAGAACACGTGTCCTGGGGGATAGCAAGAAGGTGGGCATGGTCAGAGAGCAAGATGCTGGAGTTTAGGATGATGAAGCCATCTTTTAAATTTTTATTTATTTACTTTTGGCTGTAGTGAGTGTTCGTTGCTGCTTGTGGGCTTTCTCTAGTTGTGGTGAGTGGGGGCCACTCTCTTATTGCAAAGTGTGGGCTCTAGGGCACGAAGGCTTCACTAGCTGTGGTGCACAGGCTTAGCTGCTCCACGGCATGTGGAATCTTCCCAGAACAGGGATTGAACCTTTGTTCCCTGCATTGGCAGGTGGATTTTTAACCATCGGGGAAGTCCTGAAGCCATCCATATGATGCTAATGTACATTATGAATCTTAAATTGTGTATAGCATTTCCTGAATCTTACGTCTATGAAATATCCTGCAGGACTGATGTGGCGCTAAACCCACTGTGATCAGTTCCACTGAAAGCAATGGGAGCCATGGAAGATTTTTAAGGAAAAAGTGACTTGATCAGATTGCATTTTAAACAGATCCCACTGGTGACCTGTATGGAGGATGAGTCGAAGGAGATTGAGAGCTAATGCATGGAAGCCAATGAGGAGTTTACTATAACCATCCAGGCAGGAGATAAAGAGCGCTCAAGGCTGAGAAGGGAGCAAGTTGAGAAATATTTAGAAAGGTAAATCAGTGGGGTCAGATGACTGAAGAAGGATATATCTGTATGGGGTTTTTAGCTTAGAGGTGGCGTGGAAGGTAAGAGCCCCACCCAGACTGTGGTAGATGATTTTCATGGGAAGGATGTTGACCTCCACCTTGGATGATATAAAAGCTTTGAGGTTCATGGGGATGCGCAGATGGAACCGTTAGGAAGTGGAATTCCATAAAGCAACAAGAGGGAACATTTGGGAAGGCCTCGAGGATGAAGAATTCAGTTTGCCATAGTGTGAGGGCTCTGGAGTAGAGAGACAGCCTGGCAAGAGATGGAGGTCTTTGTTAAGATGGATCACAATATTTGAATTTCAGGCTTCAGAGTGCATCTCTGCTGGGGGGAGTGGGAGGCCAGGGGACAGGGGCCTGGAACTCTAAATGTAATTCTGGTGACAAACGGTCTGGGAAGGGGGCAGTGTCCTGCCTGGGTGGCCGAGAACAGGGGTCAAACTCTGGCTCCTTACTCCTTAGTCCAAGGAGATTCAACTGACACTGGAAGGTAGACAAAGGTGACTTCTTGGCTGAGCACAGCTACACCCTGCTGGTCAATTCTTCATTTATGGGATTCTAGCAAATTCCCAGGGTGCCCTGTGTAAATGTTGCATGCTCACACATACGTGTTCACAGTCAGGGGCCTCTTTTTGTTTTGATCTTCGAATCTCTAGAGCAAAAAGACCCTTTTGGAACCTAAGACCCATTGGTAGATTCATTCACTCAGGCTTTATGGAGAGAGTACTGTGGACCAGGCACAGGGTTCAGAGGTGAAGAGACATGGTTCCAGAACTCACGCCTGGTAGGGAAGATAAAAGCACCCAAGAAAGTTTGAGACAATGTGGTAAGTGCTCTGAAGCAGGGAGGGGAGGCACTTTGGGAGCCCAGGTGAAGACATCTCACTTCTAGGGCACCTGAACTTCCCAGAGAAGGTGGCATTAAGCTGAAGCAGGGCTCTGAAGGGTGAAGAGGATTTCGACAGGCAGACAAGGGGGAAGGACAGCAGAAACAGCGGAGGCAAAGGGCTGGAGCCAAGCAGCGCTCTGAGCCCCTTACAGCTCCAACAGGAAACGGGTCTCTCTCCCTCAGAGGCAGATGGCCTCACTTTAGAATCCAGAGTTCCCAGCTGCTACTGCTAAGTCACCTCAGTCGTGTCTGACTCTGTGCGACCCCACAGACGGCAGCCCACCAGGCTCCCCCTTCCCTGGGATTCTCCAGGCAAGAACACTGGAGTGGGTTGCTGTTTCCTTCTCCAATGCATGAAAGTGAAAAGTGAAAGTGAAGTCGCTCAGTCGTGTCCGACTCTTAGCGACCCCTTGGACTGCAGCCCACCAGGCTCCTCCATCCGTAGGATTTTCCAGGCAAGAGTACTGGAGTGGGGTGCCATTGCCTTCTCCGAGGGATCCCAGAGTCCAGGTTAAAAGTAGGCATCATCAGCACCCTGAAGTTGCCTATGCTATATGGCCAATTCCTGGCCTTTCCTCTCTGGTATAGATTTCTCAGGGGCCGGGGCTGGAGCCTGGGCCTTCTCTCCAAGACCCTTTTGTTCTCTGGCTGGCAGCCCTTGCCTTTGCAGACCCCTTATTGCCAGCTCCTCCCAGGCCACTGACCTGCATCCCTGTCGGGATATTTCTGCTGAGCTTTGCTACTTTTGCCTGGAGTCATGCCAGAGCCTTAGCCTTCCAGGGGCCCTGCTGGCCCAGCCCCATGCCCTTAGGCAGGCCGAATTCATGCTGGAAGAATGGAGGTCAGAGTTCAGCCCCCCCAAAGCTGGGGGACTCTGACAGGGTCCCAGTGGGGGTCTTCAGGACAGCGTTCCTAGTGGGGGCTGGGGCTGCTCAGCCAGGACAATCTGGGAGTCAGCAGAACAGGACAAAGAAGAGCTGGATTCTTGGGGAAGACTGGGGGTGGGGCTGCCCTTGCCCTGCTGGGTGGGTTTCTTCTAGGTTAATGGAGTGGAAGGAGCAGTGGACTGGGAGTCCGAGAGCAGGCAGCGCTAGGGCTGAAGGGGTGCTGGGGATCGTGGAGACCCACAATAGAATAAAGACAAGTAGCTAACATTTACCAAGCGTTTACCATGGGCCAGGCCCTGTAGTAAGTGCTTCATGGCCATTCATGTTTTTGCCCCTGTCCTGTGAGAGGTACTGATTTCTAGATGAGAGAACCGAAGCACAGGAGATGAAACACCATGTTCAAGGTCACTGAGCTAGCTAAGACGGATGTGAGAGGTGAACCCAGGTGGGCTAGCTGGTTTATTGCACAGATGGGGACCTAGAGGCCCAGAGAGGGGTGCCTGGGCCCAGGTCAAGCAGTGGAGCAGGCTGGAGCCCTCGTCCTGGCCCACCAGCCCCAGGGGTCTTGGGCTTGTGGCGCTCTCTGCAGCCTGGGATGTCTGACCGCATGACTGCTGATGAGACCAACTCTGCCTAAAACCAGGACCAGGAGAAACAGGTGTGGCAGATCTGTGTGTCTGTCGACCAGGGCTTTAGCCACTGGGTGGCTGTGCAACATGGAGTGATACAACGCTATGAACCTCAGTTTCCTCCTCCGCGAAATGAAAGTGAGAATACCAGCCATGCCTGCTGTAAAATGGAAAATGAATTAATATGAAATTCAAAAGATGAAACCTTGTGAACACAAAAGATGAAACAGTTGTTGGCCGCTAGAATCTACACTCAACTCACTCCTAGCGTTTCATCAGCCCCAGTGGAAGCTCTGAGGGCTTCCCCTTACAGTGACTGTTTCACTCATTTAGCAAATATTTATTAAAGTACCTGTTATGTACCAGGTTCTGAAATTCTCAAAATAACGCTGTGGGTTTTGTTATACCCATTTTATTGATTTTAAAACTGAGGGTGAGAGGTTGGGTGACTTGCTCCAGGTCGCTGAAGCCAGGCAGAGCCAGAAATTGAATCTGTGATTGCCTGAATCTCCTAGGAGTTGATGAGTGAGGCTCATTCCCAACTCCCATAGTGCCACAGAATAGAGGGGAAAGAGGAGGACAGAGCAGCAAGCAAGCCTAATAAGTGCCCTGAAGCTGGGGCACAATGATAGAAGCAGGGCATGGCGGCAGTTCTAAGAGGTTCAGGAGCAGGAAGCAAGGATGGTGCCAGGGGCAATACAGGAAGGCTTTGGAGAAATGATGACCCCCTGAGCTGAAGCTTAAAACTTCATTTGCCCGGAGAGCGTTTCAGACAGAGGGAACTGCAAGAGCACAAATCTGGTGGCTTGAAAGGCAGGGAAACAAAGGGAAGGAAAAGAAGGGAGAGGAGGGTAAGAGGAGGGAATCCTGTAGCTGTGGTGGGGGAGCAGGGCAAGCTGAGAGCTGGGAGGCAGACTGCAAGGGCAGCAGGGAGGTGCTGGAGGGTGCTGCAGCCTGTTCTGGGGCACCGTTTCTACGGGAGGGAAGGTGAGCAGCCCAGGCACAGATGTAGAGCATGAGGTCCCCACAGTTTGCTCTAAAATCAAAGACATTGCCAACATTAAAAAATCATGTAAATCCAGACTTCTGGCTCCTCTTGAAAACTCAAATGATCTCATAACTTGGGGCTGACTTCTTATATAACAAGCTGTTGTGGGTTACATCATGTTCCCCTAAAATCATATGTTGAAGTCAAAATGAGGTCGTTAGGGGGTACCCTTATCCAGGATGACTGGTGTTCTTACAAAAGGGGAAAATTTGGATGCAGACACACACAGAGGGAAGGTGATGTGATGAGACACAGGGAGGACGGCCATTTGCTGGCCCCGGAGAGAGAACTGGAGCAGATTTCTCCCTTCACAGTCCCCGGAAGGAACCAGCCCTGCCGATACCTGATTTTGGACTTCTCATCTGCAGAACTGTGCACAGCAAATTTCTATTGTTGAAGCCCATTGGTGGCAATACATTGTTATAGCAGCCTGAGAATGAGTGCTGGTCAAGTCTCCCCTTGGCCCTGTCTGGTCCCTGCCCTGGCCTGGCCCCTGCCATGGGGGAGGTGGAGACTCAGCCTTTTAGCCCGTGTCTGTCCCACTGTGATGCAGGGCCTCTGAGGACACTCTGGCATAACCTACTTCACTGGGGAGGTGCAGAGGGATGGAAAAACCCGATGGGCCTAGTTGGTGGGCTGGTGGCCCATCATGAGAGTGAGGTCTCACAGTCAGTCCTTGGAAGGAAGGGAGTGAGCTCATTAAATCATCTGAGCCTGAAGGGACTTCCTAAATGACTGAGCCCTGTGGTCTGAGAACCGGCAGCATCAGAAGCACCTGGGAGCTTTTTTGGAAAATGCAGATCCCAAGCCCCAGTGTAACTGCTGTATCACAGTCTGCATTTGAACAAGATTCCCAGGCATCATTTTCAAGGTTGAGAAGCCCTGGTTCTTAATCTGGCTGTGCATTGAGATCTAGGACTCCAAGTGAATGCTGATGCCTGGGTGCCTCCATCAGAGGTGCTGATAAAACTGTTCTAGGATGTGGTTTGGACATCAGATTTTAATGTTTTTATTTATTTGTATCCATTTATTTTTTATGAATCGTAGTCTTGTCGTGGCAAAGGGGCTTGGATAACTCAATGAAGCTATGAGCCATTCTGTGCAGGGCCACCCAAGATGGACGGGTCATAGTGAAAAGTTCTGACAAAACGTGGTTCCCTGGTGGAGGGAATGGAAAACCATCCAAGTATTCTTGCCACGAGAACCCTATGAACAGTATGAAAAGGCAAAGAGATATGACATCAGGAGATGAGCTCCCTACGTCAGAAGGTGTCCAATATGCTACTGGGGGAAAGCAGAAGGCAACTATGAATAGCTCCAGAAGGACTGAAGTGCTGGGCCAAGTCAGAAATGACACTCAGTTATGGATGTGTTTGGCTGTTAAAGTCCAATGCTGGAAAGAACAATGTTGCATAGGAATCTGGAATGTTAGATCCATGAATCAAGGTAAATTGGACATGGAATGAACATCGATGTCTTAGGAATCAGTGAACTAAAATGGATGGGAATGGGCGAATTTAATTCAGATGACTATTATATCTACTACTGTGGGCAAGAATCCCTTAGAAGAAATGGAGTAGATCTCACAGTCAACAAAAGAGTCCGAAATGCAGTATTTGGGTGCAGACTCAAAAATGACAAAATGAACTCAGTTTGTTTCCAAGGTTAACCATTTAACATCACAGTAATCCAAGTTGATGCCCCAACCACTGATGCCGAAGAAGCTAAAACTGACCAGTTCTATGAAGACCTACAACACCTTGTAGAATTAACACACACACACACACACACACACACACACACACACACACACACACATGCACATATATATATATCCTTTTCACTATAGGGGATTTGAATACAAAAGTAGGTAGTCAAGGGATACTCAGAGTAACAGGCAAGTTTGGTCTTAAAGGCTAACAGAATTTTGTCAAGAGAACAAACTGGTTGTAGCAAATACCCTTCTCCAACAATCCAAGAGAAGACCTTATGCATGGACATCACCAAATGGTAAATGCTGAAATCAAACTATGTTCTTTGCAGCTGAAGATTTTAGAAGCTCTATATAGTCAGCAAAACGAGACCTGGAGATGACTGTGACTCAGATCGTGAGCTACTTATTGCAAAATTCAGTCTTAAATTGAAGAAAGTAGGGAAAGCCACTAGGCCATTTAGCTATGATCTAAATAAAATCCTTTATACAGTGGAGGTGACAAATAGTTTCAAGGGATTCAGTCTGTTAGACAAAGTGCCTGAAGAACTATGGATGGAGGTTCCTAATATTGTACAAGAGGCAGTGACCAAAACCATCCAAAGAAAAAGAAATGCAAAAAGCCAAAATGGTGGTCTGAGGAGGCTTTAAAAATAATAGAAAAGAAGAGAAGCAAAAAGCAAAGGAGAAGGGAAAGAAAGATATACCCAACTGAATGCAAAGTTACAGGGAATAGCAAGGAGAGATAAGAAGGCCTTCTCTTTTTTTTTTAATTAATATATTTGTTGTTGAAGGATAATTGCTTTATAGAATTTTGCTGTTTTCTGTCAAATCTCAACATGAATCAGCCATAGGTATACATATATCCCCTCCCTTTTGAACCTCCCTCCCATCTCCCTCCCCATCCCATCCCTCTAGGTTGATACACAGCCCCTGTTTGAGTTTCCTGAGCCATACAGCAAATTCCTGTTGGCTATCTATTTCACATATGGTAATGTAAGTTTCCATGTTACTCTTTCCATACATCTCACCCTCTCCTCCCCTCCTCCCATGTCCATAAGTCTGTTCTCCATGTCTGTTTCTCCATTGTTGCCTGAATACATTCTTCAGTACCATTTTTCTAGATTCTGTATATGTTAGAATCTTTCTCTTTCTGACTCACTTCACTCTGTATAATAGGTTCTAGTTTCATCCACCTCATTAGAACTGACTCAAATATGTTCCTTTTTACGGCTGAGTAATATTCCATTGTGTATATATACCACACCTTCTTTACCCATTCAAGAAGGTAAAGAAATAGAGGGAAACAATAGAATGGGAAAGACTAAATATCTGTTCAATAAAGAGATATCAAGGGACTATTTCATGCAAGGTTGGGCATGATAAAGGACAGAAACAATAAGGACCTAATAGAAGCAGAAGAGATTAAGAAAAAGTGGCAAGAATACACAGGAGAACTATACGAAAAATGTCTTAATGACCCAGATAACCATGATGATGTGCTCACTCACCTAGAGCCAGACATCCTGGAGCGTGACGTCAAGGCGGCCTTAGGAAGCATTACTACGAATGAAGCTAGTGGAGGTGATGGAATTCCAGCTGAGCTATTTAAAATCCTAAAAAGATGATGCTGTTAAAGCACTGCACTCAATATGTCAGCAAATTTGGAAAACTCAGCAGTAGTCACAGGACCAGAAAAGATCTGTTTGCATTCCAATCCCAATGAACGACAATGTCAAAGAATGTTCAAACTACCATATAATTGTGTTCATTTCACTTGCTAGCTGGGTTATGTTCAAATTCCTTCAAGCTAGGCTTCAGCAGTACATGAACCAAGAACTTCCAGATGTACAAGCTGGATTTAGAAAGGGCAGAGGAACCAGAGATCAAATTACCAACATTTGTTGGATCACGGAGAAAGCAAGAGAATTCCAGAAAAAATCTACTTCTGCTTCATTGACTATGCTAAAGACTTTGACTATATTGAACACAGTAAACTGTGGAAAATTCTTCAAGAGATGAGACTACCGGACCACCTTACCTGTCTCCTGAGAAAACTATGTGGATCAAGAAGCAACAGTTAGAACTGGACATGAAACAACTGACTGGTTCTAAATTGGGAAAGGAGTACAACAAGGCTGTATATTGTCACCCTGCTTATTTAACTTCTATGCAGAGTACATCATGCAAAATGCTGGGTTGGATGAATTACAAGCTGGAATCAAGACTGGGGGAGAAGTTTTGACAGCCTCAGATATGCAGATGATAACATTCTAATGGCAGAAAGTGAAGAGGAACTAAAGAGCCTCTTGATAAGGGTGAAAGGGGAGAGTAAAAAAGCTAGCTTGAAACTCAACGTTCAAAATATGAAGATCATGGCATCTGGTCCCATCACTTCACAGCAAATACAAGGGGAAAAAGTGGAAGCAGTGACAGATTTTATTTTCTTGGGTTCCAAAATCACTGCAGATGGTGACTGCAGCCATGAAATTAAAAGATGCTTGCTCCTTGGAAGGAAAAGTATTGCAAACCTAGACAGCATATTTAAAAGCAAAGACAGCACTTTGGCAACGATGGTCAGTATAGTCAAAGCTATGGTTTTTCCAGTAGTCATGCATGGATGTGAGAGTTGAACCATAAAGAAAGCTGAGTGCTGAAGAATTGATGCTTTTGAATTGTGATGCTGGAGAAGACTCTTGAGAGTCCCTTGGACTGCAAGGAGATCAAACCAGTCAATCCTAAAGGAAATCAATCATGAATGTTCACTGGAGGGACTGATGATGAAGCTGAAGCTCCAATACTTTGGCCACCTGGTGTGAAGAGCCGACACATTAGAAAAGACCCTGATACTGGGAAAGATTGAAAGAGGAAAAGGGGAGGACAGAGGATGAGATGGTTGGATGGCATCACTGACTCAATGGACAAGAGTTTGAGCAAACTCTGGGAGGTAGTGTAGAACAGGGAAGCCTGACGAGCTGCAGTTCATGTGGTCGCAAAGGGTCAGACATGACTTAGAGACTGAAAAACCACAGCAAATTTACTATTTTGTTTATTGCCTACAAATAAAGGCATGTAAACATATTACTAGTGCATATAACTGAAGTTCTGAGAACCGAATATAAATATTGAATTCTCACTGTTAGCTCTTAATTCACCAAAATCAGTAGCATCAGAAATAAATTTCAGGAACTTCCACGATGATCCAGTAGTTAAGAATCCATGATTCTACCGCAGACTGTGTGGGTTCAGTCCCTGGTTGGGGAGTTAAGATCCCACATGCTGCACAATGTGGCCAAAAAATAAAATAAATGGATTTCCCTGGAGGTCCAGCAGTTAAGACTCAGCCCTTCCAAAGCAGGAGGCACAGGTTTGATCCATAGTTGGAGAACTAAGATCCCACATGCCTGTGGTGCCAGAAATAAATAACAAAAAAAAGATTTTTTTTTAATAAAAAAGAATTAAACTTCCTCCATCCTCATTATTGTCTAACATCCAGAGGATACTCTTCCTGATGTGGATGCCCTCCCTTCCACTGACATAGCTGTCCTGCGATTCTATGCAAATGTTACCTCTAGTGCCCTTCTGGACATTCTTTGGCATTGCCTTTCTTTGGGATTGGAATGAAAACGGACCTTTTCCAGTCCTGTGGCCACTGCTGAGTTTTCCAAATGTGCTGGCGTATTGAGTGCAGCACTTTCACAGCATCATCTTTCAGGATTTGAAACAGCTCAACTGGAATTCCATCACCTCCACTAGCTTTGTAGTGATGCTTTCTAAGGCCCACTTGACTTCACTTTCCAAGATGTCTGGCTCTAGATTAGTGATCACATCATCATGATTATCTGGGTCGTGAAGATCTTTTTTGTACAGTTCTTCTGTGTATTCTTGCCACCTCTTCTTAATTTCTTCTGCTTCTGTTAGGTCCAGACCATTTCTGTCCTTTATCGAGCCCATCTTTGCATGAAATGTTCCCTTGGTATCTCTAATTTTCTTGAAGAGATCTCTAGTCTTTCCCATTCTGTTGTTTTCCTCTATTTCTTTGCATTGATCGCTGAAGAAGGCTTTCTTATCTCTTCTTGCTGTTCTTTGGAACTCTGCATTCAGATGCTTATATCTTTCCTTTTCTCCTTTGGTTTTCGCCTCTCGTCTTTTCACAGCTATTTTTAGGCCTCCCCAGACAGCCATTTTGTTTTTTGCATTTCTTTTCCATGGGTTTGGTCTTGATCCCTGTCTCCTGTACAGTGTCACAAACCTCATTCCATAGTTCATCAGGCACTCTATCTATCAGATCTAGGCCCTTAAATCTATTTCTCACTTCCACTGTATAATCATAAGGGATTTGATTTAGGTCATACTTGAATGGTCTAGCACAGTAAATAAACTAGCTTAGCTAGGGTGAAAAAGATTAAATAACAATTGAAAATTTGCCTTTATGAGTCTCCCCCATTTTGGTGGAACACAATTTAAGTGTTTCTTTCGCCTGTATCTCCCAGGCTTCAGTACTAACAAACCTTAAATAAATGCTTCTTTATTAAAAAATTTAAAAAAAGAAAAGAAAGTCAAAAGAAAAACAGTCGATCAGAGGGCTTCTTACTCACAAAGCAAATTGAAAAGGACCTGTAAAGATGAGAATGATTTCTATACCTGTAAAGGAAGAGAAATGGGGAAACAATCAGTTGAATCACAAACAGTTTGTAAGAATTAAATGAAAATTTATTAACGGAATGAATAAAACTTGGCAATACACTGCAATTGCTGGGGACACTAAGTGACTACAAATGCCTGAGTGCCTCCCCCAGAGGCCCTGATGTAATCACTCCAGGGTGTGGCTTGAACATTTGATTCTTAAAAGCCTCCCATGTTTATCGTAATGTGCAGCCAAATATGGGAACTGCTGTTCTATTGTAGGTCTTTACACTAACTCCCTTTCCCATCAGAAAACTTTTATAGCAAATAACAAAACCAGAGCTGGGAAGTCCAGGTAGAGAACCCCCAAATGACCCTGGCTCTCTGGGGAGGGGCCACTGCAGATGGTCCCTGACCAGTGAAAGGCACGGTCGGGGCGTTGTTCAAGTGAGTTGAGAAGGCTCTTGGACTATGTGGCATTTAAGTCCTGGGAGGGACTTGGAAATATTGCCTAGAGCCCAGAGATGTTAAGTAATTTACCCAAGAGCTCATGACTATTCTTGGCAGGGCTGGGACCTCTGGGTGGGTCTGGGTCCTTGTAGGAGCACTTTGCTGCTCAAAGTCAATGTTATAGTCTGTCCCCTGGGGCCCAGAACCCACTGTCATGTGTACTGTCATAAAAGGTTCATGTCCTGAAGCACTGAGCCAACTCCAGGCTCCTGTTGTGAGACCCAAGCTATGTCCAACACTGATGAACTTCAGGAAAGGCAAACAGGCTGCTACTGACTCTGAGGACCAGATGGTTATAATGAAAGCAGAAGGGGAAAAAACATTTCTTCTTGGAAACCAGCAAGGGACCAGCAGAGGGAGAAAAGGCAGGACCTTGCTCCCAAATTTTCAGGGCGTCCCAGCCCAAAGCCTGCAATCTGGACATTAGTCTATGTGATAGGCAGCTGGGGCCTTCAGGGCATAAATGTTGAACTTGAGGTTAAAATTACTTTCCATTTGCTTCCATTGATGCCCATGAATGTTTTTCACTAAGTAGCTGAGACAGTAGGGGGTAAGGGAGTGTAAGGGAAAGAACGTGGGCTCTGGAGTCCTGGGATCCAAGGTTTGAGACCCAGTTCCTCATTAACTAGCTGTGTGAACTTGGGCTAGTCACTCAGCTTCTCTGAGCCTCGGTTGTGGGTCTGTGAACTAGAGGTAACGTTGATGCTCATAGACCTCCCTGGTTCTGGGAGGGTCGCATGAGATAATGTATGTGAACATGTACTGTTAAGGGCAATGCCTGTTGGACAGACACCTATGCTTTGTATACTGTTAAGGGTGAGGCCTGTGTTAGGCAGTGCGTGCAAACACACACGTAATGATATACCATCTATCTGAATTCAAAGAAGTACAGGTCCATGGTCCCTTATTTGAATCCTTTGAGACCAATATGTTTCAGATTCTGAACTGTGCACATTTCAAAACTAATATGATTTCCCACAAGCAAGCACCTTAACATTCCCACAGAGACACATGCATAGTCACACGAAATTGGATAAACAACCTTATGTCAGTTTGGATAAGGTTGTACCTCCTAACCAGTTAGGAAGAGATGTTCTGTTTTCAGTAAGTTTGCTGTTTCAGAAATTAAAAACAGGGACCAGGGATCTGCACCATAACAGTCGTGATGTATTGAACATAACCTTCTATGTGCCTGGCACTATGCCTGGTGCTTCACACACATTTGCTCACTTAATCCCACCCACATCCTGTGAGGATGGAAGGTGGTGTCCAGTTCACGGAGTGAACTGCATGCAGGACCCTCCCCTGTGGACTTGGCTAGCTGAGTCAGGTTGGAGAAGCTTCCCTTGCTGGGAGGATTCTGGTGTGGGCCCCGGCTGTGGTCTGCTCACTCCTATTCTTCCCTTCCCAGGAGCATTTCTTTAACATTCAAGCAAGGCCCACCTCCCATTAGTCTATTGATTCAATGGTTGATTTTGTTCTTTCTGAAATTTGCTTGGCCTTTGTTTTATTGGTTTTATTATTGTTCAGTTGGGTCTGACTCTTTGCTACCCCATGGACTGGAGCATGCCAGGCTTCCCTGTCCTTCACTATCTCCTGGAGTTTGCTAAACTCATTTCCATTGAATTGGTGATGCCATCCAACCATCTCATCCTATTTCACCCCCTTTCATTCTTGCCCAGAATCTTTCCCAGCATCAGGGTCTTTTCTAATGAGTTGGCTCTTTGCATCCCATGGCCAAAGTATTGGAGCTTCAGCTTCAGCATCAGTCCTTCCAATGCATATTTAGTGGTTTAGGTTTTGGTATTTCTCTTGTTCAGTAGATGTGTGTGTGTGTGTGTGTGTGTGTACATGCATGCGAGTCAGCCCTTGTGTGTCTGTATCTAGGTGTGTGTTTGTGTGTACTTGGTCTCTGGGATGGGCTGGGGCATGTCTGGGTGCCTTGTGTCTCTCTGCTCTGTGTGTGACTCAGTGTGTCTGCCCAGGTGTGTCTGTGTCTCCATGTGTGCAGACACCTGTGTGTCGTGCATGTCTCTGCTATGGTGACCAACTCTCGTCCTAGTTTGCCTGGGACTGAGGGGGTTTCCAGGACATGGGGAACGTGATGAAGCAGTAAAATGGAGAAGTCCTGGGCAGACCGGGATGAGTTGATCACCCTAGTCTGACCATCTGGATATACATGCTCCGGGACTGTGCTTCATGCGCAAGCTTCCTCTGTGTGTGTGCAAACTGCACATCTCTGCATGCCCGCCTGTCCCAGTCTCTGCTAGTTTGTATCTGCGTGCTCTGGGAGGCGTTCTCTGTGTGAGTTGGTCTCTGCCTTGCGTCTGTGAACCTCCCTGCCTGGGAGCCCGTGTCTGGGGGGTACGTGTTCTCTGGAGTAGACGTCGTGTCCCTGCTGTGGACTTGTTGCCAAGCTGGCCCCTCCTGTGGCTCAGTTGCCCTTTTGACTCATCCCCACTCCTCAGTGAAGCTCTTTCTCAGTCACCTTCTCTCCATCCTCAGGCCTGGGCCCAGCCCAGAACCATCTCAACAGACAGTTCTCTGTCCCAATCCATCCTTCGAGGTTCAGGGCGTAAATGTTGAACTTGAACTTCAGCCAGTTCAGTGCAACCTCCGAGGCTCTCTGACACTGCTGTGCTCTCAGGCACCCCTCAGTCTCCTGCCTACGTCCCACCTCCCCCTTCTCAGCACCCTCCACTCTGCATTAGCTATTTCCTCATATCTCTGTCTCTCCTCCATATTCCATGCCCCTATATCCCCAATTTTCCCCAACCCTTGTTCTAGAAGTCTTTCCTCGATGTCCCCTGCTCTGTGACTCCTTCTCTGTCCAACCCCAGGCGGAGCTAAGCATTTCTTCCTCTGCCCTCCGACAGCCCCGGGGCAGTTTCCTACAGGTGGAGGGAGTCAAGCAGAAAGGGAAGGAACTCACCCTTTACTGAGCCCAGACTAGGCCGGTGCTGTATTGTCATTTCATTCATTTCATTCTTATAACCATCCTGTGAGGTAGGCGTTATCACAGCTGCTTTGCAGGTGAAGCCACCAAAGCTCAGAGAGGCTGAAGCACTGGCCCAAGGCCACACAGCTAGGAGACGGTGAAGCTGTTCCAAAGTACAGACTCCTCCCACCAGGCCCCCTGTGTGCTGCCTTGGGTAATCTGCCTGCCCCACTGGCCCGTGGGCCTTTTGTAGGCTGAGACTAAGTCCAGCAACTCTGCATGGCCCCAGGGCTCGGCTCAGGCGCGGGCACCCAGCGGGCATGCCATGAGGTTTACTGAGTGAATGCCTGCTCTCGAAGATGACAACCTCAGCTTTCATTAGTCTGATTTATACAAGTGCTGGGATCCTCAGGACTGCAAGGCTGGGGAAAGGTTGGCTATAATTTATCAGAAAACACGGCAACTGTTCCAGCTTCCCTTTCAGTGCAAAGAGAAGGTAAATTGATGGCCCACAGCCCTGCACTAGGAAGGCCCCCGGCCCAGCTAACAGTGCACGGCACGTGATACAGAGCTGGCCCCCGACTGTCCCCCACTTGGGCCTGTCCACCTGCTGCCTGGAGGTGGCCACAGGGGGGGTCAGCTGCCTCTCATCGATCGCCCTGCTCGGGATGCCAAATGGTGCCTTTGAAAGTCCACAAAGGAAGAGACCCGTTCGTCCCTGATCAATTACCTCTTGCCGCCCCTTGCCCGGCACGTGCGGGCGCAGCACAAAGCCTGCTCGTCACGGGTGCTTGATCACTGTAGCAGGATTAATGGTTTTTCAGATGAGAGAAACGCCTGCCTCCTTCTCCCTCATCCCCAGACCAGGCGTCTCCAGGACAATGCTGCAGCGGCCCCAGCAGCCCCCAGCTCCCTGCTGCCCTCCTTGATCGAGGTTGACGGATGTGGGGCGAGTGGGTCTATAGAAGCCCCCGGGCTCCTTCTGCGGGGCTGATGGGCAGGACAGCTGCCTCAGCCTTCCCAGATGTCCGGGAGAATCCATTCTCTTCTCCCCATCAACAAGGCAGCTGGGCCAGCCCTGGGAGCATCAAAAGGCAGCTGGGCAAGCCCTGGGAGCCCCACCTGAGGGGCCTTGGGCCTCGGGCCTCAGGGTCAGACCACATGGCCCTGCACAGGCAGGGCTTCGATCCTGAGAGCTTGGGGGCTGGTTTGCTTCTCTCTCGTCACCCCAGTGACAAGCTCAGTGTGCCCCTCTGCCTCCTGAGGCTGCCCCAGCCTGGGCTTTGAGTGATGAAGAGGGTTTTCCTGGCCTAGGAGGATGATTGCATTACTGCTGATAACTTGAAAATTAATCATCATAATAAGACCTGCCGGCTGCTGAAGGAGACGAATGGCTGCCCGCATTCCGGCAGCACGGCGCTTCCTGCTGGGCTGCAATCATGTCCTCATCCTCACGGCTCCCCGAGGCCCTGCAGGATGTGAATATTTAATTAATGTCTTTCTCCTGCTCACTGGAGTGTTTGTAAATATGATTCATGGCCACATTGTTACCTCAACGGAGCTCTGCTCCGCCTGCAGCATCTCTCGGGCAGAGTCAGCCACCTGGCAGCTTAACACCCCCGTCCTCGCGGGTCCGTCCACACCTTGTGCCCCTGCAGGATTTGGCAGCAGTAGGGGCTCCGGGCCTGGACACAGCCTGCCTTCCCTTCCATGGAACCCAGGGTGGAAATCGGAGGCCACGCTTCATGTTGGGTTTGGACCACAGTTCATTAACGGGTCTTTGAGGAGGCGCCCCCCTACCCTGCCCCGGGAGCAGAGGCCTGACTCAGGCTAGTTATTCTAGGGAGAAGGGGACACCTCCATGGGAAAACTGTCTCCTCCCTAGCCCCACTCAGAAACAAACACATTCAAGAAGAGTGGACCATAATTACCAAACATCTTCCCACCAGCGTGAGCAGGGCAGATGGCGGTGCTCTGAGGGAAGAGCGTCAGATGGAGGAGCAGGACCCTGGGGTTCTTTTGTGGGCTCTGGTGCCGTGTGCTCCTGACTTTGGGTAGGTCATCGGGCCTCAATTTCAGCATCTACATCATGCATGTACTAATACCTATTCCATCAGTCTCATGGGATGCTGCAAGGGCTGGGGAAACCATAAAAAATTCTGTGCATTTTGGGGAATGTAACACATAGTCAAGGCTGGAAGGGCTAACTCTCTCACCATACAGATGAGGAAATTGAGGCTCTGAGAGGGAAAGGGACATGCCTAGAACACAGTCAAAACTGGGACTGACTGTGGATCGGCTTACTCTCAACTAGAGGTTTTTTCTGGAACAAAGTTTGGAAATGGACCATTTCATTCTTTCAGCTCTGTTCCCAGATTGGCTCAGTGGTTCTCACCCCAGGAGACCAAGGGTGGGCACTTCTCCCCGAGACACAGTGCAGGCCGGGAATGTCCGTGTGTTCACCGAGGGTGGAGGTGGGGTGCTGCAGCCTGGGGGCTGGTGCTCACATGCAGGGGACCAAAGGCAGCTGGTTGTCTGGGCAGATCCTCAGTCTTGGGGTCTGGAGTGGAGGACTATCTCAAGCTGCCCCTGTAGCTCTCTTAGAGCCCAGGTAGGGCTGACCTTGTGGGATATCCACCCAGTAAATGAGGACAGACCCTGGGGACACTACCATGGATAGGCCTTCTCTGTCCTCACACCTCCCTGTGCTCCCTCAGTCACTGCCCCGGCCAGGCCTTGTCCTGATTCTCAGGGGCAGCCTAAGGGTCTCCCAGTCCTCAAGTCAGTCTTCACTCAGCAGGTCACAGATTTGACTGTGGCCTCCCCTGCCTGAAACCCTTCTAATGTGTCCCCCAGCTTCAGCATAGAGTCCTTGCCCCAGCTTCAAGCGCCTTTGTGATCTGGGTCCCTCCACCCCACCTCCCCTCATTTCCCTGTATCCGCCCCTCTTTCCACTTCTGTTTTACACTGCTCCCCCTTCTATCTGCTTGACAAGACTCCTTTCTTACAATCCAAAACCCAGCTCACCTGTCCCCAGTTCTAAAATCTTCCCAGACCCTTGCCTCTGGCACCTGGCAGCCCCCATCATACCACTCTCAGAGCATCCCCATCCTGTATATTTATGCCTCTGTGTTCTGCCTAGTCTAAGAGCAGCTCTGGCTGAGTGCCCAGCCCAGGGCACAGTATAGAGCAGACTTTGGTGATGGCCAATGAGTAGACAGGTCGGTGACTGAATGAGAGGACTTCTCTAGGTGGGTTCTTGGCTGGTTCCACAAGTATGCACGTCCATAGAGCAGCTGTTCTGTGGGCTGCACACGTTCCTGCCTTCCCAGGCCTTTGTCTGCTGGGCTCCTCAGGGCTGACAGCCAAAAGGCCCTGGAGATGGGGGTGGACAGGACAGAGGAGGAGAAGGCAGAGGGGGAGGCTGGAGCCCCCTGCATCTGGGGCCCGGTTCCAATCAATGCTCCTTCTCTGGAGTCCAGTGGGAGGCCCCAGGATCTGATGAGCTTATCAGGCTCCTAATCTGTGCCCCTCCCCTGGGGGTGGGGCAGGTGGTAATGGAGGTTAGGGGCTTTTGTCCGAGGCCTTTCATCATTCTCTGTGTCCTATTTTCTCCACGGTAGAGAGAAGCAAAAATATGATCCGAGAAGTGGGGCAACACCTGGTTTCATGAGGCAAGTGAGACCCTTGGCATGGAGCTCCTGCCTTCACCTGAGTTGGAGGCTCTTCTGGGCCCAGGTGACCTCACACTTCGGCTGGGAAGGCCTTTACCCACCTCCTGCCCTTTCCCCTTCCTTGAAATGCGGCCATTATTGATGCCGCCTTTGGCTTGTCCCTAACAAAGCTCAGATTCCTCTCTTCCTATTTGGCATGGGTGCTTCAGAGATGAGGAGAGTGGATCTTACAAGGGGAGGTGGGGGTTCCCTGAAAAGTCATTTGGGGGGGCATAAATGAAGAATAGTAGAGACTGGGCTGATGGCCTTCAGGGAGGCTAGGCCCCGCAGTCATTAGAGCCATCCGCCCAGCCCACAAAGGGGGTATCAGACTCACTAACTCATTAACCATGGCCCATCCATCTTCTTTCTCTGCCTTGACACATCCATCGCCGCTGACAGCTGACATGACTGTCCTGGAGGCATCACCCTCAGTGTGGGGATGGGGAGTGGGATTGTTGGGTGGGAGAATAAAATGTCTGCTTGAAAATTTGTTTCAACCACTAGAAAACCACAGAATGCTGTGGGGTTACCAAGAAGCCTGCTCCCTTTCAGGGGGCAAGTCAGTTCCCTTCTCAAGGAACTTCAGCATCTTCCTCTATAAACTTTGGAGTCCAACCCCTCCCCGAATGGGGTGTTTGTAAAGTTAAGTAAGACAGTGGATGGGGATACCGGCGCTTCCCACTTTTTAGATGCCAGGATTGCTAGCCTGAAAATGACAACGCTGTTCCGCTGTTTACACGCTCACTTGGAAAACCCTGACCTGACAGCTTCACATCCTGGGCATCAAGTCCGTATGCATAACTTATGAAGAGCCTCCGGAAATCTCGTCTAGGCGTTGCCAACTTTCTGGAGGGCGATGGAAGAGATGAGTAAATGATGGGCTATTTCACGTTGCCCAGCTGTCTGTGGTTCAATCACCAAGATGGGGCTCTGCTGACCCTTGTGTAGATGTGGCTTTCGGCTGTCGAGCTGTTCTCTGAGTTGACTTGCGCTGGACCTCTTCTCCCCAACCCAGACCAGCCCTTGGCACTGCTCACCAGAGATCCTCCAAGAGGCAAGTCCACTGCCAGGTATCAAGTGGTGTGGGCACAGAGGGGCTTCTCAGCCCCAGGTGTGGAGACGTACAGATTCCCAGGCTGTACTGGGCCTCAGGCCTCTAGAAGAGACCCTCTCCACCTTTTGTGCATTCTGTCTGCAGTTCCTCCAGACGCCCTCTCTCAGGCAGTCCAAGCTACTGAGCATCAGAGGCACAGCCTGTGAGATGGCCTGGCTCATCCACCTTTCCTCGCTCAGCTGGTTCTGCCTTTGTGGGGCTCTGGCCTCAGCCACAGCAGCAATGCAGATGCTTCAGCCAGACGGTGTGACTGGACCGTGCCATCTCCTCCCCAAGATTCCTGTCCCCAGCACCCTCCTAGTCTTTTCTGATGAAGCACGTTTGAGTTTCTTCCTTACCCTGGGCTTCATTTTGGAGATACGTTCTCCTTTGTCAATGTCCTTCATTTTAAAAATATATGCACATATTTTAAAGATTAAAGTATTTTAAAGGAAAATTAGAAAATGGGGAAAAAAAACCCTGTTTGTATTTTTACATTTCCTTCCAATTTTCCCCTCAAATAGGGACAATATTTATTTTCTTACTTTTATAGCATAAGCGGCTTCCATGTTGCAGTATGGTATTCACTTTACTTTTTTAAAATTTTCAAAAATAATGCAATAGGATGTCTCAATATTATATAGTTTTCGATCCCAAGATACTCTATAAATTCAAGTCTAATCAAACATAGTAATAGGATTTTTTTTATATATGGAAGGCTGGCTCTAAAATTTATGTGGAAGAATAAATATACAAAGATCACCAAAACAATTTTTTAAAAAAGCAAAGAGGGGGAACTCATCTCACCAGACATAAAATATTTCTGAAATCTTTAGTATTTTAAAACCTTGGGCATTGGCATAGGAATAAACAACCAGATCAGTGGGACAAAACTGAGAATCCGGAAAAGTTTCCATGTGTGGGTAGAAAAGCAGTAGATCAAAAAGTGGCACTTTAAGGACTCGTCTGGCGGTCCAGTAGTTAAGAATCCACCTTGCAATGCAGAGGATGTGGGTTTGATCCCCGGTCAGGGAACTAAGATCCCAGATGCCATGTGCTGCAACTACTGAGTTGGTCCACCACAAGGAAAGACCCCACATGATGCAACAAAGATCCTGTGAGCCACAGTTAAGACCTGATGCAGCCAAATAAGTAAGTTTTTTAAAGAAAAAGGTGGCACTTCAAACATAATGCACTTACATAATATTCAAATGTTCCAGAATTAAATGCCCTCCTCCTCTTTCTTTTTCCTCCCAATTTCAGAATATCCAGCGTGGAGAATTCCATCATAGGGATATACACTAATTTACTTAGCAAGCAGTCCCCTTCTATTAGACATTTAGGACTTGTGCTTTTTTTTTTTTTCTTTAACACCATGAAGAGCATTGCAATGAGCATCTGTGTGTCTGTAGGTTTTTCCCCTTCTGTCTTTGGATTACTTCCTTAGAAACTGTTGCAGGAGTGGGATTGCTGAGACAGAGGATAGGGCCATGCCAGGGCTCTTAGCAAATATGCCTGAAACACTTTGCTGAAGGGTTGGGCCTTTAGTCATGTCATTCCTTCCTTCATTCACTGAGCTCCTCTGCTGGTGTTGGGACTGGGGAACCAGGTCAGGCATAGAGTGCATGTAATTCAGTCAAAGGAGAGGCATGGAAATGATCTTTATCGACATACTGCTTAAAACCAGGCAGCATGTCAGCCCTTGGAGCAGTGCACTGTGAGTCTAGAGGAAGATTCCCCAGGGCCAGTGGCACTGAGACCAGCTGCCTTTCTGAGATGGGCATGTGAAGTGGGCAGAAGGCCTTGGACACCAGGTCAAGGAGTTAGGACTGTGCCCCAGGTCCATGGGAGATGGGTGAGCTATAACGAGCTGACGGAGGCAGGCTGGAAGCAGCTCTCTTGGCTTCAGGTCCTTTGTTCCCATCTCTGCTGGGCTGCCGGTGCTGCCTCAACCTCTGAAACAAGCCAGCCTCCCACATCTAGAGGCCACCCCAGCCTCAGGCTCAACTCTTAAAGGCCCAGAAATGAGCAAAAGCCGCGTTCTGCCCTCTGCAGCCCTTGGGAACCTGAACTTCAGGGTCACTGGGGGTGTGTTGAACTAGCTCTGTACCAGATGGAGAGGGGGTATCCATGGAAGTTCATCACAACAGTTCATGCGCTGGTTCTGCTGCTGATTCCTGAAGCCACCTGGGGCAAGTCCCTGGCTTTCTCAGGCCTCAGTTTCCCCACCACATATTGAAGAGTGTGAATCAGCTGGTCTGAGGATTTTGCCAGCCTGGACTTAACCCAATGCAAATGGAGCCCAGTTCTATCAAGCGTCAGCTGTAATGGGAGAAGCACTGGCAGAGGCCCAGCAGAAATGCCTCCACTCAACCTGGGTGGCTTTTCTGGCGTGCCTCTTCACTGTCGCCTCCTTCCAGCTAACTCTGTTCAAGCCTCTTTCATCTGGTTCTGTCTGAAGAGGTGAGTGCAGGCCACTTCCCTCTAGTACCCAGCCCAGGGTCTGTCTCAGACCCCTGATGTTCCCCCAGGCAGCAGAAGCCTAGCGACAGGCCTCATTCATCTTCCCCACCACCTCCAAGACAAAGGCCTAATGTGTGTGCAGATGGGCCTGCCCCCCATCATCCCTTACAACCAATGGCCGATAATGGGCCTCCAACGAGTCCCCTGTGGCCACCAGCTGACCAAGGGGTGGCCGGGCAACGGCGCATGCAAATACAGGGACCGGATGACAAAGCAAGCTTCTTGGGGGAGGGCATAGAGCTGGGAGGCATGATCGTGGCCCCATGGTGAATCACCTAACTCATTTCTGACACAGATGCGTTATGCCTTTCAAAGACCACTTGCCCCTGGACACTGAGCTGCCAAATTAAGTGACAGGGGGTCTGCTGAGGCAGCCACCACAGAGCAGGAACCCCCACTCCCAGAGGCCTGGCCCCAGGAGCCATCACTTTCTGTGAGGACAGAACCATCCCCTGCCAGGCCTTCTGGGCTGATGAAGACCTTGGCTACAGCAGAGTGCCTGTGTTTGTGTGATTAAGAAAATGGGGTCTCAGGGAGAGCCATGATGTGGTCCAAGCACATGGCTGGTTGGGGGAAGAGCTGAGGCCAGAGCCCAGGTCTCCTAACTGCCCTCCCAAACCTTTCCCCTCACTCTATGGACAAATCCCAGGGGAGGCCTTGAAGGGCTCTGATGCACAGTGGGGCCTCCCATCCTCTGAAGGGCAAGGCCGGTGACTCCAGCCCATCCTCCCACAGAGCCAGCACAGAGCCTAGGCCTTCCCTGGAGCCCAGGGCCTGGTCCCCCACCTTGGCAAAACCCCTGAAAGCCAGGCCCTTCTTAAAAGCAGATACAGAGCAGATGTGGAGGGTGGGAGATGGGATGGAGGAGGCGCCAGCAGTCCTGAAGTCATAGCTGGCCCCTCACTGAAGCCAAAAAGGGCTTTGGATGGAGTGGGCTTCAAGGGCTCAGCTCTGCCGCTGGCCCATCTCAGAGTCTCTGTCAGACCTGCCCTCTCTTTAGACCTCAGTTTGCCTTTCAGCAAAATGAAAGATGACACAAAAACTAGTGACTCAACTCCTAATAGCTCCTACGTATGGAGCACTTTCTGGGAACCCAGCCCTGTGCAAAGTGTGGCAGAGTCATCTCATTAACCGAATCTTCATAACAACCCCAAGAAGTTCTCGTCTCTTACAGATGAGAAAACCGAGAGATAAATAGCTGAAGGCACTTCTCTCAGTAGTGGCCAAATCCAGGTTAGAACCCAGCCTGACAACACAGTTGGTTTCAGGACATCAGTCTGCCTGTGGCACTCCTCTGGCTTGGGGACAAAGAGAGAAGGGGCCAGGAAACAGGGAGGGACAGACTTCCAGAGGCCCAGCTCCCGCCAGGAGAGCAAGAAGCGTGGTTCTAGAGTGGGGAGGCCCGGCCCTGGGCCCCTGGGGAGAGGCGCAGGGTAGAGAGGACAGTGTGGCTTCACCATTCTGAACTGCCCAGCCCACATCGCAGCAGGACTTGCTGAAAGCCCTCCATTCTCCTCCTGAACCTCTGCCTCAGCCCCCTTCCCACAGTAGGGAAACCTAGAGAGCATATTGAAAACCAGAGACATCACTTTGCCAACAAAGGTCCATCTAGTCAAAGCTATGGTTTTTCTAGTAGTCATGTACAGATGTGAGCGTTGAACCATAAAGAAAGCTCAGCACCAAAGAACTGATACTTTCAAATTGTGCTGGAGAAGACTCTTGAGAGTCCCTTGAACTACAAGGAGATCAAAGAAGTCAATTCTAAAGGAAATCAACCCTGAATATTCATTAGAAGGACTGATGCTAAAGCTGGAGCCCCAATACTTGGGCTACTTGATGCGAAAAGTCAACTCGGGAAAGACCCTGGTGCTGGGAAAGATTGAAGACAGGAGGAAAAAGGGGTGACAGAGGATGAGATGGTTGGATGGCATCACCGACTCAATGGATGTGAGTTTGAGCAGACTCCAGGAGATGGTGAAGGACGGGGAAGCCTGGTGTGCTGCACTCCACAGGGTCGTAAAGAGTCAGACATGACAGCGACTGAACAACAACAGGGTTAGCCACATCCTGGTAGCCTCAGCCTGGTTGTCATGGAGATTTCAACAGCCTCAAACCCTTAGCCTTGCTTCCCCCACTCTAGCTTTCTGGTTCCATGTCCTGAGGCTATGTCATGGAGTGAGGTCACCTCGTGGGGCACAGCCTCCAGCACCCAGACACCCCCCTGGTCCATCACCTGAGCACATCTAATCCTATTACTGCCCTCCCTCCACCTTCCCGTCACAGTGGGTTTGTCTTCACTCCTGGACCTGAACAAAAAGAGCCCCTGAAGGGGCCTCAGAGGAGGATTCCTGCATGGCTTGAACAGGGCATTGGTGACCAGCTGGACTTGGAGACTGCGAGAGGAGAAGCCACAGTGAGGGGGAGGAATCTGCAGGGAAAGCAAACACTGAGGCCAAAGAGGCAGGGCCGCACCCCAGACTGAGGGTCCCAAACGCAGTCGGGGAGGACTGTAAGTGGACCTTACAGCTCTGCATAGCAGAGGTCCCCAAGATCTGGGGGCTGTGAGTACGGGGTCGCCCAGGGGAAGATCCTGGTGTGGATTCAGTGGATTTGGGGGGATGGAGCAGTGCTGGGCTGAGAGTTTGTCCTGAGTCTAAGCTCCCTTCAGCCTTTTGCAGCCCTGCTGTCAGCAGCTCAGAAACAGGAGCAAATCCAAAGTGACTGCCAAGGAGGAGACAGTACAGACGGGGGAGGGAGAGCCCCGAGGCTACGCTGTGGTGGTCCTGCGCTCTGCTCTGCCAGTCCCACATGAGGCTGTTAGGCTACACCTTGTGCGTCTTCCCCAGAACAAGAGGCTCACTCCTAGGAGGCAGTCCCTGCCCCGTGGAATGGTTGTGCTTGTGACAAAGAACCTTCTGGCTGGGAGTTCAGACACCCCTCTGTGCCCCCACCTTGAGGTCAGAGCCTGCATTCACTCCTCTGACCACCACTGCCTGGCAGAAGTCTGTGGAGGAGGCTTAGGCACCTCCACTCCCACCCCAAACCCCCAGGTCTCTGCAGGTCAAAGATGCTATTATCTTGTTTTTGTTTTTTTAATTTTTACAATGTTGTGTTGGTTTCTGCCATACAACAACATGAGTTAGCTACAACCAGACATATATCCCCTCCCTCCCTAGCCTCCTCCTCCCCCATCCCAGCCCTCCAGGTCATCGCAGAATGCCAGACTGGGTTCCCTGTGCTACGTAGCACAACCTCTCACCAGCCATCCATCTTATATCTGACAGTGCAGATATAATGAGGCCACTTTCTCCACTTGTCCCACTCTCTCCCTCCCCAACCAGGGCCACAAGTCCATTCTCCACATCTGCGTCTCCATTCCTTCCTTGCAACGCTATTGTCATAGCTAGCTGTTCCAGGGAGTATAACCTCCTCCCCGCACCTGAATACTGCCTCTCCTCCGGGGAAACTCGGCAGGGCAGAACCTTCAGTCTCATGACTGAGTGCCCACGGCTGGTATCTACTGGCTGGCACCCCCTACCCCAGCCTCATTCTCCCTGGTTCTGGAATTGAGGTCTACGGAGGACCTAGTCAGTTCCTCTTCATCAAGGCCTTTGTTCAGAGAAGAACTCAGCTCTGCATGGACAGGACACCTCAGTAGCAACGACCCACCCCTCTCCCCACCAATGTGATGAGTTTTCATCGTTTCATCAAGACTCCTCCCCACCCAGCACAGGCTCCTCGCTGATCTCGCCTGGCTCCAGACCTTCCTCTTATACCCCCTTCCCCGGGGCTGAGCAAGGCTCCTGAGAGATTCCCTGGTTCCATGGGCCTTCGTACTCCTCCAGAAGTCATCTGAATGCAGGGGAATGAGAACTTCACTAGGACACGGAATCACCCCTGCTTTGTCAAATGGTGGATTATCCTCAGCCATAGGCCCTTGGAAACTCAGCCTGGATTCCCTCCAGAGCAGAGCCTGAGGCCAAGACTGCCAAACTAGGAGCTTATTAGAAAAGCAATCCCAAGAGCAGGATGGAGAGACAAGGGTGAAACAGGGGAGAAGGGAAGGCCAAACCGAGGATGCATTACTGGGCTGGCCCCAGAGCCAGCGGCTGGCATTTGACCCCGTGGGGCCTTTGAAGGGTCATATGACAGGTGTCTCAGAACTGGGGGAACACTTACGCAGTGGCTTCCGCCCCACATTTGTCAGGGCCACCCCACCAGCCACGATTCCCCCCAACCCTTCCTGGAGAACATGGAGCAGCTCCCCAGGCAGGAAGGTGGAGAGTCATGGAGAGGGGAGATGCCATCGGCTTCCACTTGGGCTGAGCAGGACCTGGGGAAGTGGCTGGACTGAGAGGCGAGGCTGAGGGATACTCAGGGCTGTGCAGAAAGTACCCCTTATGTGCAACACAGGTAGCTCACAGCTGACATGGCCAATCAGCTGGCAGAACACCTTGATTCAGAACAGCCGAGATGGATCTGAAGGTCAAGACTGGAAGGTGCCTCAGAGCAGATGGGTTCCCTGGACAGACAGACGAGGAAACTAAGGCCCAGAGAGGGCTCTGGCAGAGGCCAGCCAGAGACCTTCTCTTCTAGATCCTCTAGTGGCTAAAGGAGACAATTTGGGTGAAATGCCAGCTTCATGCGTGGCATACAATAAGTGCTAGGAAATCGGAATTTTATCAATAACAAGGGCAAGAATGATAACAGTTCCCAATGTGAAGTCCCCTGTCCTGGCTGCCGCACCACACAGCTTCCCGGGGCATCTTTGATATAACTGCCCAGCAGGTTCTCTCCATGCTTTCATTCTTCTGCTCTTAACTCTGGTGCAGTGGCAGACAAGGGAAAATGTTGATACTTTCAGCTGAACGGAGCATCCCAGGAATGCACTTGAAATCCCTGTCTGGTGTGCGGCTTGGACCTCAGCTCCCTCCGTGAGTCAGGGCTGTGGGAGGTGGGGAGCTTTGTGGCAAGGCTGCTTTAGAGCTCTCTTTGTTTTTTGTTTTGTTTTATTCCCTTTGTCCTTCAGAAGTGCATTCAATACAGAATACCTGGTGCTTTCCCAAGCTTTCCAGCTTGGTGCTGGCACCTGTTTGTCCTGGCAAGAGATTCTGGGCTTAAATATGGAGGGGAAGAGATCCCCAAGTTCCCCTGGCAGTGAGTTCTCTTTTTTGCAAGGCTCGGTTTGCCCCCTTGCCTCCCAAGTCCAGGCCCCTCTGCTCAGCATTTCCTTCCAATCCTGCCTTCTGCACTCTGCTGTCAATCCTTACTCCCCCTAACTTTGCAAGTAAACATTCCTAAATTTCAGTCCCTTACTCTGACTCTGCTTTTCCCAGAGCAGCCTCTGGAGTGGACACCGCAAGGTATGCACACCCCGGGCACACCCTGGGTCAAACATCACCAGTGGTGTACTGGAGCCTCGCATATCAGCTTACCAGAGCAGATTCTGTGCACTGGTCAGTGACATCATGTCAGTAACTTGAAATCACCCACGGGAGCTATATTTACACCACAGTAATTGGCCTGTGTTATGAACCAGGTTTTGATGCTTTCTCTGAAGAGCCTGTTGTTAAACATTCACCAGCGCACGGCTGGAACCCCTGCTCCTCCTCCTCCCGCTCCTCTGAGACTCTCATCATCCAGGTAGACCCCCCGCCCTCTACCTTCCTCATCACCCTCACCTACCAACCTGTCCCGTCTCATTCTCTGCAGACTGTGGGACTGGCTTACAGCTTCCCACCCAATTCCCACCACATTTTTGGACACAGAGCCTCCTCTTGACAGCCCACCATCCTGGCTTCCCTGGCTCATCCTCTG
Source organism: Capricornis sumatraensis (assembly GCF_032405125.1). Classification (NCBI taxonomy): domain Eukaryota; kingdom Metazoa; phylum Chordata; class Mammalia; order Artiodactyla; family Bovidae; genus Capricornis; species Capricornis sumatraensis. The sequence goes on along the minus strand of NC_091087.1, from coordinate 38,100,033 downwards.
ACACTCTCTATTTCTTCAGCAGCCTGTTTTGACTTTGCTGCTTCCTGTGTCACTCAGTAAGTGCCCAGAAAGTCGTTGGGTGGGCCCCAGCTACGGCAGAATCCTAGATCCTACTGGGCTTGCCCAGCCCCTGTCTCTCCCTCAGCACAGCTGCACTCCCCCAGGAGTGTGGCCCAGTCCCCTAGTCTATGGCGAGTTCGCCCCTGGCTCCTGCCCATTCTTGAGTGGTGTGGGCACTGCGGGTAGCTGGAAGAGGTGGGACTCTGGCCCTCAGGGTCAGAGATGCCACATGCCCAGGGCCTCGGGGAGACTGGGTTCCCAGCCCCATTTTCCCGTGGCTTTACCAGGTGTTCTGTATTAACTTTGTTCACTGTGCCAACTTTTCTATAAAATCGTGTGCTCTGTGCTCAGTCGTGTCTGACTCTTGGTGACCCCACAGACTGTAGCCCACTAGGCTCCTCTGTCCATGGGATTCTTGCCTCTTTCCCAGGCAAGAATACTGGAGTGGGTTTCCATTTCCTTCTCCAGGAGATCTTCCCAACCCAGGGGTCAAACCGGTGTCTCTTGCACCTCCTGTATTGCCAGGCAGATTCTTCACCACTAGCGCCAGTTGGGAAGCCCCCTTCTATGAAATGGGGACTTGTGATTCCTAGACTTCTGAGGTAGGGAAAATCAGACAGGCTATGGCTTTTCTGATTCAAAGGCTGACTCCTTTGAGGATGGTCTAGAAGCCTGGTGAGAATCATTGGGAGCAGTAGCATTTCCATCTGATGCCTTTGTGTGTTCCCAGCCTAACCCCATACAAGCCAAGCTGGTGGACATTGACACAATAGCCCTGGGCAGGAGGTGACAGTCAACCCCTGTCCAGCAGCTGGTGAATTGAATAGAATCACGCTCCTCGGTGCTTGGGTGCAAGGCCAATCAGTTCCCCAGGCCGTTCCGCAGGCTGCAGTCCTTAGGTCAGGTGTGTGCGGAGGGTGAGGGCCTCAGCTGCACCTGCCAGGCTCTCTTTCCCCTGCTTCTACCATCTGCTCGCACTCCCTTGGGGGATCTTCCTAGACTATGCCTACAGGGATTACCAAGGGGAATCCCATAGCTCCGTCTCCAAGGCCCCTGAAGAAAATGGGGTTTCTATCCTCCTCCCTCCACGCTTTGTGAGAACCATTACCCTGTTCCAAGGAGCATAACAATAATCCTTGATAGCCTGCTTCCTCCTCCATCTTCTCGTTTGGTTGAGAAGAGTGGTTTGCACATGTTCGCCTGCATCGTAGTCACCCTGGAGGGCTTCTTAACACAGACTGCTGGGCCCAGCCTCAGGTCTGTGATGGGGCCTGAGAATTTTGCATTTTGAAATTTTCCCCGGTGATGCTGATGCTACCGATCTGGGAACCACGCTTTGAAAACCATTAGCGGTTTAGGACATGGTGTTATGACCTCCACTTTCGAGATAAGGAATTTGAGGCCTGAGACGCCCTTGCTTGGGGTCCCATAGCAGGGACTGAGCAGTAGGCAGTTTCTGCCTCTGGGATCTAGAGGAGCCCAGGACAGCCGATTTCTGCTACTCCATCCCTTTCTGCCTGCATGGGCCGAGTGACCAAGGGCAGGCAGTGACTGCCACCCTCTGGCCAACAGCAGTAAAGGCCCAAGCTGGTGGCTCCACAGTTCTGGACTGTGTTTTGGGTGGAGAGTGCCCAGACTGGGTGGGGACTACCCAGGGACCCAGGTTGCTTGGTAGGAAGCCATTTTCCAGGAAGTTTCCTGACTCAGCCTCCCCGCACCAGCTGGAGAAGGAGTGGTGGGATCCCTGTGTGTTTGGATATGAGCCCAAACTCCTGCCTCTGGCCCACTAAGAGTTCTGTCCCCACCCCTCTCAGCCACCCCTGTCCTTCCTGTGACTTTCTCTTCCCTACCTTTCCCTCTCCTAAAACTATGGAATTGGGAATCAAAAAAGATATAGCCATCTCCCAGTTCAGCCTGGGTTTCAGTCTGCAGTTTGCTGACTGAGTGACCCTGGAGGGTCAGTTTCCTTCTCTGTGTAAAACAGCATTAATCCCTGTGCAGCATGATCACAAGCATTCTGCGCAGTTGCATTTCTCAGTGCATGGCTCCAGTCGTACGTTCACCATTGCATCTCTCCAAATGTTTACAACCAAAAATTTGGAGATGCTAGGATCTGGGATTTGTGTATACCAGAAAGTGAGCAAGACCATCCACTGGGATATGGAAAGAAAATATTAGACCTCCTGATTATTTTTATTTCATCTTTTAAAAAAATATTCATTCATGTGTTTATTTGTGGCTGTGCTGAGTCTTCACTCATGTGTGGGCTTTCTCTAGCTGTGGCGAGCAGAGGCCATTCTCTAGTTGTGATGCATAGGCTTCTCATTGAGGTGGCTTCTTTTGTTGCAGAGCATGGGCTCCAGGGCACACGGGCTTCAGCAGTTGTGGCTCACAGGCTTAGTTGCTCCACGGCATATGGGATCTTCCCGGACCAGGGCTCAAACCGGCGTCCCCTGGATTGCAAGACAGATTCTTAACTGCTGGACCACCAGGCAAGGCCATATTTCATCTTTCTAAAATTCTATTTCTGTATTTGTTCTATAAGATACATAAATGTATTATCAGAGTAGTATGTACACATCATTTATAAATGATAGTCACATATGGAGTTGCTCAGAAGAACTGCCAGGGCCTTCTGTCCATGGGATTCTCCAGGGAAGAATAGTGGAGTGGGTTGCCATTTCCTTCTCCATATGGGGGTGCACGACAAACATTTTTTGAATGATTGGTATGTGAGATCACTGCTTTAGAAGATGAAGGGTCTTCATAATTTTCTAGAAGTTTCCTTGTGAGGAAATGCACAAAGTAGATCATTTCTGAGTGATGTCTAAGGGTTCCCCTGTCTGTTAGCTTCAGAGATGCAAATATGTTTAGGTGTCCAGGGAGCCAGTGAGGGAAGGAGACCTTGAGACTTTTGAGACCTTCCCAAAGGTGATTTGTGGCTGTGCTGTATGTTTACAACTTCCCGGAAAATAACTGTAAGAGTAATAATAGCGAACATTTATTATTTACTATGTGAGAGGCACTGTTCTAAGCACATTTTATGTATTAACTCTTTTAATCCTCACATCAACCTAAAAGGAAGGTACCATGATTATCCCCAATTTAGACATAAAGAAATTATCTTATTAACCCAGAGATGTTATTTACCATAACTTCTTATGTATATTATTTACCATATGTAATTTACCCAGAGTTGCAGGGTGGAGCAGCCAAGATTGAACCCAGGCATTCTGGCCCTAGAGACCGAGCTGTTTAACCCTTATATACCCAATCTGAAAATGAGAGGGGCCTGGGGGCCTGTTGGTGGGGGCAAGGAGGACAGAAGGAAGGCAAGCTGATCCGAGAGTGGGAGAGTCTTTGGGGGTGGAGTGAGGGGTCTGGCCGTAAGAGACAGGCACCATGTGTTCAGACTGCAGGTTAGGCAGGAGAAGGGAGGACAGCGAGGAGGAGAGTGAGGGGTCAGCTGTGGGGGCCAGTGGGGGGAGGCTAGGATGAACCCCACACAGCCTGATGTGGGGGTCCTGACATCAGGCTTTGCCAGATGGGGTTCAGGGAAGGACCACAGGAAGCCCGCTTCGAGTTCCTTGAGAGCCCTCACAGGACAGACACAGCCCAGAGATGCCCCCCTCCCTCTACCTGTGCTGAGCAGCAAGCAAGACTTACACCCGCACCCCACTCTGCACCCACTGACTCGGGTGTTTCCTAGGAAGCTGACAAAGTCTTCCTGGGACTGGAGCAGGGGCACCTCTTCCTCTCAAGGAAGTGGTGAGCTCCCTGTGTTTGGAGGTGTGCAACCAGAGGCCTGTTGATTCCATGATGGGGCTGTGTAGGGGGAGATAGGTGTGGGGTAGACCTGCAAGGCTCCTTTCCCTTTTAAAATGCTCAGACCTGTGACTCTGAGTGAAGGGAAGAGGAGAGGAGTCGAGCGGGAAGTCACAGTGGGAACTGTGACCTTGTATCACTTTACTTACCTCAGCCTCAGCCTCTGGCTGGGTCTGGGGCTGGCTGGAAAGGCAGCAAGCCACTCTCTGGGAACAGCTCTTTCTCTGCAGGGTTGCTGCCTTTCAGGGTGGCCCCCTTACGTTCTGCAGAGTTTTTCAGGGCAGGCTGTACACCTGAGTTATTTCACAGTTAGCTTGGATTTTCACTTGATTTTTTTCTAAAATCCTTTCCATCCCTCCTGATCCACAAGATCACAACTTATAGATGTTTAAATGGCAGGCGATCGCATTAGCAGTTCTCTCCCAATTTGCTCTGCTACTGGCCTTTGAAGGATCTGTGATTTTTGGTAGAAAATAATTATATATTTTCTTTAACCTTTAACTAGACTTAATATTTCCATTCATTATAAGTGTAGGCAATAAGCGCCAGAAGTATTAGTAGTACCTGTGGCTTTGTTACCAATACAAATCACAGATATTCTCCTATCACATTACAGCTGTTGCAGACCATTCGAAATATTGTTTATGTGTATCACCACTTTGAAATTATAGAAGTTATTAGACTTGCTGCATTCATAAAGAAGCACATATACTACTATTTCACAAATGTTTTGATAATTATTTTGACATAGTTGGTTTCCTCTGTAATCTGTGTTTTGTTTTGATGCATTTAAAAACATCATGCTAAGATTTCATGAGATGCCAAAGATGTTTATGATACAAAAAAGGCCAGCTAACCTATTTGCAGGCCAGGAATAGAGATACAGACATAGAGTACAGACTTGTAGACCCAGTGGGGGAAGGAGAGGGTGGAATGAATTGAAAGAGCAGAGTTGAAACATATACATTCAGTTCAGTTCAGTTCAGTTCAGTTCATTTCAGTCGCTCAGTCGTGTCCGACTCTTTGCGACCCCATGAATCGCAGCATGCCAGGCCTCCCTGTCTATCACCAACTCCCGGAGTTCACTCAGACTCACGTTCGTCGAGTCCGTGATGCCATCCAGCCATCTCATCCTCTGTCATCCCCTTCTCCTCCTGCCCTCAATCCCTCCCAGCATCAGAGTCTTTTCCAATGAGTCAACTCTTCACATGAGGTGGCCAAAGTACTGGAGTTTCAGCTTTAGCATCATCCTTCCAAAGAAATCCCAGGGCTGATCTCCTTCAGAATGGACTGGTTGGATCTCCTTGCAGTCCAAGGGATTCTCAAGAGTCTTCTCCAACACCACAGTTCAAAAGCATCAATTCTTCGGTGCTCAGCTTTCTTCACAGTCCAACTCTCACATGCATACATGACAACAGGAAAAACCATAGCCTTGACTAGACAGACTTTTGTTGCCAAGTAATGTCTCTGCTTTTCAATATGCTATCTAGGTTGGTCATAACTTTTCTTCCAAGGAGTAAGCGTCTTTTAATTTTATGGCTGCAGTCACCATCTGCAGTGATTTTGGAGCCCCCAAAAATAAAGTCTGACACTGTTTCCACTGTTTCCCCATCTATTTGCCATGAAGTGATGGGACCGGATGCCATGATCTTCGTTTTCTGAATGTTGAGCTTTAAGCCAACTTTTTCACTCTCCTGTTTCACTTTCATCAAGAGGCTTTTTAGTTCCTCTTCACTTTCTGCCATAAGGGTGGTGTCATCTGCATATCTGAGGTTATTGATATTTCTCCCAGCAATCTTGATTCCAGCTTGTGTTTCTTCCAGTCCAGCGTTTCTCATGATGTACCCTGCATATAAGTTAAATAAGCAGGGTGACAAGATACAGCCTTGATGTACTCCTTTTCCTATTTAGAACCAGTCTGTTGTTCCATGTAAAATAGATAGTGGGAAGCTGCTGTATAACAGGGAGCTCAACCCAATGCTCTGTGATGACCTAGAGGGGTGGGGTGGGAGGATGGAAGGAAGGTTCAGGAGGAATGGATATATGTATACTTATGGCATCACCAACTCAATGGACCTGAGTTTGAGTAAACTCTGGGAGTTGGTGATGGACAGGGAGGCCTGGGGTGCTGCAGTCCATGGAGTCACAAAGAGTTGGACACAACTGAGGGACTGAACTGAACTGATGGCTGATTCACTGTACAGAGTTTCTCCATCTTTGGCTGCAAAGGAAATAATCAATCTAATTTCAGTATTGACCATCTGGCGATGTCCATGTATAGAGTTGTCTCTTGGGTTGTTGGAAAAAGGTTTTTGCTACGACCAGCATGTTCTCTTGACAGAACTCTGTTAGCCTTTGTCCTGCTTCATTTTGTACTCCAAGGCCAAACTTGCCTGCTTTTCTGGGTATCTCTTGATTTCCTACTTTTGCATTCTAATCCCCTTTGATGAAAAGGACATCTTTTTCTGATGTTCTGTTGTAGGTCTTCATAGAACTGGTCAACTTCAGCTTCTTTGGCTTCAGTGGTTGGGCATAGACTTGGATTACTGTGATGTTGAATGGTTAGCCTTGGAAACACACCGAGATCATTCTGTCATTTTGGGGACTGCACCCAAGTACAGCATTTTGGACTCTTTTGTTGACTATGAAGTTTACCCCATTTTTCCTAAGGGATTCTTGTCCACAATAGTAGATATAATGGTCACCTGGTTTAAATTCGCCTGTTCCCGTCCATTTTAGTTAACTGATTGCTAAGATGTTGATGTTCACTCTTGCCAGCTCCTGCATGACCACATCCAATTTGCCTAGATTCATGGACCCACCATTCCAGGTTCTATGCAATATTGTTCTTTTCAGCATCGGACTTTACTTTCACCACCAGAAACATCCACAACTGAGCATTTTTTCCGCTTTGGCCCAGCCACTTCATTCTTTCTGGAGCTGTTTGTAATTGTCTTCTGCTCTTTCCCAGAAGCATATAGGGCACCTCCCAACTGGGTATGAGGACGGGGCGCTCATATCTTTTTGGCTTTTCATACTGTCCATGGGGTTCTTCAGGAAAGAATATTGGAGTGGGTTGCCATTTCCTTCTTCAGTGGACCATATTTTGTCAGAACTCTTCGCTATGACCCATCCTTCCTGGGTGGTCCTGCATGGCATGGTTCATAGCTTCACTGCGTTACACAAGACCCTTTGCCACAATAGAAACTGAAGAGATTAAGCAGACCTGGCAAGTCTTCATGTTCAAGCGGACCATGGCAAGACGAGGCCAGATGCCATGATCTTAGTTTTTTGAATGTTGAGCTTCAAGCCAGCTTTTTCACTGTCCTCTTTCACCCTCATCAAGAGGTTCTTTAGTTCCTTTTCACTTTCTACCATTAGAGTGGTATCATCTGCATATCTGTTGAATATCATCTACATATCATAAGCTGTTGATATTTCTCCCAGCAATCTTGATTCCAGCTTGTGATTCACTCAGCCCAGCATTTCACCGGGAAAGCCTGGCATGCTGCAGTCCATGGGGTCACAAAGAGTTGGACACGACTGAGCAACTGAGCTACTGAGCTGACTGACTCTGCATATAAGCCAAAAAGATATGAGCATAGAACAACTACACAAGGAAGGTCTTAATAACCTAAATAACCACGATGGTGTGGTCACTCACCTGGAGCCAGACATCCTGGAATGTGAAGTTAAGCAGGCCTTAGGAAGTATCACTACAAACAAAGCCAGCGGAGGTGATGAAATTCCAGCTGAACTATTTAAAATCCTAAAATATTATGCTGTTCAAGTGCTGCACTCATTGTGTCAGCAAAATTAGAAAACTTAGCAGTGGCCACAGGACTGGGAAATGTTTTCATTCCAATCTCAAAGAAGAGCAATGCCAAAGAATGTTCAAACTACTGTACAATTGTGCTCATGTCGCATATTAGCAAGGTTATCTTCAAAATCTTTCAAGCTAAGCTTTAGCAACCAAGAATTTCCAGATGTACAAGCTGGGTTTAGAAAGGGTAGAGAAACCAGAGATCAAATTACCAACATTTGTTGGATCACAGAGAAAACAAGAGAATTCCAGAAAGACATCTGCTTCATTGACTACACTAAAGCCTTTGACTGTGTGGATCACAACAAACTGTGGAAAATTCTTAAAAGATAGGAGTAACAGACCATCTTATCTGTTTCCTGAGAAACCTGTATGGGAGTCAAAAGCAATAGTTAGAACCAGACATGGAATAACTGATTGGCTCCAAATTGGGAAAGGAATACAATAAGGTTGTATATTGTCACTCTGCTTATTTAACTTATATGCAGAGTCAGTCAGCTCAGTCACTCAGTCGTGTCTGACTCTTTCTGACCCCATGGACTGCAGCATGCCAGGCTTTCCCAGTGAAATGCTGGGCTGAGTGAATCACAGGCTGGAATCAAGATTGCTGGGAGAAATATCAACAGCTTATGATATGCAGATGATATTCAACAGATATGCAGATGATACCACGCTAATGGTAGAAGGTGAAAAGGAACTAAAGAACCTCTTGATGAGGGTGAAAGAGGACAGTGAAAAAGCTGGCATGAAACTCAACATTCAAAAAACTAAGATCATGGCATCTGGCCTCGTCTGTTCATGGCAAATAGAAGGGGAAAAAGTGGAAGCAGTGACAGGTTTTCTTGGGCTTCAAAATCAATGTGGATGGTGACTGCAGCCCCGAAATTAAAAGATGCTTGCTCCTTGGAAGGAGAGCTATGACAAACCTAGACACAGTATTAAAAAGCAGAGCCACTTTGCCACAAAGGTCCGTATAGTCCAAGCTATGGTTTTTCAAGTAGTCATGTACAGATGTGAGAGTTGGACCATAAAGAAGGCTGAGTACCAAAGAACTGATGCTTTCAAATTGTGCTGGAGAAGACTCTTGAGAGTCCATTAGACTGCAAAGAGATCAAACAAGTTGATCTTAGAGGAAATCAACCCTAAATATTCACTGGAAGGTCTGACGCTGAAGCTGAAGCTTGAATACTTTGGCCACCCGATGTAGAGAATTGACTCATTGGGAAAGACCCTGATGCTGGGAAAAATTGAAGGTAAAAGGAGAAAGGGGCAGCAGAAGATGAGATGGTTAGATAGCATCACCAACTCAATGGACATGAATTTGAGCAAACTCTGGAGATAGTGGAGAACAGAAGAGCCTGGCATGGCAGTCCATGGAGTCGTAAAGAGTCAGACACGACTTAGCAACTGAACAACAACAAATAGCTGATCCATGTTGTTGTATGGCAGAAACCAGCACAACATCATAAAACAATTATCGTCCAATTAAAAATAAATGGTTTAAAAAGGCCAGCTATCCTTGCTTCACAGTCCAGATGTTTTTGTTGTTGTTTAGTCACTAAGTTGTGGCTGACTTTCTTTGCAACCCAGTGAACTGTAGCCTGCCAAGCTCCTTTCTCCATGGGATTTCCCAGGCAAGAATACTGGAGTGGGTTGCCATTTCCTTCTCCACGGCATCTTCCCAACCCAGGGACTGAACCCTCATCTCCTGCCTTGCAGCCGGATTCTTTACTGCTGAGCCACCCAGGAAGCCCCACAGTCTTGATACTAAGGCCAATGACGTCATGTGCCTCAGGCTTGTAGCAGTGTTCTACGGGTCAAAGGAGGTGCACAATACATCCTTTTTGAATGAATGATAGAGTTTCTATCACAACTGTAGAATTATAGAGTTGGAAAGTCTTTAGAGAGCAATGAATTTCAAACTTCATGGTCATAGCTCACAGCAGGAAAAGCATTTTCCTTTGTGATCCATTACCTGTCTATGTGAAACAAGTTTTTTTATAAAGCATGACATATCTTTAAATGCATGATACACTCTTATATCTCCTATTTTTCTTAACCTATTGTATTTCTTTCTGAGAGATGGTAATTAAATTTTTATTCAGAACAACTATAATGGCTGACAAAAATTAAACTAATCCCCAAACTATTTGCTTCAATTGGAAATTAATAGTAGTGGATTTGGAAGAAGGCACAAAAAAGTGAAAGCCTTAGCATTCTGACAACAGATAAAAGGCATGAAAGTGATCAGTGTGCTCTCAGAATAATCTAGAGATGGACTATTTACAGTTAATGCACAGAAAAAAGAAAAAAAACGCATAACCCCAAATCAGACAAATTAAAATTCACTTAATTACATAGTTGTAAGCACTTTTCTGGACAAAATTTCACCATTCTTAAAGTGAGAGTGTTCAAAAATATTTCTTTATATAAGCTAAAAGGAAATAAAGATGACCCAGTTGCCCTGGTTAAGGAGAAGTCATATAATAATCAGTCTATTTTCAAAACCCAGAGAAACCCAGAAGCTCTGCCAATAAAATTAAAGGGACAAAAACCAAGATTGGCCAAAACTGGCAACCAGTTGTACAGGAAGACAGCAGATCACTTCTCATTTTGCTGTTAAAAGCCACTGCATTGGGGACTGATGTTAGGCCCTTTCCACACTCAAGTAACCTGGATCCTGCCATTGCAGTGTCAATTTCTGTTTGTTGGGTCCTGTGGAATTTCCCTGAATGCTGTGGTCCAATATGATGGGAATTGCCTCCAGTTTGAAGACACGCTTCCTGGCCTGAGGGTATAATTTGTACACTCTTCTTTAGCTTCAGGGACAAATGCACTCTGGTCAAGTATATCCAGAATGGTTACAGGGATAATGTGACTTTTAACAGGAGCCATGTAAGAGTTTTGACAATTCAAGGTTAACAGCTGAAGCCTGCTCATTTTGACCCAAATTTTCTAAACTTGTGTGACATGTAGGGGATCCACTGGGGCTGGATGAAGTTCCCATTGACAGAGCTATCACTGAAGGAATTCCTGAGGACCAGAGAACAGGCACTGGGAGCCTTGTGAATGTATTTAGCAAATTTCTGGGCCATAAAATCTCCTCATAAGGCCCTCAAAGATTTTATCCAGTTGTATGTACAAGAGTTGTATGGTCTAACAGTTTTCTGAAATCATCATAGAACTCAAGATGTTTTAATAAACTAGATGCTGGGAAATTAACTTTCGAGGGTGGGCGGGGTAAGGTAAGGGTACATGGATATTTCAAGGGTTTACATTCACTGTGACCATACTTTACCATCATCCCTTCTTCTAGACTCTTTTTGGACTTCTAAACCAGTTTTAATCAGGAAAGACTGTGATCTCTCTCTCATAAGCTGAAAGAAAGCTTAACCCTTCAGGGTGCGCCCCCCGCCACCCAGAACTTCCACTCCCTACTGCCCAGAGAGATTGAGACAGTGAACAGCAGCCAGGAGGGGCCAGGCAGCTTTTCAAGGATGGGGTGCAGTGCCTTCACCCTTCCATCTCCTTTTAAAATGCTGGTCATGAGCTTCTAAACTGATATGCATCACAGTAACCTAACCTGTTGTGTCCGTAATCACCACGGGCGCTGACTGCAGCCATGAAATTAAAAGATTCTTGCTCCTTGGAAGAAAAGCTGTGATAAACTTAGCCTATTAAAAAGCAAAGACATTACTTTGCTGACAAAGGTCTGTCTAGTCAAGTGGAGTGAAAGTGAAAGTCGCTCGATCCTGTCCAACTCTTTGCGACCCAATGTTTTATAGAGTCCATGGAATTCTCCAGGCCAGAATACTGGAGTCGGTAGCCTTTCCCTTCTCCAGGGGATCTTCCCAACCCAGGGATCAGGTCTCCTGCATTGCAGGCAGATTCTTTACCAGCTGAGCCACAAGGGAAGCCCGTCTAGTCAAAGCTATGGTTTTTCCAGTAGTCATGTATGGATGTGAGAGTTGGACCATAAAGAAGGCTGAACACCAAAGAACTGATAATTTTGAACTGTGGTGTTGACAGTTGACAGTTGATTCTTGAGAGTCCCTTGGACAGCAAGGGGATCAAACCAGTCAATCCTAAAGGAAATCAACCCTGAATATTCATTGGAAGGACTGATGCTGAAGCTGAAGCTCCAACACTTTGGCTACCTGATGGGAAGAGCTGACTCATTGGAAAAGACCCTGATGCTGGGAAAGATTGAAGGCAGATTGAAGGGGACGACAGGATGAGATGATTGGATGGCATCACCAACTCAATGGACATGACTCTGAGCAAACTCTGGGAGATAGTGGGAGGACAGTGAAACCTGGTGTGCTGCTGTCCATGGGGTCGCAAAGAATCAGACACGACTGAGCGACTGAACAACAATCGGTTGTGACTTTGCAGTTGAAATATAAAGCTCTATGTCACTGAAAAAGTTTTGAAGCAATAGAACTCTTGCCGTCATCAAGTGTAGTCTATCTCAAAGTACAAATAAAGAAATTGGAATCCATCCGCAAGCCGGTTCTCAGGGGCCCCGCCCCGGGGGAAACCAAGGTGACCGGGGCGTGGCCTCTTCCCCTTCCCCCCGCCCATCCTCCTCCCCGCGCCGCGCGCATTGAGGCAGCGGGCGCTGCGGTGTGCGCCTGCGCCTTGGGGACCGGCGAGATGTCCCGCCTCTTCGTGAGCTCATCACCCCGCGTCGCGGTCGCGCGGAACCTGGAGTCAGAGGAGCCGCGGGGCAGTGCAGCCGGACAGTGAGGCGGTGAGTTGGTCCGCAAATCCGTTGGGGGTGGCACTCGTAGGTGCCGATAACGGTCCAGGTGGAGGGCGAGAGAGCGACAGTAGGCCCGAGACTACCTCTAGGAGGGTTTGCTCAGGAATGCCCCACGCCGCAGGGCCTGAGGATGGTGGCTTCTGTGACTCCATTTACTCTGGCTGCCTCGGTGTGTGGGGCCTGAGGAGAGAGGGTAGGTGGCCTCATCTTGATCCTGAGGATGGTCTGTAGCCTCGAGGTTAGGGCTGGTCTCAGTGTCCATAGTCAGAACTGTCTTAACGGAAGTTTTCCAGTGGTAGGCCTCGCTGTCTTTTTCGGTAGCGAGCTGGACAGGTACAGGCACAGGCTGAGTTATCTTTACTTCAAGTACCACGTAGTATTGCGGGTTACTGGCTGGATGGCATCACCGACTCGATGAACGTGAGTTTTGAGTGAACTCCGGGAGATGGTGATGGACAGGGAGGCCTGGCGTCCTGCAATTCATGGGGTGGCAAAGAGTCGGACACGACTGAGCGACTGAACTGAACTGAACTGACCTCCCTGAGTACTTTAATAGAGGCATGTGTAGTGTTCTTTGGAAACATTGAGGAAGCAATGAATTCTGCTTGGGAAATGAGAGGAGAGTTCTCTAAAGAAGGAAGGTGACAAAAGGGGCTTTTGGGGTCCTCTTAACGCTGAAATTATTGTAAGATAAGAAACTGATGTAAAAGGCAGTGTGAAAGTGAAAGTCGCTCAGTCGTGTCCGACTCTTTGCGACCCCATGGCCTATACAGTCCATGGAATTCTCCAGGCCAGAATACTCGAGTGGGTAGCCTTTTCCTTCCCCAGGGGATCTTCCCAACCCAGGGATCGAACCCAGGTCTCCCAAATTACAGGCGGATTCTTTACCAACTGAGCCACAAGGTAGTGTAACCTATACTATAAGCTTGTATCTACCTTCTTCTGTGAGACTAACCTTGGGGGAGGCTCCGTAACCTCTCTTGAAGTCTCACTTTCCTTATGAGGAACGTAAAGATTATAATAAGAATATCTATTAAATGAGATGAGAGGGTTCAGTGAGCTAACCTACATGTAATATGTAAAACAGGGTACATCATGGTACCCTGACTCATGGTACATCATCAAACATACATTCATTGATAGAAGCACACCTCCATCTTGAGGAGCCTGGCTTCTTGGAAGTTGACTTCTTGCAAACCTTCCTACTCTTGTTCTGTTGCAGGGATGTGAGGCAGGATTTGGAAGGCCAGAGAGTTGGTGCCCTAGTTTGTATACTGTTTACTCCAGCGAAACTGGCTTGACCTCCTGCCTGTCTTTCCTACCCTTGCAAAGACACTGTTCTTGGGTCACAAATGAATTAAGCACTACCGCCTTGACTGAGATCTTCACAGGCAAGGTTATTTAGAAATTGTTTTTTCTGTTATCCTTGGAAAACCTTCACAGTAGTCTTTTTGAGTTTGCAAATTTAAAGCAAGTAACCTGAACATGGATGCCTTAGATGTATAGTCTCCTCTGTCCATGGATAGAATTGAGGGCGCCATGTACTTACATGAGAAGAAAAATAGCATCCGTATGCTCTCAGACTTCTAACTGAATTTTAACATTTCCTTCAATTATAAATGTAGTCAGCAAACCAAGTATTAACAGGGTGACTTTGTCACCAATAGAAATCACATGTATTTTCGTATCTTAGGATATTGTATAAGTTCATCATAACTTTGAAATTATGGTAGTTGTTAGATTTGCTGCTAAATCTTGTTATATAATGTGTAAATAAAGACTCACATATGCTATCACAAAATCTAATTTTTGTATTTGGTAAAATTTTGTTTCTGTATGCAGTTGATCCTTACTATTCTCAGGCTCTGTATTTCCAAATTCATCTACATTCTAAAATTTGTAGCCCTCAAATAATCATTTGAAGCACTTTGTGATCTTGGACGTGTGCGAGGTGGTGAAAATTTTGAGTCAACTGATGCACATTCTTAGCTGCAGTTGAACAAGGAAGCACTCTGCTTTCTTGTTTCAGTTATGCTGTAAACAAAAGTCTTTTTTTCAATCTGTTAGTGTTAGGATTTTTGTATTTTTGTGGTTTTATTGGTGACTTCACTGTTTAAAATAGCCCTCCAAGCACAGTAGTAAAGCTCTCTTAGTGTTCCTAAGTCCAGGAAGACTGTGATGTGTCTTATGGAGAAAACACATCTGTGGATAAACTTCATATAGGCATGAATTATGTCGCTGTTAGCTCTGAGTTCAATATTAATGAATTGCCAATGTAAAATAGGGTGTCTTTAAACAGAAACACGCAGAAAATAAAGTTACTTGTTGATCAGTTGTCCCAAATTTACCAGAGTCTTGCAGGAACCTAATATAGTGTCTCCCCCAGAAGGAGTGGATCAGTGTTCACTAACTCAGTATTCAGTGACTTTATGGAACTTAACTGCCTGGAATAACGAGAATGGACTATACTTGGTTTCCTTTCTAATCCTATGTATTGTATGTATTTTAAAACATCCTGAAAAGGGATTTATAGGCTTTACAAAGCTACCTGGGGTTGGCGGGGAGGGGTTGTTGGGCACGGAGGATTCTATAGCACACACACAAGTGTTAAGAAGCCTTACTATAGCTTTGGGGAGACATGTAATCTCCCTCTAGCTCACACCCTCGTTTACACTCCTGCTGGCTCTTATATGCATTTTTGGCTGCGATCCCTGCATGGACCGTAAGAACTTTGCTCCCCCATATTTGCTTGTTGAGTTTTTAATAAAATAATACTTTAAATTAAAAGATCCTGTGGTTTTATCTCTTGGAAAAACAGCAAGGAGGGAGACTGGATCCTCTCTGTAGTCAATTTGAGGAGAAGAAAATATAAGAGGTGGTAGATATTAGTTGAGAAAGAAGACTGTGCCACCTGGTAGGGCTTGTGAACAGGGACCCTGGGATCAATGTATAGAAAAGTGTCAGGTCAACTCTGGCCAAGAGTTGCCTTACAGTCTTGATCCAGGGAACCTTCTATAGCCTTCTATCCTGATGGCCACCTCTTACTGAAGCCCTGGTGTTGTTTCCACAGAGCTGTCTGGCCTTTAGCCCTTCATCCTTGGTTAAGGAGATGACCAACCAGGTAAGGCCTAGGGAGAAGAAGAGTACTAGTTGGTCTCTTTGGGGGTTCGAGCCCAATACATTGTCTGGATTTGTAGTCAGAAAACTAGCATCTGCTCTGCTTCTGAAGAAGAGGGTATCCTGGGCACCTAGTCACCAGAGGGTTAGGTGGCATTAGTAAAATGCACAACACTGGGAGAAGGGTAATTTTATTTCAGTCTGTACCACAGTTTACAAAGGGATTGAGGAAGCTTAAAAGAATTTGTACCCAAAAACGAGAAAGAAAAATTAGAAAGGGAGAAACATGTCTTTGTAATAAAATTAGGGACAGAGTTAACAGGTTATTATGCAGGCTGTGTGGTTTTATACAACTACAAAAATTAAGCTGCAAACTGGACTTTGAGCTTCCTGGTGATGAGAGCAGGAAAAAGCACATAATTTTTTACTCTTTTTTGGTGGGTGGAAGTAGTTAGAAGAGACTCTAGCTTCTTTAAGAACTAATTGTTTTCTTTAAGAGACTATAGTTTCTTTAAGAAGTAACACTACAAACCTTGCATGAGCTCGCAGGAGGTCAGGCCACAGCAAGGGAGGTACCTAACACTGGTGATTCTATCTGCTGGGGCACAAGGTGGTGAGTTGGGGGGTGTTTTGGGGAAGGGATGAGACACATCTGAAATCTGACCATTGGTTTAATGTGTCTTCTGTTCTTTTTTAGTACAGTATTCTCTTCAAACAAGAGCAAGGTAAGCAGCTTGCCAGTTCAAGCAAATTCACCTGTGAAAAGCTGTTGTCCCTGGCTTAAGGTTTTTGTCATGCTGACCAGACATGCAGTTCCAGCCATACTCACTTTACATAAGAATTGGCAGGGGCAGCTGAAAACAAATACACTTCGGAACAAACAACCAACAGCAAAAACACCAACCACTAACTTAAAGAGCAAGAAGCAAATGATAGACTGGAGAACTCTGGGCTGAGGAAACTTTTTCCCGCTTGAGGAAGGTGTGACTGAGCTTCCCGGCTATCAGAGTGAAAGAAGGAAACTCTGAGTCTCAGGATTCTGTTAATACCAGCTCACCTGGGGAGGTAAACTTGAGCCTGGCCATGAACGCAGAAGTTCTCGTGGGAGCCTTTATTCAGGCTCTTCCACTTAACAAGTGGAGCGAGTCTCACAGAGGGCCTTTGACCCTCAATAAAAGAGGAGGATAGAATAGGTGAATTTCTGTCAAGACCACTGAGTATATGGGTGGGCATGTGTCAGTGGTAGTGGTGGGGATGGGAGAAGGAGGGAGGTCAGAGTCTGTCTGGAAAGGTGACTGGCCAGTGACTGGACTTCATACGTGGAAAGGAAGGTGTGCAGGGACTGTTCACCTGTGTCTCATTTCGTCACCACAGCCTAGACAGGTTACGTAAAGCCTGGAGAAATTTGTGGAATGCCTAGTAAAGCTCTTCCGCTTTAAGTAGTGACATTTAGGTAGTCTGAAGTTTAAACCCAAAGCATTCTTTCAAGTTAGCGAGCATAGGTAACTAGCAGCTAGTCTGCTTGTCAGTCAGCTACCTTGTATGCACCTAGTGGCATCCAGGGGCAAGCTGGCAGACTTGGGTCAGGTGGGGATTGTAGTGGAAGCCAAGATGTAACTCACAGCTGTCTAAGTTGAATGTCCTTGTATTCATGTCTTGGAAAGGTGTCCCTGAAGGATTGCTGCCAGGTGTGAAGAAAGCCTCTTGTGCACTTGTTACATTTGTATTCGTATACCAGGTCTGCAGACCCACCAGTATGGCCCACCAGATATACAGCTTACAGACTTAGAATTTAAAGTGGACTTTAGTTAGTAGGGAGTTTAGGTTTTTAGGTTTGAATACCAGCTCTGCCTCTTGGTAGCTTTTGACTTTGGGTGAGCTACTAGGCTTCTCTAAGCCTCTGATTTTTACCTGTAGCTGCTGCTGCTAAGTTGCTTCAGTTGTGTCCGACTCTGCGCGACCCCATAGACGGCAGCCCACCAGGCTCCACCGTCCCTGGGATTCTCCAGGCAAGAACACTGGAGTGGGTTGCCATTTCCTTCTCCAATGCGTGAAAGTGAAGTCGCTCAGTCATGTCCGACTCTGTGCGACCCCATGGACTGCAGCCTACCAGGCTCCTCCATCCATGGGATTTTCCAGACAAGAGTATTGGAGTGGGGTGCCATTGCCTTCTCCGTTTATCTGTAGCATGAACATGCTATTCAGAGGGTTGTGGTTAATTGAGGTAATCCCTACAAAAGGATTAAAGTAATAACTGGCCCATTAAACATAATAGACTTGTGGCAAAAGGCAAATCATGTGGCACCTATTTTAGTTATTTATTTTTGGACCTGTACTGTTTATAGTTGACCTGCCTACTGGTTTCCAAAGATCTGTTAAGAAATTACTCTTAACAAGTTTGATCTCTTTTGGGAGGTGGGTTTCACTTTAGTCAAGTAAGGGCCATTCCAAACTAATGCATGTCAGACAGCATACTAAAGTAGAAAGGACACTGGACTATTCCAGTACTGCTCCCCCACCTGGTAAACCTGTGTTTTGGGACAAGCGACTTTTTCAGAACCTCTGGTTTTGTTATCTGCCTCCATTGTTCTAACAAAAGCTGTGTTGGAAAGCCATCTGCAAAACAGTAAAGTAGATACAGGTGGATATTACCTCAAAAATCTCAGAATTGGTGTAACAGTATTTCCGCTTTATCTTAGCACATTCAGTTTAGAACTTGCATGAAGACTTTATGTGAGTGACTTTCTGTTCCAGCCCATGATGATGCCATCTGGTCAGTTGCCTGGGGGTCAAACAAGAAAGAAAACTCTGAGACAGTGGTCACGGGATCCCTGGATGACCTGGTGAAGGTCTGGAAATGGTGAGTGCTCTTTCCTCTACAATACAGCCTTGGAAGTTGGGGTTTTTCTTCTGGGCTCCCAAGTTACAATCAGAGAAGTATTTACTATTACCTACGCAAGAAAGCAATGGCGATATGGTGGTATAAAAAGGCAGACTCTTTTTTCCTCAGTTGTTTTCCTGTTATTCACTGTTAAGGCCTTATAGTTGAAAGAAAAAAACTGCTATGGTTAAAAGTTGGCTGCATTTGGTGTTCTGTGGCTCTTCATTTCCTGTCTTGATTCTGCATTTCACAGACCTCTGATAATGCATAGTTACAGGAGCCCAAAATTTCAGATGCCAGGTACCATGTGTTGTGTGTGAAGAAATCCATTTCTCTGTCCCCCACTGAAGGCGTGATGAGAAGCTGGACCTACAGTGGAGTCTGGAGGGCCACCAGCTGGGTGTAGTGTCTGTGGACATCAGCCACACCCTGCCCATCGCTGCATCCAGTTCTCTTGATGCTCATATTCGTCTCTGGGACTTGGAAAATGGCAAACAGATAAAGTCTATAGATGCAGGACCTGGTAAGCGTTTTACTCTTAGAAAAGATGCTAGAGGTTTACGATCCCTTTTTGATATCTTTAGGGAGAGATGTGTTTTAGTGTTTAGAAGTTTTTGGATTTGAGATTGGTAATATGGGTGTATGAACTGCCTGTTATGTACTAACTTCAGTGGGACTGAGACAGCACTCTAATCAAATACTAGTATCTCAGCAACTAAACATGATTATTTATACTAGGAGATAAAGATAAGCTATAAATAGCCTTATATCAGTTCCAGTTTTATTGCCAAGTGAATTTGGGTACTAAAATTATTTCTAAAAACTTATAGTTTTCATCCCTTGGGTTTCAAATCGCTGACTCGGGATTGTGGACCTGTGTCTGGATGGTCCACAGGTTCTCTGCCATATTCGGAATGGATCCACTTATAGAGGGTCTAGAATGAAAAGCGCTGTGTCCTCCTAGATCTGTGTCATGGTAATCTCAACTAAGTATGATTAAAGTGCCTATTTCTAGTGTATGATTGATACATGAAACTGCTAAAGAAACAAATCGATTTTTTTAAAGTTCTGTAGGACAGCATAGTCTTGTCCACTAGTCTTGATAAACATCTGAAATAATGGGAATTAATAATTTCAATGGGACAAGCAACATGACATTTCAGATTCCTTGTGGCCCTATATTTACTTGTATATGACCATATAGCTTTCATGAGCAGAGCCTGTTCTGCCAGAATGGGTGATGACTGGAAGGAGTACAGAGAGCCTGGTGCCTCTCTGGCACATCCCTTCATGGAGTGATTACAGAACTGCTCACGGCTTTTCTTAACGTAATTTCCTGGGTTGGAGCCCCAGTAGATTTGCTTCCCACCAGTTATGTTCAGTTCAGTCGCTCAGTCGTGTCTGACTCTTTGCAACCCCATGAATTGCAGCACGCTAGGCCTCCCTGTCCATCACCATCTCCCAGAGTTCACTCAGACTCATGTCCATCGAGTCCGTGATGCCATCCAGCCATCTCATCCTAGGTCGTCCCCTTCTCCTCCTGCCCCCAATCCCTCCCAGCATCAGAGTCTTTTCAGATGAGTCAACTCTTCTCATGAGGTGGCCAAAGGACTGGAGTTTCAGCTTTAGCATCATTCCTTCCAAAGAAATCCCAGGGCTGATCTCCTTCAGAATGGACTGGTTGGATCTCCTTGCAGTCCAAGGGATTCTCAAGAGTCTTCTCCAACACCACAGTTGAAAAGCATCAATTCTTCGGCACTCAGCCTTCTTCACAGTCCAGCTCTCACATCCATACATGACCACAGGAAAAACCATAGCCTTGACTAGACGGACCTTAGTCGGCAAAGTAATGTCTCTGCTTTTGAATATGCTATCTAGGTTGGTCATAACTTTCCTTCCAAGGAGTAAGCATCTTTTAATTTCATGGCTGCAGTCACCATCTGCAGTGATTTTGGAGCCCCCCAAAATAAAGTCTGACACTGTTTCCACTGTTTCCCCATCTATTTGCCATGAAGTGATGGGACTGGATGCCATGATCTTTATTTTCTGAATGTGGAGCTTTAAGCCAACTTTTTCATTCTCCTGTTTCACTTTCATCAAGAGACTCTAGCTCCTCTTCACTTTCTGCCATAAGGGTGGTATCATCTGCATATCTGAGGTTATTGATATTTCTCCCAGCAATCTTGATTCCAGCTTGTGTTTCTTCCAGTCCAGGGTTTCTCATGATGTACTCTGCATATAAGTTAAATAAGCAGGGTGACAATATACAGCCTTGACGTATTGCTTTTCCTATTTGGAACCAGTCTGTTGTTCCATGTCCAGTTCTAACTGTTGCTTCCTGACCTGCATACAGATTTCTCAAGAAGCAGGTTAGATGGTCTGGTATTCCCATCTCTTTCAGAATTTTCCACAGTTTACTGTGATCCACACAGTCAAAGGCTTTGGTATAGTCAGTAAAGCAGAAATAGATGTTTTTCTGGAACTCTTTTGCTTTTTCCATGATCCAGCGGATGGTGGCAATTTGATCTCTGGTTCCTCTGCCTTTTCTAAAACCAGCTTGAACATCAGGGAGTTCACGGTTCACGTATTGCTGAAACCTGGCTTGGAGAATTTTGAGCATTACTTTACTAGCATGTGAGATGAGTGCAATTGTGTGGTAGTTTGAGCATTCTTTGGGATTGCCTTTCTTTGGGATTGGAATGAAAACGGACCTTTTCCAGTCCTGTGGCCACTGCTGAGTTTTCCAAATGTGCTGGCATATTGAGTGCAGCACTTTCATAGCATCATCTTTCAGGATTTGAAACAGCTCAACTGGAATTCCATCATCTCCACTAGCTTTGTTCGTAGTGATGCTTTCTAAGGCCCACTTGACTTCACTTTCCAAGATGTCTGGCTCTAGATTAGTGATCACATCATCATGATTATCTGGGTCGTGAAGATCTTTTTTGTACAGTTCTTCCGTGTATTCTTGCCACCTCTTCCTAATATCTTCTGCTTCTGTTAGGTCCATACCATTTCTGTCCTTTATCGAGCCCATCTTTGCATGAAATGTTCCCTTGGTATCTCTCATTTTCTTGAAGAGATCTCTAGTCTTTCCCATTCTGTTGTTTTCCTCTATTTCTTTGCATTGATCGCTGAAGAAGGCTTTCTTATCTCTTCTTGCTATTCTTTGGAACTCTGCATTCAGATGCTTATATCTTTCCTTTTCTCCTTTGGTTTTTGCCTCTCTTCTTTTCACAGCTATTTGTAAGGTCTCCCCAGACAGCCATTTTGCTTTTTTGCATTTCTTTTCCATGGGGATGGTCTTGATCCCTGGCTCCTGTACAGTGTCACAAACCTCATTCCATAGTTCATCAGGTACTCTATCAGATCTAGGCCCTTAAATCTATTTCTCACTTCCACTGTATAATCATAAGGGATTTGGTTTAGGTCATACCTGAATGGTCTAGCGGTTTTCCCTACTTTCTTCAATTTTAGTCTGAATCTGGTAATAAGGAGTTCATGATCTGAGCCACAGTCAGCTCCTGGTCTTGTTTTTATTGACTGTATAGAGCTTCTCCATCTTTGGCTACACAGAATATAATCAATCTGATTTCGGTGTTGACCATCTGGTGATGTCATGTGTAGAGTCTTCTCTTGTGTTATGTTCAGTAGCATCCTATAAGTTGTACTTATTTTGGAAAGAATGATGGTCCCAGGGTTTTAAGGACTCTGTGTTGTCTGAAAACTGAGTTCATTTCCCCTCAGTGCCAATATTTGACATCTCTGAGTCTTCACTGTTGGAGCTTTTTAAGGAACACATATGTTGTTGTTGTTTAGTTGCTCAGTCGTATCTGACTTTTTGTGACCTCATGGACTAGCGTGCCAGGCTTCCGTGTCCTTCACTATCTCCCTGAGTTTGCTCAGACTCATGTCCATTGAATACATCTGTCCAGTTCCTATTTTGGATCCACTGAATCAGTTTTGGGGTCTGTGGGCCAGGATATGTATTTGAAAAAAGTCATTCAAACATTCTGACTCCCCAGATAATTGTTTTTACATGTGTCCTTGCCCTATTGCTATCTTTTACGGAGGACCTGGGTCCCCAAACTAGTGCACAGAGTCTGTTAAGCTGAGAAGAGGAGGAAGAGGTGGATCTATTGCTGCCTCTTCATCGTGGGCACCTAAGCCCTCCCATGACGCTAAGGTCACTGTGTGGCTTTGTAGCCCCGGGCACACCGCAGTTGAAGAAATGAGTGCTGGATTGGTTCTAAGGAAAAGGATGAAGTCTGTATCCAGCTTGCCTTTTCTGACAAATAATATCGTAAGCTACATAGTGGTTCCAGTTGTGGCAAGGGATCATTGAAAGATTACTGTTAGGAAAGAAAAAAGATACTGAGATGAATATAAAGTTGGATTTATTTTCTTTTTTGGATAGGAATCTTCAAAAACTATACCAGACCATTAAACAACAGTTATCTGAGTAAATAATAAAATCAAGCATTGCTGTTGACAGCTGAGGAGCAGCTCAGTTGAATTCATCTAAAGGTAGAACTAGCAAGTCTAGACCTAATGCATGTAGGCGAATGGCCGTTCACGTTATGCCAGCCTGGGAAATGTGCCTGGCGAGTGGGAGAGGAGGAGCAGCAGGAGGAGGGAGAAAGCGCAGACCCTGGGGAAGAAAGGGAAGACGACGGGGAAGACCCTTTATTTGACGCCTCACCCGGGCTGTGGCTGCAGCAAACTGATGTCAAAGATGTCGAAGCAGAAGGTGCAAGCATAGGGGCCTCTCAACATGAGATGGTTCAGGATGTCCCAGTGTAAAGAAGAGTTACTCTCTTCACTGATGAGGTGGAACTTAGTGATTAAAATAAATATTATGCAAATGTTAAAGCAAATTTTAGAGTGCAAGGTTAAATTGAGGAATAAACATTCCTTCAATTTCGAGGAAAAGGACATTCACCACTAAAAGTTTTATGTTATCAAACAGCTAATAAGGGAAATGTAAAAGTAATTCCAGAGTTATTTTACTAAACTTCAAGGAATCATAATCAGATTTTCTAATAACCATTATTCCTGTAAACAACTAATTATAATAGGAATAAGAGAACATAATCCTGTTGGAATAAATGGTGTAGTCATTAGATAGACACTAAAAAGCAGCCTTGTGAGAGATTGATTATAACAAAAGCTTTTTTAGATCTTCTTGGTTGAGCACTTCTGAAGTTAATTTCCTTTCTGAAACAAGTATTTCTTAAGTGATAGAGGTAAATTAGTTACTACTTTGAGTATGTGTGTTAAAATTTGCAAGAGATTTTTATTTTAAAACTCACCGTGGTATATGGTAGTGACCCATCTGTGCTGGGAGCCCCTATCTGCCATGAGTCACGTTCAGGGAGACCTCTCTCCTGTGGGCTGAGAAGGGCTTGACCTCTTCGAGCCCTCCCCTAGGAGTAAGGAGAGTGACTGGGGAAGCAGCCTTTCTTCTCCCTTTGATCTTACAAGCACTGTTTCTGGGCAGGTACAGGAAGGGCAGGACTTAGGGAACGTTCCCGTATAAGACTGGGCATGGGCAAAGGGACCTCGACCAGCACCGGACAACTGGGCTGTTCCTTGCTCTCTAGGCTCTGACCCCAGAGGCTCCTAAAGCTCTTTGAGATTGCCCATGAAGAGTTTCCCACATAACTGAGAAAAGAAATGCTGAAATAACATCAGTGGTCCAGATGGAAGTATAAAGCACATGTGCTTACCCAGGCTGCCCAGGGGTCTGGAGACCTTTACACAGAAGCACTGTAATACAGAAATAGCATCTGAATAGAAGCTTTGAAATCAGATTGTGTGATATAACTTAAAAACCAGTTGATTTAAAAAAAACAACAGTGCCTCTTTCCAGTCCTTATTCTCTTGCCAATTTGTGATAAATACTTTGTCATATTATAGTTTTATATGAGAATATTTCTGGTACCTCTTCATTTATTTGCAGCTTGGTGAGGTAGACTTTCAACTCTATAATTACACTCTGAAATTAACCCATTATACAGTTTAACAAGTTTTAGTAAATTTCCATAGTTGTGTAGCCATCACTCCAATTCAGTTTTAGAACATTTCCATGTCCCCCAAATGTTACCTCATGCCCATATATAGTTAACCTGTGCTCCCACCCTCAGCCTCAGACAACCACTGATCAGCTTTCTGTCTCTATAGTTTTGCCGTTCTGAAAGATTTCACATAAGTGAAATTGTATTGTCTTACCTATCTTTCTTTAGCATAATGTTTTTGAGGTTTATCCATGTTGTAGTATGTATTGGTAGTCTGTTCCTTTGCATTGCTTATTAGTAAGTATTCCATTATAGGGATATTCCACATTTTGTTCATTCATTCATCAACTGATGGATATTTGGATTCTTTCCAGTTTTTGAGTATTCTTAATAATGCTGCTGTGAGCATCCAGGTTCAGTTCTGTTCATGAAGATGAGTTTCCATTTCTCTAGAAGTGGAATTGCTAGGTATTATGTTGTGTGTTTTCACTTACGCTATCAAAACTGTTCTTCAAAGTAGCTATACCATTTTATATTCCCACCAGTGTATGAGGATTTTGGTTTCACTACACTCTTGGTTTTTTTTTTTTTTTTTTTGCATTTCTTTTTCTTGGGGGTGGTCTTGATTCCTGTCTGCTCTACAGTGTCATGAACCTCCATCCATAGTTCATCAGGCACTCTGTCTAGCAGATCTAGTCCCTTAAATCTATTTCTCACTTCCTCTGTATAGTCATAAGGGATTTGATTTAGGTCATACCTGAATGGTCTAGTGGTTTTCTCCGCTTTCTTCAATTTCAGTCTGAATTTGGCAATAAGGAGTTCATGATCCAAGCAACAGTCAGCTCCCAGTCTTGTTTTTGCTGACTGTATAGAGCTTCTCCATCTTTGGCTGCAGAGAATATAATCAATCTGATTTTGGTGTCAACCATCTGGTGATGTCCATGTGTAGAGTCTTCTCTTGTGTTGTTGGAAGAGGGTGTTTGCTATGACCAGTGCGTTCTCTTGGCAGAACTCTATCAGCCTTTGCCCTGCTTCATTCGGTACTCCAAGGCCAAATTTGCCTGTTACTCCAGGTATTTCTTGACTTCCTAATTTTGCATTCCAGTCCCCTATAATAAAAAGTACATCTTTTTTGGGTGTTAGTTCTAGAATGTCTTATAGGTCTTCATAGAACTGTTCAACTTCAGCTCTTTGGTGTTACTGGTCGGGACATAGACTTGGATTACTGTGATATTGAATGGTTTGCCTTGGAAACGAACAGAGATTATTCTGTCGTTTTTGAGATTGCACCCAAGTACTGCATTTTAGACTCTTTTGTTGACTATGAGGGCTACTCCGTTTCTTCTAAGGGATTCCTGCCCACAGTAATAGATATAATGGTCATCTGAGTTAAATTCACCCATTCCAGTCCATCTTAGTTCACTGATTCCTAGAATGTTGATGTTTACTCTTGTCATCTCCTGTTTGACCACTTCCAATTTGCCTTGATTCATGGACCTAACATTCCAGGTTCCTATGCAATATTGCTTTTTACAGCATCGAATCTTGCTTCTATCACCAGTCACATCCACAGCTGGGTGTTGTTTTTGCTTTGGCTCCATTCCTTCATTCTTCCTGGAGTTATTTCTCCACTGATCTCCAGTAGCATATTGGGCATCTCAGTGTCCTATCTTTTTGTTTTTTCATACTGTTCATGGGGTTCTCAAGGCAAGAATACTGAAGTGGTTTGCCATTCCCTTCTCCAGTAGACCACATTCTGTCAGACCGCTCCACCATGACCCATCCGTCTTGGGTGGCCCCATACAGCATGGGTTAGTTTCACTGAGTTAGACAAGGCTGTGGTCCCTGTGATCAGATTGGCTAGTTGTCCATGACTGTAGTTTCAGTCTGTCTGCCCCCTGATCCCCTCTCTCGGTGCCTGCCATCTTACCTGGGTTTCTCTTACCTTGGACGTGGGGTCTCTCTTCACGGCTGCTCTAGCAAAGCTCAGCCACTGCTCCTTACCTTGGATGCGGGGTAGCTCAAGCTGGAATCAAGATTGCTGGAAGAAATATCAATAACCTCAGATATGCAGATGACACCACCCTTATGGGAGAAAGTGAAGAAGAACTAAAGAACCTCTTGATGAAAGTGAAAGAGGAGAGTGAAAAAGTTGGCTTAAAGCTCAACATCAGAAAACTAAGATCATGGCATCCGGTCCTATCACTTCATGGCAGATAGATGGGGAAACAGTGGAAACAGTGGCTGACTTTATTTTTCTGGGCTCCAAAATCACTGTAGATGGCGATTGCAGCAATGAAATTAAAAGACGCTTACTTCTTGGAAGGAAAGTTGTGACCAACCTAGACAACATATTCAAAAGCAGAGACATTACTTTGCCAACAAAGGTCCATCTAGTCAAGGCTATGGTTTTTCCAGTAGTCATGTGTGAATGTGAGAGCTGGACTATAAAGTAAGCTGACCGCCGAAGAATTGATGCTTTTGAACTGTGGTGTTGGAGAAGACTCTGGAGAGTCCCTTGGACTGCAAGGAGATCCAACCAGTCCATTCTAAAGGAAATCAGTCCTGAGTATTCATTGGAAGGACTGATGTTGAGGCTGAAACTCCAATACTTTGGCCACCTGATGTGAAGAGCTGACTCATTGGAAAAGACCCTGATGCTGGGAAGGATTGAGGGCAGGAGAAGGGGATGACAGAGGATGAGATGGTTGGATGGCATTATCGACTCAATGGACATGGGTTTGGGTGGACTCCGGGAGTTGGTGATGGACAGGGAGGCCTGGTTTGCTGTGATTGATGGGGTCGCAAAGAGTCAGACACAACTGAGTGACTAAACTGAACTGACACCCTTGCTAACACTTGGTATTGTTCTGTCTGTCTACATTTTTAGTGAAAAGTTAAGAAACCCTTACATTAAACTGGTATAGAATTAATATCTTTACAACATATTAATATTGGGCATATTAATGTTGGGCTTCTGATTGAAGCACCTGAGCAGTGCAACTCAGTGACTTAATAGCCGTTAAAGATGACATAGTTCGTGGAAACCTGTATGAGGAGATAGGAGACAGTGATTCTCCAGCTTAACAAGGGTCTTTGTGAATTTCAGGCCATGCTATGCCCATATTAATACAATTAATATCTTTACAATGTCCTGTTATGAATCCGGACACTATTCCTCCAATTTTAAAACATGTATCTTTTGGTAAAGCTTTACAATTTTTAAAATTAGGGTCAGATCTTTTCTCACTATGGTTTTCCCTTTTTTTCTGTTCAGTGGATGCCTGGACTTTGGCCTTTTCTCCTGATTCTCAGTATCTGGCCACAGGAACTCACGTGGGAAAAGTGAACATTTTTGGTGTGGAAAGTGGGAAAAAGGAATATTCTTTGGACACAAGAGGAAAATTCATTCTTAGTATTGCATATGTAAGGAAATATTGCTTTGTTTCTGTCTGATTCTTTCAGTTTACTCTTGTAGCCTATTGTATTCCTTGATAAACATTCTGCATTGGTCTCACTAGGAAGCTGCTGGCTTGATTTGCCAGTCAGCCAATTAGACCTGGAACCAGCAGATTACTTGTGTTTGAGGGGGGATGGCTTAACAACATGGAATTTGAAATGATTTTTGTACATTCTCTACAGAGTCCTGATGGGAAATACCTGGCCAGTGGAGCCATAGACGGAATCATCAATATTTTTGATATTGCAACTGGGAAACTTCTGCATACGCTGGAAGGTGTGGTTAATCATTTTGTGCAAACTGGGTTATCAGATCACAAAGGAAGACTTACTCTTTCATTAAAATGCTACTAAATGGTAAATGAGCCTTAGGTTTGCAAAACATGACTCTCAGTTGGAAATCGGAAATGGCTCTAAGGTTCACTTTCGTCACTGCGCTGCTGCTGCTGCTGCTGAGTCGCTCAGTCGTGCCCGACTCTGTGCGACCCCGGTGGACGGCATGGCATTTTCCAGGCAAGAGTACTGGAGTGGGGTGCCACTGCCTTCTCCGTTGGTCACTGTAGTTATAACCTAGACATATTAGTTTTTGTACCAGTGTTTTAAATGCTTATTTTGATGAACAGGCTTACTTTTTATTTATGTGTTAATATATCCTAGCTACATGAGTGTCTTATTTCTGTCCTATTTGGCTCTAAAGAACTTTGTGATTGGAAAATAGCCCCTTTTTGTCGATAGTTTGAAGGTAAATGAAAGTTCTGTGCCCCCTCTGCGCTGGTGACCTCTGGGCAGGAGGATGGGGTACTAGGACAGGGGAAGGGTTGGGAGGAGACCTCTCCAGTGCATCCTTTACCCTGCAACAAAGGATTTGGTAGGGAACTAGCATCCTATCTGTTCAACACACAAATCAGAAGCAATGCATGTTTCCATGTCTGGCCATATTTGTAGGGGCAGAGGAGTTTTGTCTAAGCAATGTATCTTGAAGTCCAGTTGGTCTCTGGGAAGGGATCTGAGGAGAAATGGCTCCCAGGAGGAGGGACCCGCGTTTTGTGCATGTTTCTGGAGCATTAGGAAGAAGGGTACAGTCTGTGGCTCGCCTCTGACTGAAGCACCTGATCAGTGCAACTCAGTGACTTAACAGCCATTAAAGATGACATAGTTTGTGGAAACCTGTATGGAGAGATAAGAGACAGTAATTCTTCAGCTTAACAAGAGTCTTTGTGAATTTCAGGCCATGCTATGCCCATTCGCTCCTTGACTTTTTCCCCGGATTCACAGCTCCTTGTCACTGCTTCAGATGATGGCTACATCAAGATCTATGATGTGTAAGTTACCTGTTGGGATTCAACACTTCTCTCTTAATATCAATGCCTGTTTTGTCTCTTACCACTAGGAGGAGCCCTAACAAGTGAGCTGCTCCCTCTTTATGTCTAGGAAAGACATGTGTTCAGGTCCTGTTAGACTCTGTAGTCTCCCCAGTCATTCTTCCCGTCAGTATCTCTGCTTTGCGCTTAGGATGTTACAGAGGAAGACGTACGTGGGTTACCAACTAGGATCAGCTTACTTGCTACTTCTTTTCCACATCCTGTCTCTTGTGGGGCACGCTGATTTTAAATTCTTTTGGACAGGGGAGTAGTGTACAGATGAACAGATAGAGCCATGGGCTGTAGCTAGCTTGAAGTAATGATGAAAAAATTAGAACATTTGTTTTCTGAGGGTGTGACGTTCTAGAAGGCATTCCTCTGCCCTAGTTAGGGAGTTGTCTGTTTATAAGCCAGTTTACAGCAAGTCTAGATAAGGGAGCTTTTTTGTTGTTGGTTTTTGACCCCAGGTATAAAAGTGAGTTAGTTAATCTTCACTTGACAGCTCACTTTCATTGTAAGCCTGTGCATGGGCCCTTTCTCTTCCTTTTCTCCTATATTTCTCAGTCCCCACCCTGTTCCCCACTGAGGTCTCCCCTATAAGGTGTTTGACGTGTGTCCCTGATTCTTTGACTCAGTACTGCAGTCAGTGTGCCTGATTTCTAGCTTCCGAATGTGGCATTCTGATCCACTGGGTGCATCCGTTACCCTTCTCTGTGCCCCAGCGATGGGTGCCACACCATGACCATCCACACGCATGTTACTTTGTGGGCCTATGAGAGTTTTGCAGTTTAAACTTGGGAGCTTTTGGACAACAGGAAGTTGTCAAATAGACATGGAATTAGAACTGCAGTTTCTAGAGTTACAGCTGAATGAGTTATTAGGGTCCAAGAAAAGATGCCTGTCTCAAGTTGTGCTTGCTTGTCAACAGCAGGGCCAGTATAAATACTAGCAATTTCTTAAGTGT
Organism: Capricornis sumatraensis; assembly: GCF_032405125.1. NCBI lineage: Eukaryota > Metazoa > Chordata > Mammalia > Artiodactyla > Bovidae > Capricornis > Capricornis sumatraensis. The sequence continues at coordinate 38,069,761 of NC_091087.1, read as the reverse complement.
TCAGCTCTCTTTAATAAGGCTTTCACTGTTACAGTTTCATCATCTTCCCAACTACTGGTGAGGTAGCACAGGTTAAGCTCCCAGTCATATTGCAGGCGAGGAACCCAAGCTGAGGTGGTGGTTTGGCAAAGGTGCTGATACTGAATGAACACCTGGGACTTTTACCTTCTCATGGTCCTCCAGCTTTCTACTGAGGTCACCTCTCCTCTTAACTGGGGTCTGCTCTACTCTGCTGGCTTCAGGGGTGAAACTGCTGACCTTAGTCAGGTCTTAGAATTGTTCTCCTGCCAGGGTGATTTGATTTCACTTTTTTTAGAAGTGAAAATGACTATAGTCATAAGACCTGTCTTATTCTTGGTTAAGTTAAAAATGGTCTGTCCAAGTCACACCTATTGTAAAGAATACATTTTGATACCTTCCATAGACACAGGCACTGGCTCCACATGGAAAGGATGCTAGGTGGGCAGGGGTCAGAACCTGCAATTACTCTGAGATGGCTATTTGCCTGCTGGTTCTGTTTCCTCACCTTAGGAATTGGCTTGTTGAGCCTTCTTTATTTTGAACTTCTAAGCTCTGCTTGTTTAGGGTCCTATTTTTGGCTCTTGTAGGCTCTGACATATTTGGGGTTAATGCTATTGAAAATTTTGTTTCTGCAGTATGTGAAGAGAGAATGATGAAAAAATTAATGATGAAACTGCACTTTAGTGAAAGAGAATTTCTATGTTAATACTGTCATTTCAAGGATAGCAGATTTGGTCCAATTAAATGGACACAGTATACCTTCCATTTCAGTGATTATATTCCAAAAGTTAACATCTCCATTTTATTTGAAACTTTCCCATTTCAGACAACATGCCAACTTGGCTGGCACATTGAGTGGCCACGCATCCTGGGTGCTGAACGTTGCATTTTGTCCTGATGACACACACTTTGTTTCCAGGTACTTATGACTCTTATCAGTTCCCAAAATGTTAGGAAGATGAAGATGGTCATCTTGTATGAATTGCCTTAAAATTTGAAGATGGTGTGACCCTTTTCTTATTCAGGTAGCCTTTGTTTTCTGCAGTGTTTTTTAAATTGTCAAGTTAATTGTTCTTAGCTGGAACAAAGATGGATTCTTTTGAGCAACTCAGTTCTTATTTCTTCCTTATAAATCTAGGCCTCTACCTACAGTAGGTAGGTATCCATTATAAGGATACCTGTGTTCTGATAGTAACTATAGATATGAAAATCTGTAAAATGTTATGCTTTGAGACCCCAATGTTGTTTAGGCCCAGGATGGCCAACACAGTTGAAAACCAGGAGGTGGACAGCTTAATAGCACTGCACAGAGGTTTATAGAAGACTCTGAGAGCCTTTATTTTGAAGCTTTAACCAGTCTCCCTCCCATCCAGAGGGAGCCTCTCATCCGAGACTCCTGACAAGAATATTTAATATGAGGGCCAAGCAGATCAGAAGTTTGGGGAAATAGCTGCTCTGTGAGTGGGGAATGCCAGCCAGTTGTGCCAACTTTCTTGACCACCTTTTGGGGACCAGGTCAGCCGCTTGTGCACACACGCACCAAGGGGGCCTCTAGGTAGGTTGAGTCAAGGAGTGTGGAATTTTTGGTCAGATTCTTTCCAACTTCACACCTGTCTGAAAACTTTTCTGATACTGTTTCCTTTTTTAAAATAGTTCATCTGACAAAAGTGTTAAAGTTTGGGATGTTGGAACGAGGACTTGTGTTCACACCTTCTTTGATCACCAGGATCAGGTATGGCACAATTAACACTGAAATTTCTTTGTCTTTGGATTGCTAGCATTGTCTGACTGCTATGCCAAAACTCATTCATTTTCCTAACCTCCCTGCTGAGGTTGTCAAGATTGGATGACCTTCAGAGCTGAGCTGCTCTGATTGCTTGGATGTCCATCCAGCCCGTGTTCCAGTGGACACTCTCGGGTGCAGAGGCTGGGGATGTGTTGTCAGCCTGGAAACCCACAAGGCATGATATGTCTACCCATGATATGGGTAGACCGGAAAACTTGCACTAGCTGCACAGCCTTTAAATGACTTCTTTGAAACATGTTGCAGCAATGCCTAGGGCATGCCTGGGCCTTTTTCTGGGTGCAGCTGGGCCATGGCTGTCTCGGGAAGGACCCGCTTCCTCAGGAGTTTCCATTCCATCCCACAGCCGTCACTATCTCTTTTGGAGCTGCCCAAAGAAGTGATGTGATATTTTTTTTCCTTTGAATATACTTGAAGCCAGAAATTCTTAACAGGTTGTTTGACTTTAAAGATATTGCTAAGTTTTATTTCAGCCTTTAAATTAGGAAAAAGAGGCTCTATTCTCACAGGAGTCTTCGGTGAGATGAATGTGAAATGTTAAGGCATTCGGGCAGGGCTTCTCCGTCTTTAACGTACCCTGGGGATCTGGTAACAAAACAGATTCAGTAGGTCTGGCCTGTGCCTGAGTTTCTGTCCCAAGCTTCAGGTGAGACTAGCACTGCTAGTTCCAACCACTTTTGAATAGCAAGGGTCTTGGGGAAGCAGTATAAAAAATCAAATACCCATGGCAGTATAAAGTCATCTTTTATTAATTATGTATTTTGTATGTTCTTAAGATGATCTCATAGAATCTCTTTGGAATGCATTTTAAAGTTAACAAATGTTCATGCTTTTTTACACTTAATCTTACATTGTTGCCAGTGAAGTTGAGAGGAGTTAATCTTGACATTTCACTCCTGGATTTAAACATTGTACTCAGGAAGGAAGTCCTGGCTGGCTACGTTGCTTTCTGTGAGAGAGTCAGTGTGTGGTGCAGTCCTCAGAGGAAGACATTTGGAGTGGAAATAAAGCCATCACCTGGCCTGTTCACAGCATTGAAGTTAGGGCTAGAACACCCACCTCAGAGATAGAGTGACAGGCTTGACCTGATAAAACTCCTACCACATCAGTTCTGTCTGGGAAGGAGGTGTGAATCTGTTAATTGAACATGTAGGAAATGGAATCAATGACTTGCAACACCAAGTTACCTAGCTCCTGGGGACAGGCAGGTGCTATAGGCCTCTAATAAGAGAGAGAGAATTGCTGAGGTGGGTTGTGGGCACAAGGAGGTGGACGAGGAGCGCAGTTTGCAATTAACCCTGTAGGCAGTGACCTCCGGGTAGCTGTGAGGCCTTTTCCTTCCTGGAGACCTGGGAACCCGTGCTGGTCCCTCGTGGGCTCCATCTTCACATTAGGCCACTTCCTCAATTGTGAATCTTTGAAAGGTTTGTGAATACCTTGATTTATGTTTAGAAATGAATTATCTGGAGTTGGGAGGTGAGTGTGGTGATAATTGAACAGTAGTAATAGAAGCTACCTGATTAAAGGAAAAGCCCCATTCTCACTGTTGAGAAAGCATGAGAACATCCTCATCCTACTGTTTTTCTGGATTCAGTATAATGAGAGTAGGGTAAGGGTATTTGTTCATAAAGAATAAAGGTGTTAGTAGAACTTTTTCTCTTTTTATTTACAGGTCTGGGGAGTAAAATACAATGGAAATGGCTCAAAAATTGTGTCTGTTGGAGATGACCAGGAAATTCACATCTATGATTGCCCCATTTGAACATCAACATCTTCCAGGCTAATGCTGCAGACAGAACGTATAGATTGATTATGACATTCCTTACCTTTCTAGCTTGTTAATATAGCATTTATTAAAAAGTTTATCAAAAACTTAAATTTTGTAGATACATATGAATCTTTTCATGTTTTATTGGAAATGCCATTCATAGTTTAACATAAAGTGTTCTTAATGCAAACACTTATGTTCTTCAACATGCTTCTTTCTCATCTGCCCTGTTACTGATAGAGCAGTAAGAGGAGTTGTCATCATTCTGTGACAGCGAGTATTGCCTCAGGAATGAGGACATCCAGGCATGTACTAACTTTCCAGTATAGAAATTTAGGCTCACTCTTCGCGGGGATGAGCCATGCAGAGGCTGATAGGAAGCTGATCTATTTGAGAATGTGATCCTGAAAGAAACAGGTTATTTGACTGGGTGGGAATATTCTTTAGTCCTGTCTGAGCATTCTTCTGTTTGGTAGATTAAAAATGATCCATGCCACACTCTTTTTCGCCCTGTTAATTTCAGAGAAACCTGTAACCTGCTGGTGGGTATTGCTGCCTTAATGTTTACAGGCTCAAGCCTGTACCTACTCTGGTTGACTTCCAGCCCTACTTCAGTTATCCCCGAGCTCTATACCTCCGTTTTCTCAATGGCCCACTTGAAACATGGTCTGCATGTAACAGGAAAGGTGTTAAGTAGCTAACACTCCGAAGTCTGTTGCTTTTTCCTGATCGTAACTTCATATGCTTCATGTCAGGCCCCGTGCTTTTCCTCCAGACTCCCCATAACCCTTAAATCCAGCCCAGCCTCTCTTCCCTCTCCTGCCGCTCTCTGCCTTGTTCACCCTCCTATAACTGAAGCAGGAAGTAGATAGGCCCCCAACCAGAGTAAAGCAGTTGGAGATTCATTCCCTGTGGACTGAAACTGCAAGACAAGAAGAGCAGGATAATTAAGGGAGGAAGCTGGGCCCTGGTCATACCACATATTTCTCATTCTCAAAGTCAGGAGACCTCCCTGACCACACATGCACAGAAAGGCTCCTTGGAGGTCAAAGGGGAGGGATGTCAAGGGATGTTGTACCCATAGGCCTCTTTAGTAGAATCCATCTTGGCTAAGAGATGTGTGCACACACATAGAGGAAGATCCTGAGATACACCAAATATGGACTGTGAACCGGGCAACTCTAAACGACTGGCCAAAGGAAACCCAGAAAAAGTGCCCCTTAAAAGGCATTCAGACTGCAGGAGAGTGAGACTCAGGGACTCTTCTCTGAGTCTGCCCATGTATCTATCTACACGTGCTGTTCTTCCCCCACCCTGCCCCGCCCCCCAGCCTTTTACTCGCTTTACTGTTTTTTGCCTTTGTAGAAATTCTTTTCTGCAAAGCCAAAGGGCCAGGGCCCCTTTCACTGAACTCTGGTCCAATGGTTAGGATTTGGTGCTCTCCCTGCCATGACCTGACCTGTCTCTGGGAACCCAGGCCCCACTTCAAGATGCTGCAGCCTGAGGCCACGCGAGGTCACATCCACATAGCCCTGGCCATTTCCTCTGCCTTCCTCAGACGTCCCTTCCTCAGACTTTCACAGGTCTCACTGCTTTCAGGTTGTTCTCAGGTGTCTGCTCCCAATAAGAGGCCTTCCCCTGGTCCCTTTCCCATTATTCTCATTCGGCACTGCAGTCATCATTGCCTGATGTATTTATCCCCACCCCAAATATAAGCCCCGTAAGAGTAGAAACTTCATTCCATTTTACCAACCAATATGAGGCAAACTTGCACCTTAGCACTGGTTATTGGAAATGAAAGTAAATAAAAACAAAACCATCTGTCTCATACCAGCTCAATTTTAATTTTAAAGTGACAAATGTACAGGTGGAATAAATTTTAAGCAACACCCTCCAGATCCCATTTACACGACAAGGAGCTGAATGCAATTTTGCCTTATCAACTACAGTAGTTTTCTGGCAATAATTCTCTAGGAAGTCACAGCACAGAAACAGAACACCCTGGAGTTGTGGTCCATCTGTAAACTGATTTTCATACAGGCTTAGCTGGAAGAATAGACTTTCTTTCTTGACTAGTGGTCAAAGTGGGACAGGCAGGCTGCTCCTGTACCTATCTTGGGTAAATCATGCCCACCCACCAGCCAGCAGTGTTCTGCTAGAGTGGTCCATCCGCTGAACCTACCTGCCGGGGGTCTGATCTGCCGTTTGGCCCTCCTGGGGAGGTCCCTGGTCTGAGTCAGACTTGCAGGTACTGTATGACCAAGTAAGGGTGGATCTGAAAAGTGGCCTCTGCTTTAACCCAGCAGCTGAGAAGGCAGCAGGTTTTCTTTGTGACTGTTATGTGAAAAAAAGGAGCAGTAACGGCTGAAGGCTGAGGAATCTAAATTTACATTGTAGTCTACCTGCCAGGAGTAAACAAGTAACTAATATCTTTCCGAACAAGTTATCATATACAGTGGTAGTCTATACAGACTGCAGTCCAGAGTAGAACTTTTAAGTTCTCACTTAAACTTTATCCCTTGAGGAGGAAGCCCTTTGTGATATGGCTGTACAAGGAGATGAACCATCCATCCTTTGGAAGGGAGCTGAATCTGGGAGAATGAGGTGGAAAACACTGAGATGTCCCCTGCCTTCCCAGAGCCTCAAGTCATCCAGGATCACTGGTCAGGCAGGGAAACTGGCTGTGCCACATGGCTGAGTCACCAGCATCTCCCACAGCTTCTGTCGCTGCACTAAGGCTGCTGGGGATGTGGATGGTTTCATTTTTACAAGAAAGCACTTTGGTGGGACAGCACTGCCAATGCTGTCAACAGAAAACAACAAAAGGCAAGGTGCAGGGGCCGCAGGCAAAGTTTCATCAGTGTTTCATTTAAAACACTTGTTTGTTCTTACCACAAGGCTTGGAACGCTCAGGAAGCTTCCAAGAGAGATGATCAGACCCACCCCACTCCAAACACTCAAGGGCATAAGACTGTAGGAACCAAGTTGGCCCTGCAGCCCACTCAGTGTGAGCCAGGCACTGCAGCCAAATCCAGCCCACAGATGTGCTTTTATTGAGGAGAACCATCTAGAATCTAGATTCAGAAATGTCACATTAGCAGCCCTGAGATCATGTCCTCCATAACTTTGCCTTGGGAGGCAGGTGCAGAGGGGAAGAAACTGCAGAGCTGGACATGGGCCAGGTCACCCACTTCGCGCCTGGAGGTTTGCTCGGGGGCCGAGTGCTACTGTCTGGCTGTGCTTTATTGGTGGAACTGAATTATGGCAAAGCCACTAGAAGCACAAAGTGTCAGTGCGTTCACTGGCATCTCAAAAGTATCCTGAAAATGTAAATAAACAGATTCCATATGCAGACTAGAGGTGATTTACACTTAAAACATTTAAATATAAATTAAGCTATAACTTAAGTTACAACCAAAAGAAAAACAAAAGAAAAACCAAAAGACACTCAGCAGTTGAGAATGCTGAACATATACACAGGACTCCCCAAACATGAGGCCATTAAAGCGATGCCATTTTTCATTGTGCCAACTTTACATTCATGATGTGCTAGTCCCGCCAGGCCACGCTGCACAGGGCCGCGTCATGCCGTCTGGCACTGCACTCCGGCCCGCGGCCCGTCATCGTCCTCTTCGTAGGCCTCCCTGTGCTGGCGCCAGTTCTGCTCACTGGGATTAAACTCCTTCAGCTCCACCTGATCCATGTCCTCTGTAACCCTGACTTTCTGTCGAGGAGGCAGCAGAGCTTCCAGCTGGGAAAGCTTGTCTTGGGGAAGCCAGTGTTTTTCAGGGAAAATAACCTGTGAAGGGTGAAGTGGGAAAGAGTAGTTGTTTCTTCCCTTCCCAATTAAGGCATTTAATTTTATGCCCCATGGGAATAACACACACACACACACACACACACACACACACACACACACACACACACACACACACACACACACACACACACGCACTTTTTATTTTATGCCCCATGGGAATCACACACACACACACACACACACACACACACACACACACACACACACAGAGGCACTTTTTATTTTATGCCCCATGGGAATCACACACACACACACACACACACACACACACACACACACACACACACAGAGGCACTTTTTATTTTATGCCCCATGGGAATAACACACACACACACACACACACACACACACACACACACACACACACAGGCACTTTTTATTTTATGCCCCATGGGAATAACACACACACACACACACACACACACACACACACACACACAGGCACTTTTTATTTTATGCCCCATGGGAATAACACACACACACACACACACACACACACACACACAGAGGCACTTTTTATTTTATGCCCCATGGGAATCACACACACACACACACACACACACACACACACACACACACACACACAGGCACTTTTTATTTTATGCCCCATGGGAATAACACACACACACACACACACACACACACACACACACACACACAGGCACTTTTTATTTTATGCCCCATGGGAACACACACACACACACACACACACACACACACACACACACACACACACAGGCACTTTTTATTTTATGCCCCATGGGAATAACACACACACACACACACACACACACACACACACACATACACACACACACACACACAGAGGCACTTTTTATTTTATGCCCCATGGGAATAACACACACACACACACACACACACACACACACACACAGGCACTTACTAAAAACTGTATGATCAGAATCCCTTTCTCCAGAGGTGATTTGTAGATCGGCATTCCTTCATTACGTACACATTTCAGGTCCCCATGCTTTATCACCTCACCTGTCACACATACACACACAAAAGGCTTACTTATGAAACAGGAAGATGGACAGCGGCCTGGAGCCTGGGGCAGGCCCGAGTCCCCTTAGTGCAGCAGGATAAGGCAGGGGTCATGGAGCATCTGACTAGAAAGCTGGTCCCGGGCAGAATGGTCCCTGTCAGAGGAACTGGCTGGGCGAAGGGGGTGAGAGGAGGGTGGGAGTGGGACCCTCTGGTCCATGTGCCGGGCTCCTGCAGTGTATGCAAGGAGAGGGGCTGGAGCCTCCATCATAAAGCGGGCGTAAAGACGGGAACTAGGAATCAACACTCAGTTTGGGAAAACAGGGCTATTATGTTAGCCTGCCTCTTCAGATATTACAAAATGACTTTCCCATGACTGGGAGGAGATTCTCCTCCTCACAGACTCAAGCAGATCTTGGAGCAGGAACTGGTCTCGAAGGAGCCCGGGAGGAGAGCTCAAAAGGCACAGAGGTCTCCTCACACACCCGTGGGCCAGAGCTGGCCTGGCTTGCACTCGCTGGGTCTTACATTTCTACACTTTTTCAGAAGGTATCATGGGAGCTCAGCACCCCCAGAGCACTTGCTGCTGCTGCTGCTGTTAAATCGCTTCAGTCGTGTCCGACTCTGTGCGACCCCAGAGACGGCAGGCCACCAGGCTCCCCTGTCCCTGGGATTCTCCAGGCAAGAGTACTAGAGTGCGCTGCCATTTCCTTCTCCACCAGAGCACTTGGTTCACTCCAAATTTAAAAATATTTTTTCCTTCCAAATATGAAGAGAGATAAAAGGGTTTCTTTTTTTAAAGTATGCCTTTCAGCTCAGTAATGAAAATGGGTAAAGAAATAAATACCCAGGAAAAAATATGAACGGCGGGGGGCAAACCCTTATTTATTCAGCATCCCACTCTCCTGGATGAATGCTCTGCAGAGGAGATCTTTTGAAGTATCTCATGGGAATTTTTCAAAATAAAGCGTGCGGAGGACTCTCTCCTTGGGGGTCATTCAGCACAGGGCTGTATGGCTCACACAGGGCCCTTAGAGCTGCTGATGGCAGCCTTAGCCAAACAGCCCCATGCTACTGGGCTTGTCATGGTTTTCATTTTGTTTTTAAATAGCTTTCTGTCTCTTCCTATCAGGTGTCACTTCTTATTGCTCTCAGCACAGCTCCTCAGGCTTCTGCTTTAATTCACTGAGGGCAAGGAAACCCTGGGACCAAGTATGGACAACCACACATAAGACAGGAGAAGAGGATGACTTGGCTCTTCTGTGAGGTACAGCTCCACCTTCAGGCAGGGGGATCACAACCTGCTGAAGCTCTTAAGGCACTTTTTTCTCTAACCTCCAGATTCTCAGCCATTTTCAAGACAGCCTAAGGGGCTCTAGCGAGGAAGGCAATACAATAGCACAGGAAGGAAGAGGAAATGAACGAAGGAAAGAGAAATAAGCCAAAACAACAGAAGAAGAGCTGAAAAGAAAAGGGGAGGACTCAAAAAAACCCACAAATGGTCAGAAAGAAAAAACAAGCGAAATCTCCAGCAGGAGGTTTTCTGGACACCCTGCCCCCCTTGTAACTAAGCAAAGAAATGGGTTTCTCAGGGTTTACCACTTCTTTCCCTCTGGGGCTCGCCTCCTCTCTCCTGTCTCTGTGGCTGGGATTAGTTGGAAGGCAGCAAGGAGCCCTGGGCTCCCATCCCATGGCATGGGCCCCAGCTCCAGGGAGCTTTCCCAAAGAAGTCACACAGCATCCCAAAGATGCCACCCAGCTCCTATTTCCAGAAGGGCTGGAATCAGGGTTGAGGTAATGTTAGGGGACACTGGACATGATACCAGGGGTCTTGGGCACACACCCACTCACAACCTAGGGCTTCGTGCAAACGACAATCCTCAAACTCTCCTGCACAAGTGAGGGGAAGAACTGGGTACCTTGGGAGGCTTACAAATGGAATCTAAAGGAAGATGTTGTATTTAAGCTTTTCAGGCATATCTGTATTATGGTGCAGTGCTTTCCCTCAATCCTCAAGTAGATCTATGTGCAAACACAGAACAAAAAATCAACTGGTAAAATTTTAACAATAGGCAAATCATGTATTGGTGGGCCTCGTGCTACTTTTATTTTCACAACTTTTTGTTAAGTTTGAAATTGTTTCCAAATAAAATGTAAAAGACAAAAGAAAACCTCTGATCAAGACTAGGGCATATAATTCCATTTCATTTATAACCCAGAGAAAGAAGAAACAGAAAGAGCCAAAAGGAAAGTGGCAGAGAAAGAGAACAGGCCAGAAAAGGAAAGAGAGAAATGGATACAGAGGAAGGAAACGCCCGGAAGGTGGTTGGGGAGACCAGGTGGCTCACCCCACCGGACTGCAGGGTCTTAATTATTTCCACTGCTGTTGGACAGGCTCACTGGCTGGTTACCTCCAAGCTCAGCCCTGAACCCATCCCATCGAGCTTTAAATCTCAGATGCCCACATGAAAAATTAGACTCCCCAGCAGTGAGGGGACCAGAACAGCACTGCTCATGGCCAGTGATGGGGTCACGAGCATCCGGGTGGCTCAGCCACCACTGCACCCATCTGGACATTCTCTGACATGGACAACTGACCTGAAGTGCTGTTCACAGGCAGCTTCAAGTCGAGGGTCCCAGCCTGGTCACTCTCCCCTCTCCCCACAGCCCCTTCCAGGCAGGTGCTCTGAGGCCCTAGGTGCAGTGAGCACTAGCCCTCCTGGGAGCTGGGAGCCTGACATCTAGACACGTGCTGGCAGGCTGAGCTCTCAGGCCCGTGAGAATCCTTCTGGTTCAGAGGTAGCTCCCTCCGGCTCCTGTGCATGTGTGCAGATAAGCAGTTCTCTAGATGCCACCAACGGTAAGCTGGCAGGCGATGGCATTTTTCAGGAACATTCTATTTTAAAATGTCTCATATGTAATCAACAACAGAGAGGCTAGAGGAATGTGGATGAATCAGCACAGATCACCACGTGATAGGGAAAAAAAACACCTATTATTAGCTGTGTTTTATTACACAAAAGTTAATTTTTAAAAAAATTTAAGTCAGATTGGCAGGTTCCAGGTAGAATTTTAGATCCCCAGAGATTCCAACTCTGAAGTTTTTTTTCAAGCAGACTGTAAAAGAAATTCACAAAATTTGCGAGTCTCTACTGATGACTTTAAATTTACAAAAAATCAAGTCACACTAACTTGAATGTGAAACCAAGGTTAAGTTGCCAGGATCATCGGGCCAAACAGAGGAACTACAACAAAACACACATTTGAAACATTACCTGATTTGGATGTAATAACAAGGACTCGATCATCCAGTGTTTTTATCGTCTTCTTGAAGCCACAAAGGGCTTCAGAAAGCTGAATTTTCATTTTCATGATCAAGTCATGGCCTCGTCTCTGAAAGACACTATGATCCTTCTGATCAAGCACAATTATGACATCACCAGGCTCCAGCTCGGGCTCCTGATCTCCTTCTCCATGAAATAGTATCTTTTGCCCATCTTTCATACCTATGGAACATCATCCCTTTCTGATTAGCCATTTCTCTTAAAAACCATACTTTCAACAAAGCTTTTGAAGAAGGCTTCACAGAGCCCTTTGGGGGTTTCTTTACTCGTCAAACCTCCCAACTTTGCGCGGGCCTGGGGCTGGGAGTGGTGGCTGGAATACCACTGACAAAGAGGCCCACTCCCCTCCACATATTCCGCGTCCTCAGCCAAGTGTACAGCAGGGAGAATGGGAAACGAGGCTGCCACCTCGAGCATGGTGCAGCCGTGCACTGTCTGCCAGGCCCCGACACCACAGCTGGCAGCGGGCTGTGAACAAACGTCTGCTTCCTGACGCACAAGCAGCGCTCTAACAAGTCTCGTGTGCACCCAGGCACAGGGCCAAGTCCCTCAACCTATGTGTCGGTTTGGGTACTGAACTGTGTACTTTGGTCTCATCTCTCACCTAAAATATATTCTCTGGATTAGAAAGACACAAAATAATCAGGGGAGTAGCTAAGAGGGGGAAAGCCCTTAAAATGATGCCCCTGGCAAAATGAATAGCAGGGGTAAGGTGCTGCATTTGGGAGAATCTGTTGCAACAGAGGGGAAATGTGTGGAGGAAAGGGATGCACAGCTATGCAGACGTACGTGAGCTCTCACAACCAATGCACGACAAAAGCCATTAGCAAGAGTACTCCAAATGACTCTACAGGATGGTTTTAAATTGCAAGGAAGGGCAATTTTCCAAAATCAAGGTCAAGTGACTTTCGGAGCATCAGAAAACCTTAAAAAGAAATTGCTTTGGATTGGAAGAGTTGATGGCGCATACTAAGGGTATCTAAACACCAGCTGTGCTGTGGCTCCTCTCCCTGATGCCTAACCTGCGTGCTCCATACTCAGCACCTGAGGGGCACTTCTGCCAGCCTGGGGTGCTCGTGCGGTGCTGCCTCACCTTTCTCCACATGCACCTCGATAATCTTCTTCTCTCGGACGACCTTGGCACCGCTGCAGCTTTCGCAGCGGTCCTTGGGGTTGATGCGCTCCCCCTGGCCCTTGCACTCGACGCACACGGTCTGGATCTGCTGCACCATGCCCGGCCCAATCTGCTGGATGTGAATCTGCATCCCTCGCCCCTTGCACACCGGGCACTTCTCCACAGACCCCTTCTTCCCACCAACGCCTGCGGGGAGACAGGAACGAGGCTGTACTCTTCCCTTAAAAGAGGCTCTGCTGGATGCCACCACAGAAGGGTGATGAGCCATGAAACTGGACACTGTGGTTTGAATTCTATTCACAGTCATAAAAAGCCATGTGGGAGAGTCTGGATGATTCTAGCCAAGCAGACAATATCCAGATATTAACATGCGATCGCAAATATTTGTGGTTTTGGCTGTGCCAAGGCAAATACATCACTTTAATGTCACCAACTATTTTCTTCCACCCCAGCGTGGAAAAACACCCATGCCTACACGTGACCGTGGAGGCTGGAGAACACATCCCTGCCCACAGGAACAGCTACCCAGCCCAGCCACTTCTCTGTGGGACAGCGTGTGATGAAGTCACTGGATCTGACTTTTCTTGAAAAATTAGATTTTAAAAACCCACGCTAATTACATTTACATTTAAGTCAAAGACAGTAAACTATGGCCGGCTACATGGTTTTGTAAATAAATCTTTATTAGACAGGTGCATCATCTGTTTATTTATCTGTTTATTTCCTGTCTATGGCTGCTTTTGCATTAAGAGTTCAATAGTTACGACAGACACAGTATGGCTCACAGAGCCCAAAGTATCTACCATCTGGCCCTTTACAGCAAAAGTGTGCTGACCCCTAGGGCTGGGTGAACTATCTTCATCTTTATATTTTTAAAATAATTGACAACACATTAAATAAATGTGCAATCCAAATAAAAAATGTACAGGGCCAAATAAAATGGGTTTGGCCCTCAGGCCATCTGTTTGTAATTTCTGACCTTCATATTTGAAAAGATCAATTGTTTTTCTCTGAATTGTAAAACAATAAGAATTGTTTTCAGATCTGAGGAACCAGAACTATGAGATTCATTCAGAAATGAATCCTTACCTTCACATTTCTCACAAATTACATTTTTCTGGAGAGCCAATTTCTTTGTGACTCCATTATATAAATCTTCAAGAGTTACAGACAACTGATGTACCACATTCTTGCCTTACGGAGGAGAAAGAAACCAATTAGCAATACTGTCTCAAATATATCACTGTATTAAATACCACGTGTATGACCTTTAGTTTTATGAAGTCTCCAGAGACTCGGACTGTGCCCGTTGTCATTCATTCCCTTCCCTGGGGGAGGCAAAGCTTCAGTTATACCTGGCCCACCTTCTGGCCCTCTGCCAATATGAGAACTAATACCTTTTCCAGCTATGGGCTAATTATTCAATCATTTATAGATGTCAACAAAGACGTTTCATCTTTATTTTCTGAGAACAAATCTGAGAATGAGAGATCAATGAGGAAACCCATTATGTTAACCAGTGAGACTGGTGAAGTAGGTTCCCCATGAAAAGAGACCTTTCCTTACAGATGACACACGCAGTCAGTCTCTGGACCTTCAACTGAAACTCTTTCTTGAACATAATGCCCTTTACTTTTTGAGCCCTTCTGTGACTTGTGACTGACTGCAAACTCTTTCATCCGTGGAAGTCCTGTCTGTTCACCCAGGACAGTGGGCCTTTCATCTTTAGGGAGGGCATCTGTCTGCTCTGGTGCCATCCCAGCCTCTCAGGACCCATAGCATCAGGTCCCCCTCTGGTGCCCACAGGGCTCTCGAGGTCTGAGAGATGGACTGAGAGGAGTCCTCATGTCAAGGAGTGAGATGCTGTCCTTGGTTATTCGCTGTCAACCTTGAGAGAGGACTTAATTAAGGGTGTGAAGTTGTTCATCTCAAGACAGTGAGAGCTGGGCAAGAGGATACCCAAAGGTTTTAATCACATCCACACCGTCAATTATATGAGCAGGCAATGCACCCAGACAACAGGGTAAAGATTTTTGCCTAATAAACACTTTGTGATTTTTAGCACACTATATTCACAGAATTGACAGCCAAGGTGTTCAAAGCCCAAAGTCAATTATAATGTGAGAATCGGTATAGCCTTCTTCATCCAGGGGCCTCTTGTTGACACCAAACCACCCTTCTTAAACCTCAATACAGAGCTTGTTTATTTTGATTTCATTTAGGATTGTAATAAGCTTGGCTATCTATCTGGTTTTGAGGTCTAAAGCAGAGTACCAACTGCAAGCTGGACAGGGGAAGGGGGCTATAAGAGACCACTGGTAATAGTCAGAGGTGACAGCTAGAGCCTGTCAGGAGGTAAGAGATAGAAAAACTAGGAAGAACAAACCCCAGAATTCAAAAACAGAGCCCTGGGGCCATTCCACCAAGAGCTACGTTCCTCTTTCACCTCTGGGGACGAAGCTGCTAGTCCTAATGCATTCTGAAGAGATGGGCAAGGTAGTTTCTTTTACAAAGATGTTCAAACATCAAGAGGTGAATTTTGTTACCAGAGAATCTCCTGAGGAGGCTGAGGAAATGAGGCTGCACTCTGCATGGCAGAACACCAGCCAGAAACAGCCCGCCGGCCCCACGCGGGTCAGGAGACTCAGGGAGGAGGCGCGCACTCGGCAGAGTCATCGGCACTAACCACAGGAGCTGGCATCACGGCTCTTAGGACACTGGGAGTCTGACCCCAACAGGAAAGAACAGGAGGGCAAGGTAATCTTGACCTTCCTCCTTCCTCCTCACCACCATTTGCTCCTTTGTGGGGGCGGAGTGGGGTGGAGCACACCACTTGGGGGACCTTAGTTCCCCGACTAGGAATTGAACCCAGGCCCCAAAAGTAAAAGGGAGGAATCCTTAGCACTGGACCACCAGGGAATTCACCATCTGCTCCTTTCTATGTGGGGTTTGGAGAGTGTCAGGCAATTAACTGCTAGCTGTACTAAGAGACTCTGGGTAGCCTGGATACTAGGCAAGTGATGAACTACTTAAAGTTAATGATTTCCCAAACACGGTAACTACACCCTTCTAAGGCAAGATCCCTCTTGATTCCAGTAACACATACAATTTGGAAACTAAAACTTGCTTAACGTCTTTATTTACCTCTTCTCTCTCGAGCCATCCGTCCTCCGCCACCAAAGAACATGTCAAAGATGTCCATGGGAGAAGAGAAGCTGGGGCTGCCTGAGCCTCCTTCCTTAATGGCCTGTTCACCACCCTGGTCATAAATGTCCCTTTTCTTTGGATCTGAAAGCACTTCATATGCCTGGGATATAAGCTTAAACTTTAAAAGAAAAAAAAGATTAAAGAGAGAGAGAGAAGGTTTGAGTTGTTTATGAAGCAAACTCACCATACGAATGCAGTAACAAAGGGATTCTGCATCCAACCCCCCAAAACTGGTGGGTCTGTATGTTATTTGGAACCTGTCTTTGCCATTCAATCCCCTTGTAGCGTGGGATACATAGGGCATGCATTACTACAGGATGAGAGGCAGGACCACTGCCTCTCTGCAGAGGGTAAGGATACAGAGCGGTAGGAAGGACTTTTTGCCTCCTCAAGCTGTACCAGACAGGAAGAAGTGGAGCAGAACTAAGATGCCACAAGACCAGGCCAGGGCTTAACCTACAACCAGAAAAGGCCCAGAGCTCCCAGCATACTGCTGGCTTTCCAGCTCAGGAGGGCTGCTTTCCTAGTTCGCTAGCATGAAATTCAACTACAAACATCTTGTGAGCAACACTCTGCATTCGGGCTGCAGACAGCATGCATAATACTGCCCTGATGGCCCCTCAAAGTCCCTCCCCTCTTGCAGTCTCCCTCCTATCTCACTTATTGGCAATGCCAAAACCTCATTTCCTCTCCCTCACATCTCATCTGTCAACAAATCCTTCTGATGCTACCTTCAAAGGTCTATTTCCAGTGCCCTAAGACAGACAAAACACCCAAGTCTGCCAAAAATTATTTTGTAATCCAATTGTAAGAAAAGAATCAGAGAACCCAAACTGAAGTAGCAAAACTCCAGGTGGCACTAGTGGTAAGGAACTTGCCTGCCAATGCAGGAGACATAAGAGACCCGGTTTCAACCCCTGGGTTGGGAAGATCCCCTAGGGGAGGGCATGGCAACCCACTCCAGTATTCTTGCCTGGAGAATCCCATGGACTAAGGAGCCTAGCAGGCTACAGTCCATGGGGTCGCTAAGAATCAGACACGACTGAAGTGACTAGCATGCATGCACACACACACTGCAAAACTAAAAGGCAGGAACACTAAATGTAACATGTGACCCTGAATTGGATTCTGTATTGAATCTTACACTGGAGAAAAAAATGGCTACAAAGGACATTGGAACAACTGGAAAAACAGGAATTTTTTCTCAATGTTAATTGGATAATTTTTCAATGTTAATTTGATAACCGTAATATGGTTATGTGGGGCTTCTCAGGTGGTGCTAGTAGTAAAGAATCTGTCTGCCGATGGAGGAGATGCCGGTTCTATCCCTGGGTTGGGAAGATCCCCTGGAGGAGTAAATGGCACTCCAGTATTCTTGCCTAGAAAATCCCATGGATAGAGGAGTCTGGCTGTGGTTTACATAATTATGGTTATGTAAAAGATATTGTTTTCCCCAGGAGAAACATTTAGGGCTGACAGGTTATGATGTGTGCAACTTACTTTCAAAAGCTTTAGCAGATAATAGTAATAGAGATGGGGAAAGCAAATGTGGTGACATATTTATAATCAGTGAAAGTGGGTGAAAGAAACATGTTTGTTGTACCATTCTTGTCTTCTCTGTAGATACAGAGAAGTTTTTAATATAAATCACTATAATACATCCAAAATCCATCCCTTCTCACCCACCACCACTGCCTGCCCAGGTGCAGGCCACCCTCTTTGGCCTGGATAACAGCAGTGACTTCCTAGTGGATTCCCACCTTCCACCCTCAGCCCAGCTTTCAGTCTTCTGCACCCAGCAGCCAGAACTTGCCAGCTAATCATGTCAACCCTCTGCCTCGAGCCTTTCAAGGGGCCCATTTCACTTGGAGTAAAACCTAATTCTTATTCTCATCTACAAGCTCAACTTGACACCACTGCCTCCAGCTCCCTGAAATTCTGCTTGGGCTCTACCGGCCTCCTCACTGTTCCCCAACACCTGAGCACTTACTGCAGGGGTTGTGTCCCCCACTGCAATGTCAGTTCCCCGAGGACAGGGAGTTAGGTCAGCTGTGTCCACTAGCACATCCAAGCCTAAAACGCTGCCGAGCATGTAGAAGGCACTTGGGAAATACTTGTTACATGAATGGCTCAATTCTGGGAATTGAGAAATGAATAAATGAGATAGAGTCTTGGTTCTTCAGAGGTATGGTTTAGTCTGTGAGACAGATGTCTATATAAACATCCTATTGTAGATGGCTCCAGAAAGCATACAGGGAAAAAAGTGCTCTGAATATATAAATATGGGAATGACAGAGGCACTAGGTTTTCTCCCGTACTGCAGATCCTGGATGGAGATCTAATAAGTAATAATAAATAATCGATGATAGCTAATAAGTAATAGCTAACAACTGAGTAATTTTAAAAACTGTCTCAGAGATATCAGAGTCATACTCAAGGTAGTTAGGTCTTTTGATATATTGATTCTTGCACACCATTTCTGTAAAGAAAGAGGCAGCATTCACTACTACTCCTTTCCACAGCAGAAAAAGAAGGTTTAGGGATGAGGTGCAAGGCACGGAAGATCAGAAAGCAATCAGGCCAGGCTGCCCCGAGAGAGTCCCTGGGGTCTGTACTGGGTAAATACACTTCATGAAGTATATTCACTAGGTAAATATACTAGGGAAGTATATTCACTAGGTGAATAGTCACTAGGTAAATACACTTCATGTCCGCTAGAAACACTCACCAAATATTATGGATACTTGAAAAGACACTTGCACTTAACAGAACAGGTGATTAATCTACAAAGGAAAAGGAATGCCCTTTTCCTTGTGGCATTCAACCAGAAGCCAGATCTCAGGAGGGCATGGGGCTCCCACAACCCCGGGGGTCTCAGCACTCCAGAGTCTAATTCAGGTCCATGCCTGACCCCACTCTCACAGCAGGAGATTAGTACTCTGTCCAGCTCACCTTTCAGACAGTAATAATCTGCCATAGGACTGCTTTGTTTTTTTTCCTTTGGTCTCTGCTGCAGCGTGTGGGCTTCACAGCCTTGTGGCATGTGGGATCTTAGTCCCCCGACCAAGGATCCAACAACCTTCATGCCCTGCACTGGAAGGCAGATGCTTAACTACTGGGCCACCAGCGAAGTCCCTGCCATGGGACTTTTAATAAGATTATTATGCAGCTGGAAAAATGGCTTTGGAGACTATGCAGCAACTTGGGAAAGCACTGATGGTAAAATATTAACTGGTGAGGGGAAAAAGACCTATGTGCCCGGATGCCCGTATACAGTCACTCTGGAAAAAGGCTGGAAGGAAGCACAGCCACAGCAGTGAGGGTCATGTGTAATGGTGGGTTTTCCTCAATATCCTGACATTTCCTGTACAGTGCTGCCCTCTTCATATTTTTGAATTTGAACATCTGTCATTCAAACTGAAAGTTACAATGAAATTGGCCAAACGAGCACTCATCTCCAAAGCTGGCTGGGGTTAACAGCCACGACTCTACCCGCCCCAGTCACGGCCCCCGAAAGGGACTCGCTTACCGACACACTGCCTGTGTGTCTTTCAGAAAACCAGCTGCAGAAAAGTAGAGACTCCACACAGAGCACCTGACAACAAGCACAGGCACCCAGTGCTTAGCAACACAGGACAACAGGGCCCAAAACAAAGGCCAACACCCCAGCAGCCTTCTCAGTGGCCCCGGAGCAAGGAGCAAGGGACTGGGTTAGTCTATTGTTGAAGAGACGTTAGTACAGTGACTAACTTAGCAGGAAAAAAATAAAAAAGGTCCTGCCTATGGCAGATAAAGTAGACAAGAACCAAATAGGCTCGCACAAAGAAGCAAAGGCCGACACATTGTGCCCAGTACATAGAAGGACCAGAAAGGAGGCATCTGGTGAATGAACACATGAGTCCTCTCTAGGCAACCTATAGTAGAGTTTCTACAAACTCTGTTCCCAGTCTCCTCAACCCCTTTCGTTTCTGGGGAATATGGGCAGCATAATTAAAGGAGGTTGAGGACAAAGTGGTTCACACTATGGTCAGAGGCAGTCCCCTGGAAGAAGTTTTAGCTGAGAACTAAATTAAAGGGCTTTATCCCCTTCATGGACGGTGGGGAGAGAGAAGTACTGTATTCCTGAAACATCATAGAACCCCTCCCCTACCTCCCTCTAAGCTGAAAGGGACCTGCCAGACACTTCAAGAGTCTCACTTACATGACACTAATTCAATACCTGGTTATAAATATTAGTTTAAAACAAATCAACCATCTCTGCTCAGATAGGTATACATATATGCAAGGCAACACCTACAGAAATGTATTACTGGTCAAGTCCAATTTTAAAAAAAGCTTCAGAACACCAGCAGCCGACTCACTCCAACTGCAGGCACACAGCCATGATTTACGCTTGAACAGAGCTTTGAGATCTGACCTGAACCGGGGTCACAGGCCGTCCCACACGCTGCCCCTGAAACGTGAAATTAGAAGCCTGGCTGTGCTCTCCTTAAAGGATGTTCTCAGAAACAGCCTACAATGAATATAGGGAGCAAATCTATGAATCACCAACACTACATAAAAAGCCAGTGACTTTCAAAGCTACAGTAAGCCACCTAAATATAGATGAGAAAGAACACAAGTAACAGACAAATGGTCTTACAGGAAAGCATTTTAAACTTGTGACAGCCACACTCGGCACATGTGGCTAAATATAAACATTCTATCACTGTTGCCACCCAGCCAACCTTCTTAGGCAGCTTTCTCCAGCTTGCAAACGCTCCCACAGACAGGTATTTTGATACTGGCGCTGTTTCGGGCAAGTCTAAGTGCTAGAGGAGTGAACTACGGCTTCAAAAGTGGTCCAAGTGTCATCGTTATCACCTACTACAAAACCCCACCTCCCAACAACCATCCAGGACATCCCAAGTTTTATAAGACAACAGCAAGAAGTCAGAGGAGGAGTGAGAAGGCCAATAAGCTTTCCCAAGGATAAATGCCTCATCCTTCTAAACACCTGCTCTGGTGGGTAACAAGCCTCGGGCATAAAAAGCAGGTTGATTCTTCTCTCCTATGAACAGGATGAAAAAGTTTCATTTAGGCCTTTCATTTATGTATGCAGAGCATTTTTTAGCCTACTATTGTTCCTTAAGGTCAACTGCGGGTCATCGGTCACAGAAAACCCAGAATGTTCATATAAAATGATGTCAGGTTAAAGATCTCCATGTCCCTGACTAATAAAGAAAAAGTGATTATTCAGTGTCTGACAACCTTGATCGGGCAGGACATAGGCACACAGGACAAAGTCAGCTATTCTCCAGAGGGACACCGGGATGTCCAAGGTACTAGCTAAGATTAAAGAAATTCATCTCCAAGGCTTGTGCATCAACAGGGAAAACCAGAACAAGACTAACTCAAATCCAGTCGTTCCCAGCAGGAACACAACTTCTGATCGCGTGTGCCTCAGTTTCCCTGCGTGCTGGCAACCTTTCCTAGAGGAATGTCCGTAAACCCTAGGAGAACGGGGGCCCTCACGTTTCCGTCCCGGCCCTCCCCCGCATTCAGAGGCGCCCCCTAAACACTTGTGGAGCGGAACAGAGGAATGAATGGGCCGAGCGGAGAGTCGCCAGGGGTCACCAGTCCCGATACTCCGCCCGGCGAGCCTGGGGCTCGGCGAAGTGCCCTCCATCTGACCGCGCCGCGCCCCCTCGGCCTCGGGCCACCCCAGGGCCCGGCCCGGCCCGGCCCCGCGGCGGGGTGCTCGCGGCACCTGGCGACCGCCTCATCAACAAGCATGGCTCGGGTTCCCCGCCGCCTTCAATAATTCACAGCCCCCGAGCTGCGGGCTGAATAATTGACGGCGGGCCCCGCGCGAGCCCGGCCCGCGCCGCCCCGAGCCCGGCCAGCACCTTCTCGCCCTCATCCGGGTTCTTGTCTGGGTGGTACTTGAGCGCCAGCTTCCGATAGGCCTTCTTGATCTCCTCCGGGGAGGCGCTGGGCTTCACCCCCAGGATGTCATAGTACTGGGTCTCCTTCACCATCTTGTCTCTGCGGGGTGGGGCGGGCAGGACGGTCAGCGCGCCCCGGACGCCCCCGCCGGGCCCCCGGCCCGCGCCCCCGCCGCCCGCCCGCGCGTCACGGTCACGGCCGCCGCCGCCGCCGCCGCCGCCCCCGCCCTCCCGTCCGCCCGCGCCGGGCCGACCTCCGCGCCCGGCACCGCCGCACTCGAGCCGCCGGCTCCTCCGCGGCGGGTTTTATTCGGCGCCGGCGGAAGGTTCCGCAAGGAGACAGTGACGCCACAAAGGCCCAGAACCTTCGCGGAGGTTCCGGCGGCGCCTGGACTTGGTGGGCTGGAGCGCGGCGACAGGTTCTCGGCCGGGACTCCCGACGCCCCGGCCCGGCGCGACACCCCCCGGCTCACCCGGTATCCTCGGTCGTCTGCTCCTCCGGCCGCCCGTCTGACTCCCCGGAGCTCCAGTTCTGACTGCCGCCCCGGGCCATGTTGGGGTGTTTGGAAGACGGCTTCGGCGTGGAGGGCGCCTTCCGACGGCCGTCCCGCCGACGCGAGGCCGTCCCCTTTCCCTTCCGCGGGTCCGTGGGTCTGGCCGGCTCGAGGATCGGGTGGTCTGGAGGGCAGCGTCGGCAGGAACCCTGCCCCAAGGGGTTGGACTGGGAGGGCTGCGCCCCGCGTTCCCCACCCGGCCTCTCCCTGGGGGTGTGGCCGTCCTCTTGTTTGGTCATGGCTGGGATGCGCCCTGAGGCCTGCCTCGTATTGTTGCATTTTTTAGGGGTTTGGAGTGGGTAGGGGCCCTCTACTGTGCTAGGGCCGCATTTCCCGAGGCCCTGCAGCTGCTGGCACCCCCTGGGGCATCTTCAAGGCTGAGGTGAGCCAAAGCCCTTCCAGGTGGGTACAGTGGTGCTTTGCTGGCCCCAGCTGTGGATGGTGGTCTCTCAACTACCCACAACTGGGAACCCCTGAAGTCTCCCAAGAGTAAGCAGTGACGTCCCCTAGATGACGCCCGTTAGATAGGAGCAGTGACGTCCCGCATGTCTCCCAAAGGTGGGCAGAGAACCCTCCTCCTCTGAACCACCCAGGTTGGTCCAGGCTGGTGGGTGCAATGGGCGTGGGGAGTCGGGTAGGAGAGTGGTTCTGGAGACTGCAGCAGGACCCTCCCTGCCTGGTGCGGTAACAAGACCCTGGCTTCTTCCGCTGTGCCCAGCTCCCAGTGGGTGCCTGGGAACCAGGATCGCTACTCACTGTAGTGACGTGGGCGTGGCAGGCAGCACTATCAGAGAATTGCAGGCCTTCTGCTCCAGCCCAGCCTTGACTTTGCGGGTGGAACGCTGTCAGCGAGGGGAGGCCGCTGCTCACCTTCCTGGGATCCCTTGGCCTCGTTTTGGGTCCTGTGGCTGAGGCGAGCACCATACCCTCCTTCAGGTAGTCAGTGGGGGTGAGAAATGACTTTTAACTTCCAAGAGAAATTAAGCTGCTCATTTTTGTTCTTGGAAACATTGCTTTCCCCCTCTCAATTAGACCACTGGAGAGCAGAGAACTCAGAGCTGGAAGTCAACAAGCTTGATTCCATATCCAGATGTTATTAACTAGATAAGCCTTAGCCTCTCTGAACTTGTTCCTTCATCAGCAGGACATGGTCATTGCCTCTTGCCTGCCACCCCCACGGGGCTCTTGCAGGGATCAAATGGGATGATGACTGAAGGCTTCTAAGACAGTGGATCTCAAACCTGGCTGTTCATGGGGATCACTTGGGCGCGTCTAAAAATCCCTGTGTCCAGGCTGCACCCCAGACTAATCGCATCCAAACTTCTCTTGGTGGAACCCAAGTGTCAGTCCTTTTCAAGTTCTCCAGGTGATTCCAGTGTGCAGCCAGAGCTGAGAGCCACTGCCCTGCACCACACATTTACCCAGATTCAGTAGTCTGAACCAGCGACAGTGGCAGGAAGGGCCTATGTGAGTGGTCAGAGCCCAGATGCATAGAATGGGACTGTGAACTCTGGAATCAGTGAGACCTAGGTTCCAGTTGCTACATCAGGCTGCCTGCCCTTGGCCAGGTGATTTAACTGAGCCTTAGATTCCTCAGCCTTTTAATAGGGATAATATTAACAGTATCTGCCTCACGACCTCCTCAAGCACCTGGCACATAGTCTCATCGCACCATGATGCATTTTGTTCTTTTTGCTTTTATCTAAGCTGAAAAGTGTTAGTCACTCATGTCCAGCTCTTTGTGACCCCATGGACTGTAGCCCACCAGGTTTCTCTGTCTATGGAATTCTCCAAGCAAGAATCTGGAGTGGGTTGCCATTTCCTTCTCCAGGGGATCTTCCTGATCCAGGGGTTGAAACTGAATCTCCCACATTGAAGGCAGATTCTTTACCGACTGAGGCACCAGGGAAGCCCTATCTAAGCTGAAGAAGCTGACAAAGATTCTTTCCTTTATGAAACTCTAGCCAGGCTCCTCGGAGCCCTTTTCTCCACCTTGGCCTCAACCTTGACCTGTAAAGACTCCAACACGTACTAACGTAGTTTCTAACTGCTCAAGACTGCCTCCCTAAGATGACACCAACACTGCCCCAGACTGCTTGCCTGAGGAAACTCGGGGCTGCCAAAGATTTTTATTGTCTGTTCCAGCCAGCCCCTGAGGGCGGGGCCTCTGTCTTCTGATCTCCGTGGGACAGTTGAATTCTAACTTCAGTAATATCAGCTAGCAGACGCTATTGGCCTAGTTGAATTTACACTTGACCTGTGGTCATTTTTCACGTCTCTGACTCCTGAGCACCGCCCCCCTTGCCTCCCTCCCTTCTCCTTCATTTTCACTTTAAAATAGCCAGCTATTTCTGTGCAGATTAAAGCAGAGTTCAGTCCATGCTGATCTCTTTTCCTTATTGCAGTAGTCACTACTGATTACAATCTCTCTTCACTACTTCAGCTAGCATCCAGGTTTGTTTACCTTTTACAAAGCCTTTGAAGTTCTAGGACATTTGTTTCCTCGTATGCATGGGAGGATTTGAGGCTGTGTATAGACATTACTTACTCTATCCATTCTGTTTGTTTTCAGGTTTCACTTTTTCTTCATTGCAACGTTTATTGAAAATGACATTGGTTTTGGAGTCACAGAAAGCAATGTAAAGTTTCCTCTTTATTTTTTTTAATTTAGGTTAAAAATGTAGATAAATATGTAAGGTAAGTAATACTTATAAGTAAGGATATGATAGTGCGGGTGGCGCAGCAGAAAGCAAGAATTGTGGTATTTGGAAGCTAGGGAAATGCCGATCCAATTGCACCCCCGTCACTTTGCAGCTGAGGAGACTTCCAGATGAAGAGGCTAAACTGAAAGGCATAGACTGGGCATCTCCCCGACTTCCAGTATCAGAGTCCCCTTGTGACCCAGGGTGGCAGGAGAGCCAAAGCAGGCAGAGAAGTAGCTCTCGCCAAAGCTGCCTGGAACAGGTTCTCTGTAGAGTCAGCTGAAGGGGGAAAGCCACCCATGAATGGGGAAGGGGGGCTGGAAGGACTTCTGGGGGAGGGTCTGAGGCTTAGACCAGGGAGTGAGAGCCACCTGGCACAGAGGTGGGAGGGAGGGGTTCGTGCTGAAGGGACAGTAGAATAAAGGCAGAGAGCACAGTGGCCTGCATGAAGGCCTCTGATTTTGGCAAGAAGTGGAGATGGGTGCCATCGAGCCCTGAGTGCCTCGGGGAGCAGTTTGTGAGTTTGTTCCTCTTCTAATAGCTCCTTGGAGCCACTGAAGGTTTCAGAGCAGGGGCAACCTTCTGGGAGGAATAAGCAGTAGCTGTCACCAGGGGCTGGAAGAGGTCTGAGCTGGACATGCAGATTCGAGAGCCCCCTTTATGGAGCTGACAAGGGCTGGCCTAGAGAGAGGATGTGTAGAGGGAAGAAGATAGTGTCAAGGAGAAGCCGTGAGGAACACCTGCCTTTAGGAAGTGGGAGGAGGAAGAACAGCCATCAGAGAGCAAAAGGAGAAACCTGCGTGTGGAGCGGAGCTGAAGCCATGAGAGCCGGAGAGATGAAAGGAGTAGAGGGCCAGTGCCCAGGTGGCACCAGGCCAGGAACCGTGAAGCTGGTGCTTGGCATGGGTGGGGGCAGGGGGTCGCAGGGTTTCTCCAATGGCAGGATATTAATTTGTTGGCCCCTAAACAGTGTCAGATTTTATTTTGGTGGGCTCCAAAATCAGTGCAGATGGTGACTGCAGCCATGGAATTAAAAGACGCTTACTCCTTGGAGGAAAAGTTATGACCAACCTAGATAGCATATTGAAAAGCAGAGATATTACTTTGCCAACAAAGGTACACCTAGTCAAGGCTATGGTTTTTCCAGTAGTCATGTATGGATGTGAGAGTTGGACTGTGAAGAAAGCTGAGCGCTGAAGAATTAATGCTTTTGAACTGTGGTATTGGAGAAGACTCTTGAGAGTCCCTTGGACTGCAAGGAGATCCAACCAGTCCATTCTGAAGGAGATCAGTCCTGGGTGTTCATTGGAATGACTGATGCTGAAGCTGAAACTCCAGTACTTTGGCCACCTCATGCAAAGAGTTGACTCATTGGAAAAGACCCTGATGCTGGGAGGGTTTGGGAACAGGAGGAGAAGGGGACGACAGAGGATGAGATGGCTGGATGGCATCACTGACTCAATGGACATGAGTTTGAGTGAACTCCGCGGGTTGGTGATGGACAGGGAGGCCTGGCGTGCTGTGATTCATGGGGTTGCAAAGAGTTGGACTTGACTGAGCGACTGAACTGAACTGAAACCAGCAGTTGTCACTCTAGGCCATTGTTTGACTATCCCTAGGGACTTCTGCTTGGAGAGAGTCTGCCTCTCCAAGCCTTTGGGCGTGTGCCTTTGGGCAAACTACCTCTCTCTGAACCTCAATTCCCTCCTCTGTAAAATGAGGGTAAGAACACCGACTTCGTGGGTTTATTGTAAAGAGTCATAGGGACAAGTATATATAAAGTACTTAATGTGTTCCTAGAAGAGAGCCAGTGCTCTTGAGATGGGGTTTCTTGGTTGCACCAAAACAGATGGTTGATGTGCACGCACTGTGTGCCTAGCTCTGTGCTGGGCAGCAGCAGTACAGCACAGGCTGGGTCTGCCCTGGAGGAGCTCACAGAGTGGCCAGACCTGCGCACCTGAACCTAAGCACTCT